>NC_143066.1:2854500-3567500 GCF_052426305.1 Pelodiscus sinensis | reverse complement strand
GTGTGTGTGTGTGTGTATGCGAGCTGACACTGTGTGGGGGGGCTCTGTGTGTGTGTGTGTATGTGTGTGTGTATGCGAGCTGACACTGTGGGGGGGGCACTCTGTGTGTGTGTGTATGCGAGCTGACACTGTGGGGGGGCACTCTGTGTGTGTGTGTGTGTGTGTGTGTGTGTGTGTGTGTATGCGAGCTGACACTGTGGGGGGGCTCTGTGTGTGTGTGTGTGTGTGTGTATGCGAGCTGACACTGTGGGGGGGCTCTGTGTGTGTGTGTGTGTATGCGAGCTGACACTGTGTGGGGGGGCTCTGTGTGTGTGTGTGTGTGTGTGTGTGCGAGCTGACACTGTGTGGGGGGGCTGTGTGTGTGTGTGTGTGCGAGCTGACACTGTGTGGGGGGGCTGTGTGTGTGTGTGTGTGTGCGAGCTGACACTGGGGGGGGGGCTGTGTGTGTGTGTGTGTGTGCGAGCTGACACTGTGTGGGGGGGCTGTGTGTGTGTGTGTGTGCGAGCTGACACTGGGGGGGCTGTGTGTGTGTGTGTGTGTGAGCGAGCTGACACTGTGGGGGTGCTCTGTGTGTGTGTGTGTGTGTGAGCTGACACTGTGTGGGGGGGCTGTGTGTGTGTGTGTGCGAGCTGACACTGTGTGGGGGGGCTGTGTGTGTGTGTGTGTGTGTGCGCGAGCTGACACTGTGTGGGGGGGCTGTGTGTGTGTGTGTGCGAGCTGACACTGTGGGGGGGCTGTGTGTGTGTGTGTGTGCGAGCTGACACTGTGTGGGGGGGCACTGTGTGTGTGTGTGTGTGCGAGCTGACACTGTGTGGGGGGGCTGTGTGTGTGTGTGTGTGTGTGTGCGAGCTGACACTGTGTGGGGGGGCACTGTGTGTGTGTGTGTGTGTGTGTGCGAGCTGACACTGTGTGGGGGGGCTGTGTGTGTGTGTGTGTGTGCGAGCTGACACTGTGGGGGGGCTGTGTGTGTGCGTGTGCGAGCTGACACTGTGTGGGGGGGCTGTGTGTGTGTGTGTGTGTGCGAGCTGACACTGTGGGGGGGCTGTGTGTGTGCGTGTGCGAGCTGACACTGTGTGGGGGGCTGTGTGTGTGTGTGTGTGTGCGAGCTGACACTGTGGGGGGGCTGTGTGTGTGCGTGTGCGAGCTGACACTGTGTGGGGGGGCTGTGTGTGTCTCACTCCGTGTCTCAGCCAGCGAACTGGCAGGGAAAACAATCCCTGCGCCCTGCACGCAGAGGTGGGCTGGGTTCTGGAGGGGCGAGGGGCGAGCAGACCCCCAGCTTGCCCTGGCGCTGGGCCGGCGTGAATGGGAGCGAGGGGTGGGGGCCGTTGCTCCCTGGGAGCCCGCGGGAAAGGGACAGATTCATTCAGAGCCCGCCAGGAGCTGCCGCTGCCGTCGCCGCCACAACAGACCCTGCCGAAGCTGCGCGGCTGGAAGGAGCCAGCAGGTGCTTTCTGCACATCGGATTCGGGGGGGGGGGTATTTGCCTCCCGCTCTCTTCTCTCCTCCCCCTTGGCCCCGCCCCGCTCGGGTAGCGTGCAGGCATCTCAGGCAGCCCGGGGGGCGAGGGGTTGTGCTGCTGATTTCTGTTCGGGGGGCGCAGGCTCGCGGTGCATGTCACTGGGGCTGGAATCCCTTCGCTGCCCAGCCTCCGGGGCAGCAGGCCGAGCTGCTGAAATACAGTCCCCGCTGCCTTTCACTAATTGCGAGTCAGCTGCTTGGCGTGCAGGGGTGTGACGGGGAGGGGATCCGCGCTCAGGTAGGTGGCCCCCCTGCCTGCGCTGGGGTTAGGGAGCAGGGGCTGCTGGGGTGGCAGGCTGCCGGCTAGAGGAGCGAGCGGAGCAGGAGGGGACGGAAGGGTGAATGGGGAAGTAGAAAGATGCAAAGGCGGGGGGGCTTGTGGGGCACCTGCAGACGGGCTGTTTTAGCGGGGGGCTGTGGGCAGAAAAGCAGCAAGGAAGGCTTTAGTTCTCGTCTGGCATCCGCAGCCGAGGGAGCGAAAGGACGCGAAGGCAGCTGGCGGGTTTGCCAGGAGTCCCTGTTGTTTTCGGGAAGATCCTAAGCACGTTATTTGCTTGTTTCTGTTCCAACAGATCGTCTCTCCCCTGGCTACATTTCCCAGACTGAATGCGCAGTTGCTCACTTGGGCTGCCTGAAGGGAGTTTCCCCCAGGCCTGGCTGTCCCCTTCTTCCCAGCTCCGAGCTGGTGTTGAGCACTACAGATGCTAACACAAGCACTGCGGACTGTGGAGCGGTGTTTTCATGCACGGTTGCCGAGGTCCCTGTCGCTGGCTGCTGCGGTTGAAATTGTAAAAGGGTTGGTGAATGGTAGTGCAGAGGGTGGGTGTCGTAGGTGACTTTTAAATGGACCGGTCAGGTTGTTTGAGAAGTTTTCCCCTGTGCTCAGATGGTTGGTGAGACAGAAATCAGCTTGTTTAACACAGTGTTGGGGAGGGGGAGTTTGCTGCGTGAGAAAAGGCGTGCCAGCCCGGAATAGCTACAAGCAAAAGAAGCAGAGAACCTTGGTTGAGTTTATTTTGGTGCCTGTACATGATGGGGAGGGGCCCTTTGAAAACGCCCATGGGCACCTGGTCCTGTGGCACGTGAGCGTTATCGTTTGCCGCTAGGTTGGAGGGTGCTGCCTCACTTCTTTTGGTGAGGGGAGAATGAAGTGGAAGCCGGGGGTGTCTCTGCCGGACCTCGTGGGCATCCCGAGAGGCCAAAGGCCGCTGTGCGATGTGGCGGCGTGTCTGGTGAGCTGCTGCTCGCAGTGGGAGCAGGGAGATATGCGCCGTCGCTACCGGGCGAGTCTTTTCAGCCAGGATTATTTTTTTCATTCTCCTGCATTCAGTTCGGTAGCAGCCGCAGTGCAACTCAGCCGCTCGCCCCAGCCAGCGCTGGCCTTGTGGGACGTACGCGCTGGATTCTCCCTTCTTTTCCAGTGGGAGCGTGTCTGCGTGCAGCACGGTGCGGGCCGCTCTAAACTGCGCTGTCTTGTCCTCTCTCTCTGACTCCTAGTGCTCCCTGCACCCCCCGGTCCTGGTGACATGCAGGGGTGCTGAGCGCCCTGGTTCTGGCAGGTGGGGCTGTGCGGACAGACTAGGGCACCGGCTGTGCGCCTGCACGTGCCCGCACGCCGCCGGCGCCATGGCTTCCTTCGGGAAACTGACGGAGTACTTCAGCCTGAGGAAGTCGAGGAACGAGTTCCACTCAGAGCGCCGGAGCGGCCGTCGGAGCGGCAGCTATTGCTGCAGTGTCACCGAATGCAGGTACTGGGAGGCAAAGCGCCCCCCTTCCAGTGCATCTGCCTGTGTATGTGTGGGGGGGGGGGCACCGGGGCAGGGAAGGCTTCCTCCTCCATCTGTGTAGTCACCAGAGAGTGGGGGCCAGAGGGAGACCTTGGTAAATGGGGTGTGTCTGTCGGAGCCTTGTTGATTGCATCCATGCTCGGGGATGCCTCGGACTGGCGTGAGCACTGGCGTCTGCGTCCCTGCCGAGTGGGTCGGAGAGACTCAGCTGGCATGCCCACTCTGCGACCCTCTCTTGCATGGGCACGTGCATGGCCCCTCCTTGCCTCCTCTGCGCCCGCTCTGCGACCCTCCCTTGCATGGGCACGTGCATGGCCCCTCCTTGCCTCCTCTGCGCCCGCTCTGCGACCCTCCCTTGCATGTGCACGTGCATGGCCCCTCCTTGCCTCCTCTGCGCCCGCTCTGCGACCCTCTCTTGCATGTGCACGTGCATGGCCCCTCCTCGCCTCCTCTGCGTCCGCTCTGCGACCCTCTCTTGCATGGGCACGTGCATGGCCCCTCCTCGCCTCCTCTGCGTCCGCTCTGCGACCCTCTCTTGCATGTGCACGTGCATGGCCCCTCCTCGCCTCCTCTGCGTCAGCTCTGCGACCCTCTCTTGCATGTGCACGTGCATGGCCCCTCCTCGCCTCCTCTGCGTCCGCTCTGCGACCCTCTCTTGTATGTGCACGTGCATGGCCCCTCCTTGCCTCCTCTGCGCCCGCTCTGCGACCCTCCCTTGCATGTGCACGTGCATGGCCCCTCCTTGCCTCCTCTGCGCCCGCTCTGCGACCCTCCCTTGCATGTGCACGTGCATGGCCCCTCCTTGCCTCCTCTGCGCCCGCTCTGCGACCCTCTCTTGCATGTGCACGTGCATGGCCCCTCCTCGCCTCCTCTGCGTCCGCTCTGCGACCCTCTCTTGCATGGGCACGTGCATGGCCCCTCCTCGCCTCCTCTGCGTCCGCTCTGCGACCCTCTCTTGTATGTGCACGTGCATGGCCCCTCCTCGCCTCCTCTGCGTCTGCTCTGTGACCCTCCCTTGCATGTGCATGTGCATGGCCCCTCCTCGCCTCCTCTGCGTCTGCTCTGCGACCCTCCCTTGCATGTGCACGTGCATGGCCCCTCCTCGCCTCCTCTGCGTCCGCTCTGTGACCCTCTCTTGCATGGGCATGTGCATGGCCCCTCCTCGCCTCCTCTGCGTCTGCTCTGCGACCCTCTCTTGCATGTGCACGTGCATGGCCCCTCCTCGCCTCCTCTGCGTCAGCTCTGCGACCCTCCCTTGCATGTGCACGTGCATGGCCCCTCCTTGCCTCCTCTGCGTCCGCTCTGTGACCCTCTCTTGCATGGGCACGTGCATGGCCCCTCCTCGCCTCCTCTGCGTCCGCTCTGCGACCCTCCCTTGCATGTGCACATGCATGGCCCCTCCTTGCCTCCTCTGCGTCTGCTCTGTGACCCTCCCTTGCATGTGCACGTGCATGGCCCCTCCTCACCTCCCTTGCATGTGCACGTGCATGGCCCCTCCTTGCGTCCCCTGCGCCCGCTCTCCCTGCCCCCGGTGTGGTGGTGCCGGATGCCAGAGGGCCTTTCCTAGCTCTCCAGGCCCTGGGAGTCACACCAGGGCATTGCACCATGCGCCCCGAGCTGCCGCACAGGCCAAGTTCAAGGAGTGCCAGTGGGGGAGCCGCCTGAGCGGAGCCTGTGGGTTCCAGACACTCCAGGGCTGGTGGGAGTGGGGGGAGCCCCCGTTGCCTGACCCTCGTGGACGATCCCCTAGCGGGGTTGGCAGGTGTCGGGTTTTGAAGCGGACAGTTCGGTGTTTGAGCTTTGTGTTCGGGAAACCAGTGGAGACAGTAGAAGTGTCCGGTCTGCTCTGACTCCGATGGGATGTGCATGGTGATGTCGTGGCGAGTGTGTCTGGTGCTCTGGTTGAAACCACCTGCCAGCCCTAGCTCCTAGGAAGCCTCAGGGATTGCCGGGGCAGGGGGCAACAGGAGTTGTGGGTTGTACGCGCACCTCTGGCGGGAGGAGGGGGCGGGGGCTCTTTCCCCTGCAAAGAGCTGCATCCCAGGGCATTTGTCATTGCAATATGTGTAGTGCTGGCGTGTGTGTGTGTGTGGGGGGGTGGAGTGTGTGTGCTGGGCTGTGGGGCTGGTGTGTGTGTGGGGGGACTGAGGGGCTGGCGTGTGCGTGTGTGTGAGGGGCTGTGGGGCTGGCGTGTGTTTGTGGGGGGGTTGGCGTGCGTGTGTGCGTGTGAGGGGGTTGACGTGTGCGTGTGAGGGACTGTGGGGGCTGGCGTGTGCGTGTGTGGGGATTGGCGTGTGCGTGTGAGGGGCTGTGGGGCTGGCGTGTGCGTGTGAGGGGCTGTGGGGCTGGCTTACCCTTGGGAGGTCCCTGACTCAGACTTGCCTAGGTGTGCTTTAGACGAGGCGTAAAGGTGCCAGAGCAGCCCAGATGTGGGGTGTCTCTCGCTTTGTGGCGGCGGGGGAGCTGGGACAGTTCGGTGGGGGGGCTGAGCGCCGTTGCTCTGAACTCGGACCTGGGCTCTGATGGACGTGCTTGGAGCCGGAGGGGGTGAGGTCCAGGCCGCGGCGCGGGGATCTCTGAATTGGAGTCTCGCTCTGGGGAAGATGCTGGCTCTGCTTGGAGAGGGGCGGTCGGCAGGCGCTTGCTAGAGGGGCTGCTCCCGACAGGGCTGCTTTTCACACGTTACCTTCTGAGCGGTGCACGGTGTTTGTGCTCAGCAGGGGCTTGTGCTGGCTGGCGGATTAACCTGGCAGAACGCATCACGGACCCCGAGACGCCGGGCGGGGCCGTGCCGTCCCCCTCGCTCTGATCCCCGCGGCTCTGCCGGACCCTGAGACGCCGGGCGGGGCCGTGCCGTGTCCCTCGCTCCGATCCCCGCGGCTCTGCCGGACCCTGAGACGCCGGGCGGGGCCGTGCCGTGCCCCTCGCTCCGATCCCCACGGCTCTGCCGGACCCTGAGACGCCGGGCGGGGCCGTACCGTGCCCCTCGCTCCGATCCCCGCGGCTCTGCCGGACCCTGAGACGCCGGGCGGGGCCGTGCCGTGCCCCTCGCTCCGATCCCCGCGGCTCTGCCGGACCCCGAGACGCCGGGCGGGGCCGTGCCGTGCCCCTCGCTCCGATCCCCACGGCTCTGCCGGACCCCGAGACGCCGGGCGGGGCCGTGCCGTGCCCCTCGCTCCGATCCCCGCGGCTCTGCCGGACCCCGAGACGCCGGGCGGGGCCGTGCCGTGCCCCTCGCTCCGATCCCCGCGGCTCTGCCGGACCCCGAGACGCCGGGCGGGGCCGTGCCGTCCCCCTCGCTCCGATCCCCGCGGCTCTGCCGGACCCCGAGACGCCGGGCGGGGCCGTGCCGTGCCCCTCGCTCCGATCCCCGCGGCTCTGCCGGACCCCGAGACGCCGGGCAAGGCCGTGCCGTCCCCCTCGCTCCGATCCCCGCGGCTCTGCCGGACCCCGAGACGCCGGGCGGGGCCGTGCCATCCCCCTCGCTCCGATCCCCGCGGCTCTGCCGGACCCCGAGACGCCGGGCGGGGCCGTGCCGTCCCCCTCGCTCCGATCCCCGCGGCTCTGCCGGACCCCGAGACGCCGGGCGGGGCCGTGCCGTGCCCCTCGCTCCGATCCCCACGGCTCTGCCGGACCCCGAGACGCCGGGCGGGGCCGTGCCGTGCCCCTCGCTCCGATCCCCGCGGCTCTGCCGGACCCCGAGACGCCGGGCAGGGCCGTGCCGTCCCCCTCGCTCCGATCCCCGCGGCTCTGCCGGACCCCGAGACGCCGGGCGGGGCCCTGCCGTCCCCCTCGCTGGGCGAAGGGCGTATGACGTTAAACGGCATCCCTGCGTGTCTCGACGTGGCCTCTCCCGGCGGCTGTGTGGCTGCTGCTCTGTCCCCGCCCAAGTGCGCGGAGGAGTGGGAAGGTTTTCATTCCCCGTCACTGGGGGCGCGGTGTCTCATTCTCTTACGCCCCCCTGCCCTGATGTCGCTGTTCTGCCGTGCAGTGCAGGGGAGACAGTGAGACCCTCCCTGGGCCTCAGCGCTCCAGCCCCCAACTTCCAAGGGCTCTTCCAGCTGGTTTTCGAGAGCTAGTGCCGGCCAGCCAGCCTGGGCCAGGCGGCTCCCTGCCACTGGCTGTGTGGACGCCTCAGAACTGCTCCCCCGGCAATGGGGGTTTTGTGCAATTAAGGAGAGCGGAGTGACTCCGCAGGTGCAGTCTGTTCTCCCTGCGTTTCTGTGCAGGGCAGCATCGGACTTGGCTTGTGGGGTGCCCAGGGGTGAGGCAAGTGCTTGGGAACCGTGCACATGGCGCAGTCCTGTTGACCCGTGGCCTGTGCTTTGTGGGGAACACGCTCCTGCCCTGGAGAGTGTGCCTTGCCCCCCGGCTGTGCTGCTTTCCAACCCGCTGATTCCCCCAAGAAAGGGGCGCACAGCCGGGGCTGAGACGGACTCCTAGAGCTTCAGCAGGGGCCTCAAACACCAGCCTCATGACCAACCCCGGCTGGAGCGAGTGCACAGCCCGGCCGGGGGAGAGGAGGCTCCAGGACGCAGCTTTGGGGCTCACCGGGGGTGGGGGGGCCTGGTGCTGTGTGGCGGTGAGGGCCCCCTCACTCCCTGTGGCTGCAGGGGGACAGGGTGCTGTGGGAGGGGGGACGGGGGGGCACGGGAACTGGTAACGGGCAGCTCTGCCCCCGGCCCGCCTGTGTTGCTCTGTCCGGGGATGGCCAGCAGGCCAGGAGCCTGACTAGGGGACTCCTGTCTTCCGAGGGCGGCTCCCACACGAGCCCTCTGCCGAGAGAAAAGGTTCCTTCTCGGCGGGTGACCGTGCGGCGCGGGAAGGGGCGGCAGGGCCGCTTACGCCCCAGCTGTCTGAAGCAAGTAGCCCCCTTGCTGGTGTTTAAGCAGGGGCATTGGCCGGGCTAGCACTGTCTGCCAGGGCCCCATTCTCCTTCCCAGGCACACTCAGCCGCCATCGCCGCGCCAACAGCACCTCAGCCAGACCCGGCCCGCGTCTCGCGGGAATCCAGCTTTCCTTTCTGTGCACCTGATTCCTCTGTCTCCGTTGCCAGGCCCAGCTGCACGGGGCGTGCCTGGGTGTGTGTGGGGGACACAGGCGGAGAGATGGACGTGCTACCCCGGGAGGGAGGGAGGGAGGGAGAAATGGGCTTGGATCACCGCTAACGTTCCCTCTGCACAGGGTGTTAAGCGGCTCCACATGCTGCAAGACTGGAGATTCGGCACCTGGCGCCGATACGCGTCTCTCACTCCCCATAATTGATTGCCAAAGCAAAAATAAAATGTTGACTGATTAAGCACGAAGCACTTGAATTCCAGAGTGCCGCTTTGCACGCTGCCTGGGGTCTCGCTTGCCTGGTTTTTCCAACCCCCTTTCGTTTGGAAAGAAAAAATAAAAACGCTATCTCCAAAAGCCACTGTTTTGGTACAAAGGGCACGTCTGCACAGCAGGGACGAAGTCGAGTTAAGCTACAAACTCGAGCTACGTCAGTTGCGTTGCTGAAGTCGAAGTAGCGGAACTCGGCTTTTGGCCCTGGCTACACAGCAGGAAATCAGCAGGAAACACGAGCGCTCTTCCCCCGTCTTCCCTGACCCCTCGGGAAGTGAGGGCCACAGGAGTTGGACTGGGAAGTCCTCCAGCTCGACAGTATTGCGAGATAAAGTCTTGCTGTGTAGACGCGCTCTTTGTTGTCCTGGAATAACGCCAGTGGTTCTGGAATCACGCTGCTGCGTAGGCATAGCCTCAGAGCCACAGCGCCGTGAAGAGAGCTCCGGACAGCGAAGCTCTGAGACCAGGGAGGCCAGTCGGACGGAGGCCCCCACTTCTGAGCGTAGGCTAAGTGCCTTTATTGGACCAACTGCTGTCAGTGAGCTGGGCCACTAACCGAGATTACCTCGGCCCCCTAGTCTCACTCATGGCCTGGGCCCACGGCGCTGGAGAATCTCTGCATGGCTGTTTTCGAGCTCTGTTCCGCCACTGTCCGTGCAGGAGAACAGCGGCCAGGGATGCAATAGGACCGGAGCTAGGCTGCTGGGATGCTCAGGGGAGCACATGGGTTCTGACATGCTGACCCCACGTGCCTGGTGGGTGGAACGTTTCGTGGGCTCTGCTAGAATCCTGCCGGCTGCTTCCTGTCTTCACCCGAGCTCTGAAGGAGCCAGAGACTCTCCTGGGCTCTTCCGAAGGCCCTGGGTCCAGGAGGAACCAGATTGGAATTGGGACTGGGAGTCCCTGAAGGGGATTTGCAATGGCAGGAGGGGGGAGAGTGGCATGTGCTCATGCGAGGGAGGCGAGGTGATGGAGGGGCCGGGACCAGCCCCCCCCCCCGGCCTGCTGAGAATCCCGGGCCGGATCGTGCAATCGCTCTGCCTGGGAAGGGCCCATGGGCCAGGAGCGTGAGACCCCCGAGCTGTCGCGAGAGCGCACTCTCCTGATGCTGCCAGGGGCGCCAGTGCAGGGGCTGGTGGAGCCTTGCAGATCACGTCGGGGCCTTCCAAAAGCATTCTCCAGGGGCGCCCCAAAATGGAGGTGCCCAGAATTACTGCTCACTTTGCACAAAGGGACTTCCTTTCCGAGAAGCGTGTGCCAGCTTCGTCTGGTGTCCCCTCAGCCAGCTTTGGTGTGTCTGCCCCACCCCTCCCTAGCGCGCAGCCGGCCCATCACGCCCCAGGGCCTCCCTTTGCCCAGGCAGAAGGGAGTTCTGGCCAGATGGAGAGGGCAGCGGGTGACGTGTGGCTACATCACGAGCAGCGGCTGAGATGTGAGCCACCGATCGCAGTTGTGCTCCTCTGCGTACATCTCCACCCTCCCCTCTGTCCTCCCCTGTCTTCGGGCCTCCCTCGGCCTGCTGGCGGAGCTGAATGTAGTCAGCCCGTCAGGGCAAGTGGGATCAGCTGGGCAACCCTCAAGCGAGGCCTTCAGCAGACTCCATCAGATCAAGTTAGCAAGATCTCCAGAAACAGGCGAGTAAAGCTGGGCTTTAGGAGCGGCCACCTGGGCCGTATGCCATGTCTTGCGCCTGTGACTCTCCATCCCGGGAACGGACAGGCAAGCACTGGAGACAGAGGCTGTATCTTCCCACTCTTGTCTTCCCCTTGATGCGTCTTGGTCTTAACGAAACAGGATCAGACTTTTAACAACAGTGCTGCGGAGCTACCCCCAAGTGGCTGTTTCCCCGGAAAGAACATTTGATGCAAGAGACTTTCAAGACAGAGGGTTGTTTTCCCTTTAAAATTTCCTCTACGAAGAGAGAGGGAATAAGGAAGCTTGTAAATAAAAACGAGGACTGACTTGAGTTTGAGATGCTTGGCTGTTTTCCCTTCCTCCTTTCCAGCAGACACGAGTTTAAGAAACATTTTAAGGGGTTCTTCTTTCGTGGTGCATTGGGAGTGAAATCAGAACCCTGCTCCCAAATTATGATTCATGCTGTGACTTTAACCTAGTGAATGCAAACGTGTAACCCCCGGACAGCCTCACGGCGCCACACAAGGGCATGTAAGCTGCACAAGGCAGCAGCCGCAGTGCTCGGCCGATGGCATGCATGGTGCAAGATGCCCGGGAAGTACCCCAGTGGGAATTTGTCTCAAACTTCCAGGTGTTTGTACAAAGGACAGTAACCGAGAGGGTCGGGTCCTCAGCCTCCCATCTCAGATGCACGTTCTCTGAAGCAGTGCCGACATGCATGCCTCGCTCGCGTAAGGGCCGGCTGTGCCTGGCGTGTTCAGGGGCACCACGTGGCACCGGATGGCCAGCATGCACCCGGGCAGGTGCAGCAGAGATGTGTCTTGCTGTCCATGGCCTGAGTGTAACCCAGTGGAATCGGGGGGTCAATGGCTCTTGCCTGTGCCTGGACACCCCCACCCGGCTGATTCCTAGCGTGGCCAACGTTTTCAAGCTGGGGGCTCGTCAGCGTGGTGCCTGGAGGATTAGAAGGGTCTGGTTTCTGAGTGCTGAGCGCTGGGAGTCCCGCGGACATGGTGGAGGAAGGCAGACGGGCGGCCGTTGTGCCTATTGCTAGATGTCCTGGTGCCCCCGGAGATGACGAAACTCTGCTGGTTTATGTGTCTGAGGGGAGCCGGGCTAGTCTGTTACTGAACACACTTAGCGAAGGGCCCCGCAGCACCTCGGGGACCAGCCAAACAGGGAGATGGGATCCTGAGCTTCCTGGGCACAGCTTGCGTCCGCAGTTCATCAGCCCGCCGAAGCTCCCGCTCCTGCTCCCATCTCCAGGTTTTGTTAGTCTCCAAAGTGCTGCAGGGCCCTTCCCTGTTAAGTTCTCTCCGGGATTTGGCACCGCTGGTTGCAGCTGGCCGAGGCCTCAGGCACGTTGTCTTCCCGGAGGACTTGCTGGGTGAGGCTTCTGCCACCCTCCTCTCCCCTCTCCACCTCCTGATGGGCAGGTGCTGTTCTTCCTCCCCTTGGCTTTGGCGCACGCCCAGACGTCCAGGGCCCAGCCTGGCTTTTGGCCGTGGCAAAGTGACTCTTGCCAGGGTGGCTGGTTGTGACCTAGCTGTGTGCTGGCAGTGAGGCACTAGCTGAAGAGCCACCCGCGTCCCTGCAAGCAATGGCCGTCCAGGGCCTTGGGCGTTTGGACAGGAGGGTGCAGCAGCAGAGGGATGGTGCCAGGAGCTGAAAGCACACCTCGCTTTGGTTTCTTCATTGAGCTTTGCATGTTAAACCAGAAGAAGCTTTCAGCTCTGCTCTCCGCGGCTGGTTTCTTTGTTGTTCTGCATCACTCGGGACCTTCACTCCAGGAAAGTCCTGCTGTGCCCATGCCCAGGGACACGGCGCGTGTGATCTCACAGACTTTCCCTGCTGGAGTGGTGGTAACCTCATAGCCTGCTAGCAGAGATCCATGGTGCCAGTTTGGCAGCCCTGGCATCCAGTGACCAGTGCCCTAGTGGGACGTGGTCTCGGAGCCCAGCGGCGCTCCAAGTGGCGCACCTCGTGGAGCAGTGGGCACGAGGAGGGTGTGGTGCCACGTGCCCTGAAACATTGGGTGGCTCGACCTGAACTTTGCGGCAATCCCAAATCTCCGTATTTGAATTTCCTCTCTGTGATGGGACGGGCTGTGTCTGGGCACAGCTGAGGGCGTCCGCTCAGGGTGAATTGCTCAAATTCGGGGCTCTTCACAGCCCCCAGACTGGAAACCTTCCCAAACAGGCCACAAACCGGTCACACCGAGCACTTCAGCTGCCCGCCTGAAGCCTCATGAGCAAAACCCCTCTGACACCTCAGCAATATCCGTGCCCCAGATGGCCCCGGGCCTCATACCCAGGTGAGGGGTCTTAGAACCCAATTCCACCTTCCCCAAACAAGTTCTGTCCAGCCACAGATCCCTGGTCAATTTACCCTCTGGACCTTACCCACAAATCACGCTGAGCCAGCCCTTTAGAATCTATATCTAAAGGTTTATTGCTACCAGAAAGAAAAGCCTGAGAGTGAGGTTGTTAAAGGATAGTACATTACATGCATCGAATCTCCCAGTTCTCGATGCAGGCTCTAGCAGAGATGTTATAACTGTTGGCTTAGAAGTCCTTGTTGTACATCCTAGGTTAGGATGGGTTCACAGGTCTTTCCGGCTCTTCGATTCCTGCACTGCTGCCTCTGGGATGAAGTGCTGAGCCGAGTACCAAGATGGAGTCAACCACATGGCCTCTTTATACATCCTTCCTGGTCTCTTCTTGGCTGCAGCAGGTCACCTGGCCAGCGGCCTATCCCTGTGTCCCCTGCTGGTAGCCCTTAGGTGTCAGTCCTCATTCCCGAAGTGTGTCCTTGGCTCATTGAGTGCTATTGTCCCACAGGGCCTTGCTAATTAGCATGTCCATAGGCCGGGCTCTGCCCAGTGCTCAACCACATGCAGAGAAATATTCAGTATCCATACAAGTACATGCTTATAACTTCACACACAGACATTATACAATCACATGACTAGCATACATAGGATCAGCAGACAGTAAGCGTCTATTCAACACCCCACATGGCCCCTTTTATACCATTTTTGGGGCCAACACCCCCACCTATGGGTGAAGCAGTGATCTGGCTGCTCCCCTCAAATTCAGTAATGTGACACGCTCCCGTGCTGGGGGGCTTGGGGTCTGTCGTTACCCGTGAGAGTTACCATAAAGCTTCCTTCGCGCCCTTAGATCCTAGTCACGTGGGAATGGGGTCCCAGAGTCCAGCCCCCTGTGCTGAGACAGGACCAAACCCATCCCTGATGGGTGTTTGTGCTGTTCTGACAAACCTCCAATGACGGGGATTCGAGATCCTCGCGGAAGCCTGGTCTGGAGCTGAGCGTCAGGCAGCTTTGCTAAGAACGGAGTGAACTCTCCCGTGCGGCGGATTAAGCCCATTGCTGCTTGTTCTACATTCAGTGGACACGGAGAACTGGAAATTGATCCCTGTCCCCCTTCCACTGGCCCTGAACAGATGGGAAGATGTTCTCAGCCCCTCTCAGCTCTGTTGGCAAGGCTGGATGTGCCTCGCTCTTCTAAACCCTTGATCCATTCTTGCTCGCCTCTGGCCTCTGCCATTTACGCACGTCTCTCCTCCAGAGGGGCTCACCAAGCGGGACGGCCGTCTCCCTGTCTGACAGCACACCTGCTAACACACCCACAATGATGGGAGCCATTTTTTGCAGCTGCTTCGTACTGTTGACTCATTGAATTTGTCACCCGTTTCCCCTCCCAAACCCTTTCCTGCAGTACTGCTGCCTCGCTAGTCGGCCCCATTGGTGTCTGTACCTTGGATTTCCCCCTCCCTGCGTGAAGTGCTTGTTCTTATTGAATTTCATCTGGAGGATTTCAGGCCACTCCTCTAACTTGTCAGTGTTACTGCAGCCTGTCCCAGCGTGGCGCCAGCCGCATCTTCTACGCCTGCTCTCCCCTCCACCAGCCAAGTCCTTATGGACAATAGTGGAGCCCCCCCGCCCCCCAGTTTGACAGTGAACCATTGATAACACCCTTCCAGCTGGCCTCACCCAGGAGGATCCGTCCTTGTTTGCTTTGAGACCGTCACGTGGTGCTGTGAGAAGCCCAGCAAGGCAGGATCTGCCATTCCCACCGCTTCCTCCCCTCCACAGGCTGGAAGCCTCTCGCAGAAGAAAGGGGAGAGTTAGAGGGCTTTCCGTTTCAGCGTGCAGCAGATTGATCGTAATGCGCTAAAGGCTGCAGGTAACAGGAGAGAGGGAAAGTGGCGTTGGTGTGAAGGGAAATCTGACACGTAATATGACGGGAGAAAATGTGCTTGTGTTTCAGCAGGAAAGCTTGGCTCCTGAGTCACAGTTGCTAGAAAGAACGTTTGATTCTTAACTCACCTGCTGTCGGTCCCTGCGTCACTGAGCAGTGGGCGGGGGCGCCTGGGAAGTGCTGTCCTCACGCGCCGCTGTCTAGCAGGCAGGGCGAGGGCAGGATGCAAGTTCGGAGTTGGGGTGTCAGTCTGACCTCGTCGCTAGGGCTTCTGGGTGGAGGATGCCCCCGGAACTGTCTGTTTTCTAGGGAAATGGTGGGGGGGGAAGGATGTTGAGGACTAGTCGTCTAGTCATCGCCCCCTCTTCCTACCTCTATCAGAGGCAGCGGGGGGGGAGGGGAGGGAGAGGGGATACTTCAAAGTAGCAGCGCCCCAGCTGACCCGGGCTCCTTGTGGCATTTCAAAGTGGCAGCGTAGCATGGAGCCCGGGGGCAACGGGTCTCTTGTGCATTTCCAAGCCGTGCAGCCTGGAGTCGGTGGGGCTTCCCGCTGTCCCCAGGCTGTACATGGCGTTCCACATTCCTCCTCTCAAATGTACAAGAGCCCCAGCGTGGGCCCAGCGGGGGCTCTCGTACATTTCAGAGGAGGAATGCGGAGGTGCCTATCGACTAGTCGAGCAGTTGATGACAATTCCATCGACTACTCGACTAGTGAATTACTCGTTATTTAACATCCTTAGTTGGGGGATGGGTGGGTAGGTGGTGAGGGGGGTGTTTGTTCTTTTTCCTGTGAAAAGTCTCAGGGCAGCTCCTTCACGCAGCGTGCCGCCTTGCCCGGGAGACGCCGCACGGCCCCTGCTCTCTGTGCTCTAGACCTCCCTTTTCAGTGTCCCTTGAAAGCCACCTCTGGGACACTCCCAGCCCACTCAGCCTCAGTAACACCAGCGCTCCCCCTGCCCGGACCACTCCCCCTCCCCCTGCCCCCTCTCCTTTCTCTTTCTGTTCTGCATTGTGAGGTTCCCCTGGTTCCTCTCCCCTGCCCGTCTGAGGAGGTGGGCCGTGCCCATGGAAGCCCCAGGCACAATAGATCGATGTGTGTTACTCTCTACGTTGCTACAGGGCTACTCGTGTTGGTTTTTTAAGTTACAGACCAACCCGCTCTCCCTCGGAGTCTAAGGTCATTTCCCTCTCTGGGGCTGACTTGGCTCTGGCGAGACTCAGCGCGGTGCGTTGGGCAGGCTGCCGTCGGCTCAGAGGGGAGCTGGCAATCAGGGTAACCACATTCACAGGTCTGCTCTGCCCCAGCAGCAGCCTCTGGTGCCCTTGGCTGTGAAAGCATAGCGGAGAGAGAGAAGGGGTGGCCATGCGTGGGCGTGGGAGTCTCAAGGAGAAATCAGGCTCTCTTGTAGCCGGTGTTGTCCAGGAGATGCACAGGACATGGCTCGGTACCTGCTCACTAGGAGCAGGAGAGGGGAATGGGGCAGGAAGGAGGGGGGAAGTCTCCTCTCCGGTGGCCACTTCCCCTTTCCAGGACCCCCTCCCATTCTGAAGCACTTCCACCCCTCGCCACTTGGTGCCACATGAAGCTTCCGCGTGTTGCTACGAATGAACCCCGTTTTACTGCAGCCTCCCTGTGCACAGCTGGCTGGGCACCACCTCCCTTGGGCTCAGAGCTCCATCTCCGGCCAGTTACAGTCTGATGCCTCCAGCCACTACTGGTCTCTTGCTTGCTGGGACCCGGGAGAGCTGGCAGCCTCCGCGGGTCCCTGGGCAGGTGTGTGTGTGTGTCGGGGGGGGTCCTGTGCTCCCACGAGTCTGTCACGCCCGTGTTGGTGTGTAGTGGGAGCGGTGGGTTTTCTGGGAAGGAGGTAGGCAGCGGGGTTGATTCATTCCATTGCTCCTCATTACGCTGCTGAGGAGAAGGAAGAGAGAATCGGTGCACGAGGGGTGGTAAATACACCACGAGGAGAGCTGCAAAAAGGGCTTTGATTTGGCGCATTGCTTAGTTCCCCTCACGCTCATTAGCAGGAGGCTGCTGAGCCAGTGAGAGCGTTCGCCTTCCAAAAGCACAGTAGTCTGTTTTCTTGAATGAAATGACTGTGCACGCGTGTGCGTGTGCATGCGTGTGTGTGTGCGTGTGCGCGTGCGTGTGCGTATGCATGCACGCATCTGATTCTCTTCCTGTGGAGAGCTGGGATCACACCGACAGGTGGAACCTCTGGAGCCCAGGGCTTGAGCGGAAAGGCAGCTGGCTCTCGGCGCAGGCTATCAGGCAGACCCGTTCTCTCTCCGCAAGTGGTCTAAGCGCCGCTGCACGGGACAGAGACCAGCCCAGCAGGCGCCTGGCTCTCACTGCCGGGATACTGCCTGGCCAAGCAGCGTTTGTCTGGCCAACCGAGCCCTACAGAGCCGGTTTCTTCCTTTACGCAGCACGGCAGTGGCAGCATATGGGGCTGGACTGTGAGCCCTGGAGGGTCCTTCTGGCTGGGCTTTAAATCCCCTATTCTGGGGTAGCCAGTGGCTTGCCTGGCCCGCTGCGTGAGTCTGAGCAGCCCCAAGGCTGCTGTAACTTACCGCGCTTCCCACCGGCCTCCGCAAGCATCAACTAGCCCTACGCAGTGCACTGTGGCCCCGGGCCCCCCGGCTAGCTCTGGGGTCAGCTGCGTAGGGTGAGCCTCGGGGAGGTGAAATTTGCAGCCCGGAAGGGAGCAGGGCCGGGCGTAGCCTTTGGTATTTCGGGAGGGTTCACTTGTTCTTTTGCTCTTTCTTGTTTGGTTATAAAACAAATAGCCCCTGCCCAGGAGAGCGCCGGCGTGAGCGTGCCGTTCGCTGCTGTGCTAGCGTTCCTGCGGCGCGTGAGGGCACCGCTTTCCACTTGGCATTCAATCGATGTCGTAAGAACCAGGTCTCCTAAGAGGTTGCTGTAAAATGCCAGGAACGTAAAACCTGTCACAGCCGCTCTGACCACCGCCCAGTTGTGGTCTCCCGTCTCTGGCAGTGCCCAGGGTGTGATGCTTCGGAGCAGGTGTCCCCAGGTGCCCCTGCCCAGTTGTGCAGGGCTGTCTGTAAAGGTTAAAAACCAGCCCAGCCCTGCCCACGCTCTGACAAAGAATCAGCTTTTGCCGTAAAGCATGAGAGCAGATCCCTCTGCATGACAGGGACTGCCACAGTCGTGCTAATCCAAAGGGTTAAAACCTGGATTCTTAGGCCCCCCACGTCATGAGGCTGTTCAAGTGCGTTTGGCAGGGGGCTGTTTGCCTTACAGGTTCTGAGCCGTTCTGTGCTCGTGAGGCGTTTCTCCAGAGCCACGAGGAGCAGGGACTTGGGGGCTGGGGGGTTTTAAGAAAAGCTGCAGCAGCGGCTGAGGTCTTGCCGGGCTGCCAAATGTCACGGGACTCGTGTTACCTATGAGAATTGGCAATGCTGTCACTGCTCCTCCATGGGGATCTCTCCACCTCAGCCCAGCGGCTGCAGCACAGGAGAAGGTGCAGGAATCAGCGGTATCCTTCCTGTACGGCAGCCGCAAGGCGGTGCTGAGGCCGGGGTATGGGGGCAGACTTCTGCCGGGGGCGCGGGGCGCGTGGGGTCCCTGCCGGGGGCGCGGGGCGCGTGGGGTCCCTGCCGGGGGCGCGGGGCGCGTGGGGTCCCCGCCGGGGGCGCGTGGGGTCCCCGCCGGGGGCGCGGGGCGCGTGGGGTCCCTGCCGGGGGCGCTGTACTTTCGCACCTGGAAAGAAAAGCACTGGGTGCATCTCATGAATGACCTTGTGCCGTGTTTGAGTTCCATTAGCCAGCCCTTCTCAGCCCCAGCCCTTCTCGTCAGAGGGGCCGAAATGTAACCCCCCAGGCAGGAGCAGTCCTGCAGCCCCTCAGAGACTGCTGAGAATCTAGGCAGCCTCATTTCCACATTGTGGTGTTTTAGATGCAGATAACACAGCTAGCGCCTTGCGCCGGGTGGGAATTGGGGAGCCAGGCCAGTGTCCCTGTTGCAGGGGGCGTCCTGTGGCTGATGCCGCTTGCTCTGTGCTCAGCTAGCGTCCTTGTGGCTCCAGTCCCCTGAGCTGTAAGCTCGCGATGCTGCTCGACGTTAGTTACTAAACGTGGTTGCGTTGTCGTTTGGAGCAGTTCGGATTCTTTGGTTTTCTCTTGTGCGCTCTGAGCCCCGGGCAGGCGATGTGCCGGGTGCGTGTGGCCGCTGCCGTGGCGGGATTACTCAGACGTTGAGCGGTGGCTCCTGGCTTCCCCTAGCACAGTAGCAGGTTTCCAGTGGCTGGGCAGGGGCGTGCCAGCTTTCCCTGCCCTGTACCTAGGGGAGCATTGCCTGAGCAGTCGGGGGATCTCGGGACACATCCGAGTGGGGGAATGAGCGGCGCCTGCTCCGTGCAGGGGCCAGGCTCCTCCCCTTTGCGGGCTCGCCTGGACGGGACCTGCTGGGAAGCTCTTCGGAAAGGCGATGGCCCCGGAGGTCAGCCTGTGGCAGTCGCCGGGGTGTTGCCTGGTGCTTGTGCCTGTCTCTGCTGGCCCCTGCGTGTCTGCCCCGGGGGCTGTGGCAAGTGGGCGGGGGCTGCTGCTGACGTGCGAGGTGAGGCGGCTGGTGTCAGGTGCCAGGTGTCTGTCGGCAGAGGGATGCTGGGAGCAGGGCTTTGGTGGGCGGGCGAAAGCCAGGCTGGTCTGTGCTGGAGTCGAGGTTTCGGTGGGATTTGGAGTGCGAACGTCCCACAGCCTCCTCCCCACCCAAACCGACTGCTGCTGTGTGCCCGGCTGGCCCAGGCCCTTCCCTGCCGGCTGGCCCGGGGATCGCTCCCAGGGAGTGCCTGACCCTCGCCTCCTGCCTTACGGAAATCCCACAGCAGGACCTGGGTTACCAGCAATGGGCAGTGGCAAGGCCTTGCACCAGCGCCACGTTCAGTGCCAGTGGCTGTGTGAGGAGCCCCTCGGCGCGGGGGGGAACATAGGAAGCCGTTGCTCCCTACCCCGACTGTTCCTCCCGTCCTCTGTGGGAAGGAAACAGCACAGACTGCACCTTCCCCAGGTCACGGCCACGCTCCTAGACCATCCCTGTCCACCGTGGGAGTGAAACAGCACAGACTGCGCCTTCCCCATGTCACGGCCACGCTCCTAGCCCCGCTCCTAGCCCGTCCCATCCGCCGTGGGAGTGAAACAGCACAGACTGCGCCATCCCTGGGTCACGGCCAAGCTCCTAGCCCGTCCCATCCGCCGTGGGAGTGAAACAGCATAGACTGCACCTTCCCTGGGTCACGGCCACGCTCCTAGCCCGTCCCATCCGCCGTGGGAGTGAAACAGCATAGACTGCGCCTTCCCTGGGTCACGGCCACGCTCCTAGCCCGTCCCATCCGCCGTGGGAGTGAAACAGCACAGACTGCGCCGTCCCTGGGTCACGGCCACGCTCCTAGCCCGTCCCATCCGCCGTGGGAGTGAAACAGCACAGACTGCGCCGTCCCTGGGTCACGGCCACGCTCCTAGCCCGTCCCATCCGCCGTGGGAGTGAAACAGCACAGACTGCGCCGTCCCTGGGTCACGGCCACGCTCCTAGCCCGTCCCATCCGCCGTGGGAGTGAAACAGCACAGACTGCGCCGTCCCTGGGTCACGGCCACGCTCCTAGCCCGTCCCATCCGCCGTGGGAGTGAAACAGCACAGACTGCGCCGTCCCTGGGTCACGGCCACGCTCCTAGCCCTTCCCAGGTGGAACTCGGTTCTCTAGCAGTGATGCTGGTTGCAGTTGCGAGTGGCGTTTTGCTTTCCCCTCGCTGTTCTCCGGCAGCAGGAAGATGGCCCCTGCTGGAGAAATGTGCTTCGGTCCAGGGGCGATGGCAGGAAGGCAAACTCTTCTGAGCCATTGGGTGGACATCGTGGTATTTACCAGTCCTACCTGCACGTGGGGAAGGTGGTTTTACAGCTTGACATGTTTTGAAAATCAAAGCTCAACGTTGCCTTTTTACTTCCACACACTCGTGTAAGCCAAGCGGTTGCTTTTCCATCAGCGTTTTAAGCTCCTAAACCACCTTCTAAAGGCTGCCTGTAAGGGCTTTTTAGGCAGTCTGGGTTGAATAAAAATGTATATGGAATATATTAAAAATGCCCATCGTGTTGTCGCGCTCCTCGCGCCCGGGAGAGACGTATTGTCGATTTATAACCCCCCGAAAGGGCTGTGGCCACAGCTCCTCACCCCCATGTATCCAGATCAGTCCCAGCTGAGATTCGGGGACCGCTGTGCCGTTCTTGGCCACGACTAGAACCTCTCCTGGTGTTTCTCCAGGCGTGCTTGCAGCATGAGTGCAGGGAAACCGGGCCCAGCCCCAAGAGCCTGCTGCCTGTTTGGAAGGCAAGACCTGTTAGAGATGGGAGAGATGTGCAGTGACACGGCTAAGGCCATGCAGCAGGTTGGTGGCAGAGCTGAGAATGTGGCCCACGGCCCTCCCAAGGCAGCCCGGCTCGCTGCAGGCTCTCACGCGGAAATGCTGGGGCGACTGAGCATTTGCAACGAGTTGACACTTTGCAGACTCGCTTTCCATGACTGGGAGATTAAATTCCAGCCCAGGCTGCCGTGGCCCCGCCCCAGAGCGAAAAGCTGCCCAAAATGTGAGCGAGTAAAAACTGCTGCCCCATGTCTCTGAGTAAGAGACCGACCTCAATGAACTCCTGCCTGGGGCGCTAGCTTTCCCAGCAAAGGCCCGGAGAATGCCCCAGTGCCCTGTGACCAGGGCCTGCGATGCATCTGTGGGTGAGTGGCTGTGGGCATTGCCCCTCGGCGTGTGACGTCTTGTGTTTCTACCACGCTGCGGAGCACTTCTGCGTGTAATCAGAATAATGCATGTGAAGAGCCGGTGCCCTGGCTTGTCAGACGCCAGATGGATACGTTGTCCCCCGGGACTGACGGAAGTCAATTGCTCGGTGCGCTGGAGCGTTGGTGAGGCGCCGGGTGTTTGGCAAGGCTGGGAAGGGAATGAAAATGCTTATTTAGTGTCGGTTCACGCGCCGCTGGGGAGAGACTTGATCCGTGTCCCGGCCCGACCTCCTCGCACTTTGTGTGCGTGCAGTGACTGTGGGAATACGAACTACGCGCCCCTCTGGGCTGTGCCCACAGCTGGAACTGTCAGAGGAACTTAGCGTCAGGTGTCCAGATTCCCTCGGCAAGTGCAAGTTGGACAGTCCCCCAGCCCCAGCCTCTGTTTTGCACGGCTCTCTGAATTCCTCCCCAGCCCTGCGTGTCGTTCTCCCAGTTCTCGATGCAGGCTCTAGCAGAGATGTTACAGCTGCTGGCTTAACAGTCTTTGGTGCACATCCTATGCCAGGATGGGTCCACAGTCTTCTGGCTCCTCGATCCCTGCACTGCTGCCTCTGTGTTGAAGAGCTGAGCTGAGCACCTGGATTGAGTTGGCCACATGGCCTATTTATCTCCCCCCCCCCCCCCCCGGCTTCTTCCAAGCTGGAGAGAGTCACATGGTCTCTGACCAGGCACCTAGATTCCTTCCCAGGTGGGTTTCTGGTACTTAGGAGACCTATTGTCCCTGGGGCCTTGCTAATTAGCATGTCCATAGGCTGAGCCCATTGCTCAAGCACATAGAGTAACTCCCAGTCTCCATCCAGAGAACATATTCATAACGCCACCCCCAGACATTGACAGATCTATGAAGAGCAGATACAGACTCAGTAGAAGGTAAGCTTTGGTTTGACCCTTCACGTGGCCCCTTTGTACCACTTTTGGGGCGAACACCCCCCCATGGGCGCAGCAGTGACCTGGCTGCTTCCCTTAAACTCCGGTAATGTGACACGTGGTCCATCCCGCCAGCCCAGGGCAGAGGCCCTGCCCTGTCGCCAGTCTCCCGACGCCTTCCCCCGCCCCGTCTGCTGGGTCTGCGATGCCGCCCAGCGCCTCCTTTCTCTGCCTCTCTCCCGCCTGTCTCCGTGGGCCCGCAGCTTGGGAACGCCGCCAGCCGCCTGTCCCCTGCCGTGCCGAACGGGGATGAACTCGGAGGCTTCCCTGAACCCGAGCGAGGCCTGCAGAGCCCCTGCCGTTTCACTCCTTCCTGAGGCCTGCTCCTCCTGCTTATTGGCCTCGCTTTTCTTTGCAGAGAACTTCCCAGTGCTGCGTGTCGGGGGCAGGGCTGTGTGGGCGCTGGGTCCAAGCGGTGCACTGCGGGGGAGGGTGGGACAGACGGCTGGGGGCCTCAGTATGGCAGCAGTGGGCCCACGCAGGAGCTGAGTCGGACCCAAGAGAGACTGATCGTAGCGAATTGCTTGGCGTGTTGCCTCCCCTTCGTCCTGCTCCTGGTCTCCAGCGCGGGCCTGGCCTCCTGAGATGGGGAATCGGTCCATGCTCTGTGAGCGGGGTCGGGGCCCAGGCGGGTGTGTCGGGTGCGTCTGTGCAGCGCAGAGAGGGTGCGCTTACCTTGGCTTAGCTGCCTCCCTTGGAGTGACCAGGCAGGTGCAAGCGCTCGGATTTCAGCCCGTTCCACTTGGCATTCCTGGGGGAGCCGTGCCCCTCTTTGCAGCTGCTCCGCGTTCCCGTCCCTGGCTCCCCGACTGGTTCTCATCTCAGCCCGGCCTGAAGGGGGCGGGCGGGCTCCTGCGTGGCTGAGGAGCTGCGTGAGAACGGGCAGCGTGAGGCGCAGGTGGCGCTCCTCTGTCTGCACGCACTGTGCCTGGGGAGTGGCCTCCCTTGGCATGGGGGCTCTTGGGGGCCTGAGGGGACGAGCTGAAGGACCAAGTGCTGTCGGGGGTGGAGCTCGGGGGGACCCCTGGCCAGTGTAGTGGGGCCTGATGTGGAACCGGCCCCTCGGCTGTCGCTGGGCTTTGCAGGTTCCGCGGTGATTTTCCCAGGGCAAGGGGGAGGTTTTGGGGTGTCTCGCTCTTCCCCTTGGCGCAGCGGCTTTGGCACAAGCCGAGACCCACCCCAGAGGCTGAGCTAGCAGGAAGGTGTTTTCCACGGCGAGATGGGTACGTGCCAAGCGCGGGGCCCGTCCTGCGACGAGCTGACTGAACTTAGCGCCACGGGCAGCCGGGGAAGTGGCGGGCGCTCAGCACCTCGCGGGGAGGGCTCAGCATCTCTCTGGCTAGGGCCTGATGTTCTCTTAGCACTGGTTGATCTGCCAGCCGAGGCTGCTCTCTCCCTCCCTGGAGCAAGGCACCCAAAGGTGCCCAAGCTCAGATGGAGCCTACAGCCTGCGCTGTGAATTATTGAAAACGTGCCGTGTGTGGAGCCACCGAATGCTGAACCCCCGGCCTAGCGTCCGCAAGCGGCTCCCCAGAGCCAGCGCTGCCTTTTCGGCTGCAGAATCCGCGTTCTCTGTCACCAGAGAGGCGCAGGGAGCGTTTGGAGCTGCTCTGTTTCGCCTTCCAGGCCAGGTGTCCTCCCAAGGGCAGGGGCTGTGGGCCAGACCCACCTCTCGTGTAGGCCGACAGGAGTCTCTTCATTCCCACCCCTGGAGCGCGGTGGGCAGGGGGCTGCCCCAGCCCAGCAGGGCCACCTTGCTGCGGGCGGGGACCACGTCCGCCCAGGCAGGCCGGAGCAGCCCCCGCCTGCGCCGCTTAATGAATGGGATTTTACATCCTGCCTTGGACTTGCGTGGACCTGCCCGCGTTCCCCCCCTGAGCAGGCGGCCGTGTGCCTGCCATGCAGTGCCCGCTGCGAGGGGTGGCTGCAGCGCATGGTCCACTGGGAGTGCACTGCAGAGCCGCAGGCCCCGTGCGAATCCCGCAAACACCCCCCAGCCGCAGCCCTCCCTGCTCAGGGGCCTGGCTGGGCTTCCTGCTGCCCTGCCTGGGCTCGGTAGGGCACCCCGCTGTCTCTGGGCAGAGCAGGTTCTGTTGAGCGAGCGCTTGTGGGGAGGCTGGGCCTGCTTTGCCCTGCGCCGGGCCGGTGGCCTCGGCAGACTGCACGTTTCAGGTGGGACTCTCGTTCAGCTCTCGGAGGGCGGCAGAGTGGGATTCAGGCAGTGGCCTTGGTGGAACGTGTACCGACAGCCCTCTCCCCAGGGTTCCTGAGAGCGCTTTGTCTACAGCCGCGGAGCTCCAGTTCTGCGCCCCCATCCTCACCCACTGGGCCCTGCATTCGCCTGTTCGGACGCCGCTCTGGAAGGAGGAAGCGGAGTTGTTGCTGCGGGGAGGCGGCTCGCCTGTCCTGCTCCTCCCTGTGGCCGGGTGTGATGGACCGGGCCGTGTCTGGGCACAGCTGAGGGTGTCCGCTCAGGGTGAACTGCTCGAATCCGGGGCTCCTTACAGCCCCCGACTGGGGACCTCTCCACACAGGCCACAAACCAGTCCCACAGAGCGCTTCAGCTGCCTGCCTGAAGCCTCCCGAGCAAAACCCCTCCGACACCCCAGCAATATCCGTGCCCCAGATGGCCCCAGGCCTCATACACAGGTGGGGGGTCCTAGCACCCAATCCCACCTACCCCGAACAAGTTCTGTCCGGTTCCAAGAAACCAGCCACAGATCCCTGGTCACTTTACCCTCCGGACCTTACCCACAAATCACGCTGGGCCAATCCTTTAGAATCTAACATCTAAAGGTTTATTATTACAAGAAAGAAAAGCATGAGAGTAAGGTTATTAAAGTACAGTACGATACATGCACCGAATCTCCCAGTTCTTGATGCAGGCTCTAGCAGAGATGTTACAGCTGCTGGTTTAAAAGTTCTTATTGCACATCCTACGATCAGGATGGGTTCCCAGGTCTTCTGGGCTCTTCAATCCCTGCAGTGCTGCCTCTGGGATGAAGTGCTGAGCTGAGAACAAAATGGCATCGACCACATGGCCTCTTTATACCTCCTTCCTGGCCTCTTCTGGTCTCAGCCGGTCACCTGGTCCTCAGCCTCACTCTGCTGGCCGCTCTTAGATGTCCGCCCTCATGCTTTAGGTGTGTCTTTGGGCCATCAAGTGCCATTGTCCCACAGGGCTTCACTAATCAGCCTGTCCATAGCAATGCTCAACCACATTCAGAGAAATATTCAGCTTCCACACAGATTACAGATCTACACACACAGACATTATATACTCACATAAACAGTGTACACAGGATCAGAAAACAATAAGCTCCCATTCAATACCCCACATGGCTCTCTTTCATACCAATTTCTGGGGCCAACACCCCCACGTAGGGGTGCAGCAGCGATCTGGCTGCTTCCCTCCAATTCGGTAATGTGACACCGGGTCCTCTCCATACAGAGCTGGCGGGCTCGTGGGCTGCTTCCACTCCGTCCTGCAGCCGGCGATCGGTTCCGTGCGCCCTGCAGCGGCTCCCTGCGTGCTGCGTCGGACACGTGTGCGGCGGCCGAGATGGGAGCTGCTGTCACTGGGCTCCTGGCTCATTCCCCACCTGCCGGCAGACGGATTTTTCCACCCTCGTCAGCCCTTGATTGTCTGCTCTTCCCACCGCCAGAAGGCTGCCCACAGCTCTGAGTGGGCAGTGACAGAGCTGGCACGCTGCACCCTCCTCGGGGCTGCACTAATGGGATGTGGCGCGGCTGATAGCCGCCGGTCTCGCACAGCTGTGATCGCCTAGGCCCAACCGTGCTAATGGGCAGTTATTCCTAAGGCCGGCAGAGCCGCCCAGGGCTGGTGAGTCCACAAAGCAGGGTGGTCCTGGGAACTGGATTTTGTTGTCCAGATTTAACACAAAAATAAGTCCCTGGTTGCTGGGGTGGGTGGCCTGGGAGCCGTGGTGAGCTCCCAGTGGCCCCCATCCCCCGTGGAGAGTTCCCCACGGCTCCCCCGACCCCGTGGAGAGTTCCCCACGGCTCCCCTGCCCCCGTGGTGAGTTCAAGAGCAGCGGGGAGCTCGTGGCTGGGGCGGCCCCCAGTATTTGTGGATTTCACCTCTTGCGGTGGTGCCAGGGATGCATCCTCCACGACCTGAGCGGCGAGGGTTTCCTGTACATGAATCGTCACCCCTTTGGTGCGTGCCAAGTGCGTTACGGGGGGGGCTCCGCAGAAAGGCGGAATTGGCCCTGGGCCATTTGGAACGGGGTACTCAGTGCGGCGGTGAGCAGGGAGGCTGCTGTGGCCCGAGCTACGTCCGTCCCTGCTGCTAGCTGCGTCTCTTGCAGTTGTGGGAGCCAGACATGCGCCCGGGGAGCCCCTGCGGACTGAGTTACTGTCACTTCTCTCCTAAGGCTCCTCGCCGGGCACACTAGGGCCAGTGGAAAGACTTCCCTTGTCACCGGGCCGGGCTCCGCGCTCCCTGTGCCTGGCCCACGACTCTCCTGCGTTTGGCAGCCCCCGGCCCCCACGGCGGCGTTTGCCCGTCAGTTACACGGTGCCGGCGCCATCAGGGACTGCCTGCGCATTTGCAAAATGAACAAACCACGCCCGTGGGGATGGGCAAACCCATGCAGCTTTCATCCGAGTGGAGCACACTAGTGGGGATGTGTCTGAGATCCGTGGGGCGAGGCTTGTGGTGAGATCCCGGGGCGTCTCGGTGCTGGTGAGTCCGGCGCACTGCGGGAAGACTCTCCCGCGAGGGAGGGGTACCAAGGAACACGGCGATGTGGAGGAGATGACTAGCGCAAACCATGCGTCCCAGCCTCTCCCCCCGATTCCTTCGCCTCCAAGTTGTTTGGGCGTCTCTCAGGATTCCCGGGCAATGGTCCGCTTGTGCGGCTGCTCAGGGGAGTTTCCAGTGCCACCCCGCTGATCAGCAGAGCGCCCACAGCCGGGTGTATGCGTCTCCTGGAGGTGCACGTTGGCATACCTCTCAGAGCACGTAACAACATTTATTCTGCACCTGGGTGGAAAAAATGTGCAGATGGATGCAAAAGATGAGGGAACGTTGGTGTCCAAGTTCAGAGGCTAGTTTGGGGGGAGTTATTGGCCCCCACCAGTTCACACCCCTCTAATCCCAGGTTTGTGTGCTTGGTTAGTGTGAATTGCCCTGTACATCGGGGCGTGGGCGTGGGGGGGGGGTAGTGCGCTCTAGAATGGGTAAGCATTGGTTTCCTTCATGTTAATTGTGATTCCATCCCCAGTTACAGCCTTCAACTAGAGCCCAGGGGTGGGGAGCAGAGGGGCCTTGGCTCAGAGCTCGGGGACGAACACACCCGGGTCCTACTTGGTTGGTTTGTCTCGTAGGTCGCTGGATCGAAAGCTGCAGAGGCCTATGCTGGGAAAGTCCCGGACTCTCCCCAGCATCCCTCAGTCCCCTGTCCTCAGCCGGGCTCCCCTCTTGGACCCCAGGCTGTTCCGGGAGGAGATGCTGGAGCAGAAGCACAAGCAGCACTCGGCCGCAGGCAGTGCGAAAGGCTGCACCGTGCCCTCTGCTGGTGAGTGGCAGCAAATGTCTCGTCTGTGTGTGGGGGGGAGAGGGGCTGTCTGTCTGTCTGTCTGCCTGCCTGCCTCGCGGAGCTTTGTGAGACCCTGACGAGCTTCCTGAGACGCCCCGCTAAGGACCCAGCCGGCCTGGGATCTACCGGCTGGACTGGGTCGCCTCCGTGCCCCTTGCGGCGGGGAGCAGTGCGCCGGGGTCTGGAAACGGAAGGAAGTGGCGTGGCAGTGGGGTGCCTTTTGCCTTTAGCTCCCGGGAGCCGCTGCAGCTGGGGTGCGAAGGGCCAAAGCCGCCCCCTGGCTGGGTCTATGGCCTGGCCCAGCGAGCCGGGGTCCGTCTGGTTCGGCGTGTGCTAAGTGTCTGCAGCACTGCAAGGCGCGCTGTGGTCTGGGTCGCGGCCCTGGCGAAGGAGCCTGTCCCCACAACCCCTGGCCAAGGCCGCGCTGGAGAATTTCCCGCTGCCGGGTTTGGAATGCACCTCGGCCTCGCCTGCCCTGCGGGGCTGGGCCAGGCTCTCCCCGTCAGCTAACGCTGGCCGGCCCAGACCCCGCAGGGCGGGTGGCCTGGTGGGTATCAGCCCCCCCGTCGCTAATGCTGGAGGAGTTGCACAGGGACGCCGACAGCCGCGCAGAATCTGATAAAACCTTCATGGTAGACGAGGCCTTTGCTTTCCCAGCCTTGCCCGTCCTGCCCTAATGCCGCCTAGCGTCACCGGGCCCCAGCACTTCGTGTCTGGGATCGCCGCCCCAGCCGCCTGCACCATGCGGTAGTTCCTGGGTCAGTTGTAGTCTCTGCACTCTGTGCTCGGCCGGGGGAGCTCTAGACTCTGTGCTTGTCTTGGGGGGGGGCCCTCTGCACTCTGTGCTTGTCTTGGGGGGGGCCCTCTGCACTCTGTGCTTGTCCCGGGGGGCGCACGTTATGCTTGTCCTGGGTGTGTGTGGGGGGAGCTGCGCTCTGCCTGTCCCGCTGGCACGGTGGCTGCCCCGATAGCTGTGTGCGCACAGACGCTCACGAGTGGCTTGGCTCCTTTGGTTTGCACATCTCCAGAAAGGGGGCTCGTGCTGTCTCTCAGCCCCTCCCCTCCGTAGTTCTCCCTGGGCTGGCGGGAGACTCCGATTGCCCTCTGCCCGGCTCAGGGTTGATGACGGGGAGGGACGTGACTGTCCTGAGGTCAGTGCCCCCAGGCGGACGGCCTGAGGCGCCTGGCACCACGAGTACAGGAAGTCCCGCCCTCCCGAGGGGTTGTGTGGTGGGTGGGTTGGGACTCGGGCACGTTTTCCCGTGGAAGCCGTGTTCTCCGTGGCAGCGTGGCCCCCAGGCGAGCCCACTAAAGCCTGTTTCCCGCGCTGTGCGTTTGCAGTGGGAAACCGTGGGAGCGGGGGGTTGCGTTTACTCGGGTGCTGGGGCTTGCGGCAAGGCAGGGCTTATGGGAGGAGGAAGGTGGAGATTCTGAAGGGCACTTTGGGGCTTCTCCCGGCCGCCACCTTCGCTCCTGCGGCCAGTCCCAGGCGCTCCGCCAGCCCCGTGGGCTGCACCCAGCAGGCAGTGAGTGGTGTGAGCCTGGGCGCCATAGGAGCGGGGTAGGGGTAGGGGTAGGGTTACCCTGGCGTGACCGTCTGCCGCCTGTGCGAGATGTCACGCTGCCTGCTGCCTGGGGAGCACGGCTCCTTTCTCCTGGGCCTCTCTGGCTCCCTTCTCTGTCTCTGGGGGGCCGAGTTCGCTCTGGTCTTCCCGGGGTTCTGCCATGGGGGGGCGTCCCCCTGCGCTCTGTCCTGCCTTGGCAGTAGCTGCCTCCCTCTCTCTGCCGCACTTTGAGGGACCTCCACGCGCTGCCCCTGCCCCGCCTTGGGGGTTGTAGCCCCCTTGGCACTTCCCCTGCCTCCCCCCTCCACGCGGAGCTCTGGTGTGCGGGGTTGGAGGGGTCATTCCAGCCCAGTGGACGTACAGGCTACAAATAACATTGCAGCGGGGGGGAGGGGGCTAGTCACTCTAGCCCAGGGTCTCAGATGGACCCTGCCTGAGGCCACCTGCCCCACCTGCCTCCAGGCCAGGGGGCTGTGCTGCTCACCAGCTTGATGACACGACCCTCCCTCCGGCGCCAGGCTAGAGAGAGCTGCGGCGGGAGCGAAGCTCGGTTGGCCCGAGTCCAAAGGAAAGCAGGGGCGGGCGGTTAGAGAGGTCGATTTATAATTGCCTGAGCTGAGATTTGGGCAGGACACGAGCGTGATCTCCTCTCCATTAGCAGGAGTCGCACGGCCCGTGGGCCTGAGTCTTGCCTTTGGCGCCCGGCAGACCCGCGTGGCTTGAGGGACGCGCGTCTCGCCCGTCCAGCTGGCTGGCCAGGCCGGTCCCTCGCTGCCTCCTCCCCAGGGAAGGTCTCTGGGCACTGCCCCCGAGGCTGCCCGGTGAGACGAGGCCTCGCTGTGACCGCTCGGGTTACCCGTCGGGGGCCATGTGCCACGCCCAGGCCTTGTGCCCATGGCTGGGTGTGCAAGGGCGGAAGGAATAAATTCTGCAAGAACCCTTCTCTTGGCGTCTGTCCTCGTGCTCGCCTCTCCCCCCACACGGGCCCCCGCCTTGGTGGCGTTAGACGGACAGAAGCTGGCGCAGCCTTTTCGAATTGCGTCTGTGGTCAAACCAAGGCCCCCGCAGCGTGGGGAAGGCGCGGGGGGCATGTCGGTTTCTGACTCACTCCTCTGGAGCGCTTCCTGCTTCCCCCCGAGCAAGGTAACTGCACACTCGCCGCCGGGCCTGGGCGCGGATCAGTGTGTTCACGCCTCGCACGGCTCGGCTTTCAAACACGAGCGCTGCTGCACGAGTGGACGTCTGGAAAGGGGCAGAAGCAGCTTATTATGTTTAAAAGCGGGGGGGGGGTAGGGTTAATATTTTAACCTCCCTCCCCCCACACCCATTCTTCCCAGCATTCCAGTGCGTTGCGAGGCAGCTCAGGTAGCTAGCTTCGTTACTGGGCTGGAGGCTAAAAAGCAGGGGCCGAAGAGCGGCCCTGGATTTCTGGCTTATTCCTGCAATCGGTAACTCCCTCGCCCCCCTCGTATTACTGCAAAGGGCCTTGCACGGCCCGAGGACACGCGCTAACTACTTGTGCCCCACCTGCCCTTTTGCTTTGGTGGCTGAAGAATCACACTCCGTGTCTCCCAGCAGCATCGCTTCTGCCCCCAGAAGTGGGTCCAGTAATGGATTTTGCTTCCCTGCCCCGGTGTCTCGTCGGAGGCACAGGGAGGCTAAGGGACTTGCCCGAGCTGTCTGTCGAGTGCTTTGCCCGCACTCCTTTCCGCGAGGGGACACCGTGCACGGAGCTCTAAGGAACGTTGCAGGGAACAGTCCTTTGCTGCCTGGGGGTGGGGGAGAAAACGGCCTGGTCTTCCCATCTCTGGTCTGGCAGCGGCTTTTTCCCAGTCCCGGTTCCTTGGCAGCATCCTCCAAAGCATTGTGCCGGGGAACCCCTCTGGCTCCTGCGGAGCTGCAGCAAATGACACGGGGGCGGGGGCGGGGGCGAGAGTCACCCTGGGCGTGAGAGCCCGGACGGGCCCCCGGGACGCAAGCAGAGAGCGCAGGTTCGGCCTGGGCTCTGATCCAGTGTCTGAATGTGGAATTATTACTGCCCGGGCCTTGCTCCCAGAGCTCCCCACCTGCTCAGCCGTGGCGCAGAGCTGCCAACCCAGCCCCGTGCACCCCCGCCTTGCCGTCCCGGTCCCGTCTCACGCTGAGTGCCTGTCTCTGTCCTGCAGGGGAGGCCTGGCGGCTGGAAGACGACGGCATGGGGCCCTCGGGCGGTGCCATGCCCCAGCCCCAGCTCCGCACCGCCATGGACGAGGCCCCCTTCAGCCACTGCCGGACGCGCTCCTTTTACATGAGGAAGAGCCTGTCTGTGGACAACCACCTGGGCGCCCTCAGCTCCTCGCCCCGCCCGCCCGAGACCAGGACCGATGGCGTCAGAACCAAGCTCCGGAGGCAGTTTGTGAGTACTGTGCCCGCCGGGCGCTGCCCCTCGGCTCCTTCGCGGGTCGGGCCGCTCCCAGCCAGGCCCTCCTCACAACCTCTGACAAGCGTCGGGCTGCCCCGCCTGGCCAGCCAGATGGCAGCAGCGTCACCGGGAGCTTGGCTTTACTGTGGGGCAGGCTGGGGGTGCCGGGGAGCGTGGCGCAGGGCTGGGCGTGGTGCTGCTGGGCAGAGCAGGCCGTGCGTGGGGCGAGGGCCGGAGATGCGGGCGCTGGCCGAGCTGCGCAGGAGGCCAGGCTGCTGGGAAAGGAGGCAGCGGTGCGGGCCGCAGGCACCTGGCAGGAGGAGGCACGTGTCTGGGGCTGGTGTTGTGTTGGGCGCGCTGCGGCCCTGCCAGGAGCGTTGGCAGAGCTGGGTGGCGCTGGGCCCCGGGCTGTCCAGGAGAGGAGGGAGCTGCCCTGGCGTGCAAGGGGTGGGCATGTGGCCGGTCTTTGGCAGTCTTGTCGCTGTTTGCTCGCTTCCATCTACAAGGGGCTGGGGGTGGGGAGCTGGGGCCTGCTTTTGTCGTGCAAAGACCAAGAGCGAGGAAGCAGCCGAGTCCCCCTCCTCCCATGTAAACCAACCCCCACCGCCCTGGCACTGGCCTGGCTCTGACTTGGCAGGGTGGTGGCCGGTCTGCGGCCAGAGGCAGGGGCAGCCGCTGCCTGGGAGCGGGCCCGCAGGAGGACACAGTAGCCAGGGCGGGAGACGGCTGGCACGTTTAAAGTTTAATGGATACCCGATAGGGACAGCCATCCTGCCGCCTCCCTGCCTCATTACTGCCCCGGGCTTGTAATGAGGGGCTCCGGTGACACTCGGGAAAGGCGACACTGCCGAAGCCGGGCCAGGCAGGCTGGCCGTGCGCCGGAGGGGCCGAGCACTGCTCCGCACCTGTGCTGCTTCACCCGGCGCTTTGCAGGCTTCCTCGCTTTCCTCCCCCCGCTGCTCCGGCCGGTGGCATCCCTGCTCTGGCTTCCGCTCTTCGCAGATGGGCCTGGGGCCTGCTCCTTCCCTCTGGCAAGCGCCCCCCAGTTGTGTGCGTCCCTGTGTCGGGTGGGCTGCACAACGCCGTTTCTCGCTCAGCGCGTGGGATGGCCATTCTGACTGCAGCGGGGGCTGCTGCTTTTCCGTGCGGCGATACACGTGGAAACCCGCCGTGAGTTTTTGCGGATGCCTGTTGAGATCCCAGGACTGAGAGCCGCCAGCAGTGAACCAGGTCTCTGGATTGTGCTGTTTCAGTCAAAGGAACCGTCTGGAGCCGGCAACCCTGGGCACCGGCGTGAGCAGTGCAGGATACCTGAGCCGTGACTGGAAGGGCATGTTTAGGGGGAGACCATTCTGCTGTGGGGTAAGCAAGGGGGTCTCTCTTCTCTGCCGCTAGGCCATGCAAGTGGCCCCCTCGGGCTGAGTGCACCCTGCAGCGAGAGAGGAGGGGGTTGTGCCGAGGCTGATTCGGAAACGTAGGAAGCTGTTCCCGTGCCGGAGGCTTTTCTGGCTCAGATCCGTTTGTGCAGAGCAAGGCCCAGTGCGGCGTGAGCAACAGGCCCGGCACGGCCTGTCAAGCAAACCCCTTTCAGAGCCTTGGGGGTGGGATTTCCACGTGCCCTTGGCCCTTGCTCTTCCTGGCTTATGAGCAGGGGGTGGTGCTCAGCTGTGGAGCCATTGCACAGGGTGCTGTGCCTGACGGGGCAGCTGCTGGTGCCCTCGGCCTTCTGTTCCTTCCCGCCGTCTCCCAGATGGGCCTGGCCCTGTTGCCTAGCAGTCGGTGGCCGATGCCAGGGGCACCACGCCAGCCGGGCCCACCCTGGGTGCAGTCCTGCTCCTTATCACACCTTCTGGAGCCTGTGGGCGGGGCCTTTCCCATTGAACATCAGCTCCGGTTGCTTGTTCTGACTCCGAAAGCGAGTTCTTGCGCCTTGTTCCGGGAGTTTCCCGGGGGCGGTTTCTGGGGGGCCTGGTGTCTGGAGCAGGCTGCCGAGAGAGACGTGACTATGAATCCATACCTGGGCACTCGGACGGGCAGAAGTGTGGCGCCTCCCTCACTCCCACGGACACCTGCATCTGATTGAGGGGCTCAGATTTAGGGGTTAGGGCGTTAGCCCAGGATGTGAGGTCCGGGATCAGTCCCCGGCTCTGCCACAGCCTTGTGGCGTCACCTGTGGCAAGTCACTTAGCCCTTCTGAGCCTGAGTCCCTCCCATCTGTGCAGTGGGGAGAACACTGCTGCCGCCGGAGGGAGTGTGAGGCTAAGCCCATTAGAGGGGGGAAGCACGGTGGGATCTCCTGCCGTAGACGGGCTAGGGAAGAGCTAGGACACCTGCTTGTGAAAAGTCTTGCTCCCCCCCCCCACTCCCCGCCCTGCCTGGTTCGGTCTGTGTCTAGGCCAAGAAGTGCCCTTCAGCACCAGGCAGACGGGACGAGCTCTCGCTGGTGCACACGTCTCTGGCGAGGCTCCCTGATGCCAGCTCCTCTGGCTGTTGGTGCCGCCTGCCCGCTGCAGCCAGTGGGGTCGTTCCCTTTGCTCTCAAAGGGAGCTGCGCTGGGCCCTTCCGGCCGCGGGGCAAGCCAGCGTAGCTGGTTGGCATCGTCCATCCCGGAGCGCATGAGGGGTTTGCCAGGGGTTTTCTCCTCGTTTGCTTTCCGAGCTGCTTAGTACCCAGCAAGGCTCCGGCTGTGTCCTGTGATCTCGATGGGTCGGAGGGGCAGTCGGCCCCTGTGGGGGGCGCGGGAACGGGGAACTCCGGAGGAAACCCAGCTGTGGGATCATGGCGTAGGTTCTGCATCAGCCCAGAGCCAGTGCCAGGGCGGTGGCAGGCGGCATGTGCAGCTGACGGCAAAGAGCCCGACTGCACAGATAGCTACGTCTGGCGTCAGGCTCCCGGTCCAGGCAAGGGTTAGCAGCGACGAGCAGGGGGAGGTCTCGGCGGGATAGTAGGACAAACGATTCCCGAGGCAGGCGGGGAAGTGCTGGGCTGGGTTCCCTGGGGGTGGTTAAGTCCCGGCTGGACCAAGCGCTGGCTGGGCTGATTGAGCTGGGGCTGGTCCTGCTCCGGGCAGGGGCCTGGACGTGATGCCTCCTGAGGGCTCTGCCCGCCCTGGGGTTCTAGGATTGTCTCCACGTTCTGCTCCACATGGTGACGTTAACAGCACTTGTGACCTACCTCCGCAGCGGCTGATTGCCGGCTAGGGGGCGTGGCTTCACATCTGCGAGGTCTGCGCTTTGCACCAGCTGTGGGAGGAACAAGCAAAGCATCCGCGGCCAGGAGATGGGTTTGATTTCTCGTGATGGCACGCCTGGGACTTGTGAGGGAAGTCCTCTGAACTTGATTGAGTGTTCAGTGTGGCTGCTGCGATCCAGCTGGTGATGTTTAATTGCTGCCTGTCATTCTTTGGGTACGGCAATGCCTCTGCTCCCGTTTGTATCGCCGGGAAGCATCCGGGAGCCTGGCGTGGCTTTGGGGTTGGCTCTGCCAGCGTTGCTTGGGAATGAGGTATTGAGTGGAGAAGGGGTTGGGCAGATGCAACAGACACAGAGGGATACTTGGTCCACTCCTAGTTCCAAGCATTGGGGTAAAACGCAAGCGGAGTCGGGCCTTCCAGCCTCACGGACTAATAGATTCCAAGGCCAGAAGAGGCTGCTGTCTTCCCGTTCTGTGTCCTGTTCTGGGCACCGCATTTCAAGGAGGATGTGGAGAAATTGGAGAGGGTCCAGAGAAGAGCAACAAGAATGATGAAAGGTCTGGAGAACATGAGCTGTGAGGGAAGGCTGAAGGAATTGGGTTTGTTTAGTTTAGAGAAGAGAAGATTGAGGGGGACGTGATAGTCGTTTTCAGGTATCTAAAAGGGTGTCACAGGGAGGAGGGAGAAAACTTGTTCATCTTGGCCTCTGAGGATAGAGCAAGAAGCAATGGGCTTAAACTGCAGCAAGGGAGGTTCAGGTTGGACATTAGGAAAAAGTTCCTACCTGTCAGGGTCGCCAGGCACTGGAATAAATCGCCCAGGGAGGTTGTGGAATCTCCATCTGTGGAGATATTGAAGAGCAGGTTAGATAAATGTCCCTCAGGGATGGTCTAGACGGTATTTGGTCCTGCCATGAGGGCAGGGGACTGGACTCGATGACTCTCGAGGTCCCTTCCAGTCCTAGTGTTCTGTGATTCTATGATTCCCCTAGACTGCCCTCCGCCATAGCAGGGCACAGCAGGGGCTCTGCAAGGGAAATTCAATTGGAAGCTCAGTACCGAAGATGGACGAGAGCCTCGAGCTTTCTCCAAAGCGCATGGGCTGGTGTCTGTGTTGCTAAGTAACCTTTGCGCTGCAGTGTGGCCTGGTGGAGGACTGGACCCTGGCGATCAGGGCTCTGGTCCTCGCTCCACCGCTGGCCTATTGGGTGACAGTGGGCAAGTCCCTGCCCTGCTCTGTGCCTCAGGTTCCCCATCTGTATGGGGGGATAACAACACTGGCCTCCGTTAGGAAGTGCGTTAAGAGCCACTGATGAAAACCATGTGATGTCATCTTGTCTAGTCAGCTTCTCCGTCAGCCTCCCCTGCCGCTCCGAGGAGGATCCTGCGTCCTTCCTGCCACGCGCCCCGTGGCGTGCACTGGGGAGAAGGCTCAGTTGGTGGGTTTCTGCACCCAGGCCAGGACTCTCTCTGGAGCCAGCCCGTGGAACATGGAGCCAATCTCACTGCTGTCAGACTTGGCATCCGCTTGGACAGATTATTTTCATTTGCATAATTTGAATTTTAAATTACTTTCCCTTTCCTGTGGCTGCCGTTTTCCATTTTGCTCTTCTGCCACTTGTGATGTGAGTGAAGTGTCGGCCTGGGCGGGGGAGCGAGCAGCCTTTGATGGCTCCGGCAGCTGGCTCCGAGCCGCTCCCCCTTGCAGGGACGGGAGTGGGCTGAGGCAGACGCACAGAGAACCTGCTCTGAGCGAGAGGCCTGCGTGAGGGTTGCTCCATCCAGGTGTCTGCCTTGGAATGGCCGGGGCTCCTGTTGCCTTGTGTGGGGTTCCCAGGGTACGGACCAGGGGCACCACTCCCCCTGGCCTGGGTGCTTTGGCCAGCTGCTCCGCCGTTCTTGGGGAGCGCGGGACCCCGCTGGTCTTTGTGTTTGTGGAGGGAAGAGATCGGGGGCTGGCAGTTCCCCTCAGGCGTCTGGGTGGCTGCCTACCACTGCCAAGGCACCTGAGACCCCGGACTGTGGCGGAGGTTTGTTGAGGCGGGTCTTTCCCTGCCATCCCCGGCAGCTCAGAGTGAGCCGCGGCAGAGCCTGGTAGCTGCCTGTCAGCCCGTGCCCCCATGGCAGGACAGTCTCCTGTGGCCACCTCAGCAGAGCGGCCCAAAGCTGAGTGAGGCCTGAAGCCCGAACACCCCTCGGCCCTCGCAGTGCCCCCCCGGGTGACGAGAGTCCCGCTGGTGCGGCAATAGGGGGAGTTTGCACTGCAACAGCCTGTGCTGTATTTGTTGGGTAGATGCAGCAGGGCCGACAGCCTCGCCAGGCCCCGGGCAAGTTGAGGGGGAGGGGCCCTGCGCCGTACCCCAGAAGGGGCAGCCATCGCTGCAGTGGCTGAGTGTTGCATGGATACGTTAATATTATCTCTATTGCAATTCATGGATACCTAATGGGGGCTTATAAGTTACACGTTCTGGAAATATTTTATACGGTGGGGATATTAAAAGGTATGCAGCACTGTATTGTGTACAGTGATTGGAAGATACAGCTCATTCTAGCTGGTGGTGGATGGAACATTCGACATTTCGTACGCGGGGCGTTGGAGGGTGCGGGATACCGTATCGAGTGCAGTGGTGGGATGGAACATTCGACATTTCGTACGCGGGGCGTTGGAGGGTGCGGGATACCGTATCGAGTGCAGTGGTGGGATGGAACATTCGACATTTCGTACGCGGGGCGTTGGAGGGTGCGCGATACCGTATCGAGTGCAGTGGTGGGATGGAACATTCGACATTTCGTACGTGGGGCGTTGGAGGGTGCGCGATACCGTATCGAGTGCAGTGGTGGGATGGAACATTCGACATTTCGTACACGGGGCGTTGGAGGGTGCGCGATACCGTATCGAGTGCAGTGGTGGGATGGAACATTCGACATTTCGTACACGGGGCGCTGGAGGGTGCGGGATACCGTATCGAGTGCAGTGGTGGGATGGAACATTCGACATTTCGTACACAGGGCGTTGGAGGGTGCGCGATACCGTATCGAGTGCAGTGGTGGGATGGAACATTCGACATTTCGTACACAGGGCGTTGGAGGGTGCGGGATACCATATTGAGTGCAGTGGTGGTTGGAATGTACGACATATTGTTGCACTGTAAGAGCTCCGGGTGTGATTAATCTGTGTGAGTCCAATGAATTTACCCCAGGGATAAATTGGCCTGGTACTTTTTTGGTTCTGCTGCAGAAGGGTCGTGTGGCTTACATTGCCCAGAAAGCCTTGGCAAACGTCCAGCTAGGTATTGTTAGTTCCCTGCACTTCAGCGTGACGGAGACTAAAAGGAAGAGAGACGTGTAAGGGTTGTGCCACAAAGCAAGCAGGCCAAATGAGTAATTGGGGTGACTGAGCAACGCAATAGGTGTCGGGCTGGGACCGAGCACGTGCCGTCCTAACCTTTGCAAAGCCCATTCCTAGCGTGTCTCCTGGGAAGGTAAAACACAAAGGGACATAAAGAAACACACACCAGGCGTCATTTAATTCCGCCAAATGGTCCCTGGGCCGACGAGCAGTGACTGAGCAATCTCCTTCATTGACGAGTGTTGTGAAAAACCCCGTCCAAGCCCTTAATAAATTACCCTCCTAATCAATCAAACGGCACTTGAGCCACATAGCGGCGTGTTCCAGGTGGCGCAGCCGCCAGCCGGATGAGGCCTGGGAGCAGACACTGAGTGGGAGGGACCACTGAATCACTCCCTTTAGCAAATTAGCAAGGAAGTGAACCAGCACAATAATCATCATAAACAAGCCCGAGAGCACCTGACAAAACGCACTTGATGAACGTATTCGGCAAGTGTCGTTTTGATGACAGTAGTCGTTCCTAGCAGGCATAGTGCAGGGAGGGCTGAGAGCGAGCGACAGGGAGCTGGGTGTGTGTTTGTGGGGGAGAGCGAGATTGCACGGCGGTTACCGCACGCTGGCTGTGAAGGAGACCTGGTCCCCGGTGGAGGGGTGCCATAGATCGGCTCTGCTCCCAAGTCGGACGTGGTGGCAGAGGAGGACACTCGGTCCAAGAGGATCACCCCTCATCTGTCCCTGGCATTGCAGGCATAAAGGGGCGGCGCAGAGGCAAAGCTGTCCGGGATGGTTTGGCTGCCTTCTGCATCTGCCGACCCTGTGTTGGAGCTGTTGCGTGGCATAAGGGGAGGCGTCTCGGCGGGAGGGAGGGGACAGGAGCGCTAGGCTCCGAAATGCCCAGTTCTCAGCTGACGTAGGGTCCTTGGGGGAGAGTCAAGCCCAGCTCTCTGAACTAGAGCAGAGTGAGGGAAGAAGCGTCTCTCGGGCCGCTATCCCCAGGGCGAGAGCGGTAAGAGACTCTTCCTGTAACAACGCTTCTAGCCCGTGGCTGGGCTTTTGGAGTTAGCGGTGCAGCAGTAAAGTGGATCCGCTGCCTCGTGGCTATGATGCGGATGTGGCATCCAAGGGCGTAGCATTCTCGTTCCCTTGCGCAGGGTTCAGAACCCCAGAGACCAGACAGTGGTGACACTGATGTTGTGCCTGATGCTGCTGTGTTGCTGGAGGAGGGGGGAGCGACTCTGTGGGACCAGGGTGACCACTTAGCCTGGGCACAAGTAAAGAATGAGGGCATGTTAACTCTGGAGCCTAATGATGGTGTGGAAGTTTACAGCCATCTAGAGAGCTGCAAAGGGGGAGAAGGTGCCCCTGACCCTGTCTCTTGTGAGTCTGTCTGTGTGCCTGAGAGGGGATTGTCTGTGAATCCACCAGAGGGGCCAGAGATGACTCAGGGAGTAAGGGAATTGCAGGAGGAGTTGGTTGTGGCTCAGCAGGGCAAGGCTGCTGCAAAGCCAGAGAAGGGTGAACTGTGGCTTAAGGAAGCTCATAGGGAGGAGAGTCCTGGCAGTGCTTGTAGCAAGCAGTTTGCTGTGACTGAGGGAGGTGACAGGGCCTTGCTTGGAAAAGGCATGCAGGAGAAAGCTCCACCTGTAAAAGGCAGCAGCTTGGTGTGTGAGGCACTTGTTTCGGTGCCTGACAGACAGAATTTGTCTGTTAACAGTGACTCCACTGACTTGGGTTTAGAGAAACCCAGTGTGGATGGTGTTGGGGAAGTCTCAGAGGGACTGAGGGTTGTTCCAGATGAGGCAGGAACAGCCCGAGAATTGCAGCAGTCTGATAACCAAGTGATTGTGTGTGATCAGCTTGCTGGGAAGCCAGTGTCTTTGGGACAGGATTGTTCCCAGGTGGATGAGGAGAGTGGGAAGTTAGTGTCTCAGATTCAGGGGAAGGACTGTGTAGCTAAGTGTGCAGAGCAGAACAGCTGTGTGGTCACTCTCCCTAGGATGCAGGAGATGGCGATTAAGCTCCCATCTCTGGACACGGTGGACACTCATACTCAATCAGGGAGGTTGATATCTGGTTCCATGTGGAAACAGAGGTTGGAGGTGGACAGAGGAGAGACTTGGGAGTCTACAGCTCACTGCTGTTACCCCACTGAGTGGGGGAAGGGGGAGAATTCCAGGGCCATTGTGAGCCAGGGAGTCACACCCAGCCAGCCCTTTGTCTTGGTCTGGCCAGAGGTTTCAGGCCTGGAGCCCAGAGGACAAGGGGGAGGGGCAGGACTTGCTTTGGCCAAGAAGATTTGCAGTTTAAACCTGAAGGGCCAAAACTGCAATGGGGGGGTGGGGCCAGAGAAGGGGCCTGACGGAGAATGTCAGTATACACCTGAGATAGGATTGTTCTTGTTACTGATGTTAATTCTTGTAACCACTGTAGTATTGTTGCAGAGAATTGGAAAGGTTTACAATGGGCATGAGCTTATGGAAACACCTTGTAACTTGTCAGGGAACGTGTCCAGGGCAAGGAAGGTTCCAGCCAAATGGTGCTGCATGATAAGGGAAACTGAGGCACACCACCATTTTGTGCAAAAATAGTGCAAAAATAAGTGCAAAAATGCCTACACTATTTGGGATGAGAATACCTACATTCACACAGTATTAATTGTGGTTCAGAGAGTTGCCAGAGCTGGCCTGGATAAATTCGCTACTTTCTTCAGCTCTGGGCAAAATCACCTGACACACATGGGGATCTTGCTACGAAGGCAGATCCAAGTAGCTCTGGGTTTTACCAAGTTTTACCTTGGGATTCTAAGACAATGCAAGGATGTGGTTGTCGCTATAACAGACCTTGCAGTAATGAAGCCTATTTTAGGCACACTGGGCTCTCATACACTCACCCAGCTCTGTACTGTTGTTTCTAACGTTGGGTAAGAACACGTGATGACACAGGGCCAAAACATGGGGAGGCCTATGATGCCCTCAGTGATGTTACTGGCATCACTTCCTGCATCAATTTTGCTTTGGGGGTGTCATGTTACTGGATTTTGAGGGGAGCAGCCAGATCGCTGCTGCACCCACAGGTGGGGTGTTGGGCCCAGAAAATGGTATAAAAGGGGGCCATGTGGGGTGTTGAATAGAAGCTTATTGTTTGCTGATCCTGTGTACGCTATTTATGTGAGTGTATAATGTCTGTGTGTGTAGGTAGGAATCTGTAATCTGGGTGGAAGCTGAATATTTCTCTGAATGTGGTTGAGCATTGGGCAGAGCCTGGCCTATGGACAGGCTGATTAGCGAGGCCCTGTGGGACAATGGCACTCAATGGGCCAAGGACACACCTAAAGCATGAAGGTGGAGACTTAAGCGCTGCCAGCAGAGAGAGGCTGAGGGCCAGGTGACCGGCTGCAGCCAAGAAGAGGCCAGGAAGGAGGTATAAAGAGGCCATGTGGTCGACGCCATTTTGTTCTCAGCTCAGCACTTCATCCCAGAGGCAGCATTGCAGGGATCGAAGAGCCCGGAAGACCTGTGAACCCATCCTGATCCTAGGATGTGCAACAAGGACTTTTAAACCAGCAGCTGTAACATCTCTGCTAGAGCCTGCATCGAGGACTGGGAGATTCGGTGCATGTAACGTACTATTCTTTAACAACCTCACTCTCAGGCTTTTCTTTCTTGCGATAATAAACCTTTCGATGTTAGATGCTAAAGGATTGGCCCAGCGTGATTTGTGGGTAAGGTCCGGAGGGTAAATTGACCAGGGATCTGTGGCTGGTTTCTTGGAACCAGACAAAACTTGTTCGGGGTAGGTGGGATTGGGTGCTAGGACCCCCCACCTGAGTATGATGCCCGGGGCCATCTGGGGCACGGATATTGCTGGGGTATCGGAGGGGTTTTGCTCGTGAGGCTTCAGGCAGGCAGCTGAAGCGCTCTGTGGGACTGGTTTGTGGCCTGTTTGGAGAGGTCACCAGTCTGGGGGCTGTGAGGAGCCCCGGATTTGAGCAATTCGCCCTGAGCGGACGCCCTCAGCTGTGCCCAGACACGGCCTGGTCCGTCACAGCAGCTTCAGTCGTCGTCCCCAGCTGGAGGGCAGGGGCCATGCAAAGCGCTGCTGGCGCTGGCCTAGGACGTTCTCGGAGGGTTCATTGCAGAGCTTGGAGAGAAGAGCAGCTCAGACTCAGAGCTGACAGGTACGGCCGAAGCCAGCTGAGAGGCAAACAGGCCTTGCGCTAGGGGATTACTTGGCTGTAACAAATGGGAAAACTGCAGATGGAGACCCATTTGCGTGCAGTCTTCAGTGGCTTGAGAGAATAATCCCTGACAGCACCATGTAGAAATAAATACGCTGTAGCCTCAGGTCTCGCGCTTGCCGAGAGCAGGTATTTCTGATCGAGATGGTTACTTCACTTGGGTTTGGATTTGAGTGTTCCGTGTTGCAGGTGGGGTAGAAGTGCAGACTGACTCGTGGCAAGTAATTTTCCAGCGCTCTTATAAAAGGACGCGGTGTGTGTTGGTTGGATCCCCACTTAGGCCTATGTAAACAAGTTACACAAACCACTGGGACATGTCCTCTTGGTTCAGAATAAAAGAAGAATTGAAAACCACCCCAAAGTCCCTGTAAAACCACGGTGTGTGGTGCTCCCTCTGCTGGTGCTGCCTCATCATTACAGGACCAGTTTATGGACCAGGTTCATCTTACTGGTGATGAGCGACAACCAGGTTTTGAGCGATCGTGGGAAAGGCAGCGGGAACCAGCGGAGTGTGGCATATAGACAAGAACAAAACTAGAAGAGCCAGTGAGGTTAATTTCCAGCTTCTCAGGCTTTGCATAAATAACAAGGAGCATCAGACTACACAAACACCAGGGGCTGGGTTGGGTTGAGAAGAGAAGAAGGGCTCTCTCCCAAGCGCCTCTCTCGAGCCATGTGCCCAACAGCCTCTCCAGGCTGCTGGGAACAGTGGGGGGGGGGGCTGGGGCTAGGCAGCCCTCAGTGCTGTCCGGAGCTGCAGCCAAGGTCTCCGGGTCCTTGTGTGTCACGTCCCCATGGCAGATGCCTCCCCTGCCCGCCCCGTCAGCGGTCCTTCCTGCCCCACCCACTTGACCGTGGAGCAAAGGGTTCACGGTAGCGTTGTTCCATCGTCAGTGCACTAGCGCCACTTTGACAGGTTGGTGCCATCCCTGGAGCTCAGAGGTGACCCGGGTGTAAGCCGACCGAGCAGTTCCGAGAGCCGTGCGGGTTCAGGCGTTCAGCAGGCGCAGGCGGACACTGGGGAGAGCGTTTACGTGACGTCCGCGTGTTAATATCCCTCTCGTCCCTTGTAATGACTTTGAATTTAAACTTGAGTTACTAGGACACCAGCAAGCTGCCCCCGGAGAAATACTGAGTCAGTAAACCACCGCCGAGCTGGCTCAGTTGGATTCTCGTGAACAGCAGAGGGGCTTCTTCGGCTGCATCGGTCCCAGCGATGCCCGTTTAGTCCATCAGACGTGTGCAAGTCCCCTGCCGGCCCCGCGCAGTCCACAAGCAAACGCTTCAGGTATTTAAATGTTGCGGGGGAGGAATGGCAGTAATGGTGTGAAAAGTCAGACGCTTTTTTGTTGGACAAAAGATTGCCTGGTGCACGTGGCCTGGGGTGCGTGTCCCTCGGTACCAGCATAGGCCAGTGCGAGCCGCGGGTGGAATCCTGCTCTCTTCCGCCAGCGGGAGTGTGCAGTAAGTGCGGTGATTTCTCACTGCGTGGAGCGGAGCGTGGCCCTGTGGCTGCGTGGTCTCCATGGGACTCGCTGGGGGATGAAGGTGCCGGAGGGCAGCCGGTTTCCTGCGGTGTGCGATAAGCTTTCCACTTCCAGAGATGACTTGGGAAGCCCACAGCTCATTGGCTTTGGATCTGGGTTCCTAAGTCCCTTTTGAAGAAGGGACTGGGGGCCCTGGCAGGATCCCACTGTGTGTTCTGGGCTTTCTCGGACCTCAGTGCTCCCGTAGCTCCGCTGTGCTTGAGACCTGGGCTCTGAGCCCCGTGGGCGTGAGAGCGTCGCCCGGCTAAACCAGGCCAATGGGGCAGCTGAGGCGATGCGAACGCCTCCGGAGAGGCTTTCATCCAGAGCCCCCGCTCAGCCTGTGCCAAGGAGCCGGTGGGCTTGGGCCGTCCATGGGCCGTCGCCTGTCTGATCCCTGATGAATCGCCGCTGTTCTGAGAGCGCCCCAGGCTAGGGGGCCGCAAGCAGGGGGATGGGCAGATGGAGCCCCCAGCTTCTAGGGGTGAGTTGAGCTCTGCCGCAGGGCATCGTCGGCCTGGCCTTGCCACCCTGGGGGCAGGAGAATGGCTTGGGGGGGACCAGCTGTAGGGCATGCAGCGCAGGGTCCGACTGTCTCCTCTGCACCTCCAAATGCGGGCCTTGGGGGATCGGGCCCCTGGCCCAGGGCTTTGGCGGTGAGAAGCAGGCAATGCTTTTGTGGTGCCTGTATTTCCGCCAGCGTCCGGCATCTCTCCAGCTCTCCCTGCCCCCACCAGCATCCCTGCATCTCTCCCTCCCTCCCCCCACCAGTGTCCCTGCATCTCTCCCTCCCTCCCCCCACCAGCGTCCCTGCATCTCTCCCTCCCTCCCCCCACCAGCGTCCCTGCATCTCTCCCTCCCTCCCCCCACCAGCGTCCCTGCATCTCTCCCTCCCTCCCCCCACCAGCGTCCCTGCATCTCTCCCTCCCTCCCCCCACCAGCGTCCCTGCATCTCTCCCTCCCTCCCCCCACCAGCGTCCCTGCATCTCTCCCTCCCTCCCCCCACCAGCGTCCCTGCATCTCTCCCTCCCTCCCCCCACCAGCGTCCCTGCATCTCTCCCTCCCTCCCCCCACCAGCGTCCCTGCATCTCTCCCTCCCTCCCCCCACCAGTGTCCCTGCATCTCTCCCTCCCTCCCCCCACCAGCGTCCCAGCATCTCTCCCTCCCTCCCCCCACCAGCGTCCCTGCATCTCTCCCTCCCTCCCCCCACCAGCGTCCCTGCATCTCTCCCTCCCTCCCCCCACCAGCGTCCCTGCATCTCTCCCTCCCTCCCCCCACCAGCGTCCCTGCATCTCTCCCTCCCTCCCCCCACCAGCGTCCCTGCATCTCTCCCTCCCTCCCCCCACCAGCGTCCCTGCATCTCTCCCTCCCTCCCCCCACCAGCGTCCCTGCATCTCTCCCTCCCTCCCCCCACCAGCGTCCCTGCATCTCTCCCTCCCTCCCCCCACCAGCGTCCCTGCATCTCTCCCTCCCTCCCCCCACCAGCGTCCCTGCATCTCTCCCTCCCTCCCCCCACCAGCGTCCCTGCATCTCTCCCTCCCTCCCCCCACCAGCGTCCCTGCATCTCTCCCTCCCTCCCCCCACCAGCGTCCCTGCATCTCTCCCTCCCTCCCCCCACCAGCGTCCCTGCATCTCTGCCTCCCTCCCCCCACCAGTGTCCCTGCATCTCTGCCTCCCTCCCCCCACCAGTGTCCCTGCATCTCTCCCTCCCTCCCCCCACCAGTGTCCCTGCATCTCTGCCTCCCTCCCCCCACCAGTGTCCCTGCATCTCTGCCTCCCTCTCTCCCCCGTACCAGGGTCCCTGCATCTTTCCAGCTCTTTCCTCCCCAGGTGCCCTGCTGGATTTCTCTTTCCTTCTGTTGCTCCATGCCCCATGTCTCCCCTCGTGCTGTCTCCCCACTGCCCTCCCGTGAGATCTGAGGGGTGCACACGGCTTCCCATTTATTAGACCTGTAAAAAGCCCAGGGACAAGCAGTCCTGCTCTGACCCCGCCGAATGCCCCATCCAGGTTGGGCTCTGTCACTGTGGCGGCGCCGTGGGCCCCTGGTAAGCGCCTTTTCCCAGCCTGCGGCCACAGGGGGTCTGGCAAGGAGCCTGGGCTTGTGGCTGAAGTGCTGGCACTGTGTGCGCTCGTCTGGCAAGGGGCTTCGCCTGGCTGGTCCCGGGGCTCCCGCAGCCTTGGACTCTGTCACAGGGCTCCCGGTTCAGGGCCGGGGTCTGTAAGGGGAGAGGGAGGGCAGGGCACGGTTCTGGCACGCGTTGCGGTAACGTGCTTCTCGACCTCCAGCCACGGCCCCATGCCCGGTGCGCGCAGGCACGATGGAGTGTCCGTTCCAACTGCTCTGTCAAAGGGGCTTGGTTGGTTTATTGCTGGGCCCCGTGGGTTGGTCGTTGGCCCTGGTTTGTGGAGCCGGCGGCTGCAGTAGCAGCTGTGCACGGCAAGAGGTCTCCCCAGCTCCGTGCTTGCTGCAGGAAAGCGAGCAGCAGCCGGGTGGCCGGTTTCTCTGCCTGCCCTCTGCCCCTGGGAAGGAGGCTTTGTTTGAGCCACCTGCCCCTCGCGAGAGGCTCCAGTAGGGCTGCCAGATGCTTTCAACCAGGCTGCCGGACACACTTGCCACGACATCGCCATGCACATCCCGTCGGAGCTGGAACACACCGGACAGGTCTAGTGTCTCCATGTGTTTCCCGGACAGAAAGCTCAGATACTGACCGGACTGTCCGGTTCCAAACCCGACCCCTGGCAGCCTTAGCTCCGGGAGGGGCTCGAAGTGCTGCCCAGCCCCCCAGTACTCTCCCCCCACGGTCCATCAAGGCGAGGCTCTGGAATATCCGGGTGCATGATTGCCGGGGGCTGGCGGGAGAGCCACGGGCACCTCTGACCTTACGCTTTCATCGGCCCTCGTCCGGCTTTCCTGAGCCCTGTGCACACGGCGCCTCTCGCGGCTGCCCCCAGCGGGCGCGGCCCTCTCGCTGCAGGCCGCTTTCCCGCAGCGAGAATTATCCTGGCCTGGTGCCGCGCCCGGTTCTGAGCCATGGCCGACGCCTCACCCTATGGAACCTCAGCTGGGGATTCCGGAGCATGGCAGGAGGGGCCTGGCTCCGGCCCCAGTGCTGAGTCTGAGCCGAGCTCCGGGGGAAGCACTTGCTGCTCCTTCGCCTCCTTGGGACTGGCAGGCAGGAGCTACAGCCTTAGGGAGCCCTGAGGACCAGAGCCCGGCCGTCTTCATGCTCCTTACACCTGCAGCCCTGGCCAGCGCCACAGCTCCGTCACCCAAGTGAACGTCCCTGCCTTCGGCACGTAAGGGCTCAGCCAATCAGCTTTCTTCCCTTGTGCCCGACCAGCCTCCTTGTCAGCGCGTACCCGCCCCTCTTCCCCTCCCCCTCCCCCGGCCCGGTCCGGTCCGTAAGAACCCGACCAGCCTCCTTGTCAGCACGTACCCGCCCCTCTCCCCCTCCCCCTCCCCCGGCCCGGTCCGTAAGAACCCGACCAGCCTCCTTGTCAGCGCGTACCCGCCCCTCTTCCCCTCCCCCTCCCCCGGCCCGGTCCGGTCCGTAAGAACCCGACCAGCCTCCTTGTCAGCGCGTACCCGCCCCTCTTCCCCTCCCCCTCCCCCGGCCCGGTCCGTAAGAACCCGACCAGCCTCCTTGTCAGCGCGTACCCGCCCTGGCCCGTAAGAACCAGGGGCTCAGTTGTGTTGGTGGGCGGGAAGTGGCTTTGCCCCCAGGTGACAGGCTGGTCCGTGTTACCGCAGGGCGCTTGTGTGCTTCCTCTGAAGGGACAAGGCAGTGTCCCCTCTGGGGAAGGGGGCACGGTTTTGGGAGGCCTTTTGGATCAGATTGTACAAGGCAGGTGCACGCAGGCAGCCGAGCGCAGCAATTGCCCCGGTACATGTCCGCTGTGCACGAGTCGGGTGCAGAGGTGCATGCCTCTGCGCGGTCGGCTCACCTGAGGCAGGTGGCCTCACGGTTTCACTGGCGAGCTTTGACAGTCCATCCCGTTGGCCCAGACTTCCACAGGAGGCTCTTAAACGGCAGGGCTGAAAAAGGTATTTGCAGCCACCCGTGCTGGGGAGCTCCGGCCCATGTCCCCTTAGATTGCTGTATGACAGCAGACTCCTCCCTGCAGTCCAGAGTTCTTGCTATGTGATGCACGGCTCTGAATGCTTCGCGTATCAGACCACCAAGCCCACCTCTGCCCCGCGCCACTTCAGCCTCGCTGCCCCTGGCCTCCAGACCGCAGAGACGGACTCGCGTTAATAACCTGGGCTCGGCAGACCGGCGAGAGGTGAGCCCAGGCTGCGAGTTCGGTCTCCCGGGCGGGCGGGCGAATCGGCTGAGGACGTACCCAGAGGGTCCTGTTGAATTTGATGGCCCAGCAGTAAGTGCCTGGCTTGCCTTGTTTCGCAGGGGTTGGAGGCAGTTCTTAAGCCGCAAGGGCACGCGAACGGGTTGGCCAGGTTTCTGGGCGAGGCGCAGGGCAGCATGGAGGGAGCTGTGGGACTGGGGTTTTCAGCGGTGGGGTAAGCATTTGCATTGAAGGCACAAAGGGAATGACAACGGTGTGGAGAAGGCCTTTCACTCGCCACGGGAACTGAACGAATGACTTGAGTGACAGGCCGGGCTCAGCAAGCGGCCTGGGAATTTCCTGGGGTCCTCGAGAAGCCCCTGGGGAGAAGCCGAAAGCCTGTGGAGTGCTGCTTCTCCCTCCAGCGGGCAGGCCACAGAGCCAGGAACAGCCCAATGGCTTCTTCCGCCCCGATTCTCCCCCTCGGGGGCTGGCTCTGCGCCCGGCGTGTGCGGCACCTGGCAGTCCCAGGCAAGGCCCGGCACACGCAGGAGTGGAGTGGGACAGAGAGAAGATTGTCGGGCTGTGCTGGTTTGCAACCCGCATGGCCGGCTGCCAGCTGGGAATCTGGCCAAAGCTTAGGGAGTCTTTGGCCCCGGAGACCCCGGCCAGCCGCTTCTCTCCGGCCGCGGTGAGCGAGGAGCTTTAGAGCGGCACTGCGGGTCGAGACGCTCGGGGCGGGGGCGCTTGTGCCCGGCTCTGCGGGTCGAGACGCTCGGGGCGGGGGCGCTTGTGTCCGGCTGTGCGGGTCGAGATGCTCGGGGCGGGGGCGCTTGTGTCCGGCTCTGCGGGCTGAGACGCTCGGGGCGGGGGCGCTTGTGTCCGGCTCTGCGGGCTGAGACGCTCGGGGCGGGGGCGCTTGTGTCCGGCTCTGCGGGCTGAGACGCTCGGGGCGGGGGCGCTTGTGTCCGGCTCTGCGGGCCGAGACGCTCGGGGCGGGGGCGCTTGTGTCCGGCTCTGCGGGCCGAGACGCTCGGGGCGGGGGCGCTTGTGTCCGGCTCTGCGGGTCGAGACGCTCGGGGCGGGGGCGCTTGTGTCCGGCTCTGCGGGCTGAGACGCTCGGGGCGGGGGCGCTTGTGTCCGGCTCTGCGGGCTGAGACCCTCGGGGCGGGGGCGCTTGTGTCCGGCTCTGCCGGTCGAGACGCTCGGGGCGGGGGCGCTTGTGTCCGGCTGTGCGGGCCGAGACGCTCGGGGCGGGGGCGCTTGTGTCCGGCTCTGCGGGTCGAGACGCTCGGGGCGGGGGCGCTTGTGTCCGGCTCTGCGGGCCGAGACGCTCGGGGCGGGGGCGCTTGTGTCCGGCTGTGCGGGCCGAGACGCTCGGGGCGGGGGCGCTTGTGTCCGGCTGTGCGGGCTGAGACGCTCGGGGCGGGGGCGCTTGTGTCCGGCTGTGCGGGCCGAGACGCTCGGGGCGGGGGCGCTTGTGTCCGGCTGTGCGGGCTGAGACGCTCGGGGCGGGGGCGCTTGTGTCCGGCTGTGCGGGCCGAGACGCTCGGGGCGGGGGCGCTTGTGTCCGGCTGTGCGGGCCGAGACGCTCGGGGCGGGGGCGCTTGTGTCCGGCTGTGCGGGCTGAGACGCTCGGGGCGGGGGCGCTTGTGTCCGGCTGTGCGGGCCGAGACGCTCGGGGCGGGGGCGCTTGTGTCCGGCTGTGCGGGCTGAGACGCTCGGGGCGGGGGCGCTTGTGTCCGGCTCTGCGGGTCGAGACGCTCGGGGCGGGGGCGCTTGTGTCCGGCTCTGCGGGTCGAGACGCTCGGGGCGGGGGCGCTTGTGTCCGGCTCTGCGGGTCGAGACGCTCGGGGCGGGGGCGCTTGTGTCCGGCTGTGCGGGCCGAGACGCTCGGGGCGGGGGCGCTTGTGCCCGGCTCTGCGGGTCGAGACGCTCGGGGCGGGGGCGCTTGTGTCCGGCTGTGCGGGCCGAGACGCTCGGGGCGGGGGCGCTTGTGCCCGGCTCTGCGGGTCGAGACGCTCGGGGCGGGGGCGCTTGTGTCCGGCTGTGCGGGTCGAGATGCTCGGGGCGGGGGCGCTTGTGTCCGGCTCTGCGGGTCGAGACGCTCGGGGCGGGGGCGCTTGTGTCCGGCTCTGCGGGTCGAGACGCTCGGGGCGGGGGCGCTTGTGTCCGGCTCTGCGGGCCGAGACGCTCGGGGCGGGGGCGCTTGTGTCCGGCTCTGCGGGCCGAGACGCTCGGGGCGGGGGCGCTTGTGTCCGGCTCTGCGGGTCGAGACGCTCGAGGCGGGGGCGCTTGTGTCCGGCTGTGCGGGCTGAGACGCTCGGGGCGGGGGCGCTTGTGTCCGGCTCTGCGGGCCGAGACGCTCGGGGCGGGGGCGCTTGTGTCCGGCTGTGCGGGCCGAGACGCTCGGGGCGGGGGCGCTTGTGTCCGGCTGTGCGGGCTGAGACGCTCGGGGCGGGGGCGCTTGTGTCCGGCTCTGCGGGCCGAGACGCTCGGGGCGGGGGCGCTTGTGTCCGGCTGTGCGGGCTGAGACGCTCGGGGCGGGGGCGCTTGTGTCCGGCTCCGCGGGCCGAGACGCTCGGGGCGGGGGCGCTTGTGTCCGGCTCTGCGGGCCGAGACGCTCGGGGCGGGGGCGCTTGTGTCCGGCTCTGCCGGTCGAGACGCTCGGGGCGGGGGCGCTTGTGTCCGGCTGTGCGGGTCGAGACGCTCGGGGCGGGGGCGCTTGTGTCGGGCTCTGCGGGCCGAGACGCTCGGGGCGGGGGCGCTTGTGTCGGGCTCTGCGGGCCGAGACGCTCGGGGCGGGGGCGCTTGTGTCGGGCTCTGCGGGCCGAGACGCTCGGGGCGGGGGCGCTTGTGCCCGGCTCTGCGGGTTGAGACGCTCGGGGCGGGGGCGCTTGTGTCCGGCTCTGCGGGCTGAGACGCTCGGGGCGGGGGCGCTTGTGTCCGGCTCTGCGGGCTGAGACGCTCGGGGCGGGGGCGCTTGTGTCCGGCTCTGCGGGCCGAGACGCTCGGGGCGGGGGCGCTTGTGTCCGGCTGTGCGGGTCGAGACGCTCGGGGCGGGGGCGCTTGTGTCCGGCTCTGCGGGTCGAGACGCTCGGGGCGGGGGCGCTTGTGTCCGGCTGTGCCGGTCGAGACGCTCGGGGCGGGGGCGCTTGTGTCCGGCTCTGCGGGCCGAGACGCTCGGGGCGGGGGCGCTTGTGTCCGGCTCTGCGGGTCGAGACGCTCGGGGCGGGGGCGCTTGTGTCCGGCTGTGCGGGCTGAGACGCTCGGGGCGGGGGCGCTTGTGTCCGGCTCCGCGGGCCGAGACGCTCGGGGCGGGGGCGCTTGTGTCCGGCTCTGCGGGCCGAGACGCTCGGGGCGGGGGCGCTTGTGTCCGGCTCTGCCGGTCGAGACGCTCGGGGCGGGGGCGCTTGTGTCCGGCTGTGCGGGTCGAGACGCTCGGGGCGGGGGCGCTTGTGTCGGGCTCTGCGGGCCGAGACGCTCGGGGCGGGGGCGCTTGTGTCGGGCTCTGCGGGCCGAGACGCTCGGGGCGGGGGCGCTTGTGTCCGGCTCTGCGGGCCGAGACGCTCGGGGCGGGGGCGCTTGTGTCCGGCTCTGCGGGCTGAGACGCTCGGGGCGGGGGCGCTTGTGTCCGGCTCTGCGGGCCGAGACGCTCGGGGCGGGGGCGCTTGTGTCCGGCTGTGCGGGTCGAGACGCTCGGGGCGGGGGCGCTTGTGTCCGGCTCTGCGGGTCGAGACGCTCGGGGCGGGGGCGCTTGTGTCCGGCTGTGCCGGTCGAGACGCTCGGGGCGGGGGCGCTTGTGTCCGGCTCTGCGGGCCGAGACGCTCGGGGCGGGGGCGCTTGTGTCCGGCTCTGCGGGTCGAGACGCTCGGGGCGGGGGCGCTTGTGGCCGGCTCTGCGGGCCGAGACGCTCGGGGCGGGGGCGCTCGTGTCCGGCTCTGCGGGCCGAGACGCTCGGGGCGGGGGCGCTCGTGTCCGGCTCTGCGGGCTGAGACGCTCGGGGCGGGGGCGCTTGTGTCCGGCTCTGCCGGTCGAGACGCTCGGGGCGGGGGCGCTTGTGTCCGGCTGTGCGGGCCGAGACGCTCGGGGCGGGGGCGCTTGTGTCCGGCTCTGCGGGCCGAGACGCTCGGGGCGGGGGCGCTTGTGTCCGGCTCTGCGGGCCGAGACGCTCGGGGCGGGGGCGCTTGTGTCCGGCTGTGCGGGCCGAGACGCTCGGGGCGGGGGCGCTTGTGTCCGGCTCTGCGGGCCGAGACGCTCGGGGCGGGGGCGCTTGTGCCCGGCTCTGCGGGTCGAGACGCTCGGGGCGGGGGCGCTTGTGTCCGGCTGTGCGGGCCGAGACGCTCGGGGCGGGGGCGCTTGTGTCCGGCTGTGCGGGCCGAGACGCTCGGGGCGGGGGCGCTTGTGTCCGGCTGTGCGGGTCGAGACGCTCGGGGCGGGGGCGCTTGTGCCCGGCTCTGCGGGTCGAGACGCTCGGGGCGGGGGCGCTTGTGTCCGGCTGTGCGGGTCGAGACGCTCGGGGCGGGGGCGCTTGTGTCCGGCTCTGCGGGTCGAGACGCTCGGGGCGGGGGCGCTTGTGTCCGGCTCTGCGGGTCGAGACGCTCGGGGCGGGGGCGCTTGTGTCCGGCTCTGCGGGCCGAGACGCTCGGGGCGGGGGCGCTTGTGTCCGGCTCTGCGGGCCGAGACGCTCGGGGCGGGGGCGCTTGTGTCCGGCTCTGCGGGCCGAGACGCTCGGGGCGGGGGCGCTTGTGTCCGGCTCTGCGGGTCGAGACGCTCGGGGCGGGGGCGCTTGTGTCCGGCTCTGCGGGTCGAGACGCTCGGGGCGGGGGCGCTTGTGTCCGGCTCTGCGGGTCGAGACGCTCGGGGCGGGGGCGCTTGTGTCCGGCTCTGCGGGTCGAGACGCTCGGGGCGGGGGCGCTTGTGTCGGGCTCTGCGGGCCGAGACGCTCGGGGCGGGGGCGCTTGTGTCCGGCTCTGCGGGCCGAGACGCTCGGGGCGGGGGCGCTTGTGTCCGGCTCTGCGGGTCGAGACGCTCGGGGCGGGGGCGCTTGTGTCCGGCTCTGCGGGTCGAGACGCTCGGGGCGGGGGCGCTTGTGTCCGGCTCTGCGGGCCGAGACGCTCGGGGCGGGGGCGCTTGTGTCCGGCTGTGCGGGCCGAGACGCTCGGGGCGGGGGCGCTTGTGTCCGGCTCTGGGGGTCGAGACGCTCGGGGCGGGGGCGCTTGTGTCCGGCTCTGCGGGTCGAGACGCTCGGGGCGGGGGCGCTTGTGTCCGGCTCTGCGGGCCGAGACGCTCGGGGCGGGGGCGCTTGTGTCCGGCTCTGCCGGTCGAGACGCTCGGGGCGGGGGCGCTTGTGTCCGGCTCTGCGGGTCGAGACGCTCGGGGCGGGGGCGCTTGTGTCCGGCTCTGCGGGCCGAGACGCTCGGGGCGGGGGCGCTTGTGTCCGGCTGTGCGGGCCGAGACGCTCGGGGCGGGGGCGCTTGTGTCCGGCTCTGCGGGTCGAGACGCTCGGGGCGGGGGCGCTTGTGTCCGGCTCTGCCGGTCGAGATGCTCGGGGCGGGGGCGCTTGTGTCCGGCTCTGCCGGTCGAGACGCTCGGGGCGGGGGCGCTTGTGTCCGGCTCTGCGGGCCGAGACGCTCGGGGCGGGGGCGCTTGTGTCCGGCTCTGCGGGCTGAGACGCTCGGGGCGGGGGCGCTTGTGTCCGGCTCTGCGGGCCGAGACGCTCGGGGCGGGGGCGCTTGTGTCCGGCTGTGCGGGCTGAGACGCTCGGGGCGGGGGCGCTTGTGTCCGGCTCTGCGGGTCGAGACGCTCGGGGCGGGGGGGGGGCGCTTGTGTCCGGCTGTGCGGGCTGAGACGCTCGGGGCGGGGGCGCTTGTGTCCGGCTGTGCGGGTCGAGATGCTCGGGGCGGGGGCGCTTGTGTCCGGCTGTGCGGGCTGAGACGCTCGGGGCGGGGGCGCTTGTGTCCGGCTGTGCGGGTCGAGACGCTCGGGGCGGGGGCGCTTGTGGCCGGCTGTGCGGGCTGAGACGCTCGGGGCGGGGGCGCTTGTGTCCGGCTGTGCGGGCCGAGACGCTCGGGGCGGGGGCGCTTGTGTCCGGCTGTGCCGGTCGAGACGCTCGGGGCGGGGGCGCTTGTGTCCGGCTGTGCGGGCTGAGACGCTCGGGGCGGGGGCGCTTGTGTCCGGCTCTGCGGGCCGAGACGCTCGGGGCGGGGGCGCTCGTGTCCGGCTCTGCGGGTCGAGACGCTCGGGGCGGGGGCGCTTGTGTCCGGCTCTGGGGGTCGAGACGCTCGGGGCGGGGGCGCTTGTGTCCGGCTCTGCGGGTCGAGACGCTCGGGGCGGGGGCGCTTGTGCCCGGCTCTGCGGGCCGAGACGCTCGGGGCGGGGGCGCTTGTGTCCGGCTGTGCGGGCTGAGACGCTCGGGGCGGGGGCGCTTGTGCCCGGCTCTGCGGGTCGAGACGCTCGGGGCGGGGGCGCTTGTGTCCGGCTCTGCGGGTTGAGACGCTCGGGGCGGGGGCGCTTGTGTCCGGCTCTGCGGGTCGAGACGCTCGGGGCGGGGGCGCTTGTGTCCGGCTCTGCGGGTCGAGACGCTCGGGGCGGGGGCGCTTGTGTCCGGCTCTGCGGGTCGAGACGCTCGGGGCGGGGGCGCTTGTGTCCGGCTCTGCGGGCCGAGACGCTCGGGGCGGGGGCGCTTGTGTCCGGCTCTGCGGGTCGAGACGCTCGGGGCGGGGGCGCTTGTGCCCGGCTCTGCGGGCCGAGACGCTCGGGGCGGGGGCGCTTGTGTCCGGCTCTGCGGGTCGAGACGCTCGGGGCGGGGGCGCTTGTGTCCGGCAGGTTCTTTCTGCACCAGCTAGATCTTTATCGTTGGCTGCGTTCGGTAGCTCCCATCGTCCCACGTCAGCGCTCCCTGCTGGGACGGGGTCGGCCTTCCGCTAGGTCTCCAGCCCCCACAGCCTCTCCCCTTACCCAGAGGGACGGCTCCTTTCGGTGCCAGTGGAATGTTAATTGGGGGAAGTGAATAACGAAGTCCGCCCTCCTGCTAACTCCCCCACCCCCACCTTCATGCATTTCTTAGGCATTGAAAGCCCCCCCGCCCCCCCAGCAGGACTGAAATGGCCATTGTGCTGGGCTTTGCTCCTGGTTGTTTAAAGAATGTAAAAAAAAATGAAAGGCCATTAAAATATCCGTCCTCCCCTCGGCGCTGGCAGCAGCTGAGCCGCTCTGCGTAAGGGCAGGCGGGGAAGTGGGGAGCAACCCCGTTTCCGTAGCACCTCTGACCCCATTTCCTCTCGGGGGAGGACAGAGGCGCGTTCTGTGCCCCCCTCCAAGCTCAGGGGGGAGAGAAAGGAGCGTCAGTCCGGGCTGCATTGGGCCCCCCGCACACTGGTCCCGCAGCCGCGAGTCCCGCTGCCCGGCTTTGGGAAGGAAAATCGGCCGGCTGGGCTACGCTAAGCTGGGAACACGGCCAGTCCAGCCCCGAACCGGGACCCGTGAGGATCAGGTGTGCAGGTGTCCCGCTCGCGATAGCCCGTGTCTGCACGGCCGTGCCCCGCAAGCGCCAGGCAGAACGGGGGTGGAAGCGCGGGCGCCTCTGGCCCTGCTGCTCCAGCTGCCAAGGGAGCAAAGATGCACGACGGGGCCGTGAGCCCTCCCCCGCTCACACTGGCCTGCAAGAGGAGAGCACCAGAAGAGGCGGGGGGAGTCTCGGGGCATTTGGCCATAGCTGCCGGGAGGCCTGTGCTCGCTTGCCCCCCACCCCGAGAAGCTTAGTCCCCAGCCCCTCCGCCGCGGTCAGGCCGCCCTCTGCTGCTGTGTTGGCAAGCGGTGAGGTCACGACTGGTCCCGTGCCGCAGGGCTCTGTGGGGCCGCGCTGGTGCAGGGAGGTGCCCCCCCGCAGCTGGGGAGGGGCTGTGGGGCCGCAGGAGCTCAGGAAAAGGGTGGCTCACGTCTCTGCGTCTCCCTGCCTGTTCTTAGGGATCAAAATTGCCTCCCCCCTCCAGGCCCCTTACAGCCCGAGCACCTCGCAGAGCTCCAGCCAGTCCCAGCAAGCTCCGACCGAGGCCTGTGGCCTCTACCCAGCCAGCTCTTCACATGGGACGCGGAGCCTTGCACAGCTACGCCTAGGGCCCGCCCCAGACATCAGTCGCCAGCGGATCAGCGCCAGTGACTGGTGGGGCAGAGAAGACCCGATGTTTGGAAGGTGGCATTTCGCTTCCCGGGCAGCCCAGTTTCTGGGGCCCAGGGCTCCCCCAGGAAAGGTTTTTTCCGCAATGGTCAATAGAACGATGGGCTCCGGCGCTCTGCCTCTCTGGGTGGGTGTGTCTCCGTCCCTTAGCCCCCAGACAGCCCTGTTCAGAGCAGGCTCGCTTCCTGCTCAGCCTGGCTCAGCCGCCGAATGAACCGAACGATTCCAAGCACCTGGCTTCACCTTTTTGCAGTGGGGCAGATGCTGAGCTCCTTCCCGCTCTGGCTGAGTCAGGTAAAGCGGCTTTCTCTGCTGCCGCGTTTGCGGCTGCTCCCGGGCTCTAGCAAGTTCTCCTGCCTTTTCCTTCTCTGCTTTCCCATTGCTGTCTCTCTAGCTCCCCCCCCCCCCCCCCCCGGATGCAGAAGTGGCTTTTGGCTCCCCTAAGACACAGGACGCATGCAGGGGTATTTGATTCCGTGTCTAGGAGAAATGGCAGTGTTGTCTGTGCGTCTCCTGAGCGCTGCCACACTCCGCAATGCCCTCCTGCGGCTAAACCAACTCCCCCCCGCCCGCTCCAGTGCAAAGGGAGAAAAGCGCAGGGAGGCGAAATTGATTTCTGGCTCGCCGAGATGCATCTAGAGATTGCTGATTTGTGGCTAATGTGTCTTTGTGATGAAAGCGGCGGCTGCCCAGGGCTGGGGGCTGAATTCAAGCGGCTGCAGACACGCTCCTTAGAAATAAAAGAATCCAGTTCCCTCCCGTTAGCATTTGCTCCATTTCGGAGGCTCTCGGTATGACGTGGATTTGTGCACTTCCGTGCTGGGACTGCAGGGAGAGGGCTGAATCTGCCAGTCCTGCAACCGCCGGGGAGGAGCTGGGGGGGACGGGACAGTGTTAATGCTCGGGGGTGTCGGACCGGCGGAAGGCTCCCCTGCCAGACAGGGCGCTGCTGCTGGAGAAGAGAAGATTGGGCCAAAGAGGGAACGCCCGCCTCTCTGCTATTCCGTATCATGCCCTTTGCTGCTGTGGCAGGCGGGTGGGGGGGAGGGGGGATTCTCTCTCTCTCTCCCACCCAGTCCTGCTTCCGCTCTTCCTTGATTTTGCAGCAAAGACGTAACCCTCCGTTGATGCCGTCGGTCTGTCACCAGGGAATGATTTCTCCCTCCGACTGAGCGCGTCACGAGAGCCTTGGAGCAGCCCTGGCGCGGCGGGGCCGGCCGGCCGTGTGGCACTGTGTGCCGGCTGCGCAGAGCTCTGCTCCGTGGCTACCCACTGCATCCGCAGGGCTGCCACAGACCCCTGAAGCAGGGGCTTCTGGGAAGTTCCGAAGGCCTTCTGGGGAGCCCTGGGCCGTGACCGGGAAGAGTCCCGCCGTAATTCCTAGGGAGGTCCCATGCGTCCTGGGGTGAGCGCCATTTCCCCTTGGCCGTCTCAGAACGGAGGCGGAGAGGAACCTCAGCTCCTGCTTCCGGCTGGCCAGGAGAGGCTTGCGCTGGAGCGAGGGAAGCAGGTCGGAGGCTGGATGTTCTGCTGGGCGTGCGCCCCAGCCAGGCACTGACAGCAGCAGGCCCTGGTGCTGACACCCTATTGCTGACCAGCTTGTTGCGTGCACAGATCGTCTTCTGGGGCAGCAGCCACGTCTGGGTCGGCGCCACACGTGGACTCGCGGGGGCCAGGCTTTCCTTGCCACTGCTGACACGCCACGGCTGCGGCATGTGAGAGGGAGGAAGTAGGCTGTTCCGCAGGGGATGGGAAGAGAGACCCTTAAAACCCAGTTCTGCTGCCTCCTGCTCTGGGATCCAAAGTGTGCAGAGGCAGAGAGGATGGACTGGCCGAGTGAATGGGGCACTCAGGAGCCCTAGGTTCAATTTCTGGCTCTGCCACTTCTTTGCTGTGTGACTGTGGGCAAACCATGTCCCTCTCTGGGCCTCAGTTTCCCCACCTGTAAAATGGGGATAATGCCACTGGCCTCCTGGCCCCATGAAATCGGAGCGTGAAAGTGCCACAGAAGAGCTAGATGGTGTCACGGTTAATATGCGCTGTGCGACGCTGTGCGACGCGGCTGCTGATCACGTCCTCTGCAATGACGACTCCAATTCCGTTACAGCAGCACCCCGAGCCCCCCGGTGTTGGGAGCTGTGGAAACACACACTGAGAGAGAAAAGGTAGGAGAGGAAGCCGTAGCACAGAGCGTGGCTGTGGCTTGCCTGAGGTGACCCATCAGGAGCAGTGGTAGAGCTGGGACCAGAATCTGATTTTTAGGCCAGCACTGTACCCAGTAGGCCACGCTACCCCCCATGAGGGTGTTTCAAGGAGCTGTCTAGGATCCGGCAAAGGGTGTGACATTGACGATGCAGATGCTTGTGATATTCTGGAGCTAAGGTTGAGTAGAATTTTGTATCTATAAGAGAGAATCAGCCACTTCCATGTGAGATGCCCTTTCCTTGTCACCACTGCCTTGGTCATAACCACTGGGTCTAGCAGATGATTATTTAATCCTGAATTACCTTAATACAATACTGCAGAGTCTTCAAGTGTCTCATACAGCTACAACTCCCTGGACTCGTGTACGTTGGAAGAACGAGGGGAGTTGAATGGTCGTTTTTTGCTGTTATGTCTTTAGAGTGATCGCTGCTGCTTCAGAAGCTGCTGCCGCTGCATAACGTTCGTCTGCCAGCACTGTGCACAGAATGGCCCTCCTCTCTTTCGGGGAGGGGAGCCAGGGTGCCCTGGTGGTGCAGCCTTTGCTCTCCTCAGACACTGCTCCCACATGTCTGCCCCTGCTGCAGGGTCTGGAGGGAGATCACAGACCTTCTAGGCCCATCCTGGGGACGGGCGCGAACTCTCCTGTACCGTTGACTTCAGAGGGAGATAAGCGCAGGCTGAACTACAGGCACATGCGTGAGGGCTTGCGAGACGGGGACTGTCATTCTGTGTCATTCTAGGCACGTGGCGTCGTGGATGCTTACTGAACGACGCCACCTTTACGGCAGATCCGTGATGCCAGCGATTCGTGTGATAGGAAACGTTCCATTTGCACAATCTGCTGACACAGTGAAAGTGGACTCGATCGCCAGCGAAATGGAGTTGTGTGAAGATAGTGCTGCCCCGGGCGGGGGTCAGTCTGTGTTTGCAACTGGAAAGCCGACAAAGGAAGGCCGTGCGTTGAGCCACATGATCTCAATGAAGCCATTAAATGTGAACATGCATCAACAAACATCTTTGGCAAAGCCACGGCTAAGGCGCTCACGAGCAAAAAGAGTCTCAGTGTTCAATAAAAGTATCAAAAAGATCTATTGGCATTGGGAAAGGTTCAGAGAAGGGCAACAAAAATGCTGAGGGGTTTGGAACGGGTCCCATATGAGGAGAGATTAAAGAGACTGGGACTTTTCCTTATTCACTTTCTCCACACAAGCCATGACTTTATAGACCTCTCTCATATCCCCCCTCAGTCTCCTCTTTTCCAAGCTGAAAAGTCAGTTACTTGTTCCCATAACACAAGAACTAGGAGTCACCAAATGAAAATAATAGGCAGCAGGTTTAAAACAAAGTAAAGGAAGTTTTTTCTTCACACAGCACATGGTCAGCCTGTGGAACTCCTCGCCAGAGGAAGTTGGGAAGACCAGGACTTCAACAGGGTTCAAGAAAGAGCTAGATACATTCATGGCGGTTAGGTCCATTGATGGCTATTAGCCAGGATGGGTAGGAATGGTGTCCCTAGCCTGTCAGAGGCTGGGAATGGGTGTCGGGGGGTGTGTGGATTTGATGATTCCTGTCCCGTTCATTCCCTCTAGGGCACCTGGCACTGGCCACTGGGCAGACAGGACCCTGGTCTGGATGGGCCTTTGGTCGGACCTGGTCTGGCCGCTCTGCTGTTCTTTTTAGATGCAGGAGATGCACTTTGGCAAGTAGAAGTGGATGCCTGAAGCTCTCAGCGAGTGACTTTATCTCTCATTTGGAGGCTAAGCCATGTCAGCAAGCGCTGTTTAATATTGGTTCTGCTCCCGAGGTATTTTAAGGACTATTTGCATAACTCTTGGAAGGATCGCAGGGGCTTTGTTATAATGGATGGTTTTAATTTGGGCTAAGGACTGAAGCTCAGGGAACGACTTAGGGTTTGTCTTAGACTAAGCAGCTGAGTGGGGGCTTCCCTGCCTGGACAGATGGACATGGGCAAGCTCTACTCAAGCTAGAGCACTCAGAATAGCATGTGGCTGCCACCCGTGTCTCCGTCGCCACGCTGCTGTTTTTAGCACACCAGCATGAGCAGAGCTGTCTGCCAGCGCTGGGAAGCCCCCGTCAGCTGCAGTGTTGCTAAACTCTCAGGCGCCTTGAGCAGAAATCCCCGGCAAGGTAGATATCTGCCTCCCCGATTTAAAAAAGGAAGCATGGTCCAATGGACGCTGCCTGCATGAGCCACAGGCAGAGCTGAGCTGGCGTCTTCGGCTCTCCGGCCAAGAGGAGGTGAAAGTCGGAGCCGAAATGCAGCGTGAAGGGGATGGGGGAGATAGAAATGTTGGCAAATTCATCCCAAGTGAATACGCTCGTGAAGGGCTCGCTGGGAGATGCTAGAAACTCCAACAGCCACTCAAGCAGCTAGCACCCGGCCACGCCCACCGCCGCTAACACCTTGCAGCGTAGCTCGGTCAGTGCCTCGTCTGAGAAACGCCACCTTCACCCGCGAGGGCAGCCGAGCCTGTTTGCAGGGAGATCCCTACGCCAGGCCGGAAGAATCTGCACCCACGTGGGAAAAGAAATGCTAGCAGTGGCTCTGAGGTGCGTCTGAGGGAGAGAGGCTTGGGAGAGGGGTAATTTCTTGCACTGTAGCACGATACTTTCCCTGCCTCGTGTGTGTCACCCTGGGACTGCGCGGCTGCGACAGCACTGCAAACAGCGATGGGAGCCGGAGCGTGTGGTAACCAGTCGCTGCGCACCTGCGGGGTTGCTCCGCAAAGCCCATTCCCCCTAGCCATGCGTGCAGTCCGGGTACCACGCTGGCACGGCAGATCTAATGGGGAATATCCTTGCAGGCTTGACACAGGGCAAGTTGGGGCTTTCTGTGGCCACGCGAAGGGCTGACCCTGGTGTAGACAGGTGGCTGGAGCCCAAGTCGCTTCTCTCCCTGCTGAGCGATGGTGTGAAGCTCTCTAGCCCGCCAGCAAGGCGTGCCTCGCTAGCTTCCAGGGTGTGTCCTGTCTTGGCTCAGATCGGCTGCTTGTCAGCCGACGCTTGATCTAACAAATCGGGGGCGGGGGGGTAACAAGTAGGGGGTGTGGTGGGAGGTTCCTCACGAGAGGAATCCCAACTCTGCACTCGTGGATGTGAAGACTTGTTACTCGTGCAGAAGGTCAGTCATCTCGTGGGTTCGGCTGGCTGTAGACAGGCGGCTGTGGCCATGCCAAAGGGCCCGTGAACTCAGGTTTTGATGAGCATTTTTCTTCGCATGAATGGGCTTCACTCAGTGAAAGGAGCAGGTGGGGTCCTTGGCCTGCTGTCTGGCTGCTGTGGTCAGAGGCCCAGCGTAGGGCTGGTTGTAGGGAAGGAGCTGCATTAACTGCAGTTTCTGCCAGCAATAGAGCTGTGGTTTTGGCGTGGGTTAGTAGCGGGATGGGGTGGGAATGATGTGTACGTACCTAGGGCCTTTCCTCAGTGGCTCTCCAGGTGCACCGCCGTCTGGAAAGTGTCCTTTTCATCATATGCCTGGTGGGCAGGGCACTGCTCTTGTCCCCATTGAGCAGATGGGGAAGGAAGAGATGAAGTGACTTGACCAAAGCCATGTAGAAAATCTGTGGCGGAGCAGGGAATTGAATCTGATTTCCTAAGGCCTATGTGAGCGCCCTAAACCCGATCCAGCTGGTGTGTCTACTGCATTTGCATGTTTAAACCACACTTCCCAAGTCCCACCTGCAAAGCCTGTAGAATATGGTCCCCTCACCACTTTGGGAAATCGGTCAGGCGCCCAGACCGTCATGAATTCCTGTGTTTTAGAGAACCCTAAGCAGGGCCGTAAGAAAAGAATTGTCACCCCTTTGGGCTGAATACCCTGGAAAATGGAGCTCTGCGTTGCGACCGTAAAGAATGCAGTGCCCTGGACAATGCAGCAATGCGGGCGGCGTGTCAGTGGCTCACGCCTGCCGTGACTGTCAGCGTCTGCTTCAGTGTCAGTCTTCCCGTGGCGTACTACACAGCAGGCAGCACAGCCCTGGCTGGTAGGGGCGTTTGGGCAGGCAGTCGGGCTGGCCTGGCTTGGGGAGCTGATGGCCGATCTTCCTGTGCCTGGGAGTCAGGATTAAGAGTGAAGCCAAACCACCCCTACCCTCCAACCCGTAACGTCTGGAGCAGCATCGAGCGGGACCGTGTCTGTGTACTTACATTTGCCTTGCTGCTTTGGCTCCGCCGAAGGCACAGACATCTCTGTTAGCAACAGATTGCGGGGCTGGCGGTTGTGGGGCATTACCACCCTTGTCCCCCATTTCCTTCCCCGCCGGCTGGGCCAGCCTCAGACAGGTGGCACTGGCAAGGGCCGTGTGTCCAGAGACTCATTACTGGCCCCGTCGTGCCTCGCTCTGCTCTCGTAGGCAGCGGGAAAGGAGAGGGGAAGAGGAAGGCCTTGCCAGGTGACCCTCAGAGACCAGGCCGTGAGGAATTAATTTCATACTCTGGTCCTAGGACTTGCCCCCAGCTGGCGAAAGCTACAGGGCGCCTGTGGCTGGACTGCAGAGCTGATGGACCCGCGCCATGGTCGTCGTCCAGCGTCAGAGGGGCTCTGCGAGCCGTGGGAAGGGCTAGCCGGCCCACACATGCCCAGCGCCTCGCACGGGTGTGTATTCGGGGGCCAAGCTGGGCTGCGGCTTGTGCTGTCACAGCCGCATGCTACTTAGCATCAGTGCTGGCACTGGGTGTCTCCTGGAGCTGGGACTCCTGGCGTGGCCGGACCCTCGGCTCCCTGAAGTCAGCCTGCAGCGTTTAGTCAGCCACCCCGGCAAGGTCGCTGTGTGTGAGGATCAGCTGCTCCCCCCGGCGTGGCAGCCTGTATGGACGAGAGGCCGGTGCCAGGGGATCAGATCTGTGTTTGAACAAGGAAACGTACAAAACCGAAGAGGCACTTTTATGAATGTGTCTGTCGCTTGAAACCCTCTGATCTGGGTGCCCAAGTACCTAGCTGTTGACTGACATGCCTGGCAGCTCCGGACACAGCCCCGGCTGGGAAGGCAGACTCCCTGCTTGCCCCCCGGCTCCGCACGGCTCCCAGGCAGCAGACCGCTTACGAGGGCAGGGGGGCGCGGCACGCTGCCCTCACACGGGGCACCAGTTCTGCAGCTCCCATTGGCCAGGAATGGCAGCCAATGGGCTTTGTGGGGGCGGTGCCTGTGGGCATGGCACTAAGCTCCCTGGAGTGATTCAAGCAGCAGCTTTGTGTCTGAAGCCTAACGGGAGCCCATGGTAGCGCCTGTCTTCCAATGCCACTCCTCCCAGCCCTCGGTCCCCTCGATTCGGCCGCCCATCCAAGGCCCCTCTAGCGTCAGTGGGACCCCGCCTGTGTCGGGAGCAGCGCATGTCCCAGGGCCATGCAAGGGACCACCAGCCCATTCAGACAGCCCTGCGGACACCCCAGCTCCCGCACACCAAGCCAGCGACCGGGAGAGCGAGGGACGGAGGCGCCTCGGGCAGGGACCTGATGGAGTGAGAGGTAACCGAGGACCCTAGCAGATGACTCGTGCGCTGTGCGAAAGGAAGGCGACCTCCCCCCGCAAGGTCTCTGCCAGTGTAAAGTCCCTTCCTGCCGCCACGCGTGGCAATGCGGCTCCAAGCCCAGGAGCAGGAACCCGCAGCCAAGCCCCGAGAGGACTCGGAGCCCCTCCCTCGCAGTGCCCCATCTCCAGGGGAGGGCATCCGAGGCAGGAAACAAACAGCAGACCGGCCAGCTTATCGGCACCCAGGAGTGAGGCAGCGGGAAAGGAATTCCCTTCCCGACTCCTCCTGGGCACCCGCCGCAGCCCTGAAACATGAACATGGAGAAAGCGGAGCTATGAACTGGATGGGACCTCCGGGCTGCCAGCCGCGCCCCACGTCCCCACAGGCCACCCCGGCGGACAGTCCCACTCCTCGGTGTGGAAAGCGCTGGCTTACAGCAGGCGCGGTTCTTTGCTCCCACAGCTTCTGTTGGCAGGCTGCTCGGAGCCACACCCTGCGGACGGTTCTTCTGATTTCCAGCACAAATTGGTTCCTGACCAGTTTATCCGCCCTTGTTCCCATGCCAGCATTGGCTGGAGCGCAGGATGTGGGCAGCGCAGCGGGGGACTCGGTCCCCACGTCAGCAAAGCTCGTCCGCGCACGGGGAAGCATGCGTGTCAGGCCTTCGCTGAACCGGACTCTGAGCGTTTGCTGGTGCCCGTGGTGCAAACCCCCGTCCACAAGTGCTTGGCTCCGGGCGCGCCTTGCGCCTGGGTACTGCTGGTTTCCGGCGGGGCCGTGGGAGGGAGGTTTTAATGATGTGGTTTGGATGGGCACGTAACGTGTCTGTCGTCTGTTCCCCGGGCAGCGAGCTGCTTGTCTCTGGCTTGGAAGCTCTTCCTGCGGTTTTGGGAGCCTGACTTGGATTCTGAGTCAGACAGATTCTCCGTTGGCAACCCAACTGCAAGTGCGCTAGCAGCAAGGCCCTCCCCGGAGAGCACAGCGCTGCGCAGCGGGCCTGGCGGGTAGGGCGGCCAGCGAGGTACCTCACGCAGAGGGACCTGGGCGGCTCAGGAGTCAGGGCAGGGGCCCAGGGCAGGGCATGGGGGAGGGCAAGGCTGCAGCCACACAGGCGGGGTCGCTGCTGCTCTTCTGCCTCAGACTCTTGGGGAGCGAGGGGAGAGTGCCCAGCCGGCTGCACCCTCCTCTGCCCTGCCCTCGGCAGCCGGGAGCAAGGGGAAGGCACAAGCTGAGCCCTGTCCCCTCGCTCCCTGAGGGTCGGGGGAAGAGGAAGAAGGCGGAATGAGCAGCTGCAGCCCCCCAAAGGGTGCCGGGGTGGGGGGTTAGGGGCTAGGGCAGCCCCAGATGGGGGTGGGGGTGCCCACCACCCAGCCCCTTTCACCTGCCTGGCTACCTGCTGCTTCGCAAGGCAGCCTGCAGGGACCCACAGGAGCCTGGCTAGAAGCCAGGAGTGCCGCAGTGGGGCAAGCCACCTTGCTTTCACCTCTGGTCTCCCCAGACACAGAGGCCCTGCAGGCGTCCTCCAGCAGCCCTGGCCGTGTGCGCGGGCGGGGAGTCCCCATGCAGCGCGCCCGGCTGGCAGCCCGACATGGCAGCAGCGCCTTTGCCAGAAGCCAGTCGGCGGATTGCAGTGTTTGTAGGAGCTCGTGGGGAAGCCTTCGCCTTTGCTCCAGTGCAGGGCCGTGCAGGAGGCTTAGTGGCCGGTGGTCTGTGCGCTGGAGAGCCCGTGTGTGCGCCTCAGAAGGAAACATTGGGGCGGCTTGCGCACCTTGTGTTGTCACGTCTTCCTTCAATTAGGGGATGAATGTGAATGCCGCAGCCACCCACGGACCAGGCTCTGCCTGCCATGGCTTATCTCCCCGTCTCCGTGCGCTGGAACGGCTCAGCAGCATCCTTCACCCCCCTCCCCCCAGTCCCTCTGGATAGATTAGCGCAGACTAGCAAATGTGCATTTCATTAGCTCAAGTATGCTGGTAGACCTAGCAAAGCAAGCAAACCAGAAGGAAATGGACCCGCAGAAGGGTTTGATACCAGATAAAATAGGAAAAGTGGGTTTTTTTCTCTCTCTGTTCTTCCAACTGTGAATTCCTGGTTAAAGACTTGCATAGCTGAGGGAAATCCAGGCGCCAAATTAAAAAACATGTTGCGCAGTACAAGGGGAACAGTGGGAAGAAAATCAACAGATGATTAGATCTGACTTCTGCATGTGCTTTATTTTTCTTCTTAAAGGCATCTGCGCTCAGCTGTGTGCATCTGCAACAGGCAGTAGTTAGTCGTGCTGCTCATTTTAGGGCTCGTGTAAGAGCTGAGAACCAGGCCTCCAGGACGAGCCCACAGTGGGAACTTTCAGGGGATAAGTCCCACTGTTGCTAGGGTTGGTTCAGCTTCCTCGGTGATGTGCATGGAGAAAGAGGATGGGGTTTCCATTGAGTTCGGGGTTGTCTAGGCTGGAAAATGCCATTGGCATAGCTGCGTCTCTCGGGGAGAGGGGGGGGGTTGCTATGCCGCCCTTGCCCCCGGGTAGACAGCACGGGGCAGCTAGGAGAATTGCTCTGCTGACCCCTCGGAGGCGGGCGAAGCGGCGCCGAAGGGCAGGCCTGAAGAGAGGGATTTGTCGTAGGGCTTCCCTCGGAAATGCAAAGACCCGGATCTCCTGTGGGGCAGCTGTTCTGAACCCTCCTCGGAGCCCAGTGCTGATTTGCTGAGCTGTGAGCAGCTGCTCATGGGTCTGTAAAGTGGCAGCTGGTGGCCCTCATGGGGACTGGGGCCTTTGCTGGGGACAGGCCGGAAAGGGCCCAAGGAGAGCTGCCCAGGTGCGAGGGGTAGAAAGTTGGAAGCCCTGGGCATGGTCAGTCTAGGCGAGAGGGGCCGTGGGGGCCCTCGCAGGGTCTCAACTCGGGCACGGGCTGTGAGGAGAGCGTGGCACGCGCGGGCGTTCGGTGCCACCGAGTCGACTGACCCTGCAGCCAGGGCTGGAGAGAAGGTTCCACTCACCAGGGTAGGTAAGCTCCGGCACAGGCTGGGGAGTGCAGAAATGCGGCACACCCTGGGCCTCAGTTCCTCCTTCCAAAACAATCAGGAGGCGCCCGAACCCCCTAGGCAAACTTGAGGGCTCTGCCCCCTCAGGCTTCCAGCCAAGCAAGCGCCATTGCAGCAGGCCGTCGTCGGAGGGGTTGGTCCGGTGTTGGGTGGGGGTTGGGCTAGCAGCAGACCTCCTGCAGCCCCTTCCAGCCCTGTTCGTCTGTGATCCCCAGGTGGTAAATGCCCTTGGTTGCAAACGCCGGCGCTGTAGGGAACGGTTCCCTCGCTGATGGGTTTTCTCCTGGCAGTGACGTGGGGGGGGGGGGGGGGGGCTCTCATGGTGACTTTGTGGTTTGTTGCTCCGGAAGGGTAGCAGAGAAGCAGCAGCACAAGAGGGTAACAGCTCTGACCGTACATCCGTGTACAGAAGAGTGATGGTGGGATGGGGGTCGGGAGAAGTTGTATCAGGCTCATTAGGTGTGCAGGGGATCCCATAGGAGTAGGGTTGGATCCTTGGGACTCTCTGCTTCAAGGCTGGGGAGGGCTCAAAGGGCTTCGAGTTGTTGTAATCTCTTGCACGTGTGCTCAGCCCCCTGGGATCGCTGGCAGCCGGGGTGGGGAGGGGGGTGCTGCAGGGGTAATAGAGCATCATGTATTTGTCTGCAGCTAGGGACACAGTGTTGCCTGCAGCTGAGTTGGTCACTGGTGCCATGTGCGGGGGGCAGGCGTGGTGAGCCACGCACCACGCCAGTGTTCACACCCACACGTTCTTTGGTTCGGGGCTTCGCAGAGGCTCCCCTCTGCTGCCGTGAGGAGGGTGAGGTCTTTGTTCAGACGTTTAATCCCCCCATTACAGGTCCGCCGGTGGAAGTGGCCGGTTCCCGCCAGAGACATCCGGAGTCACTTGGAGCATGAGGGATGAGTGGGTGCAATCCAGCCAGTGGGTGCAAGGGGAATCCCGTTCTGTACCTGGAGCGAGGGAGCTGTAGATTTGCTCCGGCGCTACCCTGCTGTGCCGGGCCTCACGGCCGCCCTGGCCCTGGGGTGTCTCCTCGCTCTGATCCTCTCGCTCTCCCGGGTGACATTGGCCTTCAGACATGAATGGGGGTCAGTGCTAAGATGGGGATAGGCCCTGCCCACCCGTCAGGGCTTCGTAAAGCTTGAGGATTTTGCGTGGGCCCTGGCTAAGGCAAGGCAGGAATGAGTTCACTTTATCGTGCGGGCCAAAGACCCCGTTCTGCCAGGAGGGGCCTGGAGGCGCTGTCGTGTCGAAAGGGCCTGTGCCTGTGCCTGTGCCTGTGCCTGTGCCTGTGCCTGTGCCTGTGCCTGTGCGTGCATTCACACAGGAAACGTATTGGAAATGACAAGGGCAGCCGTTCATTCAGAAATGATGTTTGGCTAGACGCCTGAGGGGACAGAGCCCTCACATACGTCCAGGAGATTCGGACACCGGAATGGTGCCTTGTGTTTGATGCATTTCTTCACTGTGTACGATTTCATGGGCTGGCGCAGGACGGTGGATCTCAGGCCTCTGGAACTATCAAATAAACAGGCCAGTCGCCCCTCTCCCGGCCGGGCTGGCAGCGGCGGGGTTAAGTCGCCCCTCTCCCGGCCGGGCTGGCAGCGGTGGGGTTAAGTCGCCCCTCTCCCGGCCGGGCTGGCAGCGGCGGGGTTAAGTCGCCCCTCTCCCGGCCGGGCTGGCAGCGGCGGGGTTAAGTCGCCCCTCTCCCGGCCGGGCTGGCAGCGGCGGGGTTAAGTCGCCCCTCTCCCGGCCGGGCTGGCAGCGGCGGGGTTAAGTCGCCCCTCTCCCGGCCGGGCTGGCAGCGGCGGGGTTAAGTCGCCCCTCTCTCGGCCGGGCTGGCAGCGGCGGGGTTAAGTCGCCCCTCTCCCGGCCGGGCTGGCAGCGGCGGGGTTAAGTCGCCCCTCTCCCGGCCGGGCTGGCAGCGGTGGGGTTAAGTCGCCCCTCTCCCGGCCGGGCTGGCAGCGGCGGGGTTAAGTCGCCCCTCTCCCGGCCGGGCTGGCAGCGGCGGGGTTAAGTCGCCCCTCTCCCGGCCGGGCTGGCAGCGGCGGGGTTAAGTCGCCCCTCTCCCGGCCGGGCTGGCAGTGGCAGGGTTAAGTCGCCCCTCTCCCGGCCGGGCTGGCAGCGGCGGGGTTAAGTCGCCCCTCTCCCGGCCGGGCTGGCAGCGGCGGGGTTAAGTCGCCCCTCTCCCGGCCGGGCTGGCAGCGGCGGGGTTAACATTCCTCTCGTTGAGTGTTTCTTTTCACACTATTGAAGTCCTCAGCGTCTCTCCTTGCCCTCCATCACGCTCTTTCATTCCCTGCCCCAACCCCCTTTTTGTCTTTCTTTTAGAAAGGGGAAGAAAGAGAGTTGAGCCGCCTGGCAGGCTCCCGGCTCTCCTGGGCCAATAGCAGACCCCTTCCCTCAGCATCGGGCGGTGGTGTTACACCCAGAACTTCCCAGGAGGCTGCAGGCTCCCCTGCACCCGTCTCCAAGTGCCAGGCAGGACCAGCCCCTCTTGGCTGAGAAGCGACACAGTCCCAACTGTGCGTCCCCCTCCCCCACTTTCCACCCCTCACTCTTCCCAGCCTGGCTCCCTCCTTGCCATCCATCCCTGCTCCCAGCCCCCCTCCCACTGCCATCTGCGGGTCAGGCTCTCGCTTGTCTGCCAAATGCTCCAGCTTTGTTGGCTTCAATCAGGTTTCCAAAGGCGGCCCCCGCTGTCACCACCATCCCCATCCTACCCTGGCAGGTCCGTGGCTCGCTCCTGCTAAAGGACCATACGGTTAAGGTGTGAGACCCGGGCTTGGCAAACCCGCTGCTCCTCTCCGGAGGCAAGGGCTGGGTTTCTGCACGCAAGGCCGAGAAAGCTGGCTTGGAGGAGGTCGGCTCCCGCTCCTAAGGCAGCCTGGCTTGGAGGAGGTCGGCTCCCGCGCCTAAGGCAGCCTGGCTTGGAGGAGGTCGGCTCCCGCGCCTAAGGCAGCCTGGCTTGGAGGAGGTCGGCTCCCGCGCCTAAGGCAGCCTGGCTTGGAGGAGGTCGGCTCCCGCGCCTAAGGCAGCCTGGCTTGGAGGAGGTCGGCTCCCGCGCCTAAGGCAGCCTGGCTTGGAGGAGGTCGGCTCCCGCGCCTAAGGCAGCCTGGCTTGGAGGAGGTCGGCTCCCGCGCCTAAGGCAGCCTGGCTTGGAGGAGGTCGGCTCCCGCTCCTAAGGCAGCCTGGCTTGGAGGAGGTCGGCTCCCGCTCCTAAGGCAGCCTGGCTTTCCATGCCTGCCCTGGTGGGGCACAGGCACAGGCACAGGCGAGCCTGGCCAGCGACAAGAGCCGGGTCTCCCAGCCCCTGAGCGTAGCTGCTCCTGGCCGGGACGGCTGAGACTGTTCTCTCGTGGTCTGCAGGGAGCTAGTGAGCGAGGGGCAAGTGCTGACACTGGGCCCCTGGGGAAAGCTGCGCTCGCCCCTCCAGAGACCAGAAATCCCAGCGCCTTTGCCGGTCCCGTCCAGCGCCCGGATGGCTAGGGCCTGGGCAGCCCCCAGCAGCCCTCTCCCGGCTTGCAGGGAGGCTGCCGCAGGGCCTGCTCCCATCCAGGGCAGGTGGGGGGGGCTGGGCCGTCTACAGGCTCTTGCTAATGGCACCGTCCTGTCTGCAGAGCTCACCGGGACCAGTGGGTTTGTCTCATCGGTGGCTGAGCCAGGTAGCCTTGCCGGGTGGTGTCCTCCGTCATCCAGGCAGCAGTGGGCGGCTTGTCTGGGGCCCGCACTGGGGTGTGGCCAGGCCATCAGCCTGGGAGTCGGGAGCAGCGTTCCCTGAGAGGTGAGCGCGTGGGCGCCCACCTAGGAGAAATTCAAACACCCCCCAGCTGATTAACAGAGCACCCACAGTGGGTAGCATGGAGCGGTGCACATCTGTGTACGCCTCTGTGCACACAACAAAATGTATTCCACCCAGAGATGGAAAAAGTGAAAGGGAACACCAGTCGGGAGTCCCGAGCACTTTTCCCCCGTCGCTGGCGGGCGGGGAGGGGGGTCTTGGGCAGGCCCTGAGGCTAAGCACTGTGTGAAATGCCTGGAGATTTGCGGCTGAAGAACCGAGGGTTCTCATTTCACTTCTGCCAGAGCGTCACGCGGGCGCCGTTTCCAAGGGATTCGAGTTCAGAATTGCTTGTGCACTTAGCCTGCGGGTCTCAGTGGGGCCCGGAACCTGGCCGGGCTGAGACAGGCGTGGACGGGAGGAGTGTTCAGAGACTCGCTAGGAAAGGTTAAAAAAGTCTGTGGAGGGCTATAGCCCTCGTGCACCAGCGTGCAAGCTGAGCTCCGTTTCCTGGCAGTCGGGCGGGAACGCCCCAGGAATTATCCCACCAATGCTATGGCAGGCTTTCTGGGCACCGTTCTGTGAGGGAACTGGCTTGTGTAGATGGGGACAGTCTGGAAAATGAATCTGAATCAACTTTTGAAGCGGATTAGTTAACCCACGTTAAACCCCAGTGTGAGTGCCCCGGTACAGCTCTTCCCGGAGTTGCGTTGATTCAGAAGAGCAGCCGCACTGGGATTTAATGCAGTTTCACTAATCCACTTTTAAAGTTCATTCGGATTCACGTTGCCGGATAGACAAACCCGTAGTGACAGGATACTGATGCCGGTGGCCAACGGGTCTGGTCCCATCTGGCAATCCCACTGTTCCTCGATCTGGATTCTTGGGGGTTGGGTTTAATTCAGGTTCATTTGCTTCTGAGATCCTGTCTGTGGTAGGCTATGCGGTGTCTGTTCTGGTTCCCCTCGCCCCGAGGTGCATCTCCATTTGTTGGGCATCACCGCAGCAACCCCTGTCTGTCCAGCTGCTCTGCTGGCAAACCCCCCTTCTCTGCTCGGGAGGCGGGGGCTGACGCGGGAAAGCGGAGCTGGCGGGACTCTGCTTTTTGCTCCACCCTCTTGGGAGAGGCGGCCCCTGCTCGGCTGCGCGTTCGCAGGGCATGGCAAGCAGCTCGGCTCCTGGGGGTGGGCGCGTGGTGCTAGGGTTGGGCCTGGCATCTTGGGAAGCAGAGGGCAGAGCAGCGTTAATTCGGCTGAGCATCCCTCCTGCTGGCTTTGGTAAGCGCTTGCGTAAGTGGGCTCCAGGCTGGCTGCGTGGGATGGCCCCGCAGGGAAATGGGCAGGCAGCTTGCAGGTCAGGCCTCCATGTCACGGAGAAGTCTGGTGCTACGAGCCAGTGTGGGGCAGATGGGCCCCCTGCAGTGGCCGGGGGATGCTACGGTCCAGCGGGGGGAGGGCGAGCAGACTGGCTCTGTCGGCAGGGCTGGTCGCTGTTCCGCGATTGCCATTTGCACTGAGCTTTGGAACGTGCTGCCCAAGAGGCAGGTGGCTGCTGTGGCCTGTGGCAGGGTGCCTGGGAGCAAACGGGGCTCTGGCATGTGGGAATGCTGGGCTGGGAAAGGGTCCCCCTGCCCGCTGGCTGCACCTTGCCTCGGGCGTGTGATTTCCTGCTCCTTCTGCTCCTTCTGCATGCAGCTCTGCCAGGCGGCCACGCCCCCTCCGGCCAGCTGGGCCCCGGCTGCACCGCTCCTTCTGCATGCAGCTCTGCCAGGCGGCCACGCCCCCTCCGGCCAGCTGGGCCCTGGCTGCACCGCTCCTTCTGCATGCAGCTCTGCCAGGCGGCTCCGGCCAGCTGGGCCCCGGCTGCACCGCTCCTTCTGCATGCAGCTCTGCCAGGCAGCCACACCTCCCTCTGGCCAGCTGGGCCCCGGCTGCACCGCTCCTTCTGCATGCAGCTCTGCCAGGCGGCCACACCTCCCTCTGGCCAGCTGGGCCCCGGCTGCACCGCTCCTTCTGCATGCAGCTCTGCCAGGCAGCCACACCTCCCTCTGGCCAGCTGGGCCCCGGCTGCACCGCTCCTTCTGCATGCAGCTCTGCCAGGCAGCCACACCTCCCTCTGGCCAGCTGGGCCCCGGCTGCACCGCTCCTTCTGCATGCAACTCTGCCAGGCGGCCACGCCCCTCTCCGGCCAGCTGGGCCCCGGTTGCACCGCTCCTTCTGCATGCAGCTCTGCCAGGCAGCCATGCCTCCCTCCGGCCAGCTGGGCCCCGGTTGCACCGCTCCTTCTGCATGCAACTCTGCCAGGCGGCCACGCCCCCTCCGGCCAGCTGGGCCCCGGCTGCACCGCTTCTTGCAGCATGCAGCTCTGCCAGGCGGCCACGCCCCCTCCGGCCAGCTGGGCCCTGGCTGCACCGCTCCTTCTACATGCAGCTTGCCAGGCGGCCAGTGAGCTGGCTGCCAGGGTGCAGCCATGTGCTTCAGGCGTGACCTCCTGATCCCAGTGCTCCTCTGGCCACAGGCAGCGTGCATGGAAGAGCCTTTGTCTCTTCTGGCCTTGCCCCACTGGCTGGGGCAGAGGGGTGCTGAAAGCGTTTGCAGATTTCCCCGTCTTGCTTACCGGAGGGAGCAGGCTCGGCCACGTCGCCACCTCCTGCAGCAACGATTGTGGGCGGAGGGCTCTCGCCCCGAGCTCAGGGAGCCGTGTGTCCTGGGGAGGAAGCCGGCAGGGGAGGTGCCTAGGAGCACACCAGGGAGAGGCGGGGCGCAGGGCCTGGGAGCGAGAGGGCTCCTTGTGTGCCCGGGAGAGCGGCGGGTGGTCGCGGGGCTCAGAGGCAGCTCCGCAAGCCCCAGACACCCTGCACCTGTAAGGTCAGATCCCAGCAGGAGAGGTGCCCTCTGGCTGCATTCCAGGGTCGCAAACCAAGGGCCCAGCCATTCCTCTGGGAGGGCCTGTTTGCTCAGCCAGGACGCCGTTTCCAAAGCAGGGACTCACTGCGATGCAGCCAGCAGTCAGGAGCGTGGCCCAAAGCCGGTATCTGCATACGCCCCACCAGCAGGGAGCGCTGCGCCGCTGGACTGCGCACACGCGGTGGGTGTATCTCTGCCTTGGTGCGGCAGGAGGCACCAGCCCCAGAGGGCAGGACTCCCTGGGAGCGCTGTCACCGCGGCTGCCCGGCCCTGGCCTTGCGGTAGCTTCTGGCCTGTTCACGTACCTCCGGGTGCAGAAGCAGGCTCTTGGGTGCTGGCGATGGGCGTAGCGTGGAGGGTCATTCTTCTCCCCGTCCCTTTTCCAAAGCAAGAGGCTTTGCTGCAGCACCGCACCACCTTTCCGGGGCAGGACCCATTCGCAACCGCGCCGATAATGCCGGATGGGAACCGCAGGGGACTTCTTGTGCCTGCAGCTGCTGGGGCGATTAGTTCAAGTAACCACAAGTCGTATAAATAGACAGGGTTAACAGTAACGCTGGGCTTTCCTTTGGCTACCAGCACCCTGTCCCGACCAGACATCGGTCTCTGCTTTTCACTGGAACAGTATTTATAAAGCAAGGACCCCGTGATCCCTGGAGCCTCGGCTGGGGCTGACCTGCCAGGCGGGTGAAACGGGTCACAGTCGGTGATGTGACCCTGGTTTGTGCTTAGTCTTTCCTGCTTGTCTGGGGGCTTTGAAGAGAGCTGGGGTGTGCAGCCCGTTTACGGAGCAGGCGGAGAGCGCGGGGGTTAGGTGTGGGCTCCACGTCCGTCTGCTGAGCTGAGTGCGTGCCCCACAGAGGGCTGGCCTGGGCCACGGGTGGGGGATTGCAGCTCAGGCTTCCCGGGCGGCTGCACACGCTTAGAGCCTGCGCCGATACATGATCTGTAGCAAAGATGGGCTGCGGGTCCCCGCCCCGACAGCCGCGCATGCAAAGCAGGGTCCAGGGGCTGCATCCGCGTCCATAGCCACAAACCCGACCCGAGGATACCCCATCCCCGCTGTGCATCCCCCCCGGCCCTACACCAGGGGTGCGGACAGCCGCAGGTGTACAGCGGGGACGCTGGCTTTGCAGGGCTCCACGCGGTGCAGGCGCAGGTGTTGGGGGTAGCTGGGGTTGATCCTCCTGGAATGGGGAGACAGGGCTGGACTAGGGGACCTGCAGCAGGGCCAGCTGCGGACCCAGTGAGAGGGGCCGACGCAGTGCTGTCCCATGGGGCCGGATCCCCCTCTGCTGGAGGGCCGGCCATGGGGCCGGTGCGGGGGGCCGACGCAGTGCTGTCTCATGGGGCCGGATCCCCCTCTGCTGGAGGGCCGGCCATGGGGCCGGTGCGGGGGGCCGATGCAGTGCTGTCCCATGGGGCCGGATCCCCCTCTGCTGGAGGGCCGGCCATGGGGCCGGTGCGGGGGGCCGATGCAGTGCTGTCCCATGGGGCCGGATCCCCCTCTGTTGGAGGGCCGGCCATGGGGCCGGTGCGGGGGGCCGATGCAGTGCTGTCCCATGGGGCCGGATCCCCCTCTGCTGGAGGGCCGGCCGTGGGCCCGGTGCGGGGGGCCGATGCAGTGCTGCCCCAGGGGGCTGGATCCTCCTCTGTTGGAGGACCGGCCGTGGGCCAGGTGCGGGGGGCCGATGCAGTGCTGCCCCAGGGGGCTGGATCCTCCTCTGTTGGAGGACCGGCCGTGGGCCAGGTGCGGGGGGCCGATGCAGTGCTGCCCCAGGGGGCTGGATCCTCCTCTGCTGAAGGGCCGGCCATGGGCCCGGTGCGGGGGCCAGTGAGAGGGGCCGACGCAGTGCTGCCCCAGGGGGCTGGATCCCCCTCTGCTGGAGGGCCGGCCGTGGGGCCGGTGCAGGGGGCCCACGCAGTGCTGTCCCATGGGGCCGGATCCCCCTCTGTTGGAGGGCCGGCCGTGGGGCCGGTGCGGGGGGCCGACGCAGTGCTGCCCCAGGGGGCTGGATCTCCCTCTGCTGGAGGGCCGGCCGTGGGCCCGGTGCGGGGGCCAGTGAGGGGGGCCGATGCAGTGCTGTCCCATGGGGCCGGATCCTCCTCTGCTGGAGGGCCGGCCGTGGGGCCGGTGAGGGGGCCGGTATGGGGGGCCGACGCAGTGCTGTCCCATGGGGCCGGATCCTCCTCTGCTGGAGGGCCGGCTGTGGGGCCGGTGCGGGGGGCCGACGCAGTGCTGCCCCAGGGGGCTGGATCTCCCTCTGCTGGAGGGCCGGCCGTGGGCCGGTGAGGGGGGCTGACGCAGTGCGGCGAGAGAAATGTCCCTTTAATCGCCCAGGCTCGTCTGCTCGCAGCCTGCCCAGGAGGGCCATTCCCAGGCTTCCCTGGCTGCTGGGCTGAGCCAGAGCGGCCGCATGCTGCACCAGGAGAGGGCGCCAGTGACCTGAGTGCCTGGGCAGGGAGCCGCGTCTGGCGGGGGGCTCTTACCTCGCTAGCGTGTGCCACCCTGTGCGCAGGGCCTGTGTGTGCGAGGACGGCCGGGGTCCTGGAGCCTGCAGTGCTAAGCGTGGGGAGCCAGGCTCCGGCATTTCCCCATGGCCAGGATTTCATAGCGGGGCGGGGGAGCACCCGAGCTCCGCCTGCATCGGGACTCCGCGTTTATTTCACACGGAAAGCAACCTGCTGCTGGGACGCGTGAAAGAGCGAAATCCCGGCAGCCTGGCTCCCCGACAGCTCCTGGCCTGGCAGTCCCAGCACGCGTCTGAGCGAGACCAGGAGGGAGAGGAAGGCTGCAGGCGTTGGCTCTGGAGCTGCACTTGGGGTTCTGGGCTCGGGCTTGCGCAGCCGTGTTTAAAAGGGAAACGTGAACGTTCAGAAATACAATCCGAGTAAGCGATGAACGGCCAGGCCAGCACGGCTACCTCCTGGGCAGCAGCTGAGCACCGAGCGCAAGGTGGCTGGCGGGCAGGAGCAGCGGCTGTCCCAGGAGGAAGGCGCACAAAGAGCTTGGTCTAGAAGACAGAGCATTCAGCTGGGAGTCGAGCGACTCTGCCCCCAGCCACGTCCTCCTGCTTCTGTCTGTAGAACGGGGGTGAGACTGATGGGAAGTGCTTTGAGATCTGCTTTGCACTGGTGTCCAGCACCATTGTCTCAGCTGTACCGCCGGGGAAACTGAGGCACAGAGCAGGGCAGTGACATGCCCACGGTCACCCTCCCAGCAGCAGGAACCGAATTCTGGTTTCCTGAGTCCTGGTCCCATTGCTTTGTCGACATGGAAGGGTTTAAAGCGTGGCCACGGCAGACGTGCTGGGGAGAGCTCTCCCAGCGCTCCACGGAAACCAGCTCCACGCGAACAGCTACTCCCGGCGCCGAGGCCGCTTTGCAGCGCTGCCCCTGCTGAGCCAGAGAGTGACAGCACGGCCCATGCCGCTGCACACTGGCCTCCGCACGTGTTCTCTGCCTCGTTTCCCCCAAGGGGAGCTTCCCTCCTTTGTCTCCGTGGCTTGCCTGAGCCCAAGCCAGTGCTAGACCCGAGCGCCCGCTCTCAGGCACGGGGCCTCGCTGGAAATCCCTCCGCCCGGGTACGGACTGCTGTCAGAGCTGCCCCTGCCTTAGGAGCTTTGTGTAGAGCTGCTCTGTCAGCAGGGCTAGCGAGCTGCATCTCGGGGGGGGGCGGTTCTCCTGCATAAATATCTTTCTATAAATAAACAGATAAAAGGGTTGTTGCCACAGGATGTCCCTGCAGACGAGTTCTCGGTATCTCTGCAAACCCTCTTGTATAAATAACTTCATTCAACAAGGCGAGGGATAAGCCGGCTGGCTGGGGTCTTTGAACCCGCGCTGGGGGCGGGGGGAGCTGTCAGTTTCATGGGGTGGACTGGTAGCTGACTCCCCCGCGTTAGCCGGGGCCCAGGTATTGTGGCTGGCAGAGAGGCGCCCACGCGGACATTCTCTGGCTGCTGGCCCGGCCCTGGCTTTGGAGGGGAGATGGTTTGGTCAGATTACAGCCCATTGGGGATCGTGTCCTAGATGGTGAATGGACTGTCGTGCGTGGCTCCTTAGATAAGGCAACATTTGGGGCTGCCGCGAGCATTTCCCCGACGGTTGCTTTCAAGGGATGCCAGTGCCGGCTTTGTGCTGGGGCAGCAAGCGGTCACCCGGAGGTGTCTGAAGGGACACGGGAAGCCAAGTGTTCGGTTTCTTTGTTGCTCCCACACCAAAGACTCCGAGGCAGGGAAGTGTCCCGCCAGGGGGCTGTAGTTACAAAACCAGAGCCCCAAGTGGTAGCGTCGTCCCTATGGGTACATGGGCCTGGGGCAACCCCCCCAGCCGCAGGCCTGGCACCTGCTCCACCTCACCCCACCCCCACTCCGCCCCTGGTCCCTTCCCCATGTGATGCGAGCCAGGGGATTGCGGGGGAGCAGCTGGGGCCGCCCCCCTTTCTCTCGCATTCACCACGGCGGTGGGAGCTGGGGCGGGGCTCTGCCGATGAGTAGCTGAGTGCAACGGGCCAGGAAAGGGTGTGAGGGGCAGAGTGGAGCAGGCGGCAGAGCCTTTCCAGCTGCTGCTGCCACAGTGAGTGTGGGGGAGACCACTGCTGCCACCCCATGCCAGCCCCCAGCCAATCTCTTGGTCCCACCATGGAATGGTTGAGGCAGCTGCCGTGGGGCTCCCCAAAGTGTGGGCCCTGGGGCAGCCGCCCCGATTTGTCCTTTCAACCAGCCCTCTCAGAGGCCACGAATGAAATTCTGGCCCAAAGTTTGCAACTGGTGACACCTGCACGCGGTCCCTGCATGAGGAGGAGCCTCCGTGCACCCCAGCTTGGGACCCTGTCTCTCCAGCCATTGCTCTTCTGCTGCTGGCAGGGAGCATCTCTCCCGTCCCACCCCCGACTCAGCTGGCAGTTGTCTAGCAGAGCGCCCCTCCTTCGGGTTCCTGCTTGCTTTTAGCAGCAGTTGTGGGGACAGAAGAGTTGCCTTTCAAGCTCAGGTTACGGCTCTGTTATGGCTGTGATGGGCCCTTGGCAGTGATCGCCGCAGGCTGCATGGAAGGAAGGCCAGCGACAAACCAGCAAAATCCACAAGCCACCAGTTGTTCTTGGTCAAAGTGCGATTTGAACGTGGACTCTACGAATGGTCTTGTGGGCTCCGTGTTTAACCGCCAACTTTGGAATCTCACCAAGAACTGTAAGAAACAAACCAGGCTCCCCGCTTCCCGTGCTAACCATCCTTGGGAAGCAGGGAGCTGTAGGCCTAATGGTGTTGCCTGATTTCCCTGTGGTTTGCACAGGTAGGACCACCTGGCAGGTCTTATGTATTCATCATGTTTGTTCTGGCAGTGCCTAGTGACGAGCTGGCATAGACCCCCTGTTGTGCTAGGTGCTGTACAAACACAGGGGTAGATAGTTCCTGCCTGGAAGAGCTCACACTTTAAATACAGACAGGCCGAGGGGAGGGAAAAGACTGTAATGTACAAGCCAAATGAACGGTGTGATGGCAGCAAATCAGTTACCAATTCTGTTGGGATTCCAGAAGAAAGAACAGTCTTTCTGGTGAACACAAGGACGCCTGGCAACTTCAGAGACAGTCGGCAGGTCCAGATAAGTACATGGGAAAGCTGTCATCCTAGTGGCCATGCTGGGGTGAACAGCACCAAGACTGATTGGGAAAGTCGTTCCGCTGGGAGGGGTCTGTGGGTTCATCAAACCCCAGAATAAAGAAAATAACCTGATTGCGTCTGACTAAACATTCCCTGTTCTACTCACATCTCTGAGTCCTTCCCTAGGCATGGATGTCGCTGGGAATTTCAGGCCTGGTTCCTGGCATAACTCATCTCTTCCAGCTTGTCCTCCGAAAACACATGTGACTGCAACAGGAGAGTCCTGCTTCCATTCAGAAACTCTCCCGCTCTTTTCATTGGCTCTCCTGGCTCCCTGCCAACACTTCCTGGTGACTCAAGGACCCACTGCCTCTGGGTTTAACCCTTACGAGAAACGGAGTTAACTCAATGACTGGGATGTCCAGAAAAGGGTGGTGCCCCTTCCAGTCATAACTGGGGCCATGGGGACACAGCGCTGCTGCCGGACATGGCCCTGTTCTCGTGGCAGGGGCAGTCCGAGAGAAGGCTGGACCATGAGAGGGTGCTAAGGGCTGGACATGAGTCATGGCAGAAGCAGATTTGGGGATGGCGTGCGTGGAGCCAAGGAAGTGGAGAGAGATGAGTCTGAGTGTGTCCCTTCAAACGACATCTACCCAGCAGATTTCCCTCCAATTTTTCCCATGCACTTGTGGAATAAATTCTGTTACATCCACCAATGTGGAGGTGATGTGTGGCAGGGGTGGGGCTCAGGGCTGGGGCTGAGATTTGAGCTGGGGGGGTGAGGAGTTTGGAATGCAGGCTGCCCCATGACTGTCGTGGCGGGAGAGGACTCAGCCCAACCTTCTTTCCCCACAGCAGCACTTGGGATGGGGGGAGAGGCATCTTTGATGCAGCATGTCCAGGACCAGGGAGAGGTGCCTCTCCCCACCACTTTAGTACTGGGGCCAGGAGAGACGTAATGCAGCTTAGAGGGACCGCCTGCCCGAACTGTCTCCAAAGCCAGGTCAAGTGAGCGGGGGAGCTGTGCTGGTGTCCGTGGCTGTAGGGTCAGGCACCGTACCGCGTAGCTGCATGGTTGGCGTCTTGTCGTAGGAAGTCCTGGCTCCGTGAGTGAGCAGCCCCAGCTGCAGGAGGAGGGAGGTTCTGTCCCATGGCCATGTGTGGGACAGAAGCTGGCCCTGGATCAGGCTGGGCAGATGCTGAGCTCGAAACTAGGTGGTATGGATAGTTACGGGCAATGCAGGTCGGGCTATTTTAATGTTGCTAAGCAACAGCATCTCTGCTAATGGGACTGATTGCTGGTGGAATTTGGCTGCATTAGGAAGAGCAGGGCGAGGGCAGTGATTATTCCCCTTTATTCAGCACTGGTGGGGCCACGTCTGGAGTGTTGTGTCCAGTTCTGGGCCCCCCACTACAGGAAGGATGCGAACATTGGAGAGGGGCCAGCCAAGGCAACAGAAATGATTCCGCGATTGGAGCACGTGACCTACGAGGAGAGGCTGAGGGATTTGGGCTTATTTAGTCTACAGAAGAGAAGAGTGAGGGGGGACTTGAGAGCAGCCTGCAACGTGGGGGGTTCCAGAGAGGCCAGAGAGAGGCTGTTCTCAGTGGGGGCGGATGGCAGGACGAGGAGCAATGGGCTCACATTGTAGTGGGGGAGGTCTAGGTTGGATATTAGGAAAACGATTTCCCTTGGAGGGTGGGGAAGCGCTGGGCTGGGTTCCCCAGGGAGGGGCTGGAATCTCCATCCTAAGTCCTGGCTTGACCAAGCCTGGCTGGGAAGATCGAGTTGGGGGGTTGGTCCTGCTTTGGGCAGGGGCCTGGACTCGATGGCTCCTAAGATCTTTTCCTACCCTATGGTTCTAGGAAATGATTATGCTTAAATTGCACGTTTTGCAATATAACCCAGAACCTGTTGACTCTTCTGCCTGCCTGCCTGAGTTACTCATTCTCAGTTCAATGGGATTTCTTTCCCGGGGTGGGGGAGAGAAGAAAAGGCAGAAGTAAAGGTAATCCGACAGCCGAGAACGTGAACTCGGCCTGAGAAATTCACAGATCTGGTTCCCACAGCAGCGAGCATTGTGCCCTTTCTTCACAGGTACATATTTCCTAGCACACGGCACCGGTTTGGTCAGCGTAGCAATGTGACTGCATCCAGCCACTTGGATTTCGCCTGTCTTCTGTGGGTTGGAAGGTCACTGCAAAGACTCGCTGTGGAATTCCCAGGGCTTAGTGCGTGCTTGCCTGAGAGAGTGAGGGCAGGCCGGCCGCATGTTCCACTAAAACCGCACAAAGGGCTCGTTGTGGGTTCGGTTCCTCAAAGCCCACGTTCGGCAGTGGAGCTCAGTTCACACTTGGGCAGTCGTGTGGGTTCGGCAGCGGGGTTCCTTGTCCGCTGCGGTAGCGAGGCTCTCGTCTGCTGGATGTCCATAGCCTCCAGGGGAGAGGGCGTTTTCACGGGCACTTTGAGGGAAAGCCGTTCCCTGCTGATGGCTGGAGCTCTGAGCTTAGTGAGGACCCCTCTCTTCCTAGTGGCTGCTCCCGTCGTGCCCTATCCTCTCTCTCTCTCTCTCTCTCTCTCGATGTGCCGTCCACGCCAGGTGCCAAGGCACACAAGCACAGCTGCTCTATGAATGTCCAGCTGGGGTTCCTTGGGCCTGTCTCTGGCTACCGTCCGAGACTGGACACTGCTTTGGCTGGATCCCAGGGCTGATCCCATATGGCCCCGCTTGTGTTTCTAAATGTTGTGACACTAGGCAGTTGCATTATCTCTTGAGAACAAGCGTGTGATGGTCAAACCATCTGGTGTAAACTGGTGTTGTTCCATTGACCTGCAGAGGAGCACCTGGCCCAGCAATGGAGACTGGCCAGCCGATCTCAGTGGTGAACCCAAAAGCCTCAATGGAAACATGAAAAGTAGAGCTGCAAATTCTTTCCGTGCTTTTACACAGCTCGTCGTGATCCCAGCACGGGACAGGGCCTGCCCGTGTCACATGGACAAGCCCCTTGCAAGGAGAGGGAATTCACGCTCGTCCGAGTTGAAGCAAGGGCCAGAGGTGGAAAGCGTGTTGTATAATGGGTAACTCTCTTCCATTGTTCTCGTTTGCTTCCCAGGAGATCTTAAAACGTTGGGCCCAACTGAGGAGAAATTCAGAGCAGAATTTTATTTCCAGTGGAACATAGAAGGTTTAATGGGGCGCGGCGGGAACAAAGGAAGCCCTTGCGAGGGAGGAGGGGGAAAGGTTGCTTACTGGATATTTAACCATCTGCCACCCTCCATCAGACTGAGCAGCGAGGGGCAAATCACCACTGTGTGGGGAAAGGGGAGTCAAAGGGCTGCTTTCCTCATTGGCCCCCTCTTTGGTTTGTAACGCTGGGTTTAATAGGAGGATAAAAAATAACAAGGGCCTGGGTAAATGGCTTGTTAAAAGCTCTACAGCTGAAGAGATAGATGTGACATTCGTTACATGACATGGCTTTGAAATTATGATCTATCTTTATTTAAAGGGGACTTCAGACTTCTGTCTGGGACTAATAAAGAGGAGCCATCTAAAAACCAAAAGCTTTAAGGATGATCTACGGGTAAAGATTTTGCTGCCTTAATTTTCCAGTTCTATGATTCTATGATTCCCATCTGTAGCTGAAACTCAAACGTCTCTCCTGCCCACCGCCTGCAATAGAATGGGAGTTTGAAAGCAAGAGGCAGAGACCCGTGCAGGGTTTCTTGCGATGTTGAATAGAAGACCAGTGGATTTCTGACTGGTGCATGTGTCAGGTGCGGGCGGAGGAGAAGCATTCGGTTCCACCCCCTCCTCTTCCAAGGAGAGAGGAAATCGAAACAATTAGCAGTCAGTGCTGAGCAGGCAGTTTGTGTATTTTTCCTTGATGTCGTGCGGCTGCCTCCTTTGGAACACGCTGAGCAAACTAACCGGAACAATGGGGCTAATAAAAATGTTTCAGATAGACCAGAGTGGGGCGTGAGAGTGGATCTTCCTCGGCTCCTCTGCGGAGCCAAAGGCAGTGACCCCTTGTGTGAGGGGTGCTCAGGGCAGTGCTGGCAGCCTTCTGCTCTGGGCGGAGAAGCACAGTTGAGTCCTCGCAGGCATGTGCTGGGAACGGCCGCTCTTTCCAGCCAGGATGCACTTGAGCAGGAAGTACCAACGGAGCAGGCTGGTTAGAAGCGGGGGCACTAAGGCACCACTTGTTGGGTTGAGGGGAGAGGGCTTGGAGCACAGCCAGGTCCTGCCAGCTGTTCACCTGAATAAAACTGCTCTGGCTGCCCCTGCTGAGCCCTCCTTGGGAGACGCCGGTATTCGTGCAGGTGGAGAGGTTGTGTTACGGGAAACCCGAGTGTTGTAAGATAGGTCACAGGAAACGCAGACTTGACTCATTGGCCATTGGCCTTGGTGGACGGGAGTTTGTCATTTTCCAGCATGTTTGGCTGGCAGTGTATTCGTTTCTTGCCATCCAGCATGGGAGAAACTGCTAGAGCTGGGTGCGCACAGGGAAGATGGACGTACAGGGCCGGCTCGGATGAAACTTCACGTGCGAGGCCAATTCAGATACACCAGGAGTGACTCAGTGCCTGGCAACCAAGAAACTGGCCGAGTTCAGATGAAAAGCTGGGTTGGAATCTGAATCCTAGAACCCCAGGGCTGGAAGCGACCTCGGGAGTCATCGAGTCCAGCCCCCTGCCCAAAGCAGGACCAGCCCCAACTCCATCAGCCCAGCCAGGGCAGGGGCTGGAGGTAGTCCCCTCCTTCTCTCCTCCAGGGAATCTTCCCTAGTCTGTCAAATTCCCTGGTTTGGGAGCGGTCAGGTCCCAAGGGTGCCGGATAAGAGAAGTCCAGGCTGTAACCCATCCCAGCGCTTCCCCACCCTCCCAGGGAAAGAGTTTGTCCTAATACCCAACCTAACCCTCCGCCACCCATAGACACTGAGATCAGCCGAGCCGTGTAAGTTCTGCAGTGCATTTAACACAGGCTGTGCTGTGCGCGTTACGTGCCTGGACGAGTGCTACATGCACCACCCAAGGTACCCGGACTCCCGCTAGCGAGGGTAACTAGCAGTAACGAAGCTCCCGCAGGGCTCAGAGCCGGCTAGCAAGTGGTGCACACATGGGGCCGTGCTGGCCTGTCTCTGCCTTGGGAATAGCCCATGCAAGCTTTTGCCATGTAGACCTATCCGGGATGGGAGTAGGCAAATTCAAGTCGACTCAGCCTTCGGTCATGCTGGGTTGGGAACGTCTCACGTTCCAGCTGGGGAGGAGGGTGTATGAAACGGGCAGCACCAGGCCGTTCCGTGAGGGTCTGTCTGGGATAAGAGCAAAAGCTGGGCAAGCCCTGCTCGCTCTGAGTCCTTCCCCGCCCCGCCTCCTGTGGGGAGGTCGCTCTCCTAGTGGGGTTTACGTGGTGCCTGGATCCCTCCCTGGGGCACATTTCCCACGGGAGCGGACTGCTCCAGAATATCATCTGTTGAAGCGTGAGCTCAGGAGGGATCGGAGTGGAACAAAGTGACCTTCTGAGGGGCCCCAAGGGCCACCCCGTCATGTCTGCGGCGGTGCTACCCTTTGTATGATAGGGACAGCTGAACTCCTGGGACTTTCCTCTTCGAGGGAGCAACAGTCCCTGTTTGCTGCCCCTCCGGAGCCGGCGCTTTCCTGCTGAGTCGGAAGCTGGCATTCCCCAAGGGGCTGTGCTGTTCTGTACAGCAATCCTACTGGATATCAATGAGGTGGGCTCCTTACCCCCTTGGGTTGCTCCAGAAATCCCAGACCTAAGCATCTTTCCCTGGGACTTTTGCCGATAGCCCTTGATTCTCACTGTGGTGCTGTTTCTGTCCGGCGCTCCTGTCTCGGTCGGTTACCGGTTTGAGGCTGCTGCTCCGGTGTGAGCTCCGTGCTGGGCGTGTTCATGCCTGTCTCGTGGCGAATCTTTGATACTGTTGTGCGACCAGCGAGGCCTATAACTCACCGGTGACATTTCAGCGGGTATAATTTTAGACCAACAATAACACAAATAAATCACTCCACACTTTCCGTAAAGTATATATTTAGACATACTGTGCACGAGCCACCGAGAGAAAACGGTGCTTTTATTCTAGGCCAGCCTTGCCTCTCTAAACACACCCGTGTGTGCCGGTAACCTGCCCCCCACCTGTGTGACCCAGGGAGCAGCTGGAGCACAGCCCCCGAGGTCTCCCTCCCCCACCCCCGCCCCACGAACGGCCTGCCAGACTTCCAATAAATTGTGGCAGGCCGTGCCCTTGCCCTCACCCAGCGTGGGCTTGAACAGTGCCTTAAACACAGGGGGCTCAGTTTAAGCCAGCAGCCCACCCAGAAGCATGCAGAGTAAGGGGGAGGATCCAACCAATTTTTACTTTGCATCCCGCCTCCCTGTCATGCCCCCCGCTGGCAGCACAGCTCGGAGGAACACAGACTCTCATTTACACTTGAGAGCCGCGTCCTTTCTCTTCTGCCTGCCCTCCCCCGCCCTCTCCAGCTCCTCCACGCTGTTATTTTAAACATGCCAGCCTTTGAGACCACCTTTCAACTCCAGAGTTTTCTGAGAAAATAAAAACGTGTGAGCCATGGGGTCGTTTTTCCATGCTGCTCGCAGGGAGGCTGTCCTCCCGGCTGCATGCTCTACTTCAGCCCTGTTTTTACAGGCAGCCTTGCTGCAATATCTGGTTATTAGCTTAAAGACGAAAAAGCGCACACAGCCCTCTTTGACAGGCCAGCTTCTTGGTAGAAAGAGGATGTGCTAAAGAGAGAGCTCCTTTCTTTGCCAAGGGAGATGCTGTTTTTCAAACAAAAATTGATACAGGCTTTTTTCACACTTCCCCTCCTTGCTCTTGAAATATTTTGTTAGTTTTATAGAGCAGCACCCTGCTATTTATATTGTAGCTGTCACTCAGGCGGGTGTCACTCCGCGGGCCCCACCCTTGTCGGCTTGAGTCTCCTCGCCGTGTCGGAGGGGAGAAATGCTGAAAGGCCCTATGTAAGAGGCAGCACAGACCGCAGAAAGCATTGCCTCTTGAACTATGGGAGAAAGACATTTTATCAAGCAGACTGGGCCAGATCCCCATTGTAGAGCTACTTCAGCTGCAGCTCTGACCACAGGATTAGGGATGCGAAATCCCAGTTAAATAATTAACCGGTGAAAGGGAATTTTAACTGGTTAACCGGGATCCCACGGCAGGGGGTTGCTGCAGCCCCGCTGGGCTCACCATCTCTGTAGTTTGAGTCATCTGCCAACGATAGGGTGTCAGTCACCTCATGTATTTCACATGGCCACAGGATAAAGAAAAACAAAATCTCCATCATCCAGAAACAACCATGGATAAGTTTGTGATAAGAGCCAGCATTTTACAAAAAGAGGTAATTGATGAAACACTTGTTTGATTTGTTTATTCAACAAACTCTCCTTCCTGTATGACTGAGAACCCACACTTCATTAATATGGTTCAGTCATTAAGACCGGGATACAGTCCACCCAACAGAGCAGATGTCACAGGCAAATTGCCGGATGAAGTGTATGAAAGAGAAATTGAGCCATGTGCAAAAGGGTAAAATTGTTAACCTGAGTCTTGAGGGGTGGAGTATTGTCCATAGTGATCCAGTTGTATGTGCTTGTGTGACAACAGAAGACGGGAATATCTTCCTTACAGAAACAATCGATACATGAGGAAATGCACACCCAGCAGAATACTTACAAGGAGTAATGGTAAAGGCTATAACCAATTGTGAAAAGAAAAGTCAAATGTCTAATACGCAGCTTAGTCACAGTGCTGCAAATGCATCCAAGATGAAAAGAAATGTAGCAGAGTCCCAAGCTAACAACACATGGTTGCAGTGCTCATTTGATGCACCTCCTCGCCAAAGACTTCAGTGTTCCAGAAATAAGGGCCGCTGATGTTGAAATTGCAGAACGCTTCCGTAACAACCACGTTGCAGCTGCTCTGAAAAAGTGGGAGGAACCAGCTAACTCTCCCACAAGATGCGTAGCTGGGAACAAAATGCGGGGAGATCACTGTTTTATTGCTGATGCTGTTGAACTTTGGAAGGATCTGAGTGAGACCTTAAAAAGAGAAATGTGCAATGACAGAGTTAAATGACAAGCACTAAAAACCGAACGGGACACGCACTATCTGCAGCTCATTTTCTTGCAGATATTGTCAATATTCGGTAACAGCGCCAGAAGAGACGTTGGCTCGGACGTGGGCATCCATAATGCCAACTAGAGTAAACCCTGAGAGCGAAGGGTGAACCCATCAAGAAACAGGTGTTTGCTGCTGATGTTTCAAAGAAAGTCACACGAGCGAACTGTGGGTTTTGTAAATCACCCCAGCACCTCGTGCTCTGCCTGGACGCGGTCCCCTCCTCCTCAGCAGCGGCCTGCCGGCCCCCCGCTTCGGCTTCGGGTGAGCTCCGCCGGCGCACTTCCGTAAGGACCCTCCCTCCTCCCCTACGCCTGCTGCGACACCAGCCGGGGAGGGGTTGCCCAGTCACTGCCCAACTGGGGGGTGATTTCGTGCCATGTAAAAAGGTCCCTGAAACGTTGACCTTTGTGTTCATTTGTGATCTCAGTAGGGCTGTGAAAGTGTAACCGTGTACAGCTGCACACGCAGGTAGGGAGCTGGCTTACAGGCCGGCTCACGGGGAGCCGCCTCCCTGCCCCCATCCCACGCTACTGCCTCTGTGCAGCGGGAGCCGGGGGCAGCGACTGCCCCCCTGCATGTGATTAACCATGGAACTGTTCAGTGGTTACCCGTATATGTGAGTAGTCGCAGCTGAGCATCCCCAGATCTCGGTTGGGTTCGTCCCCATATCTCCGGAAGCTTTTGCATCACCTGCTGCGTGCGTTCTACGGGCGGGCCTCAGACATTCACTAGCTGTTAAAAAAATCCTTGTAAGAACAAGGGGGAAATGCCCGTAATCTGCAGTAACGAATCTGCTCTCGCTGCCCGGCTCTCCCTGGAGGCCTTCTCCTCAGCACTTGGGCATCTGGTCACGGAAGCCTCGTTAAGACACAGAAAACAGGTTCGCAGGGCTTTGAGAGACGCTGCTCTTGCCTTGCTGAAAAGCTTCACTCGTGTGCTTTGCTTTGGACGCCGCGGCGCGCCCCGGTGGCCCCAGAGCCCAGGCCCAGACTGCGTGACTGTGTAGCTGCTAGTGCTTGTGTTTTTAAAAATCTGCTGCTTTTTCTCCTACTTCTACTTGCTCTGCCCCCTCCTTGTCTGTGCTGTTTTGCACAATCCCCTGGGAAAGGCTTGGCTTTGCATTGGGTCAGATCGCAAATCTTGTTGCAGGGAGTTCCATAGTCCAAGACTCCGCCATCGGCTCCTAGGCTGAAATCACGCCCCAGTGACGGGAGGGGTCCTTGCTCAGACAGCACTGCACTGGATGGCAAACGGAGTCTTGGATTCAAATCACTGAGGGCTTTAAAGATTAGGACGGGAACCGGAGCTGGCCTCAGAAGCAAACAGGGAGCCCGGGGTGGGGAGGAGCCCGGGGGTGCTGGGAGGGAAGTTGAACTGCTGCTTGGGTTTGGTCTAGGCAGAGGGCATTGCAGTTCCCACGTCTGGGAGCGGCAGCCCCTCGAATCCTAGCTCTGGTTCCTCGCTAGTCTCGGTTACCGCCAAGGGCCCGTCGCTGCTGGGATCGGAGCCTGAGCTCTGAGGGCCGACAGCCGGGGGCAGAGGTGAGACCTCAGTGCGCATCCTCCTGGACTCAGGCCACAGCCTGATTTTAACGGGAGGGGATCAAACCTGCAGGGAATGGCCAGCTGCACTTGCAAGCCTGGTGCTGCCTTTGCCCCGCAGAGGGCGCTGCAAACCGGACGCCTTCTTCGGGCCTTACGATGCCCGGGGCAGAGGGGAGGGGCTGCAGCGTGCGAGAGGCTCCTCTTGGGCATCCTGCTGCGGGCGCGGGGACGCCGCGCTGTTGGTGACCTGGCCTCTAGTCAGTCGGCACAAACAGCTCCGTGCGGTTACTTCCTGGCCAGACGAGCGGCTCCCGCTGGTCCTGTGTCCCGCCCCCGCCCCGATGCTCCTGGGGAAGCTGCTGGTGTGTTGGCCACCGGTCCCCGGGGCCTGCCGAGAGCAGCCTTACAGGATGCCGTGGCTAAAAATGCTGGTGGCTGGCTTGGAGGAGGCTCCGAGTGCCAGGCTGGCGGGGAGCCTTTCCGAACGTGCCCAGAACGTGTGAGCGTTGCGCTGCTTTTACTCGGGCTGGACCGTGGGCTGCGGGGCGGGGAAGCCACGCGTCTCCATAGCGAGGCCACACTTCCTGCCCCGGGCGTTTCTGTGCATCCGGCTTCCAGCCACACAGGCAGCTCGGGCTCTGGAGGGAAGGGGGGTCAAGCTGACTAACGAGAGACCCGCGGGACCAGGGACTGCCCAGCGACTGTGCGCGCTGGCTTCCCCGTCCTTTAGCATGCAGGCGGCAGCGGGGGGTCATGCTGGGACCCGGTGAGCCAGGCTGCACACTGGAGCTGCCCACCAGCGACTAACGGAGTAGTGATGATCAGGGCTTGACAGGTGGCGGCGAGCCCCGCTCTCCAGCCGCGCGTTTGGCACGCTGTGCATGCGCAAACCTCGCTGTGCATGTGCTGATCGCACTGCGGCGCCGGGCCGGGCTAAAATCTACTCGCCACGGGGGCAGAGATTGCTCTGATTGTCGAGCCCTGGTGATAAGTCTGCCGATGGCTCGATTAGGAACGTAACTGCATTTTAACATCCCTCCTCGGGCTCACCCGGGGCTGCCGCTCTGCGGGAGAATTCACCAGACCTCGGCCCCTTTCCTCCTGCACTTGTGACTCAGAGCCCTCTGCTCTGAGCAGGCCTCCAGCGCAGGCAGAGCTTTGCTTTCTGCAGATGCCATCTCTTCCCTGACTGCGCCCGCCCGGTGCGATCGGAGAGCCCTCATTCGGGGGTCCTGCTGCCAAGTCGCAGGGGGATCTGATTTCCCAAGCCCATGTGGGTAGGCCAGTTCTGGGTCCCTCCCCGTGGATGTAGCCGCGCAGCTGTTGACATCGGCAGGCCCGGTGTTCCCCCCGGGCGCTTCAGATCTCCAAAGCCTGTGGAAATCAGAGCAAGTCTTTGCATTGGCTCCAGGGAGCTGTGGCTCACGCCCTGGGTACGAGCGAGGCTTTGCAGGCGCTCCATCTCCGAATCGGACCCCGTGCAATGCAGTGGGTGACTCCCGGGTTCACGCGAGGGATGCACGTTCCTGAGGACTGCACAGCGCAGCTCAGTCTCAGGCCCAGTTTCACACATGGGTTGAGAGCGCAATGGCGTTTATCTGCAGAACTTCTTCCCTGGCCCAAGGGGCGGAAGGGAGTCCAGTGCTCTGCGTGCAGGGTTTGGGTGTCTGGGCGTTTGTGCAGCCACTCCAGCCCTGCCGCTGACTTGTGTGCGACCCTGGGCATGTCATTTTGCCTCTCGGTACCTCAGGCCGCCTCTGTAAAAGGAGGAGCTCACTGCTGTTTGCAGGGATTTGTCCAGGGACATCAAGACCAATGTGCGGCCATCAACGGGGAACCCTTTGCAGTGCTTGGCACTTCTCTCGGGAGCCCTGAGCTGCCCTGTGCGTAACCTCGGCCACGGAGCTGAATCTGCAGCAGCGTCTGCAGTATCTAAGGACACCAGAAGAGCAGGTCTGGCCAAAACACTGGCCTTCCGAGACGACGGGCTGGCATTGCGCACGGGGCCTGGTGGCAGATGTTCAGTGAGAGCTCTGACTCTCCTGTTTGTCCGGTTATATTAGGCCATGACCACTGGACAGTTTGCCACCCCAAATGCAGCATTGCTGACAACTGGGTCTTTCGCCCAAAGAGATCCTGTCTTTTCGGTCCGGGTTGGCTTAGAGAAGCGCTGTCCACCCGGCTCCACCGCCGCAGCTGGGCGCAGTGGGGGAGAACAAACAGAATCCTTTCTGGGGACACAGCTTCCTCCGGCCACCCGTGTACAAAGGGCGGGACAGCGGCAGATGCTGTAGCCAGATCTAGGAGCGCCCTGGGGACAGGGAAAGGCACCAGGATGGTGTTGCGGGATACTGTGACGGACCGGGCCGTGTCTGGGCACAGCTGAGGGCGTCCGCTCAGGGCGAGTTGCTCAAATCCGGGCTCCTTACAGCCCCCAGACTGGTGACCTCTCCAAACAGGCCACAAACCAGTCCCACAGAGCGCTCCAGCTGCCTGCCTGAAGCCTCACGAGCAAAACCCCTCCGACACCCCAGCAGTATCCGTGCCCCAGCTGGCCCCGGGCCTATACACAGGTGGGGGGTCCTAGCACCCAATCCCACCTACCCCGAACAAGTTCTGTCCGGTTCCAAGAAACCAGCCACAGATCCCTGGTCACTTTACCCTCTGGACCTTACCCACAAATCACGCTGGGCCAATCCTTTAGAATCTATATCTAAAGGTTTATTATCACAAGAAAGAAAAGCCTGAGAATAAGGTTGTTAAAGGGACAGTACGTTACATGCACCGAATCTCCCAGTCCTCGATACAGGCTTTAGCAGAGATGTTACAGCTGCTGGTTTAAAAGTCCTTGTTGCGCATCCTAGGATCAGGATGGGTTCACAGGTCTTTCCAGCTCTTCGATCCCTGTATTGCTGGCTCTGGGATGAAGTGCTGAGCTGAGAACCAAGATGGTGTCGACCACATGGCCTATTTATCCCTCCTTCCTGGCCTCTTCTTGGCCGCAGCAGGTCACCTGGCCAGCGGCCAATCTCTGTGCTCCCTGCTGGCAGCTCTCAGGTGTCAGCCCTCATTCTTTAGGTGTGTCCTTGGCCCATTGAGAGCCATTGTCCCACAGGGCCTCGCTGATTAGCATGTCCACAGGCCCAGCCCGGCCCTGCCCAATGCTCAACCACATGCAGGGAAATCTTCAGTATCCATACAAGTACATGCTAATAATTGCACACACAGACATTATACAAACACAGGAACAGCGTACATAGGACTATCAGACAGTGAGCTTCTAGTCAACACCCCACATGGCCCCCTTCTATACCATTTATGGGGCCAACACCCCCACCTATGGGTGCAGCAGCGACCTGGCTGCTCCCCTCAAGATCCAGTAACGTGACAGATACCCAGTTTGTTCGTGGATGCTCGAGGTCAGCGTGCCCATGGGGGTGTCCCTGGTGGCCTGTCCTCTGTTCTAGGGACAAAGGAACTGCCAGGCTGGGTCCGACTAATGAGCCATCTCACCCAGGCGCTGTCTCCTGCAGCGGCCAGTCCCCGCTGTTTCCCTGCTGCAGGAAGTTGCTAGTGGGCTTTGCAGAGGCCTGGAACGGCCAGCCACGTGCCTGTGGCCTCCCAGGCCACGGAAGGGAGTCTCGCCTGGGTTTCCCACGCTTGCGTTGGTAAAGAGCATCAAAGTGGGCTAGCTCGTGGCCGGGGTCCGCTGATTTCCTGTGCGTTTGAGCCCAGCTAGGTGAGCGCCTGGCTCAGCCGTGTGGCTGGCGGGAGGTTGCTCGGTTGGCAGACAGGCGGGAATGCCGCCGGGGCTGTCCTGCTCCCATTGCTGGTGTCTGGGGAGGGCGGAGCCCCCAGCTATCTGGGCTGAATGGGAGCAGGACGCAGCAGCCTCGGGAGGGGGGCAGGGCGCTCTCTTGCGCTAATTGCCGGGGGCGATACGGCGGCGTGGTGCTGCGCTCTGTCTGCGGCCTTGCCCTGTGACTCACCGTCCCGGAGCCCTGTGCTGCAGGGCTGCTTCTGTGCCCCTGTCTGTGTCACCTCCCGGGTCTGGGCTGTCCCAGGCCACCTCCGCTCCAGGCAGGTCTGACGTGGCAGGAGTCCGGAAAAGCACGCCGGGAGCAGGTCGACGTGGGGCCCTGTCCTGGAGGTCGCGGGTTTGAAGCCTGCCCGGTGGCAGTGAAGTGAAAGTCCTTTTCCTTTTGCAGCAGAAATTGGAGGGGGGCAGAGCCCCTCCGCACGTGACTCGGTACCTCTGGCACCATTGGTCGTTGTCGCCGGAGGGGCTGAGCGCTCCGTGGCCGCGGCGTGGGATATCGCAGGCACGCCTGTGCGCTGGGCAGAGGGGGTTGTGTTGGGCGCGCTCTGTGAGCACCGAAATCCACCTTCCTGGCTGTAACGCACGTCCTGCCCTCACGCGCCCTGCGCGCACGGGCTCTTCCTGAAGCATGGGAGCCGCGGAATGCTGGACGGTAGCAGCTCCCTCCTGTGGCCGCGCCCCTCGCCCTGCCGGTGGGTGGGGTGCCCCAGGGGCCGAGCGCGGGGACCACCTGGCTGGGAGTTTTGCAGCGCGATGCTGGCGGGAAAGGCCAGAGCTGCACAGTCGGATCACTGAGGGTCTGCTGGGTCCAGTGGCGAAGTTCTGGTCCAGTGTCCATTGGTGCTCAGGCCAGGCACCTATTCTCGCCAGCGCACGCCTTTCTCAGTCACTCTCCCCCGTGCGCCTTGAGGTAGCAGGAAGGCATCCCGTGGGGCATTGCAGCCAGTCTGAAAGGAGCGGCCCAGCGCCAGCCTTGCCAAGAGCTACACCTTCGACCTGGCTCAGCGTGCTTTGCCGTCTCCAGCTGCTCCTCCCAGGCCCCGCACGTAGACCCTCTTCACAGGCCTTTGCTGCGGTCGCTCGGCCTCGCCTGCAGTGCACCGCCCCGGGGGGGACAGGAAGCAAACCGGGCTGTGAGCGAGGGCTGGTCTCTCTTGGGCTGCGGCGGGTGCTCGGCACAGCGCGCTTCTCTGAGCGACGGAAGGCCTCCGCCTTGCTTCTGCATCTAGCCCGTCCCGCCAGCTGTCTATTGCTCCCTCCAGCACAAAGGACCGAGCTTATCCCTTCATTAGAAAGTATTAGGCTTGTAAGCAGCTCTCCCTCCCAGCTCCTCCACCTCACCCCTGGGGCGCGTGCGGGCAGGTGGGGGTGGCTTTAGGGCTTATATGAGGAAGTGGAAATCTGTGACCAAGGACGGGCGTGAGGAGCATGTGGGGAGGGATCTCTCTCTCCCCCCCTTGTCCTCGGTCTGGCATGGGCGTGGTGGTGCCGTCAAGAGAGGGAGCCACGCTAGAGTCATGGGGCTAATCTGTCTCTCCCTTGCACCCGGGCAAGCCAGGAGTAGCTTCTCTGAAGTTGGTGGAATTGGTGCTGTAGATCAGAACCGACCTGGATGCTTGTTCCCTCACGATTCTTTCGTGGGCTGGAATCTAAGCATGCCAAGGACAGGACGGCCCACGGCCCAAGAGAAGAGCCAGGAGGCACGTGGTGCTAACCAGGAGTGTGCGCTGTAGATCCCATCGTGTATCTGTTTCTTTATTGTAAGAGAGCTGAGAAGTGCGACCAGCCGCGCTCTCTGGGGGACTGCAGCTGAGGGGCACGGCTCTGCTAGGAGCGTCCCACAATTACAGTTAACACTGTGCACGTCCCCTCTGAGGGTCTCCGAGCCCTTCCCAGACCCTCCCAACACCACGTCAGATCTGCCAATGCTATTTCCTCCCTCTCCAGCTGGGACAGGGAAAAGTTGCCCCGGGGAGCTCCTGGAGCTGGTGGGAGCACAGCCCAAGGGCCAAGGCTCTCACGCTGCCCTCCTTCCCCTCGGCTGCGCGGCTTTGCTCAGATGGCGGGAGGGTGCGTCTCCAGACTGTCTGGTGAAGGCAAAAGGGCTGGAGAAGCAAATGCAATTTCCGGCAGCCTCTCTTTGGGTGGTGCTGGTTTGTATCCAGCCACGAGCCGTGCTCCCGGCGCGCCTCCCACCGCTGCCTGAGAATAGGGTGCCTGGCCCTGGGAGGAGCCCGAGACCCGGGGCCGGGATGGAGCGGGCTCATCGGCGCTGCCGTGCGGCGATACGGCTCAGGGATGCACTGCGGCCGAGCGGCCAAGCGGCCCACGATGCCGGGTGTAGGAATCGTTGCTCTTCCCAGCCGTGGCCGTGCAGCTGCAGTGGGGTGTGACTGGTGCTGCTGCCCGGCCGGTTCACTGTTTTCACCAGGAGGAAGTTAAACCCCAGCGCCGGTCTGGTGGCACCGTGAGGACTAGCGCACGTGGCGCTGCCAGGCAATTGGTGGGCGCTTGTTTTCCTGGGACAGACGAACTCGGCTTCCCTCCGAGTCGCTGGTATTTATACCCCAGGGCTGGAATCTGTCTTCTGGCCAGAGCCGCCGCGGAGTCCAGGGAGCGAGTCACGGCAATTCAGCACGGGTCCCTTCAGGGGCTCCTCCTTCCCCATCGCCGGCCGCCTGGGACGGTGGCATCCCCGTGGCAGGTGCCTCTCCGGGCCGAGAGCCTGCCCCGGGCTGTGGGGAGCACGGCATGACGCACCGGCGGGGGGCGGGCCTCTAGCACCGTCTCCGCCGCTTGTGGTTGGGGGGAGCCCACGTCCGCGCCAGAGCTCGCAGGTGCAGCCGTGGAGAGCTGCTTCCACGTGCCGGCTGCGGGGAGCTCGTTTGCTCCCTGGAACCACGCTGCAGGAAGGTGTTGAAAGGCCTCTGGCTCCTTGTGCAGGCACCCGCAGGCGCGCCGGCCCCGCACTGGAGCCTGCAGCTCCGGGTCTGAGAAGGGCTCCCCCGCCCCCAGAGGTGTCAGTTTAAAACCAGCGCCTTTGGCTTTCCTTCTCCCTTTGGGAACATTGGCCCAAGGAAGCTGCTGAGCGCAGAGACCGTTGCAGGGAGCAGCACGGGTTAAAACCCAGCCCCAGCCCCCGCCCCCGCCCCCAGACTTCAATCAGCGCTGCCTTTCATGAAGGTCTGCCCGGTGCCTGGGCCGGCTAATTACGGAGCCCCTGCCAGTAAGCCGCGGCACCAGGGTGACGGAGGGGAGCTTTTCTGAGCAGGATGTGAAGGGAAAGAGGGATCACGCTGGCAGCAGCTGCTTGGCTTGGGGCCTCGCAAGTTCAGTTCACCCCCACGGAGCTACTGGAAATGGAATATCAGGTTTTAAAACCAGTTATAAATACCGGCCCCGAGGCTGATGCAACCGCGGCAGCCGCCAGCGAGGTGTTCGGAAGCTGGGCGCACCAGCGAAGGCCCCCCCCCCGTTTGCAGTCCCTTGCCCCCTCCCCCTGCGTCTCCCTTGTGGCCTCGCTCTTTGCTGCCCCGCTGTGCATGGGCTTTTCTGGCCTTTCCCGCGATGCACGCGAGCTGGGCCAGGCTCCCTGCGTCTCCCGCCAGCCGGCACAAGCAGCATGTAGTGCGTGGAGCCAGCAGGCTGGGCTGCCTGGCCCCTCTCCCTGCTGCCGCTCGCACGGGCCTGGCGCACGGACGTGCATCACGCTTACGGAGCACGCTGCACCTGCTGGCTGCGCCCTTGCGTCTCCGAGCCCGCCTGCGTGGGACGCCTGCTGCCCCTTCCTCTGCACGGACCTCGGTTTCCTTCTGGAAGGGCGTGGGCCTACGCCGGGCACTTCTTCCAAGCCCAGCCCACCGGCCAGAGGAAGGGGGCACCCTCCTTCCGCTCTGGCTGCCCGCGCCCAGCTCAAGGACATCAGAGGGAGCATGGGAAGCACAACCATTGACCAGGCCAAGCCCAGCGCCTGCTCCTCCCCTGCCACGGCACAGTGGGACTTGCCCACCCACGGGACCCTCCTTGCAGTGGGGGAGTGTTCCAAGGCTCCGTTGCGGCTCTGCCCGTGGCCCCGTGGCCTGGCTGTGGGGGGTGGTAGGACTCGCTTGTGGCGCGTACACAGAGGGTGTGTCCTCCCACTGGAGACCTCCCCGCCTCTCCAGCCAATCGCCCGTAGCAGCGAGTGACACGCTTCCTCCACTTCCTGCCAGCTCCCCCGCAGTGCTCTTGGGCGTTGGGGTCAGTGGGGCCCCCAGGGAACAGCCCCCCTGGGATGTTTGTGCTGGGTGGGGCTGATCCCTGGGGGAGCGGAGAGAGAGCGTGTGGTAGGGCTGGCTTTCCCTCCAAGTGCCCGTGTGCCCCACGGTCCCCTCCGGGTGCACGTGGGTCCTCAGGGGGGCTTGTGCCTCTCCATTCAGCATCTTGTAAGAACTGACCCTGGGCCGCAGGCAGGCAAAGGGAGAGAGGGATGGAGCGAAGGCGTGTGGCTGCAGGCAGCATTCCCTGTGAGCTGGGCACCAGGAGAGATTCACGTGGTGCCCAGCTGAGTAAAACAGCTAGGTTTTATTTCTGCTGGTGGTGCACATTCGCACATGCCTTGGTGCATATACAGTTTATTCCGCACATGGCTGGAAAAGGACGGAGGGCCCATTGGCTGCAGGTTGCTGCACTGAGGTGCACACTGCTAATAGTCTATGCACACACTGTGGCTGGCTGTGAAGCACTCGGGTCTTCTCTCTGGGGGATGCTGCACAGAACTACATCCTTGCGATCGGGTTTGGGAGGATGCTTAGAACTCGTGGGAAAGATTCTCTAGTCACTTAAATACTATGGGGCATTACCATGAATCGCCCGGCTGGCTGCACCCCTCTTAAGTGCTGCGGGACGTGGCCCCAGGCTTTTAGCCACCGTGCTCCAGGGGGTACAGCTAGAAACTCCATGTGCGCTGCGGCTGGGACTTACCTGCTGGCGCAGGCTCAGTGTCGGGCCAGGGGCCTTGCTGTGTCCTGTGCAGCGTCTCACGGACCCCGCTGGCGCTTTGCACAGAAGCAAGTGGCCTGGCTTGATGGAGCCATCCTCTTGCAGGGCCAAGCCTTCCTTTTGTGCCCTGCCTGGTCCCTCTGCAACATACCTAAATGAGGTCGTTTTAACCTTCTGGTAAGATCAGCAGAAGTGGGGGGCTGACACATGAGTTACTGTAAAATCAAGCTTTCAAGTAGCCCCCCATGTCCGCGGCTGGCTCCCCAGAACCTGCGCACTCTTTCTTGGGGGTTCAGCATTCAGGTAGCACCCTCTCTTAGTTCCTTATCATTGCTCAGCATTTGCATTCCAGCAGTGTGTCAGGGCTCAAGCCCAGAGGAGGACCCATGGGCCAGGGTGCTCTGCATACTCCTAGCAAGAGGCAGACCGTGCCCTGAGAAGCTGCAATCTAAATAGGCCAGACAGACAGAAACAACTGTTCTTCCTATTGGACTGCTGGGGACCTGAGAGAGGCTACAGACAGATGGAGACTCACCCAAGGTCAAACAGGGAGTCAGTAGCAGAGGGAACATCAGAATCCCTTTTTCCTGGTTCCCAAGCCAGGGCCTTTGCCACGAGGCCCTCCCCTCCCTGTCCAGCCTGCAGCCGACTTGCTGTCCAGCTTTGTGCCGGGGGAGAAGTGCCCAAAGCCTGGGAGAAGCTCTTCCCGTGAGATTTCCTGCCTGCTTGCGTGGTCCCCAAGGGCTCTGGTGAACAAGCTGATGCAGCGAGGAGTGCTGGGGGCCGGGCGCCGGGCGAGGGGCCCGCGGGGAGGGGCGCCAGGGGAGGGGCGCTGGGGGAGGGGCGCCGGGCGAGGAGCGCGCCCCTTTGCCACAGGGCAGCAGGGTTTCAGCAGCGGTCGGCGCTCAGCGCGTGTTGCCTGCTCGTACTCGGCGCTGACCGGTCTGTTCCGAGCGCCGTCACCAGGGCGATGGGTTCCCCGGGACGTGGGAGCTGCGGCTGCCCCAAGACAGCGCCGATGTCCCGACTCGGTTTCCCCCTACCGTGTGTGGTTGCACGGAGCGTGTGCGCTCAGCGGGGCCGTGCATGCGTGTGCAGCTGGGTGCTGAGTGTAGTCAGCAAGCTGTTCTCTCCTGCGCCCGTCTGTCATTGCCTCAGGAGAGGTGGAAGTCAGCACCAGCCCTGACTGCAGGCCGGCCCCCGCTCTGGTGTGGCCCTCCTGGCCGTGTGAGCGACTCACCGGGCGCCGCTCACCGGCCAGGCCCTCTTGTATCGCTCGCCCGGGGGTGGTGTCTGCGACGCGGGTTTGCCGGCCAGCGCGGCAGCACACGGGCCCATGGCGATGTGGCGTCCGTAGCCGCTTGAAGCCTTCTCGGAGCGGGGTGGGATGCCGCGGTGCCTACAATGCCTGTGCCCGCAGAAGGGCCTGCCCACGGCAGCGCCCTCCCGGTCACTCCGCCCGACGCTCGCGGGGCAACAGCACTCCCAGGCTGCCGCCGCAGCCCTGCCCTGAGCCCTTTAGGTGTCGCACTGCAGCAGAAAGTCGGCCTGTGTCCGATCTCCCTCCTCCCCTCCCCGCCCGTCTGGCCTGCCGGAGACTCTGGGAACTCTGTCTCCTGGCGTCTGGCTTCGGGAGAGCCATGGAGAGCCGGGCCTGCAGCATCTCCTGGCATGCGGCTGGAATCCCAGCAATGGCATGTGAAGAAAAGGCTGGCAGGGGCTGCCTGAGAGAGACGGGGCTGAAACCGGCCCTGCGGCTCTGAGCGCTTACCTGCTGCTTTTCCCACACGTGCTGCTCCGGCTCGCTGGGCCCCTCCCCTCCCCGCGCCCGGGTACAAACGGCTCAGGCCCCTGGCTACTCCCGTGTGCTGGAACATCCTTCCTGGATGCTGCCCTTCGCCCCGCTGGCTTCCCGCTTGCTCGGGGCTTGGCTGGGATCCCTGGGGCCCATCAGGAACACCCCATTGCAGGGGTGCGGTTCACAGCACACCGTGGGCACAGAGGCTAGACCGCTGGTATGTTTAGAGCCCCCCAGGATGGACTGGCACCGGCCCCTCCCACTCGGCCTGGCCGGGCTCTTGGCTGTACTTGCTCTTCGGGTGGCTTTTTGGTTTCCCCTCTGTGGCTACGTTTGCCCCGTCCGCCCTGGCTGTTCTGTCCCCCCCCCAGCGAGCCACGCAGTGGGGTAAACGCCAGCCTGGAGTGACAGAGAGAGCCAGGAGCTCTCTGGCCCCACTGCTCCGGTTTGGAACTGGGGCCTGGCCCACGCTCTGTCCCTCCGAGAGCAGAAGAGCTCTGCAGGGTCCCCGTCATGGACCCTGGTTTGCCCAGCTAGGGTCCTGGCGAAGCCCCCACGCCTCTGTGTCTAGCAGCCCCTCTGCCGGCGCAGGCAGTGCCTCCCAGCACAGTTCCCTGTGACTTGGGGCTGGCTGGCCCATTTGTCCCTGGCCTGGCATTTCCAGGCGCTCGGTGGGTGCCAGCAGAGGCTCCAGGCATCGCCCCTGGAGCGCTGGGATTCGGTTCTGGATTGCCCTGCGGCACGGCCGGATGGCTGAGTTCGGAGGTCAGGCCCCAGGAGCGCTGGGATTCGGTTCTGGATTGCCCTGCGGCACGGCCGGATGGCTGAGTTCGGAGGTCAGGCCCCAGGAGCGCTGGGATTCGGTTCTGGATTGCCCTGCGGCACGGCCGGATGGCTGAGTTCGGAGGTCAGGCCCCTGGAGTGCTGGGATTCGGTTCTGGATTGCCCTGCGGCACGGCCGGATGGCTGAGTTTGGAGGTCAGGCCCCTGGAGTGCTGGGATTCGGTTCTGGATTGCCCTGCGGCACGGCCGGATGGCTGAGTTTGGAGGTCAGGCCCCTGGAGCGCTGGGATTCGGTTCTGGATTGCCCTGCGGCACGGCCGGATGGCTGAGTTTGGAGGTCAGGCCCCTGGAGTGCTGGGATTCGGTTCTGGATTGCCCTGCGGCACGGCCGGATGGCTGAGTTCAGAGGTCAGGGCCCTGGAGCGCTGGGATTCGGTTCTGGATTGCCCTGCGGCACGGCCGGATGGCTGAGTTCGGAGGTCAGGCCCCTGGAGCGCTGGGATTCGGTTCTGGATTGCCCTGCGGCACGGCCGGGTGGCTGAGTTCGGAGGTCAGGGCTTTCTCCTTCTTTTGGATGCCATTCAAAAAAGCGCAGAATTGCGTCCTGATTTGTAACACCTGCTCTGCCCCTGCCAGGCTCGCCGCCCTGGCTGCTCTGCCTCTCCGCCGCGCTTCGCCCGGGCCGCTCCTCTGCAGCACAGGCCTGCCCAGCAGCTGGGCATGTCTGGGTGCCTTCTCGGCGCCTGGCTAGGGCACTTCGGACGGCAGAGCGGGAGGTGGCGCAGCGGGGCACCGGGAGACCCCAGGCTGAGGGGCGCTGGCAGAGCTGTGGGAGCAGTGTGGGGCCGGAGAGCAGAGCTGGGGGCAAGGGGGCAGACTCCAGGCTGCACTGTAGCTGGTTCTCTGGCGGCTAGCACTGTAGCTGCGCTGTAGCGCTGTAGCTGGTTCTCTGGCGGCTAGCACTGTAGCTGCGCTGTAGCGCTGTAGATGGTTCTCTGGCGGCCAGCACTGTAGCGCTGTAGCTGGTTCTCTGGTGGCTAGCACTGTAGCTGCACTGTAGCGCTGTAGCTGGTTCTCTGGCGGCTAGCACTGTAGCTGCACTGTAGCGCTGTAGCTGGTTCTCTGGCGGCCAGCACTGTAGCTGCACTGTAGCTGCACTGTAGCTGGTTCTCTGGCGGCTAGCACTGTAGCTGCACTGTAGCGCTGTAGCTGGTTCTCTGGCGGCCAGCACTGTAGCTGCACTGTAGCGCTGTAGCTGGTTCTCTGGCGGCTAGCACTGGAGCTGCACTGTAGCGCTGTAGCTGGTTCTCTGGCGGCCAGCACTGTAGCTGCACTGTAGCGCTGTAGCTGGTTCTCTGGCGGCTAGCACTGTAGCTGCACTGTAGCGCTGTAGCTGGTTCTCTGGCGGCCAGCACTGTAGCTGCACTGTAGCGCTGTAGCTGGTTCTCTGGCGGCCAGCACTGTAGCTGCACTGTAGCGCTGTAGCTGGTTCTCTGGCGGCTAGCACTGTAGCTGCACTGTAGCGCTGTAGCTGGTTCTCTGGCGGTTAGCACTGTAGCTGCACTGTAGCGCTGTAGCTGGTTCTCTGGCGGCCAGCACTGTAGCTGCACTGTAGCGCTGTAGCTGGTTCTCTGGCGGCTAGCACTAGAGCTGCACTGTAGCGCTGTAGCTGGTTCTCTGGCGGCTAGCACTGTAGCTGCGCTGTAGCGCTGTAGCTGGTTCTCTGGCGGCCAGCACTGTAGCTGCACTGTAGCGCTGTAGCTGGTTCTCTGGCGGCTAGCACTGTAGCTGCACTGTAGCGCTGTAGCTGGTTCTCTGGCGGCTAGCACTGTAGCTGCGCTGTAGCGCTGTAGCTGGTTCTCTGGCGGCCAGCACTGTAGCTGCACTGTAGCGCTGTAGCTGGTTCTCTGGTGGCTAGCACTGTAGCGCTGTAGCTGGTTCTCTGGCGGCCAGCACTGTAGCTGCACTGTAGCGCTGTAGCTGGTTCTCTGGCGGCCAGCACTGTAGCTGCACTGTAGCGCTGTAGCTGGTTCTCTGGCGGCCAGCACTGTAGCGCTGTAGCTGGTTCTCTGGCGGCTAGCACTGTAGCTGCACTGTAGCGCTGTAGCTGGTTCTCTGGCGGCCAGCACTGTAGCTGCACTGTAGCGCTGTAGCTGGTTCTCTGGCGGTTAGCACTGTAGCTGCACTGTAGCGCTGTAGCTGGTTCTCTGGCGGCCAGCACTGTAGCTGCACTGTAGCGCTGTAGCTGGTTCTCTGGCGGCTAGCACTGGAGCTGCACTGTAGCGCTGTAGCTGGTTCTCTGGCGGCTAGCACTGGAGCTGCACTGTAGCGCTGTAGCTGGTTCTCTGGCGGCTAGCACTGTAGCTGCGCTGTAGCGCTGTAGCTGGTTCTCTGGCGGCCAGCACTGTAGCTGCACTGTAGCGCTGTAGCTGGTTCTCTGGCGGCTAGCACTGTAGCTGCACTGTAGCGCTGTAGCTGGTTCTCTGGCGGCTAGCACTGTAGCTGCGCTGTAGCGCTGTAGCTGGTTCTCTGGCGGCCAGCACTGTAGCTGCACTGTAGCGCTGTAGCTGGTTCTCTGGCGGCCAGCACTGTAGCTGCACTGTAGCGCTGTAGCTGGTTCTCTGGCGGCCAGCACTGTAGCTGCACTGTAGCGCTGTAGCTGGTTCTCTGGCGGCTAGCACTGTAGCTGCACTGTAGCGCTGTAGCTGGTTCTCTGGCGGCCAGCACTGTAGCTGCACTGTAGCGCTGTAGCTGGTTCTCTGGTGGCTAGCACTGGAGCTGCACTGTAGCGCTGTAGCTGGTTCTCTGGCGGCTAGCACTGTAGCTGCGCTGTAGCGCTGTAGCTGGTTCTCTGGCGGCCAGCACTGTAGCTGCACTGTAGCGCTGTAGCTGGTTCTCTGGTGGCTAGCACTGTAGCTGCACTGTAGCGCTGTAGCTGGTTCTCTGGCGGCTAGCACTGTAGCTGCGCTGTAGCGCTGTAGCTGGTTCTCTGGCGGCCAGCACTGTAGCTGCACTGTAGCGCTGTAGCTGGTTCTCTGGCGGCCAGCACTGTAGCGCTGTAGCTGGTTCTCTGGCGGCCAGCACTGTAGCTGCACTGTAGCGCTGTAGCTGGTTCTCTGGCGGCTAGCACTGTAGCTGCACTGTAGCGCTGTAGCTGGTTCTCTGGCGGCCAGCACTGTAGCTGCACTGTAGCGCTGTAGCTGGTTCTCTGGCGGCTAGCACTGTAGCTGCACTGTAGCGCTGTAGCTGGTTCTCTGGCGGCCAGCACTGTAGCTGCACTGTAGCGCTGTAGCTGGTTCTCTGGCGGCCAGCACTGTAGCTGCACTGTAGCACTGTAGCTGGTTCTCTGACTGTGCCCTCCAGTAACTCCTGGTGTTGGGGGCACGTGGGTCGACTTGGGTGTTTCTGTGCCGGCCCCTGGCTTTGGCCGCAGCCCCCTCGTGCCCTGCTTTCCTCGGGGGCTGCTGCGCTTCGCCCTGGGGTCCCATTGTGACTCCAAGCTGCCTACGGGTTTGGGCCCTGGGTCGCCTCCGAATCTCGGTGGCCCTTCAGCCAAGAGTAAATTTCTCGCTGGCGTGAGAACGTGGCCAAGGCGGACGGTGGAGTCTGTGGGCAGCTGGCAGCGCCCCTTCTGGGAGGGGACCATGGCCCACACGCCCAGCGGTGAGTCCAACCCCGCCTGGGGGAGCGGCAGGAGGGAGCCCAGCAGCATGTGCAGCCTGGAGGCAGGTGGCGCCTGGCTGAGAGGGGCTGCCCCTGCGGGGGGTGGCCAAGGGGGGCCATGCTGTCTCAGGGCTGCGTCGTCTGAAATCCGATCTTGTTGCCGCCGCCCCTCCCAGCCCCTCGCCTGCCGCCGTGCGGGTTTGTGGCGGGAAATTGGCAAAGGCTTCCCTGTGGCGCACGAGCGGCCCGGCTGGGTCGGAGCAAGGTTCATCCAGCCCAGGGCCCCCTCTGCCCACAGTGGCCCCAAAGGAGAGAGCAGAGCAGGCCCATCCCCCAGGCCAGGGCCCCCTCCTTGCCCCGCCTGGCTTCTCCGCATTCCCCGCCGGCCGGGCCTGTGCTCTTCCCGTGGGCGCGGGGCCGTGTTGCTCCTCGGCGCTGGGCGTCCCGGGCACGCTGCTCTCTGCAGGGCCCTTTGCCGGCGGGTCTGGCCTTGGAGGCGTTAGCGGTGCCTTCGGTTTCGCTGCCTTGCACCGGTGCAGGGGGCAGGTGGTTTGGGTGGAGCAGCCAGCAGGGGGCAGCCATCACTCCACCTCCCGGGCCCACTGCTAACCCGGGGGCTAGGCCAGTGCCGTGCGGGGGTGTGGCAGGGGCGTCCATTCACCAGTTGTCTGGTGAGCAGGAGCATCTAGGTGAACACTCTAGACCACATGCATCCCCCCCCCCCGCCGGGGTGCTGCCCCCCTGCAGCCGGTCCACGAGGGGAGCTTGCAGACCAGCTCCCGCCTGGCTCCCCGCACTGCTGCCTCGGCTAGAGAGGCAGGGGCTCTTCAGGAGTGGGGCTGGAGCACGCGGGCTGCTGGCCCTGCCCCCGGGCACTATAGACCGGCCACCTAACTGCTAGGAATCCAGGCGGTTACTCGACTGTTGCACTAACCGATATTCCCATCCCGCTCTGTCCCACGGGACGTTTCCTGTGCGTTCCGGGCGGCACGGGGCCAGACGCCCTTCAGAACTGCCTCGCCAGTTGTGTGGTGGTGTTGGGGGTTGCCGTGCAGGCGCGCCGCGTGGGGAGACGTTACACGCGCCTCTCTGTGGCGGGAGGGGAGCACGTGGAATGTGGTCCCTGGCCACCGTGTCTCTGGCGCCTGCCGTGAGTGCGCCACGCACACAATACCGAGCACAGCAGAGAGGAGGCTGGGGGCTTGCGAGGGGAGAGAGGGAGGGAAGGGAGCCAGGAGAGAGGTTTTTCCCGCAGGCCGCTGAGCGCTGAGTGAATTCCTGCAGGGTGGGATCATGTCAGGGTATTATCCCGTGGGTGAGCTCATGCACGAAGCATGTTGATTGTTTGTGCGATTCCGGGTGATTGCTGAACGCCGGGTGTCGCTTCCCCAGCAGTTGTGCACAGTTGTTATTTCCACGCATTCCAGGGTTAATTGCCGATTGGGTGTCTCCTTTCACAACCCCATTGAGCAGGCTGGGCGACGGCTCCCCAGACTGGCCACGGGAAGTGAAATCACTTGGCTGTTTGTCATCTGCGTTCCCAGCCCTTTCTTCCACCTTTTCAGTCCCCCCCAGTCCCGCTGAATGGGGGTGCGGGAAAAGCTTTGCTTCCTCTCTCCTCGAGCCGCAGGAGACACACCGGGAGGGCCACAAGGACGCACGTCCCTCCCCAGCCTTGCCTCGGGTGGGTACCGCTGCAGAACAGGGACGCAAGCCCCTGGCGGCAGCGCCCCACGCCGGGATGGCGTTCCCGCATGCCGGGAGAGATGCGTTGGCAGGAGACTCTCTGCTCCAGGCTCCTGCTGTCAGTGACCACGGCCTGTGCGCCCAGCTGCCCTCTGCAGCTCCCCTTCGTGCCATGGCTGGCGTGACTTGGTGCCCACTGGCTGAGAGCATGGGGAGCACCGCAGAGCTCGGCCAGGTGCAGGCTTGGCGTTACAGTGACTTCCCCTGCGGCAAGAGGCAGGGCCGTTTCCCCAAGCAGAGCGCGATTGCGCACGTGCAGCGGGGATGGACAGCCACGGCCACCTCCTGACTGCCCTTGCTGGGGCTGGGAGGGCCTGGGCCTGAGTTTCTACAAACCAAGTGCCCCCCTTGCGCTGTGGGGCGGTTCTGCATCCCCGGGTCCACTGCCAAGCAAGGCTAGAGCCACCTCTAGCATCCTGAAAGGGCTCCAAGCTGGCACAGGACTGCAAGCGGCAGGTAGGAATTCTCCCCAAAGCAGAGACAGCGGAGACTGGCTGCTGTCGGCATGTCAGCCAGCGGGCTCAGCGAGAGCTGTACCGCAGACGGGTGTCTGGCAGGCTCCGTGCACCGCCAGCTGAGCTAGAAACCTGCAGTCGTTAAAACGAACATGACGACTTTTCAGAAACGTACGGGAAATCCCCCATCAGCTTAACGTGCCAATTCGTCTTCCCTGCTCCTTGCCTGTCCTCCAAGGCCACCCAGTCTGCCCGGGGGATGGTTCCCAGTGAAATGTGGAGACGTTTATGTAGTGTGTATCGTTTAGGTGACGTTCCATTGTAAAGGAAGTGGAACTAGTGTACTGCCATGGTCCCCGAGGGCCTGATCTCCTGCTGACGTGGCTACTGTTAGAACAGGGCTCTCGTAACCGGAGTGGCTTGGGTTAGATGGCGTGTCGCTTACACGTGCCGGTGAGCAGTCATCACCACGAGCGGGATGGCTCGTGCAGGTGCTCACAAGTGTGAGCGAGGGTTGTGCAAACCCCGCCCCTTCTCGGTAGCTTGTCGGGCCCATTTCTGCGCGGTGTGCGGACAGGCAGTTACACTCTTGTTTTCGGCCACGGGGAAGGCAAAAGCACAAGGCTGCAGTGCGAAAGGAAGCAGCGAGGGGCTAACCTGTGTCCTGCCCAGATGGCTTAAGAAGCATTTCAGAAGCCAAACCAGACTGTGCAGCTCGCTCTGAGCTTGGCTTTGCTGGCGGCTCAGGCTGTGATTCACATTGCTGAGCTCTGGAAGGCCTGGCAAACGCCATCAGACGTTCTCGGGCAGGGCACTAAATGGCTACAGGGACTTTTTTTAATCGTCCTCTGATTTTTTCCCCCTTTAAAAGCAAACCAGTTCTTTAAAAAAATAAATATTTTGTGGGCGCAGAGCCATGGAGCTAGACGGGACCCGAGGGCTGTTCCAGGTCATCCCCAGGTGACCTGCGTCAATGCACAAGTGTCAGGGAATGCAAAGGTTGAAGGAGAAGAGCCCCAGCTGATCGAAGTGTAGATCCGGCTTGAGGAGCTGGCCCTGACTTCTCGGACGCAGTGCCCGTGGCCACACTGTCGTTTCAGTTCTCGTGTGTCTGGCTACAGCGCTAGTCCGGGCCGGGCTGGACGTCCGTCTGGCTGCAGCAATGTCGCCGTAGGAGCCTTGTGTCTGTTCCTGACGTTCTTTCGCTGTGCTTGTGCAACCAGACTCTGTTGTTAGCAATGTTCCCTGCGTTCAGAGCCGGCTGTCGTTTCGGCCGAGTGGGTGAAGTCTGACGTTGGAAAAGCGGAGTGGTTGGAACGGCTCGATGGGATCTAACCCGGCGAAAGGGAACAAGCACAGAGCGTGTGCTACTGGGTGGGCAGAAACATGCCTGCTCGGAACGTTGCCCTGTTCAAATGTGTTGACATGCTAAGTGGTCGTAATTAGGCCTGGAATGAACAGCGAGTGATGCCGAGCAGGGTAGTTCACACCTCTGGATGTTGGGGTTTGTCTGCCGATCCGAGGCAGCCCGCAAAGGCTCTTCAGTCCCAGCCAGCCGGGCTAGGCAGTTACTTCTCTTCCTGGGGAAAAGACAACACCACCCTCTTGGCAACTCCCCCCACACCGTCATTTCACAGCCTGGGCTCTGGCTTGCTGGCCGCCCCCAGCAGCAGTTTGGAAAGCCGGGCTACCGCCTTGACCTGTCCAAGTGCTGATCACACCCGGGGCTCTGCCGCCGCAGCCGTGCCATGTGGTGCACTGAAGGATTCCGGCCTGGGCTCAGCAGCAAGACGCCAGGGGCTCAGGGTGTATCTGCACTACACCCCCTGCAAGCACCACAGCGCTGTGGCCACCATGTGGACCCTCCCCCTGGCGAGAAGGGGCTGTCCGGCCATGGGCGCTGGCCCAGCCTCCTCTCCCAGAGACACTGGCCTAGCTAGAGGGAAGACTTCAGCCATGGGGCTTTGGTTAACCTAAGGGCGTCTCGCAGGGCATGCCGTTGTGCACAGCCGCGAGCGCTGTAGCTAGCTCAGCCCAAGCGCGTGGGGTGGTCCGGACCCCAGGCCTGATCTGCACTTGACAGCCATGCTGGCGTTGCTGCATTGCTCAGAGACGTGGGGAAAGCCACAGCCATGGCAGCACGACCTCCTGCATCCGTGCTGCTAACGGCGGGTTCCGTCGCCGTCAGAGCCAGGCCAGGGCCCCTCTGCTGCGTTCCCACGCGTGTTACTGTGCGTAGGCTGAGCCCCGCTCCTGTCGAACGGGCGCCCGATCTCTGTTCCCTGTGCCCTGCGTCTGTGCCACGTTCCCATGCCTCTCCTTACAGGGAGGTGGGCACTTGGCTTAGGCAGGGAGATACGAATCCGCTGTGCTTGCCCGGGGCTTTCGCCCTTTCTGGGGGCCTGGCCGTGCCTGGCGGTTTGCCTCGTGCGGGTCTCCCCGCGAAGCTGTGTCAGAGAGCGAGGGGGATTCCCGTCTCCTAAAGGCCATTCCAGGAGGGTAAGAGTTGGGCAGGAAACCTGCCTGGCCGTGCGTGCCGCTGGCTCCCTGCCCCGGGGGGCAGAGCCTTTGAAACGGGAAGGTAAGCGATTCCAATGGGCTGCTGCTGGATTTATGTAAATATATGCAAATTAAAATTCTTCTTTGCTTGGTTTGTGGTGTTTATCGGCGGCTGGCTGGTTTGGAGCCCGACGAGCAGCAGCGGGAGGAATGCTGGGTCCCGTGGGGCTGGCTGGGAGTCGCTGGCGAGCAGAGCAGGAAAAGGCTGCTGGCGGGGCGTCTCTCTTGGGGAAGCATGGAGCGGCCTTTCACTCAGCCCCTTGCCAGCCCGGGGGCCGGGGAGAGAGGAAAATGGGAACGAGACGGGAGTGGGGTTAGACCAACTACGGAAAGCTCAGGGCCCTCCAGGCAAGGTTCTGCCCCCGCTCCAGCCTAGTCCTGAGAGCAGAGGGGCCTCGCCTTGCGCCGCACCACGGTAGCCTCAACAACCCTCCAGGAAGGAGAAGTTTCTCAGGGGCCTCCGTCGGCCCCGGGACCCGGGAGACTCTCATGCCGTGGGATGTTTATTTGCACGGCCATGGGCCACGCTTCCCTTTCATAGTGGGTGGAGGCCAGTCCCAGTTCCCAGCGCTGCCCTGTGGCCCCCCCTTGGCCCAGGGTGCTCCTGGAATGAGGGAACGGAGGTGTCAAGGGGTCAGGCCTCCTCCTGCCTCCACGACTGGCTCATTGGGGCCGGTCTCGGGGGCAAGCGCGGAGCGGCCTGATGCCGGGGGACTGGCTCCACCAGCCGTGCCCGGGGCCTGCTGAAGAGAGACGCTGGCGTGGGACGTGAGCGTGGAGTTCCTGGGGCCGCGCTGGGCTGGCTTGTGTGTCGTGCGCCAGAACCGCGCTCTGCTGCTGCCCACGGGGCTCCTCCAGCCGCCCACGGGGCTCCTCCAGCCCGGCGCGCCCAAACCCACGCTGCTGCTGCCTCGCCGCTATCCCTCCTCGCTGCGGGAGCCAGCTCCTGTGCGTGTCTGAGCTGCAGCCTCCTGCTCCCTCAGGCAGTGCAGATGCGGCCTGGGACAGAATCCCGTTTAGCCCTGCGAGGGAGCGCCCCCAGCCCCGCGCCCCGCGGCAAGGTTCCTTTGGCCTCCGCGCCGAGCGTGGTGCTGTGAGCGTGGCCCAGTGCTGAGCCGGAGAAAACGAGCCGGGTTTCCAGACAAGGCCCAGCCGCGGGGGTGAGGGGCCCCTCTCAAGATCCCCAGAAGCGGCTCTCGTTCGGATACCATTCCAGCAGCGACCTGAGCACTGCGGCCTTCCTGCATGTGCGTGTTTAGCTGGGCGGTGAGCGCGCGGGGGCGCTGGGAGAAGAATGTGGAGCTGGGTTGAGTGTGTGCCCCCTGGGCCTGGAGCTTGTCGGATCCCCCAGCCTGCTTCTCGCCAAGGATAAACAGCCTTGAAGCACTGCTCGTCCCCCCGGTTCCCTGCCCTCGCCTGTGCCCGAGGCGGGGAGGGGGAGTCCAGCAGCTGTGGGATGTTTCTGTCCCGCTGTCAGCTGGAACAGGTGGGTTTGCCGCTGGCTGCCTGTGCAGAAGCGTGTGGAAAGCGGCTCCGGGGCTCGGGTGGGATTGGAGACGGAGGGAACAGTCCTGTTAGCCAGCGTCACAGTGGTTGGCAAGTGAGCTAAGTCCATGGCATAGGCCTCTGCCCTTTGGCCCGGGCCTGGGCCGCCCCAGCATGATGCTGGTCCCCAGTGGCTCTCTGCGTCAGGCGCTCTCCGTGCGCTTTGCAACGGGGGGCCAAGAGCCATGCTTTACCAGTGCAGAGCTCCAGGCCAAAGACCTGCCCGAATGGTTCCGCCAGCCGATCTGTTAGTGAACCCGCCAGTCTGCAACATGGCCGGGGGGAGACTCCGCCGGGCGTGGGGTTTGTCGTTTCAGTGGCGCACGGCGCGCCGTGAGGAACGGAGGCCCAGCTTCCCATCTGAATTTGTCAACTGCAGCTTCCAGCCAGTGGGAAACTGAGGCACGTGAGTTGCCCACGGTCATCCAGCAGAGCAGTGGCAGAGCTGGGAATAGGACCCAGATCTCCCCAGTCCCTGTCCGGTGCCTTACCCCTGTCATTAGGCCACCTGACGACTCCCCTGGCACGAGCGGGTGCTCAGGGCAGTTGGTCTGGGGGTGCCGCTTCAGCACATGGGAGCTCCACGTGGCTCTGCTGGGCTGCGGGCGAGGGGGGACGATAAACCATTTCCTGCCCTGGCCTGCGAACCATCAGGGGCTGCCCCAGTCTCCAGGGGGTTTGTCAGACTCCCTCGTGCTGCCTTGCGCTTGATCCTGGCCACAGAGTGTGGCGTGTGCTCGCTGCTCTGTGTGGCAGGGAGGCGGCGCGTACCACGGAATCCACCACGAAGCGCCATCTGCAGTCGGAGCTTGACCCCTAGAAGCCTGGCACCCTCAGTCTGGCAGCAGACGGGTGCCCAGGAGCCGGCAAACCCCACACCCAGGCTCGCGGTGGATCGTCCCCAACAAGAGTCCTTGGAGGACGCCTCCAGAAACTGGACCCTTCCTCAGCACAGTGCCCCTGCCCTGGGATGCAGGGCCAGGGCTGGCACCGTGAAAACCTCTTGCCATTGAATTGCCACGTTCTCTGCCTCTGAGTCTCCCACCCTGGGGCCGCCTGCTCCTCAGCTCAGGAGGCACCGGCCCTGCCAGCAGGTGCGTGGCGCAGGAGCATGGGCCTGTGCCAACCGGGGCTCCCCCGCATCGCTCCCTCTGCTTGTTGCTTGGGAGGCGCTGGGTTGCCGGCCTCACGGCGCGCTCCTGTCTGGCCTGGGCGAGGGGCGGGCTAGCCAGAGAATGGCAGCCCCGGCCTCAGCACACGGAACGGCCCCGTGGCAGGCAGCATGGAAAGCCCCGCAGCCCCATGCCTGGGCAGCAGTAACAGGGCGTCTCGTGGGCCACACGTGGGAACCCCGATGTGCCACTTGCGGCTGGCGAGCCACAGCCTCGCCCGGCCTGTCAGCATGCTCCCCGTCCCCTCCTGCCCCGCCCTGGTGGCCCCTGCGGGGATGTGACCTGTTCGCTGTACCGTGGTAAGCACGACGCTGTGTAGAAGTGAGTCGGGTTACCCTAGCAAGGGCCGCGCCAGTGTCCGGAGGTGGACGGCGGTGGGCAGGTGGGACCTTCGGAGAAGTCGTCCGCACCCCAGAGTTTAGTTCTGAGTAACGGCGGCGACGCTAACGCAGTCGGGAGGGGGCGGTTGCAATTCGGAAAGTCACCGAGACATTGCAAGCCTTGGCACTGTCCGGGCATGCCCCCTCCCTGCCCAGACACAGCGAAAGGGGCGTTGGCGGAGTCTGTCCGGTCTGGCCCAGCTGCCGCAGCGAGCACCTTGCCGCTGGGCATCGATGGGCCCCTGTGTCACGGGCCTCCTAGTGGGAGCTTAGCCGAGGCAGAGCTGCCGAATCTCGCCTCCGTCTTGGTGCCGTAAGGCGTGAGGGGGTGTGGAGGCGGGTAGCGATGGCGGAGCAGGGGTGGGAGAGGCCTGTGAACGCTTTGCCGGGGGGGTGGGGGGACGGGGCACGGCTGTGTGGGAAACCCACCTGGCAGGCGCCCTGGCTGGCGTGAATGGGGCAGGCTGGCAGGGAGGCTCTCGTGGTGGCGGTGCTGTCTGGCACCGGCGGGGAAAGCCTTGCAGAAGGACACTTGCTGGATTGTGCAGCAGCTGCGTGCCCTCGTGCTCTGCTCTAATTCATTAACCCGGGAGCCTCAGAATCGTGGAAGCCTGGGAAAAATGGTGGGGAAAATAGTTCCTCCCCTCCCCCTTTTGTAATCCACTCCTGGCTGGGATTTGGGGCTTCGCTGCAGCGTTCGGCTGGACGGGGAACAAGGGAGTCTTGCACCAAACGGGAGACCCGGGGCACGACACTGAAAGGGAGAAATAAGTTTCTGTGCTGGAACGTAATTGTAGCTGAGGGGCCCTGCGTTCTGCTGCGTGTGTGTCTCTCCGCATGCCTCTGTTTTCCTCCCCATGCTTCTGAACTGCTGGATGGTAATCTGACCACTTTTCAAAGTCCATAATGTATTGAATAACAGGGCAAGAACGAGGGAAAATATTAACTCTTTCACCCCGGTACAACTTGCTAAGAACAGCACCCGAGGGGGAATTAGCCAGCCTTCTCCCACGCGTTTTCGGGCTCAGCTTTGTGGCCCGTGCTTAAGGCGGCAAACAGCAAATACTACATATAATGTGTCGGAGGGGTGGCCATGTTAGTCTGTAACTTTCAAACAATGGGCAGTTCTGCGGCACCTTAGGGTATGTCTACACTACCACCCAAGTTCGAACTAGGGTGGTTAATGTAGGCATTCGAAGTTGCAAATTCGAAGTTACACCTCGACTGTAACGGTATTTCGAATTAGAAAGTCTAATTCGAACTACCTAGTCTGTGCCACGTGTAGCTGTGGGCACGGAGTCCGCACTAACGGGGATTTAAAAATGGCGGCGCCTGGCAAGATGCAAATGAAGCCCAGGATATTTAAATCCCGGGCTTCATTTGCAACTTCGAATGCCTACATTGACCACCCTAGTTCAAACTAGGGTGGTAGTGTAGACATACCCTTAGAGAGGAAGGGTTTGTGGGTGAACCCACACTGCATGTGAAAGAGTTCGTGGGTGAACCCACAGAAGCTCACGATCTAATATATTTGTTAGTCGCTAAGGTTGTTGATTTTACAGGTAGTGTGGGAACAAAAGAAATCTTCACTACATGAGACACCATGAACTTTGACTTCAGTTTTTAAAATTGCGTCCCCTTCAGATTCCACTTGCGCTGCAGGAAATCAAGTGGACGATCAGTGGAACGTGAGCTCCCAGGGTCAGACTTTGGCCAAAAGCATTCTTGTGGCCCTTGGATGCGTGAACAAGGGAAGCTCAAGTAGGAGCAGAGAGCTATTTTAACACTGGTGTGGCTGCTGAAATCCTGTGTCCAGGTCTGGGTCTGTAATTCAAGAAGGGTGTGGATGATTTGGAGAGGGTTTAAAGAAGAGCCACCAGAATGATTAGAAGATTAGAAAAGCTGCCTTGGGGCTAAGTTCCGTGAAACTAGTTGTTTTACCAAAGAGAAGGTTAAGGGGTGACTTGAGTTTCTGAGCACCTGCCTCAGGAACAGATATTACTTTGTGGCTTTTCAGACTAGCAGACAAAGCTGCCACACGATCCGATGTCAGGACGTTGAAACTAGACAAATGAGAGGATAGCTAACCCTTGGACTGCTTCGCCAAGTGGCACAGTGGAGTCTCCATCCCTGGCAATTTGTAAATGAATCCTGCGTGTTTTTCCTAACAGATCGGCTCCAAGAGCTGCTTTGGGGAAGTTCTGTGTGTGGGAGGCCAGGCTTTGCTTGCCTGGGAATCTGACTCTCGGAAGGTCGTCTTTCCGGGTTCTCGTGGTATCCAGTGGAATCCTTCTTTGAGGACCAGTGACATTTTTCAGGCCCTCAGGGTCCTGCTTGACTGTCTGTTTGAAGAAGGCTGCTGCTGCTGCGTTGTGGGGGGAACCTGGCCACGAGCGGCCTTTCGTCTCACTGGATTTACTGTGTGGAAGTAGATTACGTGTGGGGCCATACACGTCGACGCTCTAGGACCCGGGAATCATGTCTCCCAAGTGACGCTCAAGGCAGGGCTGGGTTCAAATGGGTAACTTACCAGTAACTTTTCTAGCATTCGAATGACCAAATTAAAAACCAAAATCAAACGTACCTTCCATTTCCATGTGCTCGCAAATCCCAGCGCTCCCGCCCGCCGAGATGGCCAGAAGTAGTTCCTGTGTCTCCCCTAACAACTCCGGCTGATCGTCCCACCTGGACCGTTACCTTTTGTTTGCTGCTGCATCCAAAACAGTTCTCATCACAATGGAACGTTCTTTATTGATCTTTCTAGTGAGCTCTGCCAGTTGGAATCTCTCTCCTGCTCACACGGTGGCCTTCGGAGCTCGCTGAATGCCCTGGGTGCCCCGTGGCACGTCCACTATAACGAAGGCAGGTCTCCTGTATGATCACTGGCAGTTCCCGAGCCCACTGGAGTAGGGGAAGAGGAAGATTCGTTCCTTCCTCAGGAGCTTGCTCTGCCTGCTACGCCACGGCGCTACACATAGTTGTGGGGTGAGGCTGGGTTTTCAGCTGCTCCTAACTGTGCCGCACCGTGACCCTCCGGGCTGAGGTGGCTGCAGGTGTGCGCATCTGGCTGAACCCTTTTGGCCAGTTTCGGCTAAAACGCGTCGGCCGTTCCCAAGGCCGGCGGTGGGGAAACGCCATTGCTTTGCCATGCTCAGAAGAGCCGTAGGGCCGTGCTGTGGCGTCGTGGCGGTGGGCCAGTGCAGAGGCTGCCACTAGCTGCGTGGGTGGTAGGCGTCCGGGCTTCCGTGGTGCCCCCGCGCATCAAGGGAGACGGCGCAGGAAGGTAACGCTGGCTGTGGCCTGGCTGTCCTGGGCAGTCGGGGGCGGGCGAGAGGCAAACGCCAGCGATGGGTTTGGAGGCCAGCAAGGACCATTGTGAGCTCCTGTGTAGCCCACGCTGGGCGTGTCAGCCAGTCACTCCCACCACGTCTCGCCTTCAGGGCGTGCCCAGAGCCAGGGGACCAGGCGAGAAGCCAGGAGACTCTGGGTCTGCTTGGCACAGGCCAAAGCGGAGCGCTCGGGTAGCTGCAGTTCCGAGTCTCTGAAAAGCGGCAGGACCCACAGCTGGTCTGGCCGGCGCTTCGGAGCGGCGGTCGCTGCCTCGTCTTTGCCTGCTGGGGAACCTCGGAGCTGGCCGGGTCCCGGGCCGTGAGAGCAGGGAAGACGGGGGAGGGAAGAGGAGTGGCCCTCCCGCCCCTTGGGCAGCGGTTTCTGTGTGGGTTGGGGTGCCGTGGGCCCCATTGAAGCCTGGACCTTTGCCCCTGGCAGCATGTCCCATTCAGCGCGGGGGCATCCCAGAAGCCCAGGGGCGAACACTGGCGGGGCGGGGGAGTCGCCGTTTTCAGCGAGTGGGGGCAGGCTGGAGGCTCCCAACTATGCCCCATTTTCTCCTCCCTCCGCCACCTCTGTGCGTCCCAGGTTCGCCTGCGTGTCCTGCCCCGTGCTTAGAGCGCCCTCTGCCTCGGGGGGCTCCAGCCACGGGCGCCCGGCTCTTAGGTCCCTCTGGCGCTTGTCTGCACGCTCACAGCCTGCGTGCGGGAGGGCTGCTCCCCAGGCGGGTGCCTCTTGGAGGCTTCCCAGCATCACTCCTCTCCCAAGGCGGCACCTTGGGGCAGGGGCCCTTTAGCTCAGGCCGGGCCTGGGCTGTGACCTGCGCTCTTGGGACGTCCCCTCTCGGACGTGCTACCTGCCCTCAGCCCAGCCAGCCGCTTGGATGAAAGACCTAAGAACCTAACCAATGCGTCTGGCCTGCAGCGCTTCCCGGAGCGGAGCTGCCCCTCCCCCTTGCTGACCGAGGAAAACCCCTCTGGAGCCTTTGTCCAGGGAGTGGGATCCGCGGCCTACACGCTTGGATTCCCAGCATTCTGCTCCCTGCTGTGTGCTCCCAACGCCTGCCCAGCCCTGCCGCTTTGCCTTCGTGGGGCCGGGCTCCCATCCCGTCTGCCCGGGCCGAGACCCTTGGTAAGTGACCCAGCCCTGCGGCCGGTGTGCAGTCCCCTTCTGCAGTAATTGTGGGCAGCGAGAGGCCAGCACTTGCGGGGATCACTCGGCGGTGGGGGTGGGTGGGTCTGAGAACAGGCTCCAGGAGCCCAGCGTGTGGTTATGTCGGTCACCTGCCCCGCCAATCGGCTGGGTCTCGTCACAAACCTCCCATGACAAGCAGCGTGAAGGTGGCAGAAGGTAACAGCTCAGCACTCACGTCGGACGGGGCTACAAGTAATTCACGGGCACCGCCCGAGCTGAGCTTTCCCGGAACCTCCGGGTGCAGTTTCCTTTCCTGGCACTGTGGCCTGTCTGTCGCCTTGAAAATCCGATGGAGGGTCTGTCTTTGAGAGCATTGTCAGCCTACGTGCCATGTGCCTCTGCCAGCCGCGGGGCCTGGGGTGTGCCCAGAGCGGCCGTCAGGGCTGCTGGGATCGGAGGAGAGGCACTCTTCGTATGTTGCTCCATGCTTTCTGGGCACGTACAGAAGCCACTGGACTGCGAGGGGGAGCGCCCTGCAGGTGTACTCTTCACTGGCGCCAAAGGGCCAGATCCCTGGCATGGGTGAACCACCGTGCTTCCAGCCGGGCTTACACCGAGACCCCAGTGAGAGTCAGAGCTGTGTAGGCAGCCCGAGCTGGTCCCGGCAACGCCGTTCCGCAGCACTCACTAGATCTGCTTCTGTCCAAGGTAGCTGACCTGAGGACTGGGTTGTGCTCTCCCTTCTGTCTGCCTGTTTGTGTGGGTGTTGTTTGTGCTGGAATGACAGCTCGCTTGCACCGAGGGCCTGTGCTGCACACAGCTGGAATCCAGTGCCAGGAGCCAGATTAACTTAGCTGATTCTCAGCCAGCTTGATTTCTGCTAAGTACTGGAGCTCTCTCTCTCGCCAGCCTCAAGGGGGAAAAAAAGCAAATATTGGTTTTGTTTTGGCTGGGGAGCCGGAGCCGCGAGGAATGGAGGGTGAGCCGCAGCTTGCGTTGCCCCTTTTCCTCGCAAGGCGCGGTGCTCCGCTCCGGTCAGCGGAGGGGGCTGCTCTCCCCCCACGATAATCAGCATTAACAAACCCAAGCCACAGGGGCTGTGTTGAGGGAGGAATGCCTGTTGAAAAGTGGCAGCCCGCAGGCGAGCTGCGCCTGGCTTTGAGGGATGACGGGAGTGAGGCTGTTGGCTTTGGGCAGCCGCTGGGACCGGAGACTGGGAGGAGCAGTGCTGTCCAGCCTTTCCCCCGTGCACCCTGGGCACGTCAGCCCCAGGGAGCCCGCTGGCAAAGTACAGGCAGCCCGGGTACCGGGGACGAGACCTGCAGCCTTCCATCACCACGGCCTGACTCCACAGCGGATCGTTGGTCTCCTTTGAGTTTCCAGGAGGCAGCTGCCCGTGTCGCCACCCTCAAAGCCGGAGTCGGACCCGCGGGCATGAATGGGCATCACGTCTTCTCTCCTTGTAGGTGACAGAGGCCACGATAATGCCGCTGGGCCTGGGGGAGACTTGCCCTTCTGCTGCCACGGAGCCGCACCAAGTAGAGGGCCCGGTCCCAGGGCTGCCTTCGAGGCCCGGCCTGCCCCGCCTTGCTGGGACCTGTGCTGCAAATAAGCCAGGACTGCTCAGGAGCGTTCGCTCTGGGTCGTGCCTGAGAGCCGCGTGCGGCCGTCCCGGGATGGGGGGGCAGCCCCACAGTTCTCACGTGCACCGGGCCTGACGTGAATCGTGTGGGGCTGCGCACTGGGGCGCTCACGCCGAAGAGGCAGAGAGGGCTGGCCTGAGCCCAGGGCGCCTGGATTGCATCCTCCCTGCGTCCATTACCCTGGGAGTCTTGCCCCATTACAGGGCCCCGTGGGCTCCCTTCAGGGCTCAGGCGGCAGAGCAGCGTGTCAAATGACAGGGCTCCGAGCAGACCGAGACCCGCTCCCTGCCCCAGAGAGTTTAGTCTGACGCTTGAGCTAGGCTTTAAAGTGAGGACAACATAGCTCCATTGGCCACGCTGAGTATTCACACCGCTGTCCCTGTAGCTCGCCCCCAGTGCGGGCCAGCTGCCCATGGGCAGGCAGGGGTGTTCCTACGCGGACGGAAAATCCCGTCTGGAGCTGTGGGCTGCATCTCTGCCTTGCCCATGCACCTGTCCGCATAAAGCAGGTGTGCCCTGTGATAGCCAGTCCCAGCACGGCAGGGCCAAGAGGAGCTGGGCAGGCTGCACAAGGACAAGGGGATGAGGAGGACTCCTGTGACAAGGGGTGGCCAGGCGCTCCGGCGATGCTTTAATGGGTGGCCGCGTGAATAATGGCACAAATATAACGGTGGGTCCTTGCAGCTCCTTCATGTTAGTGCCTCCTCTCCTGCCCCCTCCGCTGTGGCCTGTCTGTCCCCGGCTGGGATCGAGGGAGGGGTCATAAGGAAAGACGGGGGATCCAGGTTTCTCTTCAGCAGGGGAAGCGGGGGGGGGGGCAGCTCTCGGGGCAGCAGCATGATGCGTCTGTGTCGTGCTGGCTTTCCAAACGGCAGCCTGGCAGCCCTCTCCCTTTTGGGGCTGGCAGCTAGAACCTGAGCCTGCTTCGTCCCTGGGAATGACGATGAGGCAAATAGATTCCTCCCTGGCTTCCGGAAATACTGACCCCAGGGAGACCGCGAGGGAGGAAGGAAGGAAGGAGGACAAGACTTGAAACCAGAGCAGGCAGCTCCTGAAACCTGACTCGGCCCCCTTCTGCCACTGCTGGCTCCATTGGAGCTAAACCCTCTGGCTCAGCAGCAGGGAACGTGGCCCAGGGTGGTACTCACCCTGACTCAGGAGTCCTGAGAGGCAGGGCCAGATGCCGCGCTCCCCCCTCGTGTGAATAAGCAGTGTCTGCAAGAGCCTGTCTCCTACAGGGGGCAGGGAAAGGGGGCAGTTGCCCAGGGCCCGGCATTTCAAGGGGGCCCGGAGCTCTCAGCCGCTGCAGCAACGGTGGCTGGAGCCCTGGCCCCTTTGAGTGCGGCTTGGAGGGCTGGCGGAGGCAGCGCCATGGTCCGGTGGCGCTAAGGACTGACTGCCCTAGGCCTTGCCCCTTCCGACTTTGGACTCACCTGGTCTGGGGCTTGGCGTTGGGCCCCCTCCTGTCGTGCCCTGGGGCCCGTGATGGCTGCAGCCCTGCTGGGTGGGATATTGCATTAGTGGCTTTGTCACGACTCGGTGCCATTGTGAGTGTGCCAGGAGCAGGTTTCTTCGGTCTGGGCCTGTTCTGTCCCCATGCCACTCGGGGAATGTCATCGCTACACAGGCTGCAGCCTGCCTGCAGCTGCTCGGTGCCCAGTGCGCCTCCGCAGGAAGGGGCAAAGCTGCCTTCAAAGATCTTGAGCTATCCGGGTCCAGGCGCCCTCGTATAAGTCAAAGCAGCTGACGGTGGATGGCGTTGGGCTAAGAGCTTCCCTGGGATCAGGTAGAAGAGAAACGAGCAGGCTGGTGTTCAGCAAAACGCTCCTTCCTGCCGGGGAGCCTCGGACACCGTTTTGCACGGGCTCAGAGAGCAGGTAATTGGCACGGAGCTGCTCTTCAGGGCTTTGTGTTCCTCTGAGGGATTTCCGGGTGACGGTCTCTAGGCTCGAACTAAAGTGGTTCCTCTCCGATCTGCCAACGGGGTGGACGTCTGCCTTGCCCCAAAGGAGCAGCAACCGCGCTGACGTGAGCAGAGCGATTAGGCTCCTGGGCTTCCCAACACCCTCCCGCTCCCATGGGCTCACCCCCATGCAACTGCATGGCCCCCTGCCGCTCTGCTGTCTCCACAGTGTATCCGTCCCTGCGGTGGGGCTGTTGGCTTTCTGCTGACCTCAACGCACAGATGCCAAGGGCATTCCGTGCCTCGTCTGGTGCAGACGAGGGAGGGATCCAACCAGAGGGGTTCACGGATGTAACATGCTTTCAGACTTGTTGGACGTGCTTTCTCTCTGGATATTCCGCTAGTTCCCATGGCTGACGTTAAGGCTGAGTGATTGTGGCATTAAAGTATCGGTTGCAATTTTCTACATTCCAGAGCAGTATCGAGTTTGCGCTGAGGGCTGACTGCGTGCGTGCATGTGGGTTTACTTGCCCTGCAAATCTCGCGGGGGCTGTATGCAGCAGTATCGTCCCGGGAGCGCCGCTTACCTACGTGATGAGAGGCAGTGCGGGCCAACTCCATGCTCGGGTAGGAAGGCAGAACAGGTCCTTTCCTTTCGATTGGCTGGTGTTACAACCGATCGTCACACTGCCTGGAGTTTGGTTTTGACTGAAAACTTCATCCAAGTCACATATCTGCTGCATCTCCCCAGAATGTCGAATGATTGAGAGATTGGACTCAAAATAAACAAACTCCCCAGTGGTTTTATACATTTCATACTCGACCGCCATCAAAGGCAGCGGCGTCTCCAGAAGGGCTGGCCGCAAACGCAATAAGAATCCCAGACTCAACCCCAGTTAACTCGGGGAAAAACGCAAGGGAAAAGGAAGTTGTTGTTTCTTAGCAGTTGATACATCTGCTCCCCTTTGTGGGGCCAGGCTGGGCTCTGCCTAGCCTACTCAGGCAGTGGCTTTCATTGCCAGTCTCCATCTGCTCAGCTAGATTTAGAAAGTACCTTCCATTCCAGACATGAATGCATTAAGCTTTCCTACGCCCTGGTGAGTTGGGTTGGCACTGGATGCACAGAATCCTAGAACAGGAAGGGACCTCGAGAGATCCCTGCCCTCATGGCAGGACCCAGCATCATCTAGAGCATCCCTGACGGGTGTGTTCCTCTCCCCGTGTTTTCAGCTGGGGAAATCAAGGCACACAGATATGAAGTGACATGCTCAAAGTGACATGGGAGACCTGTAGCCAAGCTGGGCTTAGGGTTCTGATCTGCCAGCTCCCAGGCTCGTGCCTTAACCACCGGATTCTCCTGCCTCCATGATAACCATTTTGCCCCACCTTGACTCTGCACCTCCCCAGGCTCTGAGGTCTGTTGCCTCTAAACTCAGGAGCCGTCCCTTCAGGGCATGCTGCACCTCTCTCCCCTGCCCTCGCCCCACGGTGTTGTCTCTGAGGCAGGGATGTGCAGAGAAAGGAGCCATGAGGAACCGCGCACGGGTATTACGCTGGGCGGGAGGAGGCTGCTGTCGTCGCTTATTCATGAGGCCAGGCGCTGAGTGGTACGGATAACGCAGAGCTTAGTCCTAGTTGGCCAGACCAGGAAGACTCTTCCTCTCCCATGAAAGCCAATGAGAAATATTGATGCTCTGCTGCGCTCAGGACCTGGCCCGCTGCCAGCAATGGGACTTTTGCCTAAGGACTGAGAGAGTTGATTTTGCATGGAGCCTAGGGAGAAGGAGAAAGAGAAACCATAGCATAGCTACGCCTGATGTTGATGGCGTTGAGATCTCTTGTTCCTCCTCTTCCAGCAGTGTCTCCAGAGACCCGTTCTCTGCCCTTTGTCATGTTCTCTAGACCCTCTGACGGGGCAGAGAGGAGCTCGCAGTGAAAGCTGAGGGCACTTGAGAAGTCAAATGTAAGCCCCAGAAATCCGCCATTGGCCCATTAACGTTCTCATGACGGTTGGTTATCTAAGCACAGGTGCTGGCAGCTCTGAGACTGGAGTCTGCCGGCCCATCGCTGCGTCTCGGCCGTGGATTCTCAGAAGGGAGCAAAGGGGGGGGGGGTGGACCCTTTCCCCTCGGCTCCAATGAGAGGTGAGTGCTGGGCTCCATGGAAAGCCCCAGCCGTGTATCCTGTGTGGTGAATGTGATCCCGTGGCCAGCTTGCCGGATCCGGCGAGAGCCTGCTTGAAATGATGCTTTCAAACCTGCTGCGAAATGAGCGTCCCCCAGCGGATGGGCAGAGAGATGCGGGGCCAGGCCCACGGGCTCCCCGGTCGTTCGCTTTGCTAGTAGAACTGGTTGTGACTCCTGTCAGCGCTGCTCTTGTGGATTGAGTGGGAACCTCTCGCAGAATAAACCAGCTCGTTAGTGGTGGGAAATCGGCTCTCGGATTCCTTTCCTGGCTTGTCTCGTCGCCCTTTAAAAATCTAGGTGGTGGCACAACCCATCTCGGGATGGGTGCAAGGCCGCACTGCCACCCTTGCTCCTGCCATGCAGACCGCCGCTCCCCAGCGTGTCCCCTCTCCCATATGGCAGGCGAGCGGCTCCCTAGTGGCAAAGGGCAGTGAGCGGGTACTCGGCAGACAGGTTAGAGCGTGTGGAGGCCTTCCGGAGGGAATACCGTCTACCCAGAGAAGGGGAACTGCCCCCTGCCAGCAGGGCCGGATTAAGGGGGGTGCTAGACGGGCAGCTGCCTGGGACGCCAACCTATGGGCGGCGCCTGATGGCAGCTGTAAGGGGCGCCCCGGGGCCAGGGACCGCACGGCGCCCCTGCGCCTTGTGCCTGATTGCAGCAGTAAGGTGCGCAGCGTGCAGGGGGGCGAGGCCGTGTGGGTGGAGCTGTGCATGCGTCGTGTGCCTGCTGCCCTGGGCTCAGGAATGGCTCGAGCCGGCCCTGCCTGCCAGTCACACGGGGCCCCTGCCCGCTGTTTGAAATCTCCTGGCGCGGGGTTCACAGCTGCTGTGCACCCCGAGCTTCCAGGGATGCCAGCTGGGTGCACGACGTTCACCGCTGACGAAGATCAAGCCGTTGGCGCGGAGCGGCTCTGCTTCATCGGAAGCCCCCGTCTGTTCTTGCGGCGTGCTCTGTGAGGTGCCTGAAACACCCCAGTGCAATCCCGCTGGGAAAAGGTGAAGGGAGTTTTCCGGAGAGGCTGCAGCAGGAGCCTCCGTCGCACAGAAGAAAGGGAGGTGGGAGAGGTTCTTTGAGCAGAAAGGATGTAGGGTTTGGGCTGAGCATTCCTGAGGGAGGAGTGCGAGGCACCACTATGCCCAGGGAGAAGGGTTGAGATGGAACGTTGCTCTTATTATTCTTAATGACTGTGTTGCTAGAGCCAAACCTTGGGGTGGGGTGATCTGGGACTTCATGGAGTGTGTGGTTTGCGGCTGGGGAAAGGGCTATTTGGGAACCCGCCTGCTTCCAGCCGCCTGTTTGGGGGCTATTCTGTCCCCTCTCCTCAAAAGGAGATGTCCCTCGCGCTCCTCCTGCCCTTGGTCAAGTGCTGAGTGAAGCAGAGAAGCAGCCCGCCCACGAGCTGAAGAGGCATCCGGCCAAGCTTCTCCTTGTAACATTTTCCTTTGACTACCCTGACGTGACTCCACGGGTCTCTGTTTCCAGGCGTGCTGAGTAACAGAGGGTTTCCTCCAAAGATGCATGTCCAAGAGGAGCCTTTGTCAGATGGCGGGAATGCTTTCTTCCTGCGCCGGGTGTATGCCATTCATGTCCGGAGAGTGACTCACCCCCGCTCACGTCCTGGGGCGGAACGTGGGGGAACCTCTGGGTCCCAGGCTGTATCCGGCCTGGAGCCCGCGTGAGGGTCGCTTTCTGTTTGTGACCTTCCTCTGTACGCCCCCTGCAGACCCAGACTCACCTCGGAAACAGTCGCCGCTGGCTGTGCCTGATGCCCAGCGCAAGTTCCGGGCCCTTGACTCATGGCCCAGGATCTGAGTGTGCAGCTCCTGGCCTACACCCGTCACGCCAGCGGGACTGAGGCCAGGAGGAGAGGGGGGGAAAGATGCTTTGGATTCTTCTCCATCGTCTTCTCTTCACTCGTTCCCTCCTCGTTTCCAAGCGGGGCTCTTGTGCAGCCGGCACATGCCCAGGCCTCTGCATTTCCCCCCTTTGGTTAGCGGGGCTTTTCCAAAAGGGGGCACTGCGGCGGGAGGGGCATTCGCAGGTGCCAACGTGCTGCTGGCTCGTGGCTTGCCTCCCTGCTCTTTGGTTCATTTCTGCCCCTCCCTGCCCTGCAGCGCCCCTGCTAAGATCCCTGCCCGGTGGTGTGCCCAGCCTGGGGCTGCTCTGTGCCCCTCGCCGTGTGGCACTAGGCCCGGGGCCTGGCCTGCTGATACTCTGCCGCTTCGCCACACGCCAGGGCCTCAGACCTGGGGATACGTTCCGCTGAGCCCCTCCCAGTCTTCTCCTGGCTGCTCTTGGTTTCGGCTGGAGGAGCCACAAGCCATGGTGGCCTCGCACAGCTGGCCTGCCAAGGTCCAGGGCTGGTTCTCTGCGGGGATTGCCACAGGGGGAGTCTCCCTTCCTGGCCCTTCAACACGAATGCTCCCCCCGCCCCGAGGCAAAGCCAAGCTGCCTGGGCCCGGCGGCGCTAGGAATGTTCTGTGGCCTGCAGGAATCAGCCCCGGTGCCCAGGTTTGTCCCCACCTGAGGGCCTTCCAGCCTGGCTTCCCGGGCGGGCGCGCCAGGGGGTTCCCAGCACCCAGCAGGCATTCTAGGAGCGGGTGTGTCGTGCGCTCAGGTCGGGTTATTAGTATCGGTCAAGCGATCTCAGCGATGAAATGGTTTGTAGAAGCAACGAGCTTTGGTCTCTAGAAGCACTGGGCTGCAAATGCACAAGGACAGCGATTGTCTCTGCTAAAAAAGACCAATTAAATATTAAGAAGCTATTTGAGGTTTAGCAGCTGGGTATTAACGTACAGTTCTTACTGGTTTCACCCTCGGCTCAATATGTTTTTGATACTCTATGGGTATTTAATTAGCATACAATAACGGTCTTATTAAATCCAGGGAGACATCTCATTGCGATGGTTATAGAACGTTAAATAAATACCAGTTGGTCATTAGGAGCATATTTAATACGGCTTCACAGCTATGTAATACGTGCGTATCTGATTACATGCCTGCCAAGCCTCAATAAATATGTTCTTAATAATCAATTGGTGTTTATTTAACATCTAGGTACTCTGCTATTAGAGCTAAATTGAAGCCTTATTTGAGAAGACTTGGGTGACCTAATGTTTTCGAGACAAGGGTTCCGTGGGATTAGTGTGCGAGCTGCCTTTCGGGCGGCCAGAGGAAAATTGCTGGTTTGGGTAACACGTGGTAACGAGCTTGGGAGTCGGTTTCCCAACAGGACCGAGCCACCGCAGTCTGGCACAAGCGTCCGTCTGTGCAGAGGGGCCGAGGACTATCTAGGTCACGACCGCCATGTCTCGGGAGCGCTGGCACCGGACGCACGGGATGGGCGCCAGGCCATAGGCCCGTTGCTAAGTGCCAGGGTTAGACATAAACCTCCCTCCTGGCGAGGCTCTTCCAGCATTTCTCACTCCGGGGTTTCCTGCGTCTTTCTGGAGCCGTCTGGTGCTGGCTCTCGTCACGATGGGATCCGGGAACTGGCTCGACCACCGGCCCGTCGAGACGGGGCGGCCGCTTTCCCACGCCTGCGCAGCATGGGAGCAATGGCCCTTGCGGGGTGCCCACCCTGGCCCGGCGGGCGGGCTGCTGGCAGGGCACGAGGCCGATGGCAGTGAGGAATCCGCTGTCTGAGGGGCAGCCATGAAGGATGGCCTGTGGGATCGCCAGGCTGCACGTCGGCGCCAGGCCCTCCCTCACCGAGGGGCCTCCCCGTTTGCTGGGGGCTGGGACCTTGCTCTTGTCCCTTTGGCGCCCGGCTCCCCCGATGGCCCTGTGCTCTCTCCGGGACTCTGGCCAGGTCCCTGGGCGACCACCCCTCTGGGCTACGAAGTCCCACTGGGCAGACCTTCCTGCTGCTCCTCGGATGGTCACCATCCCCCACGGGGCTGATAGGGGAACTGGAGCCCTGCCGCAGCCCCTGGGTCCAGCCCAGAGACCCCAAGCCCTGTTGCTGTGTCTGTGGGCTCCTTCCTACTGGCCCCTTCTGTCTGCTCAGTGTCTGTGGGTTGGGCGCTGGCCGCCCTATGCTCTCCTGGCTGCATCTTCCCTCTTGGCTTTTTGCCAGACCCCTCATCCAGGGTAGGGATGCAAAGCTCATTCTCCCTCCGGATTTCCTCCATGCCCCGTCCAGTCCTTTCCCCCGAAGGGTGACTGCAGGCCCCTTCCCCGTAGCCGCCTCCCGCTCTGACCTCCTGGCCCTGTCCCACTCCGCCCAGCTGCCGTTTGGCCCTACTGACGTCTGGCTGCATGTGCCACAGCACGCGCAGGCTTCCACGGGGCACACGCCTGCGCTCCTTCCCTGGCCGGTCCTCGGTCTCTGCCCTGCTTGCCTGTCAGCATAGAAGGGGCCACGCTGGATCAGAGCTGGGGTCCGGCAGCCTGTCTGCCGCGGCTGCAGAGACGGGCACGAGACCCTCACAGGCCGCAGGTGCGGGATAATTGGCCCCCTTGAAAAGTTCCGTCCTTAATCGTCAGACATTGTTCTGAGTCGTAGCTCTTTGTTTTGCGTTACCTCTTCCAACTCTGGGTGTGCTTGTTACCCACAGAAATGTCCGGTATCCCCGCCATGTTGCTCAGTTCTTGGCTTCCCTGGCATCCTGTGGCAGTGAGTTCCACGGGCTAATTAAGCCTTAACATCGGTTTGGCTTCGCATTTGCTCCCGTTCCATTTGGTCGATTTCCCTCCCATTCCTGAGTGCAGGGACGGGGAGAACGGAAGCCCTGCTCTCCCTCCTCTCCTGTTGGTTATTTTACCTCTTTTCTCCCGGTGTCTCGTTCATCGCCTGCCTACGGTGCAAAGCCCAGTCTTTCCAGTTGCCCCCACAGGAGACAGGCCCCAGCCATTCCCTCACCCTTCTCTGAGCCCCACTGCCTCAGTGTTCCCCATGCCCAGAGAATGGCATTCGAGGGTCCTTGGCATTGTTCTCCAACCTGGGCCTTGTGGGCCCGAACTTTGGAGACGCGTCTGTCTGTCTCCTGGCTGCCGGAGCGCCCGGTGTGGGGGGTGGCCATGCAGGAAGGTGAGAGACCCGGCCTGCCTGTTCCGTTCACAGAATCAAGTCCTGTGGAACAGGCCCCTCTGCCCAGAAGGATGCCACAGGTAGACCATGTGCATTGCCTAGTTCTTTGATAGGCTAGTCCCATAACTACTGCACTAAGACTCAGGAGAGCTCAGTTCCCTGCTCTGCCACAGCCTTCCTGGGTGAGCTTGGGCAAATCACTTAGCCGCCCTGGGCCTCAGCTTGTGGGGATATCAGCCCTGCCGGCCTCAGCGGGAGTGGGGCAAAGTGCTCGGCGGACGAGGGCAGGGTAGGCGCCTGAGGGAGATTGTGCTGGGAAGGCCCCTTGGCTTTCTGCAGCGTCTTGGAGCTGAGTTCAAGAGGCGAGGCAGGGCACGTTGCAGGACGAGTGACACCGTCCCGTGTGCAGAATCCCGCTGCCCGGGGTTGCTGCAGAACGGACTCTTGCCCGCGGCCCTGAGGCCTTGGCTGCGAGCCGTGAGTGTGCCGGCTGCAGAGGGTGCGTCCTGGGCACCGAGCCGGGGCCTCGGGAGGGGCTGGGGGTTGGCAGCCGGGAGGCGGGGGGCAGCTGTGGGCCGGGAGGCGGGGGGTGCGTCCTGGGCACCGAGCCAGGGCCTCGGGAGGGGCTGGGGGCTGGCAGCGGGGAGGCGGGGGGCGGCTGTGGGCCGGGAGGCGGGGGGCGGCTGTGGGCCGGGAGGCGGGGGGTGTGTCCCGGGCACCGAGCCGGGGCCTCGGGAGGGGCTGGGGGTTGGCAGCCGGGAGGTGGGGGGCGGCTGTGGGCCGGGAGGCGGGGGGTGTGTCCCGGGCACCGAGCCGGGGCCTCGGGAGGGGCTGGGGGTTGGCAGCCGGGAGGCGGGGGGCGGCTGTGGGCCGGGAGGCGGGGGGTGCGTCCTGGGCACCGAGCCGGGGCCTCGGGAGGGGCTGGGGGTCGGGAGGCGGGGGGCGGCTGTGGGCCGGGAGGCGGGGGGTGTGTCCTGGGCACCGAGCCGGGGCCTCGGGAGGGGCTGGGGGTTGGCAGCCGGGAGGCGGGGGGCGGCTGTGGGCCGGGAGGCGGGGGGCGGCTGTGGGCCGGGAGGCGGGGGGTGTGTCCCGGGCACCGAGCCGGGGCCTCGGGAGGGGCTGGGGGTTGGCAGCCGGGAGGCGGGGGGCGGCTGTGGGCCGGGAGGCGGGGGGTGCGTCCTGGGCACCGAGCCGGGGCCTCGGGAGGGGCTGGGGGTTGGCAGCCGGGAGGCGGGGGGCGGCTGTGGGCCGGGAGGCGGGGGGTGCGTCCTGGGCACCGAGCCGGGGCCTCGGGAGGGGCTGGGGGTTGGCAGCCGGGAGGCGGGGGGCGGCTGTGGGCCGGGAGGCGGGGGGTTTGCTTGGCTCCTCTCATGGTGGTGGGTGGGAGATGGCTCGTGTGCCAGGGCCCAGCTGCCGCAGGGGGGTGGGACGCCCAGCAGCCTGTGGGGCGGGGGTGGGAGGGGCTCCACTGTCGGGGAGGGATTGTCATTTGAAAGGGCCTTCCGCGGGGGCTGCACGGCAGATGTGGGGGCTGAGGCCTGGGGCCCTGACCCGCTTGGGGAGCGGGAAGGCGGCCCGGCAGCCCGCGCCTTTCACCCTCCTGGTCCTTCTTATGGGTCCGTGGGCCGAAGGAGCCCCGAGGGAGGAGGGCCAGTTCTCGTTTATTTCTTAGCACTCCTGCCTCTCCTAGGCCGCCTCCTCCCCTTGCTCTAGCCAGCCTGCCGGCCCAGCTGACTCAGCCCGGGACAAAGGACCCAGTTCCAGGCTCAGCTCCTGGTTTTTCCCAGAGAATGACTCCGCCCCCTCCCCCCCCAAACATGGGGACTTTTAAACCTGGCTCTGAGCCGGGGCCGCTCCGTGGCGGACAGGTGCAGGCGGCGGCTAGCGCACACCTGGCCCGGGAGTGGCAGGCATGGCTAGCTGTGCACGCAGGCCTTCCAGGCACGCGGACGGGAATGTTGCCACGTTGCCCTTGCAGCTCCTGCGTGGCCCACCAGCGAGCACGGCCCCAGCGCTTACAGGCGGAGCTGGCTCTGCTGAAGTAGGGGCAATAAGCAGGAGATGACGGGTCCTTTGCCTGAGAAGACCGGCCCAGTCCTGCCAGGTGCGGAAATCATCCAGGAGCTCCTGGAGGGAAGGATGCTTGATAAGCTGCAGGATCGGGCCCTTCTTCCATTCCTCTTCCCACGTGGCTCCTTCCTGCCATTCCAAACAAACTGACTTTCACCCCCGATAAGTGTCTCCCCAGCCGGGGCTTCTGTCCCCCCAAAACCCAACTGCACCCCACTCCCCTGAAGAGGCGGGCGCAGGAGCAGGCCAAGGATCCGTCTGTGCTGCCTGCGTGGTTCCTCCCTGGTTAGTATTTGCTTTCCCTGTGTGTGTCTCAGCTGCTTCTCATGGTTGCTGAGGCTGTTTTGGGGGCATCCGGCGCCGGCTTTTGCGGAGGGACTGTGGGGGATTGTCATTTATTGCACACATCAACTGGGAACATGCCACAAAGAATTTCCTTTCGGAGGTTGCCCAACTATGCAGTGGCCTTTGTCTGCCCGTCTGCCCACTTCCCAGAGCGCGCTCCGCCACTTCAGACCAGAACGGACGACCGACGCGGGCTTAGCTGGCTCTGCAGATTCGTCAGGCGCCGGTTCCAGCGTTCCCTAAGAATGGAGGCTCCGCTCACTTCTGTTTCTCATGCATTTGCTCTCTCGCCCAAAGTTTGGAGTTGTTTTGGAAGCCACTCTGACTCCCGCATGACGTCACAGTGAGTTTGGAGTATCGCTGTCTCCAGTCTAGGTAGGCTCTTCCTGCTTTCTGTCTCTCTCTGTCTTGCCTGGCTCGTCTGGGCTCTCTCTGCTTTGCCACAACCCTCCAGGGCTTTCGTTTCAACTCCCCCCGCCCCGCGGTCTGTTATGTTGCAACTTGCGCGTTCCCCACTGCTGCTTTCTTGAGTTCCTTCCCTCACCCCGCCAAAGAATCAAAAAGTAACCCAAGAAGTGTGTGTGTGTGGAGGGGGTTAGAATCCAGGTTTACCATAGGCATCTGGGCCCAATTTTCGGCTGATTGCTGTCAAGAAGATTAGCAAGAAGCCACTGTACTCCATGTCGGTTTCACTTCCCAAGGAAGTGGATAGGGTGGGAAGAAAAGAGGGAGATGGTAGGCCAATTTGTAACTATTCGTGCACACAAAGCTCCATGAAAAGAACATTATTAAGGTTGCAAAGTTCAGTGCTCAGAAGGTAGAAAATCCCAGAATTCATGTGACTGGGACAGGGTAGTGCGACAGATTTTAATTCCGTGATCATACGCTAGTTTTGTCACAGGACTCCTGCTTCATTCAGTGCCCAGGATGGACAGTGGTCACTGAATGAGCAGAAAAACTTAAAAATCAGCACCTTAGAGACTAACCAAAAATCGAACTGGTATCGTGAGCTTTCGTGGGCACAGCCTGCTGCTTCAGGTGCTGGAGCCAGGGGCATAGAGGGACACATTTAAAGCAGAAAAGGGGGGGGGAGGGAACCCCCCGTCAATTGAAATGTCTGTGCAAAATGAGGCTAATGGTGTCACAGGGAGGAAGGAGAAAAATTGTTCCCCTTGGCCTCTGAGGATAGGACAAGAAGCAATGGGCTTAAACTGCAGCAAGGGAGGTTCAGGTTGGACATTAGGGAAAACTTCCTACCTGTCAGGGTGGTTAAACGCTGGAATAAACTGCCCAGGGAGGTTGTGGAATCTCTATTGTCTATGTTTTAAGAGCAGGTTGGCTAGACACCTGCCAGGGCTGGTCTAGAACAGTGTTTCTCAACCATCTTTTAATAAAGTGCCCCTTTAAAAAAGTAATATAAGGACCCCCACTACCTACAGTTTTCAGACACACAATTTGTTTTCTCCATTGCAACTCATTTGTTTAAACAACTTAAATATAGCTGGGCAGGTGATGACATTTTTGGGTGTAAAACGTACAAAAGTAATGAAGCGCTGTAGCACTTAAACCAAACATTGCGTTTTCTCCAGTTCCCAGTTGTCTTGGCGCACCCCCCAGTCGTCTCTCGTACCACTGGTTGAGAAACACTGCTCTAGAATAGATGGTGCTGGGTCCTGCCAGGAGGGCAGGGACTGAACTTGCTGACTTTTCGAGGTCCCTTCCAGTTCTAGTGCTCTAGGATTCCAGGGTTCTGATAGGAAAGAGGAATTTGCTCTCTAGCAGATGAAATCTCCTTCCCAAAGCAAGACACAGCCCCATATGCCACTTGAAGCTGGTGCTGGGGTCACCGGCTTTCAGGGTCTGCCCTTTCCTTGGCAGTGTTGCCAGCACTTGCAATTTTTACAAGTCTTGCATATGTAAGAGTGTTCTTTGTGCCCTAGCTCCTGGAGACCGGCACGAGTGTGAGATTGTTTGCTTGTTGCCATAAAAGTAAGAAAAGGCGCGTCTGGTGACAGCAAAAAGCCTGAAAACTTGACCCCCAAGGGTTAAACAAGCCCCAGAGCCACAAGGCAGATGCTGAGTATGCACAAGTGTATTATTTTAAATAAAATCCCATCTTGATTTCTAAGCCCAGCTCATGATCTCCTGGGGCCTGCCTCGGGATTTTGGAACCCTGTGGGGCGGCCATACGGCACTTGGCTCGTCTCAGCCTGATGGCGTTGTGGTTACTGGAGGGCTTCCCGTGGCGCACAGGGGCTCTATGTGCCTGGACTACCCAGGTGCAGCCGAGAGCCTTAGGTTTGCCGTCCCACCTGCACGTAGCCGTCACGTAGGCGTGTGCACAGTTGTGTAACCCTGGCACTCCATCTTTCCTAGGGTCCCAATACTGGTGAGCGTCGAAGAAACCCTTGAGAATGCATCCACGTGTGTCCTCCTCCTCCTTATCATTTCTTTGGTTGAATCATATGATGTTGCCTTAGTCCAGAAGTAGGTGGATGGTGGAAGCTCCCCTCATGCAAACTCACTCACCCTTTATGCCAGTAGCAGCAGCAGCCGCAGCCGCAGCAGCAGTGTGATCTGTCGCAATAGCAGCGCGCTGGGCCGAGGCAGCACCTCCGGGTGTCCGAGTACTGCACAGACGTGACACGCCGCCTGTTGAGACCAGCACAAGAAGTTGAATTTATTGTTGTTCATTTTATGTGACATATTTTCAGTCGCATCCTCCTGCAATCGATGACCTTCGGGGCATTTGCCGCCAAGGGAGAAACGCATCCTCATCGGCAGTTTGACGTGGACCGGTGTCTCGGCTTTCGGGGGTTTGGAACTTTGACTTGAGTGACGTCACTGGCCCGTTGAGAGGGGCATGCAGAGTGTGAGTTAGGGCTGCGCTTGGGTGGAGACCTTGAGTCTCTTGAGCTAGTTTACTCTGTCTGTCAGTTCGGATGGTCTGAGCCAGTCTGAATTCCACTGCTGTTTGCTGAGCAGCCGAAGGGCCTAGCCATCGCCAGGTGCCCTCCAGCAATGCAAGGAAGGAGCGCGTCTGCCCCCTGTAAGGATGAACAGGAAGGCAGAGGACGGCAAAAGGGATTTTCTATATAAATCAACCAGCTTTGCTGTAAGCACCATGCTAGAATGCATGTAGCAACCTGGCAGAAGTGGGACCCTGCAATTCGGCTTAGGGCAGCCTGGCTGTGCAGGTGGGGCCGTGCGGAGGAAGGCTCAGAGATGCTTGACCGAGAGGCAGATGGGCCCATGAATGAGAGTGGGGTTGGAGCCAAAGCTTACCTGCGACTGTTAATAGGCTACACCCTGGGACTCGCCCCGGATGTCTCGGTGCGAGGGAATAGTTGGAATAGAGCCTCCCTGAATCTGCAGGTTGAGTTATTAGTGTGTTTGTGAGACCAGCTCGCCCGAGAACTTCGGAACCACAGTGCGGCTCACGGGCAGTCCCCCCGGGATCAGGTGTTTCCCTTTCTCCATGTGTCCTGGCATCTGCTGCTCACCGCCGGCGCCACTTACCCTCTGTGCAGCACGGGGTTGTGACTGGCCTGGCAGCGGTTTTAATAGGGTCCCTGCAGGCAGCTGTCGCACGGGATGTTTTCCAGCTCCTGCCTCATTTGGAGTAAGGGGGAACCTTGCTTCTCGCTGGGCTCAGTGTTATCCCATAAGGTCATTTGGGGATTAAAAATACACGCTCAGGTTCATGTGGCTCAACATGTCAATTCTCCACAGGCTTTGCGTACACACAACACTGATGTTTCCCACCATTGTACTAACTCGCGAGGACCTGAACATGCAAGTGACTAGAAAGTCGATGTGAAGAAAAGTTGCGAGGGCATAAAATCTCTTTTCGCCCTTCCAGGCGAGAAATGCACAAACAGACAGTGTACAGGCTGAAGGGCAGAGACCACTTTTATTATTTTTCCGTTTCCGTGATCTAGGGAGTTGTGTTATGGAAATCTTCTTGTTAAATCTGATCTTTATCATGATAGTGTGACTTTAAATAGAGATTCCTCTGCACTGGCTTTAGGGCTTTTTGCCCTGTAGTTAATGAGTTGTAGTAGTGTAAATACATTCTTGACTCATTTGGTGTCCCCATACATTAAGTTGATAGTTTGGGGGATTATTGCTTGTTCCAAGATTAATGGGTGGAGTCCTTTTAATATGGCCTTTTTGGTATGCAGTGAATTTGAATTGGCGCAGTAGAAAACTTGAAAATTTGGAACAGAGAGCTGTCTCCTATCTTTATATGGGAAGATCAGAGTTTCTAGCTTTATTCTGGGGTTCTTGCCATTCCAAATACAATTTATTCTTTTGTATAACTGGTTTCATATGACCCACTGTGAAGAATGGATAATGATTTGGGGAGGAGTATTTTTTTCAAGGCTGTCCTCCCAATTAATGAGACTGAGAACATGTTCCAAAATTCCAGTTTTGCCTCCAGACTTTTTTAAACGAGCTTCAGTTTGATGCCTAACTATTCAATGGCGTTGGGAGCCCAAAGGGCAGCTTGTCGGAGGAGGGACCGTCAGCATCCTTCTTCAGTGGCTAAATGCAGGGTTTTGGCCGCTTTGCTTTCGGTCCAGACAGGTGTCCCCGATGTCCTAACAAATGAAACCCAGCCTGTGCTCTGGTGTCGGTGGGAATGACAGAACGGAACATCTTTGGTGTCAGGACACTTGGGAAGGATGTAGCAGGGACTTCTTGTTCAGTGCCGCCGACACAGCTCCAGCTCCAGCTCCAGCTCCATCCCGTGCAATCAGAGGGGGCGCAGTGCATTTTCAATTGAAGATTTGTTTCCCTCTAACCTTTTTAGTCCACTTTGACCTTAAAATCAGTGGGCGCGCCCAGGGCAATTGGGGGTGCACTCAGGGGGTCGGTGGGTGCGCACAGGGCATTTGGGGTGCACACAGGACATTGGGGGTGCGCTCAAGGGGTCGGTGGGCATGCACAGGGCATTGGGGGTGCGCTCAGGGTCGGTGGGCATGCACAGGGCATTGGGGGTGCGCTCGGGGTCGGTGGGCATGCACAGGGCAATTGGGGGTGCACTCAGGGGGTTGGTGGGTGCGCACAGGGCATTTGGGGTGCACACAGGGCATTGGGGGTGCGCTCAGGGGGTCGGTGGGCATGCACAGGGCATTGGGGGTGCGCTCGGGGTCGGTGGGCGCGCACAGGGCATTGGGGGTGCGCTCGGGCTCGGTGGGCACGCACAGGGCATTGGGGGTGCGCTCGGGGGGGTCGGTGGGTGCGCACAGGGCATTTGGGGTGCACACAGGACATTGGGGGTGCGCTCGGGGTCGGTGGGCATGCACAGGGCATTGGGGGTGCGCTCGGGGTCGGTGGGCGCGCACAGGGCATTGGGGGTGCGCTCGGGGTCGGTGGGCGCGCACAGGGCATTGGGGGTGCGCTCGGGGGGTCGGTGGGTGCGCACAGGGCATTTGGGGTGCACACAGGACATTGGGGGTGCGCTCGGGGTCGGTGGGCATGCACAGGGCATTGGGGGTGCGCTCGGGGTCGGTGGGCATGCACAGGGCATTGGGGGTGCGCTCGGGGTCGGTGGGCGCACAGGGCATTGGGGGTGCGCTCAGGGGGTCGGTGGGCGCCCAGGGCATTGGGGGTGCGCTCAGGGGTCGGTGGGCATGCACAGGGCATTGGGGGTGCGCTCAGGGGATTGGTGAGCGCACACAGGGCATTGGGGGTGCACTCGGGGTGGGTGGGCGCACACAGGGCATTGGGGGTGCACTCGGGGGGTTGGTGGGCGCGCACACGGCATTGGGGGTGCTCGGGGTCGGTGGGTGCACACAAGGCGTTGGGGGCACGCACAAGGCATTGGGGGTGCGCACAGGGTATTGGGGTGCACTTGGGGTTGGTGAGCGCATGCAGGGCGTGGGGGGCGTGCGCAGGGCATTGGGGTGCACTCGGGGTCAGTGGGCGCGCACACGGCATTGGGGGTTCACTCGGGGTGGGTGGGTGCGCACAGGGCATTGGGGGTGCTCGGGGTCAGTGGGTGCACACAAGGCGTTGGGGGCACGCGCAGGGCATTGGGGGCGCGCACAGGGCATTGGGGGTGCACTCGGGTTCGGTGGGCGCACGCAGGACGTGGGGGGCGTGCGCAGGGCATTGGGGGTGTACTCAGGGTCGGTGGGTGCGCACAAGGCATTGGGGGCACGCGCAAGGCATTGGGGGTGCGCACAGGGTATTGGGGTGCACTTGGGGTTGGTGAGCGCATGCAGGGCATGGGGGGCGTGCGCAGGGCATTGGGGTGCACTCGGGGTCAGTGGGCGCGCACATGGCATTGGGGGTTCACTCGGGGTGGGTGGGTGCGCACAGGGCATTGGGGGTGCTCGGGGTCAGTGGGTGCACACAAGGCGTTGGGGGCACGCGCAGGGCATTGGGGGCGCGCACAGGGCATTGGGGGTGCACTCGGGGTTGGTGGGCGCACGCAGGACGTGGGGGGCGTGCGCAGGGCATTGGGGGTGTACTCAGGGTCAGTGGGTGCGCACAAGGCGTTGGGGGCACGCACAAGGCATTGGGGTTGCGCAGGGTATTGGGGGTGCACTTGGGGTCGGTGGGCGCATGCAGGGCGTGGGGGGCGTGCGCAGGGCATTGGGGGTGCACTTGGGGTTGGTGAGCGCATGCAGGGCGTGGGGGGCGTGCGCAGGGCATTGGGGTGCACTCGGGGTCAGTGGGCGCGCACACGGCATTGGGGGTTCACTCAGGGGGTGGGTGGGTGCGCACAGGGCATTGGGGGTGCTCGGGGTCAGTGGGTGCACACAAGGCATTGGGGGCACGCGCAGGGCATTGGGGGTGTACTCAGGGTCAGTGGGTGCGCACAAGGCGTTGGGGGCACGCGCAAGGCATTGGGGTTGCGCAGGGTATTGGGGGTGCACTCGGGGTCGGTGGGCGCATGCAGGGCGTGGGGGGCGTGCGCAGGGCATTGGGGGTGCACTCGGGGTCGGTGGGCGCATGCAGGACGTGGGGGGCGTGCGCAGGGTATTGGGGGTGCACTCGGGGTCGGTGGGCGCATGCAGGGCGTGGGGGGCGTGCGCAGGGCATTGGGGGTGCTCGGGGTCGGTGGGTGCGCACAAGGCGTTGGGGGCACGCGCAAGGCATTGGGGTTGCGCAGGGTATTGGGGGTGCACTTGGGGTCAGTGGGCGCATGCAGGGCGTGGGGGGCGTGCGCAGGGCATTGGGGGTGTACTCGGGGTCAGTGGGCACACGCAAGGCATTGGGGGCACGCGCAGGGCATTGGGGGTGCGCTCAGGGGTGGGTAGGCGCGCACACGGCATTGGGGGTGCACTCAGGGTGGGGGGCGTGCGCAGGGCATTGGGGGTGCTCGGGGTCGGTGGGTGTGCACAAGGCATTGGGGGTGCGCTCAGGGGTGGGTGGGCGCGCACACGGCATTGGGGGTTCACTCAGGGGGTAGGTGGGTGCACACAGGGCATTGGGGGTGCTCGGGGTCAGTGGGTGCGCACAAGTCGTTGGGGGCACGCGCAAGGCATTGGGGTTGCGCAGGGTATTGGGGGTGCACTTGGGGTCGGTGGGCGCATGCAGGGCGTGGGGGGCGTGCGCAGGGCATTGGGGGTGCACTCGGGGTCGGTGGGCGCATGCAGGGCGTGGGGGGCGTGCGCAGGGCATTGGGGGTGCACTCGGGGTCGGTGGGCGCATGCAGGGCGTGGGGGGCGTGCGCAGGGTATTGGGGGTGCACTTGGGGTCGGTGGGCGCATGGGGGGCGTGCGCAGGGCATTGGGGGTGCACTCGGGGTCGGTGGGCGCATGCAGGGCGTGGGGGGCGTGCGCAGGGCATTGGGGGTGCACTCGGGGTCAGTGGGCGCATGCAGGGCGTGGGGGGCGTGCGCAGGGCATTGGGGGTGCACTCAGGGTCAGTGGGCACACGCAAGGCATTGGGGGCACGTGCAGGGCATTGGGGGTGCACTCAGGAGGTTGGTGGACGCGAGCAGGGCGTTGGTGGGCGCACACATATAGCACATGGGATTGCAGCTGCTCAAAGCTCCCAGGCCTGCACCCGGTGAGAGACGATCACACTGCAGGTTGGCGGCGGGTTCCCCTGTGCTAGTGGGGAAGCTGAGGCACGGTGGAGAGGCGCACAGGATACAAATGCCTGTTGCTAGAACAGCCCTTCCCCAGCCCCAAATGGCAGCCCCAGGCTATGTTTGGCTGTGGGCTGGGGAGGCTGGGCTCCATGGGACAGGGGCAGGTTCTCCGCAGTCTAAGCTGGGCCTGACAGACTCCCTGGCGTAGCCCCTTTGGCCTGATCCTGCCCCTCTGGTTTTTCTGCAGGGACGTGCCCTGCAGAGCGGGAAGGTGCAGAGGGAGCAGGGATGGGACAAGGGCAGAAAGGTAGCAGGGTTTGGGGAAACAGGCTTAGGCTGGGCCGTCGGACGGCTCGCAGCGCCAGGGCAGCGGATGCTCCTCAGCGTGCATGGAGTGGCTGCTTCCGGATGTCCCTTGCAAGGGCCGACCCCCAGCTAGCCCGCCCCTGAGGCTGCTCTTGCAGGTGTGAGGCTGACGGAGGGCGGTTCACGCTGCTGGACCTTGGGATCGGCGCTCACTTCATGCAGGCCCATGTCCCTGGCCCTCCCCACCCTCCCGCTCCCCAGTACATGAGCGCTGGAGCTGCCGCACTGGATCCTCGGCCGTGCAGGAGCATGAAGCTGATTGAGAGGAGGAAGGATCTGCGCAATTTGCCTCCTGGGGCTGTAATTAGTGAGGCTGGCAGGCAGAGTGTTGTCAGAAGGAATGACACACAGCAAGGGGACTGGAACGGCAGTGCTCTGTGTAATGCACACCCTGGAGAACGAGGTGTAATTAGCGACAGGCCCTTGGAGCCGCAAGCTGGCTGCAATGCTCCAAGGCTGCTTCTTTCGTTCTCTTCTTCCCTTCCCTGCCACCTTCCTTCGGTGTGGAAATTCCTCTCCTCACCTTCAGACCAAGACAAACTTGCCTGGGCGTGTGTGTGTGTGTGTGTGTGTGTGTGTGTCTGTGTGTGATGCCAGGCAGTGCGTTGATGCAACATTCACACCACACCGCTGAAATCACGACGTCAGGTTCCAGCCGCAGTGCTGGTTTCGTATGCTGCATGCCCCGCAGTGTAGCACCCAGTGACATGGTGAAGTGTACATGCAGGCCTGGCTGGGCACGCGCCTCCACCCAAGTGTGACTTCCCCGGCGTACATACAATTGGTCCTGTAGAAAATGGAGCTTGCCTACGACGACCCTTGAAATGTTGCTGAAGAGCCCCCCTCTTATTCCATTCCAAGCTGTGTTAACACTGTCCTGCGCTGAATTCCGGGAGTAAGAGCAAGGCCAGTTGGAAGGGGAGCTAGGCGTGGGTGGGGCTGCTGAGCCCAGAGAGCCTACAAGCACTGCTGGGGGTGCCAGCAGAGTCTACAAGTTCCTTGCCCTGGTGAGCGTCTGTCGCGATCCAAATTCGGCACAGGTCCCAGGCTGCCTCGGTGCTCCAGGCAAATCCCACGGCGAGTGCCCAAGGAACGTTAATTCCTGTTGGGTACTAAAGATGTGTCTGGGTTTCATAAGCCAGTTGTAATCTGCAGCTGCCCAGGAGGGCCAGGTGGACAAGCCGTACACAAAGCAGCTTAGTACAGCAGGCGAGAGAACCCGCTTTTGTGGCCAGCCAGTGGCCCTGTGGCACCTCAGAGGCCAACGCAAATCTGTGCATTTGGGAGTGTCCCTAGGTGGCCCCGTGGCGGCTCTGTGCCCCCCTGCGATTGCCAAAGGCCAGTGGAACCTAGGGAGGAGGGAGGATCGGCTCGCAGAGCTGGCGAAAGGAATGGAAAAGAGAGAGAGTGGAGGATCTCCAGGTGCAAACCCACCGCCCTGCCCATTGAGAACCTTTGATGAACCCGAGAGCAAAGGGGCGCCTTTGGCATGAAGGGGGTTGCATCCTCTCCCGGCACTAACAGTACAGGCAGGTCAGCGCGCCTAGAGAGAAGGGCTTTTCCTAAAAGCTCCCCTGAGCTCCTCAGGGCATGGCCCTTAGGCACCCCTGGGTCCTTGCCAGCTGGATCTGCCAGGTGCCCTTTTGTAGCTGGGTGACCTTTCGGTGAGGGGGGGGGGGGGACTCGATCCCATGACCTTCAAGAAGATGGGAGAAGACAAAGGGCGTTTCATGCCGCAGCAGAGTCACTTCCGAGCTAACCCCTCCCCAGAGAGGCCACGTTCTAAAAGTGCTCTGCATCCTGGCGATTGGTAGCAACGTTTAGCCACCGGTAACCTGAGTCCGCAACGTGTGGGTGTCCACCTGTGTGTTTGGGGAGGCATCTGAGCATGGCTGTGATGGCAGGTTCCGGTTTGACGGAGGAGAATGAACGGCTGGCTTTCTCCTGGGGGGCGTGTGAAATGCCTCTGCTCTTACATGAGCCCAAAGGATGCTCCTGCACGTTTCCTGCTGCTTCTCAGGAGTGGGCTGTGCCCTGACGGGAAGGCTAGCTGTGCGACGTTTGTCCCTCTGGGGAAGAGGACCTGCAAAGGGCTGGGGGGCTTTGGGGTGTAGAGACCATCCCCTCAGGGGCGTTATGTCCCTTTCGTCACAGGTCAGAGTGGGCTGGGAGTTTGGACACACCCAGAGCAGAGAGCCACAGGGAGCAGCCAGCTGCTTACAGCGGCGTGGGGCTCCCCCAAAGCGGCTGGCTGCTCTGTGCGTGCGGGTCCTGGGGGGCGTCCCGCCGGCCGGACCTCCCCCGCCCCTGCAGGAGGAGAAGCAATACCGGGCTGGGGCATCTTTCTGCCTATAACTATCGGTGAACAACCTACATGGTTCTACTGGTGCAAGACCCGTGTGCAGAGCAGGCCTCCCTCGCCTCCTTTGCCGCTTCCTCCATTGTAGGTAGGCACGGTGATGCGCAGGCTGCCGAGGAGGCAGAGAGCCGTTGGGGACCGGCCGGCAGGCTAGAGCCCCATTCGGTAGCCTTCCCGCCGCAGGGAGCTCCTAGCCCTTGGTTGGGGAGCTGGGAGGTGGCCAGGTTACAGCAAGCACCTGTAACAGCCCAGCGTTGCTGCCTGCCGTGGAGCTGGAGCATGTGCAATACCTCCAGCTGCAGCACGGCCACCTGGCATTCCTGCTCCCGGATCCAGGCCGGAGGCTTGCTGGGCTGCCCCTTCCCTGCGGCTGAAATGCTGCTGCGGAGCCAGGAATTCTCTTCCCTTCCCTGGAGACAGATGGGCTTTAGAGACAGACTTGAGCGTTATCCAAAAATACACGTGTAAAAATACACCAGCCTGCTCACGCCGACTCATCTCCCTTGCTGCTTGGGGCTGTAGCGCGTGCGGCCTCAACCCTGACTCATCAGTGACAGGAGAAGTGCGCGAGGCTCTGATCCAGGAGCCTCCTCCCCAGCGCTGAGGAACCAGGAGCCGAGCTCGCAGCTGGGAGGCGTTCATTTAACTCATTGCTGCCGCCCTCCGTTCCTGCTCCGGCTCCCTCCTGGGCTCCAGGCTGCTTTGTGGGAACAGGACAGCCCCAGCCTTTAGGAGAGGCGGTCTGCTTCCTCCAGCACGGCCCGAGCAGCATTCGGCTGGGCCCTTGCTCCAGTCTTCGCAGGAACAGGGAAGTGCAAAGGGCAGCGGATGGCCCAGTAATTATATATCAAACGTGCCCTAAACCCTGCTGCCCACCGCCGGGCTATGAACCGTTCCTGCCACCAGGGACTTCAGTGTCCACACGACTTCCTTGCGCGTGCCAGTCGTCGGGCACGGGTTGGGTCTCGTGGAACTTGGAGATGGATCAGCGAGGCCAGCTCCCTGCGAGGGCGGCAGTCCTCCCGCCTGCATGCCTAGCTAGCTTGGAAGACTCGCCAGCCGTTCGAAGAGCCCTCTCCACTCGGTCCGGAGGCTCTTCCAGACCCTTCTAAATCGTCGCATCAGGACGTTTGTCTTGGCTACGTTTTCCCTCTTTCTCATTTCGTTGCACCTTCCCCCGACTCCGTGTGTGGCCATTGTAGTCTGCAGGGCAAGTTTCCCCCACGCGGCAACATCCGCACTCAAGCCACCTTGAATGAAGCGTGCTGGTGGCGTCCCACAGGAAGACATGCTAACTGCTTTCCTACAAATCGAATCTACGCCCGTCGGCCCCCGGGGCCCTTCCTCCATTACTGTTGTTCTGAGACCCACCGAAACCAGGTCTGTCTGGCATCCCGTCTGCCCCTTGCTCCCGGTTCCATTGTCCTGCTGGTAGAATCATAGAATCACAGAGCACTAGGACTGGAAGGGACCTCGAGAGGATGTTGAGTCCCACCCCTTGCCCTCATGGCAGGACCCAGCACCATCCAGACCATCCCTGACAGGTGTCTGTCAAACCTGCTCTTAAAAATCTTCGGTGATGGGGATTCCACAACCTCCCGAGGCGATTTATTCCAGTGTGTAGCCACCCTGACAGGCAGGAAGATTTTCCTAGCGTCCAACCTAAACCTCCCTTGCTGCAGGTTAAGCCCATTGCTTCTTGTCCTGTCCTCAGAGACCAGGAAGAACAAGTTTTCTCCCTCCTCCTTGTAATACTATCTTTTAGGTACTTGAAAACTGCTCTCATGTCCCCGCTCAGTCTTCTCCTTTCTGAACTAAACAAACCCAATTCTTTCAGCCTTCCCTCATGGCTCATGTTCTCTAGACCTTGCATCATTCTTGTTGCTCTTCTCTGGACCCTCTCCAATTTCTCCACAGCTTTCTTGAGATGTGGTGCCCAGAACTGGACACAATGCTCCAACTGAGGCCTAATCAGCACAGAGTAGAGCGGCAGAATGACTTCTCATGTCTTGCTCACAACACTCCTGATAATGCAGCCCAGAATCATGTTTAATTTTTTTCCAACAGCGTCACACTGCTGACTCCTATTTAGCTTGTGGTCCACTATGACCCCTAAATTCCTTTCTGCAGGGCTCCTTCCTAGACAGTCGCTTCCCATTCTGGGTGTGTGACACAGATTGTTCCTTCCTAAGTGGAGCACTTTGCATTTGTCCTTATTAAACTTCATCCTATGTACCTCAGACCATTTCTCTGGTTTGTCCAGATCAGTTTGAATTATGACCTTACCCTCCAAAGCACTTGCAACCTCTCCCAGCTTGGTATGATCTGCAAACTTAATAAGCGTACTCTTTATGTCAATATCTAAATTTTTAATGGAGATATTGAACAGAACCGGTCCCAAAACAGACCCCTGCGGAACCCCACTTGTTATACTCTTCCAGCAGGATTGTGAGCTGTTAATAACTACTCTGAGAACAGTTACCCAGCCAGTTATGCACCCACCTTTGAGTAGCCCCATCTAAGTTGTATTTGCCTAGTTTGTTGTTGATAAGATCATGCGAGACCGTATCAAATGCCTTACTATACTGGCTGTTACCGATCACCTTATTTTCTTCCCAATGTTTGCAAATGAATTGCTTAATTATTTGCTCCATTATCTTTTCTGACGCACAAGTTAAACTGATTGGTCTGTAGTTTCCTGGGTGGTTCTTATTTCCCTTTTTATAGATGGGCACTAGATTTGCCCTTTTCCAGTCTTCTGGAATCTCTCCTGTCTCCCATGATTTTTCAAAGACGATCGCTAGAGGCTCAGATACCTCCTCTATCAGCTCCTTGCGTACTGTACGGTGCATTTCATCAGGCCCTGGGGACTTGCAGGCAGCTAACTTTTCTAAGTCATTTTTCACTTGTTCTTTTTTATTTTCTCTTCTAACCCTACCCCCTTCCCACTAGCATTCACTGGGAGGCATTCCTTCGTCAGACTGCTCGGGGAAGACCGAAACCAATGGGAATTGGAATTGGCCCTGCCTAGAGCAGGGGGCTGGACTTGATGACCTTCTGAGGTCTCTTCCAGTTCTGTGATTCTATGATAAGTCATTAAGCACCTCTGCCATTTCCAAGTTTCCTGTTGTTTCTCCCTCCCCACTGAGCGATGGGCCTACCCTGTCCTTGCTCTTCCTCTTGCTCCTAATATATTTATAGAAAGTCTTCTTGTTTCCCTTTATGCCTGTAGCTAGTTTGGGCTCTTTTTGTGCCTTTGCCTTTCTAATCTTGCCCCTGCATTCCCGTGTTGCTTGCCTATATTCATCCTTTGTCATTTGTCCTAGTTTCTACTTTTTATGTGACTCCCTTTTGACTTTGAGATCATGCGAGATCTCCTGCTAGTAAATAATACCAGTAGTGTTCCCTCGCTCCGACAGGGCCCTTAGAAGCCTCTAGATGCAAGAGCTTTGCAAAGGAAGCTTAGTGGTCTTGTCTCCATTTTAACGCTAGAGAAACTGAGGCGCAGACTGAGGAAGTAATTCCTTTAGCGTTGCACAACAGGCCAGTGGAGGAGCTGGGAATCTTGGTTCCTTGTCCAGGTTTGATTCTCTGGATCACGTTGCTAATTTGTTTTCTTCTTCTTTGTTCTGTTCTTTCACTCAGGAATGTGGATAGATTTCCTGGCTCTCTGAGGGCCATGCCTCTCTTTTTTATTCATGCTTTTTTTCATTTACTCTTCTCCAGCCATCCCAGCCTGTCCCCACTCTCCCTGGCTCTTCAGAGAGAGGTGTTTGCTAAGCTACGGTTAACTGATTCCCCTAATGCCCGGAGGTGCCAGTCATAGACTCATTGATCTGTACAGATTCCTGCTTTTGCAAATTCCCCTTTGCCTACTTTGTATCAGTTGCTACATATGCAAGGGCACCTTCCCCTGGATTTTCTAGTATCAGAGGGGTAGCCGTGTTAGTCTGAATCTGCAAAAGCGACGAGGAGTCCTGTGGCACCTTATAGACTAACTGAAGTGTAGGAGCATAAGCTTTCGTGGGCAAAGAACCACTTGGTCAGATGCATGTAGTGGAAATTTCCAGAGGCAGGAATAAATATGCAGGCCAGGATCAGGCTGGAGATGACGAGGTGGATCCAATCAAGGAGGATGAGGCCCACTTCTAGTAGCTGATCTGGAGGTGTGAATTCCAAGAGAGCAGAAGCTGCTTTTGTAGTTAGCGAGCCATTCACAGTCTTTGTTTAATCCAGAGTTGATTGTGACAAACTTAAAGATGAACTGTAGCTCAGCAGTTTCTCTTTGAAGTCTGGTCCTGAAGTTTTTTTGCTGCAGGATGGCTACTTTTAGATCTGCAATTGTGTGTCCAGGAAGATTGAAGTGTTCCCCTACAGGTTTTTGTATGTTGCCATTCCTAATATCAGATTTGTGTCCATTGATTCTTTTACGTAGGGACTGTCCAGTTTGGCCAATGTATATAGCAGTGGGGCATTGTTGGCACATGATGGCATATATTACGTTGGTAGATGTGCAGGAGAATGTACCAGTGACAGTATGGCTGATCTGGTTAGGTCCTGTGATGGTGTTGCAGGTGTATATATGTGGGCAGAGTTGGCACCGAGGTTTGTTGCAGGGATTGGTTCCTGAGTTCGAGTTATTATGGTGCGGTGTGTAGTTGCTGGTGAGAATACGCTTCAGGTTGGCGGGTTGTCTGTGGGCAAGGACCGGCCTACCTCCCAAGGCCTGTGAGAGCGAGGGATCATTGTCCAGGATGGGTTGTAGATCACTAATGACGCGTTGGAGAGGTTTTAGCTGGGGACTGTAGGTGGATTTTCTAAACTGCTTTACCCTTCTTTTTCTTGTTGAAGATGTATTTTAAATCAGGCAGAAACGAGACCCATGAATTTTTATTTCAGAAAAATCATCTCCTTTTGAAGGAGCAATTAGACACATTCAAGACATTGGGAACTCCCAGTTCTCTGTAGCTGGGGAAGTAGCTCTTTCAGACATAGCTGTCTTCTACAAGGCAGGTATTAAACTGGCATGTGTGAAACAGTAAAGGTGCTGGGGAGGTGACAGCATGATTACTGTGGTAGTTACTGTTTGTTAATGTGCTGGAAAGAGCTGCTGTTCCAAAGGACTGGTAGAGTCTCTGTTGCCTAAAAGACAGGTGGCCAGGTAAGGCCCTGTCCCATCCCAGGACAGTCAATAAGAGTCTTTCCATTGACTTCACAGGAGATTGGATTGGGCCCAGAATGCCTTCTCGTGGAGGTGTGGGGCCCTCTGAGGAGGTCCTGGCAATCTCTCATGGAGACACTGTGGACAAGTGAAAACGTGGCGCTCATTCTGAATGTCTTTCTCTGGTTGCCGGGGGTGCGACCCGTGGCTGAGACCACGGGGATGTGGCGCTGTGATGCCGGGTAAGGCAAAGGGTGCTTTGGGAGAGGCCATCTCTCGTGGTAACTGTTGGGAAGGTGAAGGAGGCCGGCTAGGCGAGGGCCTTTTTGAAGGAAGAGCAGGGTTGAAGTAAAAGCTGGTGGAGGAGGGGAGGGGGAGTTCAGCAGGGTGTGCGAGGAACACGAGGGTACGAGGGAAGGCTGGTGGAAGCCAGGTTCCCGTTAGCAGGCTAGAATGAACAGCAGGCTGTGCTCCCAGCTCCGAGGGCTGATTGTACCCACCCAGTGCACAGACTTGTTGGGCTTTGGCTGCCGGACCGCAGCGGTATTGTGCTGTGCAGTGCACCCTCGCTGAGCGCCCTCCAGCTGTGCACCAAGCAGTGTGACTCGCCTCTGTCACAGGAGGCTTGTTCGGCCAGTATGGCCTCGGCGGGGGGTTTGCCTAGAGGCGACCACTCCCCTGTGACCAGGTGGACCTGTGACGGGGCGTCAGGCCTTCCCTGTCTCCCTGACGCTCCCCCCAAGGAGAATCCAGTCAGACTGTGCGACCGACTGACCAGCGAAGAACCAGCCGGGCGGCACCGAGGTGTGCCAGTGTCTGCTCAGAGGCACGGCTCGCTGGGACTGGCACAGGGGGAACGCCTCAGGCTCACCCAGAAGCCAGGGTCTGGCCTTATGTGCTGCAGCTAAGCCGCTGCAGGCTCAAGTTGCTAAGTGACGTGGCTGTTCAGAGGCTCACACCCGAACTGGCTGCCGAAGGATGCAGATGCAGGCAGGTAGTGCCCGCAGTACCACGCACGGCCCTACAGGGGGCGCTGCCGAGCTGCCCCGCGCCACGCTGCCCCGGAACGGGTGGGTAGGAGTGGCCAGGAAAGCTCCCGTGGCCTGGGTGACAGGGCTCTGCGTCCTTTCCTTGCCACGTGGCCGCCGGGGCTGCTCCGGAAGACCAGTGTGTTGCTGGGTGGCTCTGGGGCGCTCCTCACGTGGCTGTGGGTCGGGAGCAGGCCCGTGCCGAGGCGTCTCCCGGGGAGCAGCGTGGGAGCGTGCGAGACTCGGCAGGGGAGTTGGCACTGCTTGCGGGTGAGCGTGGCGCAGGCCCACGAAAGCCTTCTGGAAGTAGGGTACCACGTCCTGCCTCTGAGGGTCTGGGGGCTGCTGCCTAGTCCTGCGCCGTGTGCTTGGCCAGAGAGGCGTGGGGGGTCTCGGTGGAGGGGCAGGGCAGCCGCTTGCTTGTCCTACAAAGAGAGCAAGCACGCAGTGGGGGCGAGGAGGCTGGGCTGGGAGCGCGGGGGGGACTACGGCTCCATTGATTGGTATTCTGCCTGGTTGCTCTCACTGGTTTGGAGTTAGCCTTAGCGATTGCCTGGCAACCGCAGAGTAAGAGTACAACACCAGCTCGGAGTCCAAGCCTGCTCCCTGCATGCTCCTACCCCTGCTCCCACGCCGCTGCCGGGCCGGCCCCTCCCCACTCGGCTCTGCGCGGACGCACGGGGAGAGGAAGGGGAGCTGGACAGCAAGCGAAGCTCAGGCATGTGGAGCCCAGAGGGCTCTGAGCACGGGGACGGCGGGCGGGCTGGCTGCCGCTAAGGTTTGGTCTGTCTGTCTGTCTGTCTGCTGTCTGTCCCGGCGCCGTGGGAAGGGGGTCCCGGCCGCTGCCACCATGGCTCTGCTGCGCCTCTCCCTGCCTGCCACGTCCATGTGCTGGTGCAAGTGCTGCGGGGGCAGCACCTTGTCGGCCCTGCCACTGCCCAGGCGTGCTTGAGGGCTGGCTCTTGCTGGTGTGCACCTCTCTCCAGCGGCACCTCCCGCAGGGCGAGCGCCCGTCCCGCTGGCGGGCAGCCCGCAGGAAGGGTGCCAGAGCAGAGCAGGCGTGGCCTGCCTGGGGCGTGGGCAACATCTCTCTGGGCGTGGGACTGGTGGCTCTGAATGTCTCTGCCCCAGAATCAGCTGCTGGGGGAGCTGGAGAAGGCCAGCTGATTGATGGCTGTGTACGGTGTATACACAATCACACATTGCACAGCCACACGTGTCCTTTCTCTCCCACAGCTCTGTCACACCCCCTCGTGCACCCGCCTCTTGCACTTCTCCATGCCCCTCGCACACTCAGACCCTCTTGCACACGCACACGGGGATTCACGGGAGCTAGCTGAATGCCTGCCAGACACTGCCTGCCATGGTAGGTGTGCTGATCCGTCCTGCTGAAACAGCCAGGGCAGGACCCGCTGTGGGAAGCGACGTCCCAGCACTTTGGGCTCCTGTCAAACTCGTAACAAACGGTGCTGGCGGTGAAACCACATTGAACCGTTCACACTTGGGTCGCAGTAGCTGGCACGTGGGAACCTCTCTCTGTCGGAGCAGCTCTGCTACTGGCGTTCGGGGCCGCGCGCTTGCCCAGCACCGAGTGCCTGAGACGGGACTTGGGGCCCGAAGTCAGGTCATACGGGCTGTGTGACCTTGGGCAAGTCGCTCCCATAATCCCCTTCCGTCGCCTGGGGACAGTAGCGCTTTCCCTGCCCCCCAGGCAAACGTCCATTGGCCAGTTTGCCAGGCAGACTGCAACACACAGCGGCCCAGCTGCATTCCCGGGCCTGGGATCGTTTCTGTGCGCCTGAATGCAGAGCTTGTGACCCGCCCCCCCCCCCACACACACACATACACAACATGCTGGTGGGGTGTGCTGAGAATTGTTGACTCACCACTCCAGCCAGGGGCGTCCCGTTTCTCCCCAGGATCGGGGGTTGGGGGGTACAGAGAGTTTGCCTCTAGCCAGCAAGAGGATCGTTGGGTCCATGTGGCCTCTTTGCGCCTTGGCCTCCATGGAGGTTGCCTGCAGGGCAGGCGGTGAGCACAGCTGTTGATGGGGACGTCTGCCAACCATGCACCAGGCCATCCCCATCCCGACAAGCACACCTGAGCGCTTCGGGAGCTCCCTTGCATGGCTCAGATGTTCCTGGCAGGCTGGTGAATGAAAGGTGTTAAAGGAACACGTCTGCTTTTGTCTTTCAGAGCCTGGGGTCTGCAGACAAGAAGGACTTCAACCAGCCCAAGTAAGTGCCGGTGGCCTGTGTGCGCACAGGAGTGTGCGCGCCCGAGTGGAAAATCACTGTTGCAGCCTGTGATTGGGGGAACGGCCGTACGGGGTTAAAATTAGCCACGCCTGCGGATGAGAACAGCTGCTGCCGCTCCCCTTGCTAGGACCACTCCCCGGGGGCTGCTAGGCGCTTTGCTTCCGGGCAAAGGCAGATCCCCAGATGAGGTCAGGGACCGGCTGGTGTCCTGTGGCCTCGGGAAGAGGGGGGTGCCGGGACGGTCTTTCCCACTGTGGCCACCCCTGGCTCCAGGATCATACTGAACACGGTGCGGTTGGGCCAGAGAGTCTGGGGCGCGGCCGTAGGGTGTAACAGGCTGGTCCTGAAGCAGAGCTTTCCCTGCCAGCGTTTGGGCACATGCTTCCCCCTCATTCCTTCTGCACCCAGTCGTCCCCAGGGAGGGCGAAATCGGGTTGGAGGGCTGTGGATCGGCCGTAGCCATGATCACAGACAAAGGCTCTCCCCATACTCCACCCACCCAGCAACAGCAGAGCGTCCACATGGACCCTCGCTCTTATCCACGAGACCGTGAATAAATAGAGCCCACAAGTCGGCAGGTATCGCGTCCGCAGAGGCCAGTGGAGAGCTCCCTGGCTCATTAGACGCGGACTCACGTTTTGTATCAGTGCAGTGTTCTCTGACGCCAGCCCTTGCACCAGCCCCTGTGTCTTGGTCCCTGAGCGAAGTACAGCCAAAGCCCTTGCCTCTGGAAACTGGGCCGTTACACCAAACATGCAAGGCCTTTTGGTACAGGAGGGCTTCCTGTTTGAGGCGCAGCCCTGCCAATGTGATCTCTGGATACATGCGACCTCTTAGAACTAGAGACGCTTACAGCATCCGGTCCTGGCGGGGGAGCCGCTCCTGGGGCCCTGCGGCGCTGGGACGTTGAAGGTTCACGTGTGTGTGGACAGGCTGCTGTCATCGCCGCGCTGACCTTTTTCTGAACTTGTTCAACCTGCTCCCCCAGTGCGCCGAGGTATTTCTGGTGCTGGGCGCTGTGGAGCGAGCTGGAACGTCAGGGAACAGTGGTAGCATTTTCTCCTTCAGGGGGATGGGGTATGGAAGAAACGTCTTTAAAAATAGAGTTGTTCTGCTATTTATTTCTCCTGGTTGCTTTCCAAAGCGCATCTCCCGAAGGTTCCTTTTCAGCACTGTGCTGTGAGCGTGAAACAGCCTCTGTCGGTGCCTGGTCTGGTTGCGCTAAGCATCAGAATAGATAGCTGTGGAGCGCCCCTCGGTTTCTGACTTCACATGGCTTGACTAACAGCGAGCGTTGCTTGCAGTGTGTGATGTGTGGGTTGGGTACGTCTGTGTGTATTTCTTCCATCCCTCCATCGACATTCCCTTGATTTGTCTGTTGCCAAGATGGGCCAAAAGAAATGCTGAACATTAGGCTCCAAATTTCATATTTAGAAACCGAAATTACAGGAGCTCCCAGTCCTCTGGCTTCGGGGCGGGCATGTGCTGATCATCCATTTTTAAACGTCAGTGGAGCTGCTGGGCGCTCAGCTCTTTGGAAAATGAAAGCTCGTATGTAGGTGCCCAAACCTGCCGCAGGTTGCTGGAAGCGCTGAGGCTCTGGGCGGAGCTCTGGCCCCACACTAGGTGGAGTGAAGAAAGGAAGCGACTGTGGCTGAGCCTTTGATTTCCAGGTGTAGCCTAGTTAACCGCCCTCGGGGGCTGGCCTGAGGCGCCGTATGTGGGGCGTGTTGTCCCTGAGGCGAGAAGCATGAGCGTGCCTCTTTCACGCTCTTGTGAGACTGCTCACCACAGACGCGGGAGGCAAACACTGGAGATTCGTCTTCAATGGAGAGGCCGAGCCATGGACCCCTCCAAGCCCCGCACTGCAGGAGAACCCAAGAGTCTCCTAGAGCTTCCTCCAGACCATCCCATTGTGTGTGTGTGGGAGGGGGGGGGTTGCCTGCCGCAAAGAGGGCGCTCTCCCCCACCCACTGAAGTCACAGGATAGTGGGCTAACCCAGTGGTCCCCGGACGGGTGTTGCAGGGAGGTCAGGGCATTTGCCCGAGGCGGGGGGCTGCAGTGCTGTTTGCTCTCTGGGCTCCTCCATTGCCCTTGGTAACGGTTTCCTGCTTCCCTGTGCCAAGCCCTGCCCTGGGCCAGGCTCACGTGTGAGTTTGGAGTTAGCAGGGCTGCCGGGGGGCTGATGTGTTCGGAGCAGCCCTTCCCTGGCCACAGCTCTTGGCCTGCCCAGAGACCATGGGGGGGGGGACGGGGGACGGGCCACTCCGTTGTCTCCCCAACAGACTGAGGCATCCCTGCACATTGGCTGGTGTTTTCCTGCCCTGCAGGTTCTCAGACGCGTCTCGGCCCTCAGACCGCGTAGCTGCGCCTGCCAGCGTGGCGAGGACCCCGTGCTGGCTGAGTGGGCTGCAGTGTCAGACCATGGCCCGAGCACTCATAAGCCGGCAGTGAGTTTGCACCCTGCCGGCCTGTGCAGGAGTCGCCCGGGGCCAGGTAGCATTATACGCCCAGCTGAGCAGCGTTTGACAGGTGCAGCACCGGGCCTGGCATGCGGAGCTGGTGTCTCCGCTGCCCAGCGGGGCTGTGGTTTGATACCCTCTCCCGAGAGGGGGTGCGATGCATGCATACTGCTGCGGGTCTCCTGGGCGCCAGTGGGGAGGGCTGGGCTAAGGACTCGTCAGGGCGTGCTCAGCGTGTCACGACTGGCTGTCAGAATCGGATGGGCGATGTTCCGTAAACCCTGCCTCCCGCCGCTTACCTTGCACTCTTCCATAGCCCATTGGCCTCTGGGCGCGGGGCGGGCGGAGGACTCAGAATGCGTTTCTCTAGCAGCTTTGGCCCCAGGCGCCGGGCAGCCATTGCCCCGTGAGGCATGTGCACCGACGCTCCCAGGTGTGCCCTGGAGAGGGGGACTTGCCTGCCAAGGAGTGAAACCTGGACAGTGTCGCTGCGCCGATCCCGTTTGCAATAGCCGCACGCGCCCTGGAGCCCTGGCGCGGTCTTGTGCCTGCTCGCCGCAGGCGCCATTTCGGAGCTCGCACCAGCTTTCCGGGTCACATGCCCAGAGGCCGAAAGGCTGAAGGTGGCGAAGGGTTGAGCAGGTTCCTCCCTCCCTCCAAGGGACTGCCACCGCCGCCCCCGTCCATCGTACCATCTTCCCTGCACTGCAGTGACGTCACAGCGCTGCGCTGAGTAGGGGAGAGGGATCAGGCCAACGCTGAGCGCTTCGGAAATCCCACCGAGCATCACGGGCCGGAAGTGTCTCCTGATATTCGTCCCTCGCTCTTGTTCATAAACCCCCCACCTCACGGGTTGTGGCCCTTGGGCAGCGTCCCCGCCGTGTGGGTAAGGCTCTGCAACTGCCCCGTGTGCCTTGGCTAAGAGCAAGCAAATGAGTTTCGTAAATCATGTGCAGTGCACTGGAGCCAACGGAAGGACTCCCATTGGCGTCAGCCAGGTCTTCGTCAGCCAGGCCCTGAAGACACTGTAGCGACTCTTCTCTGACTCCCCGCAGATCGACAAGCTGCCCACAACAGAGACCGCCCAGGCCCAGAGCAGGGCCGTGCACGGGCCCCTCACCTTTGAAGCTAGAGTCATCGGCCACGCTCTCCTGACGGAATTAGGGTCGTCCTTGTTTGGGGAGCCACGTCCTGTCCTGAGCTGCTTTGGGTTTTAACATTCCTCTCATCAGGATCCTTATTTCAGCCCAACTTCCCTGACTTCTCAGCCTGGCTGCCGGAGGAGTCTGGACTGGAAAACCAAGAGGAGCTGCAAATTCTAATAAACGAACGCATCAACATTTCCGTGTCCCCTCCACGCACAGGCAGGGCCTCCCAGACGTGGCAGGTTCTCGGGGCCAGATTCACAAAGGGGTAGGCACTGAGCAGGCCTACAGAACAGCACACACAGGGCTACGGCCATTGACTTCCAATGGGAATGAGGTGCCTAGCTTACCGAGCAGCTTCTGAAAACCCCTCTAGTGTCTGTCTGCCTCTTCAGCTCTCTGAATAGCCCCAGCCCTCAGCCCTCCCTCCTGCTCCCCTTCGCCCCCCTTTGTTCTTACTCCCTACCCTTGGGTTCCTACCTCGGAGCAGGCCCTCGCCCGCCCTCTGGCCTGTGCCCAAGCCCTTTGCAGAGACTGAGCTGTGTCACATGGGTCTGTAAGAGGTGGGTTTCGCTTCCTCTTCCCACCCCCCCAAGCGCAGGACCTGACTCCTGGATTGCCAGCTCTTTGGCCGGGGCCTTGGTTTGCAGCACATGCATGTTGACGTGCTCTGTAAGCAGTTCGGAAGAGCCTCTGGGCGGCCGGGCGTGCTCGGGCCACTGCGCTTACAGCTGCTGTCTAGTCAGTACGGGGCGGTGCCAGAGAAGCCCCCACAGAGGGGAAGATCGGGGCAGACTGGGGCTTTCTGCTGGGAATTTGAAGAACAGAGGCACGTGGGTATTTCTGAGCACCACTAACTCCCCCCGCTCCCCTGTCTGCTGTGAGCCGGACGTAGTTTAGCTGCTGCCACTTGGCCCCGTGACTCTCTCCTTCCCGGTCTGGTCTCCAGTCGGCATAACTCTTAGGTGAAGTTCATCCCTGTTCACCGTCTACACTGAAGCCGTATACTTGTATATACAGGCAGTCCCCGGGTTACGTACAAGATAGGGACTGTAGGTTTGTTCTTAAGTTGAATCTGTATGTAAGTCGGAACTGGCGTCCAGATTCAGCCGCTGCTGAAACTGATCAGTTTCAACAGCGGCTGAATCTGGACGCCAGTTCTGACTTACATACAGATTCAACTTAAGAACCCCAGGCTCCGCGGCTTTGCTCTGCTTTGCTCCCCGTCCCCCTGGTCTGCAGGGGGCCCTCCCTCTCCCTGGTCTCCAGCAGACCAGGGAGAGGAAGCAAAGCGGCGGAACACGCGGGCAGCGGACAGCCCAGACGTGTCTGGGCTGTCCGCTGCCCGCATGTTCCGCCGCTTTGCTCCCCGTCCCCATGGTCTGCAGACCAGGGGGACGGGGAGCAAAGCAGAGCAAAGCCGCGGAGCACGCGGGCAGCGGACAGCCCAGACGCGTCTGGGCTGTCCGCTGCCCATGTGTTCCGCCGCTTTGCTTCCTCTCCCTGGTCTGCTGGAGACCAGGGAGAGGGAGGGCCCCGTTCGTAACTGCAGATCCGACATAAGTTGGATCCGCGTAACTCGGGGACTGCCTGTAGTTCTCATTTGTAGCTACAGCTCAGGCGCAAACATCTGGGCTCACGTTATTAAAACCCTCTGGGGGGGTGTTTTGCCTGCAGCCCTCGGAGCTGCCAGGAGCACGCTGCATGGCACTCTGGCGCCGACTAAAAGGGCTGGGGCTCCGGCCGAAAGCCCGGGGCCCTGGGGCAGCTGCTCCTTTAGCCCCTCCTGGCGGCAGGTTTGAAGGGAGCAGAAGCCCTCCTGTGGGAGCCCCCAGCAGATCTGTGGCCGCAGTGCATAACGCACTGCCCCGGACTGACCAATCTCAGGGAGGCACCGTCTGTCCCTGCAAGCCCATCCCGCATCGGGCGTGTGCAGTCGGCAATGCCCTGCCCAGCACCGCCCTGCCCAGCACCGGAGGTAGGGCAGGGCTCTCGCTGCCTGTGTCCCTGCGGCTCCATTTAGCATCGCTAATTGACCCTGGTCCCTCGTTCCATCCGACTGTGCAGCCAGTCGAGAATGGGCCGTGATTCGAACGGAGCGGCGCAGTGGTGTTGGAGGGGGAAGCCGGGGGCTGGAGGGAGGGGGCCCAGGCAGTACTGCAGTGGGGCGCCGGGGCCAATGTCCTGGCGATTTGCTGGGAGGAGCGGCATCTTGGGCAGACGGGGCAGGTTGGAAGGGACCGGGGAGAGCAGGGTGTCTCTGCCCCATTGCTGACCTGCCGGCTGCTTCCTGGCCTTGCGGTAGAATGTTTCCTGAGCAAGCACCCGTCACCCCGCAGGGAGAGCCAGCAATTCCTGCCCCTTACCCCAGCCGTGTGCTGCCAGGACACCCCACAAGGCAGTTCCCACAACCCTGCTGCCTCTGGCCAGAGGGGAGGCCCTGTGAAGACAGACGCTCCAAAGCGTGTGTGGCGGCTTCTTCCATGCTCCTTGTTCTCTTGCACCTCTCGAGAGGTCTGTGGCCAGCCTTGCCTGGGCCTCACGCCACCCACCAGGCCACGTCTTGTGTCCTCTCCGCCACCTCCCTCGGCGCGTGAAATGCCGCCCGGCGTGAGCGGGCCAGCGCCAGCGGGAGCGAGTGTCGGCGGGAGCGGGCCGGCGTCGGCGGGAGCGGGCCGGTGTTGGTGGGAGCGAGTGTCGGCGGGAGCGGGCTGGTGTTGGCGTGAGCGGGCCAGCGCCAGCGGGAGCGAGTGTCGGCGGGAGCGGGCCGGCGTCGGCGGGAGCGGGCCGGTGTTGGCGGGAGCGGGCCGGTGTTGGCGGGAGCGGGCCAGCGCCGGCGGGAGCGAGTGTCGGCCTGGAGCCGGCCTGCGCTGCAGGGGGTGACGCGTCGCCGTCTCCTCAGGCCACGCCCCTTTCGCGCTCTCCTCGACGAGGGAGGTGGGGCCTGGGGTGCGTGTCTAGACCCTTCCTAGCTCGGGGGAGGAGAGCTGGGGAGCTGCCTGACAGAGCTCTGCTCCCGGAGTCCAGTGAGCTGCGGGGATTTTCAGCTCCTTGGGCCGGGTCCCTTCTTTTGCTTCTGTGTCTGCCCCAGGCCTAGCCCAGCGGGTCCCAGTCCGTGGCGGGGCTCCCGGGTGCTTCCCTAATTGCAGTAAGAAATAGACCCCCCGGCAGTCACTGTCGGAGCTCTGCTGGGCTTGGCTGGGCCAGGGTTCGCCGAGGCTCTGACCGTCGGCCCCCGGGGGTCTACGCGGGACGGGCGCCGAGCGAGGGGGCCTCCATCTGGCTGCGTGCGGCGAGGTGAGGTTTGAGGGTGGCCGGTTTCTCCGCAGCCTGAGCGGGTTTCGTGTGATCGCAGTGTGAGGCTGTTACTGCAGTGGTTGCCATGGGAACACGGGGGCTTTTCGTCCTTCAGCCGCGGCAGCTCTCGGTTATCCCGGTGTCAGTCCCATTTAAATCCCGGCCCAGGTTCTGATTGTCCAGCGATGGCCCCACTGGGCTGGCTGGCTCAGAACGAGGCGGGTTTAACCTGAGTGGGGGTTGCCCCTGCGCGTGAATTCGTGCTGCTCTGACGATGTCCCTTTGCAGGGTCTAGCAGAGCGTGTCTGCTGCTTCGTCCCAGCGTGCGGGGAGGGCCTCTCGCAAAGGGGTCTCTCTCCGGGCCGTCCCATCCGTAGGGTCTCTCCTGGGGGAGGAGCCATTTGGGGTGATGCGCCCCCCGTCCGCTGACCCACAAGGTCTCCCCAGAGGCCACTCCGTGGCCATGGCCCCCTTGGGCTGAGGCTGACAGGCCCATCCCCTGAGCTATGGAGGCAGGGGAATTGCTGCTGCCACAGAGCAGTGTGGGAGAAGCAGACTGAATGGCATTCGGGAGTGAATGGGGGCGAGGGGGCTTCCGAGAAGAATTGTGCTTCATTGTTTGGAGCAGGGCGCAGGACATGCGCAGCTGAATGTCCTGCCATGCCGAAGGGAGTTACAGTTCGTGAGAGAAGCCAGAAGAGAGATCCAGCCCCCCCCCGGGATATGAACAGGCGACCACATTTCCTTCTCGCTCTGAGGGAGGAGGGACCTCCCCGCGCGGAGCCGAGAACAACAATGGGGCCACCTATGCACCAGCTGCAATCCTTTCACATTTCCCCGCTCGGCATTCAGCGTGAGGAGGGAATCGTGCGTAGGAAGACGGGCATTTTGAGCAAAATAACCGAGGCTGCCTTCGGCTAGGGAGCTAAGTGTCTGAAAGGATGAGTCAGCCCAGAGACACTCTGGGCCTGGGTGAAGACGCGCTCCCTCACACCCCGCCAGCAGGCAGCCCCACGCAGCCGGGCGGTGGAAGGGGACGAAATCTGTTCATCTATTTTCTGAGCTGGGCTGTCAACACTCCTGTGAAATGAGAACCCAGAGGGGTAGTTTTTAGCAGGGCAGGTGTCTCCGCAGCTGCCCGTCCCGGGGGTTCCTCTCTTGGGGGGCTGTGCTAGCAGCGTTAGACGCCCATAGTGAGGACCACGCTAACCTGTTGATTCCTCCCACTCAGTTCTTCATGGCCTCAGGCCCTGGGAGCGAGTTCCCCACCGCCTGTGTCCCTGTCGTAGCTGGGGAGCCCCAACAATCGGCAGGGTTCCTCGTGTGCGCTTGCTTGGTGCTTTGTGCCATCTTGCAGTGCTCCCCCAGAGAGACACTCCCCGGGAACGGGAATCCTGACGGGCGTCTCTGGAGACACGAGAATTTCTTACCTGCCAGTCTAGTTCTCTGCAGACCTGTAGTGTGGGAGCCACCGTGTCCCCCTCAGCCATGCTCCAGCTGTTCCCTCCATCTGCCTCTCCCTCTTTCAAGCACCTCCCCCAGCCTGAGTCCCCACACCCATCCTCCAAAGAGCCTCTGCCATCCCCTCGATACCGGCGAACCTTCCCTAGGGCGGCAGGTCCATCCTGTCCCAGCCAGCCCCTCGCCACGGTTCCCTCTCGGGCGTGCGCCCTTTGCGCCAGATCCCTGCTTCACGGGAGATGCCCCCCGGAGCAGGGAGACAAGATGGCAGACGGCCGCCCGCAGCCTGTTACGGCCATAAAGCCTCAAAGGCATTTCTTAAAGGGGCCACGCTGGGGTTTTAAGTTTTTGTTTTTTGTGGGGGTTGTTTGTTTGTTTTTGCTTAACTCTCGGGGTCCTTTTTTTGTTTCTTTGGTTTTGCTAAACAACTTTGGTCTCCCCCTTCTTTTTCCCCCGGTGGGTTTTGGTTTTTTGGGACGGAGAGTGGGGTTCGGTACTTCTGGTGAAACCATCTGGCAACCCTATGTGCTGGGTTCCATGCTTAGTTCCTTTTTTCCAGATTCCTTTTTTTGTTTGTTTTGCCTGTGGGAGCCCGGACACGGACTAGTGGAGGCGGCAGATTTCCACTGCTTGGCCAAGAGCGTCCATGTAGGCAGTGCCCGGGCAAGGCCTGGGCTAGAGAATGCGCCTGGGCGCTCAGCTGCCCTTCGCCAGGCCATGACAGAGCTCGGGGTCGGGGGGAGGGGGAGAGCTTTTGCTGCCCTTCGCCAGGCCACACTCCAGTCATTCCCAGACTTGTTCCTGTCCGAGCCAGGCTCCCTCAGGCCGGGCTGCCCGGGCCGTTCCCATGTCTCTGCTCTCGTCCGCCTTTTTCCTTTTCTGTGTCCGTGTCCCTCGTCTTGTCTGCTTCTCACTCTTTCTGCTCCCTCTCGCTCTCTCCCGCTGCCCAATTCCCCGCCCACGGCGGCTGGCCTGGGAGACGTGGGGGGCGCAGCCCTAGAATGTGATCAAGGGAGAGCTGTATGGCACATTGCCAGGAGTCGGAAAGACGTGTGGGACTGGCACACCCCAACCAGAGCTAGCCTGTCGAGGCTCCACATCCCAGCATGCATTGCTCCACCTTGACCAGCGATCCAATAGGAGTATTCCCTACGGGTTCCAGTCGCCTCCGGGACTTGCCCTGCCAAGCTGCAGGCTGCACGTTGGCCCCCTGGACTCTGAGACCCAGCAGTGGGGAACCAGCCCAGCCCCACTCCTGGTGCGTGGGGCCTGGCTGCTGCCTGAAATCCCCCCTTCTCCCAGCAGGAGGTGCTGTCAGGAACAGGGTGGGGCACCCAGCTGTGGCATGTTCTGCCGGGGCGGTCGGGGGAGCTTACAGCAGCTCCTGGTGCTGCCCCGAGGTCGATTGGGCTGTGTAAATCCAGGCAGGCTGCAGAGTAAGCAGCAGCCCTAAGGCTTGTACCCAGAGGCTGAGCTGACCGCTCCAGCCCAGGCCCGGGAGGTGTCACTTTCCATCGTGCAGACACAGAGAGAGCCCTTTTCAGCGCTGGCCTGCCCAGAGGCAGCGTCTCGAGCGCCGAGCGCGGCGTTTCCACTCCCCTCCGGCGCGTCGGCCGGGCTCTGAAAGGGCCAGTTTGTTAAACAAACACACTTAGTGTAAAAAGTTGATTCCAGTTAATTAGGGCTCATTGCAATGGAAACACATTATCCAGCTGCCATGGGCCAAGCCAAACAGCGAGTGGGGAGAGGGGTCCCAGCCAGGAGAGACAAACAACATCTCAGGCAACTTGTGTTTGTGTTTGGGCAGGCCCCGAGCGGGGAGCTGGGGCAGCGCGGAGCTGGGGGTCCGGGCCTTCGGCCGGCGGCCGGTCCTGCCGGGGGGAATCAAGGCTTGAGGGCTCGGCAGGGCAAATCTGATCCCCAGGGCGGCCATGTTGGGGCTCCAATTCTCAGCACACGCCATCCTCCTGGCAGCCTTTGGGTGTGTCTCTGCATGTGTCTTTCCTGGGATGTTCCTTCAGCACCCCGGCCTGTGCTGGGCTCCCGTCAGCTGCACCCCCACATCATCCGGGCAGGGACTCCCCCCATCACCTCCCCTCTGCCTGTCGGTAGCTGGATCCCTCCTGTCCGCCATGTAGGCCCGTGGGCAGGATCGCCTGGTCCACGCCCCCTCCCCCTTCGCCTTGGCGGTCTTGTTTGCCGGGTCATTCAGCCCTGGCTTGTCCCTCCTGCCTGCGGCGGAAGGAGGAGGGAGGAGGGCAGCCCCTGGCAGTGCGAGCTGGGCTGGTGGCTTGTCCGGCCCACTCGGGAAGGGGTGGAGGCACATGGCGCTGGTGCCATATGCCCGACGTGCCACGGGAAGCTTTGTGGGTCTGCCCCAGGGTGCGGTGCAGAGCAGAGTCTCCCTCTGGCCCCCCCAGGCATGCACCAGGCCTCCAGAGGGCCTCTCGCTGCAGCTGCTGCCTGGCCGTGCTGCCCAGCACCTCTCCCTGGGCTGCCCAGGTAGCAGCGTGTGCCTCAGAGCCCGGGCCCTGTGCAAGATGGAAGGGACGCAGGCCCCAGCCTCTCCCTGCCGGAGGCACCGTGGGGATTGCAGGCTGGCATGGCTGCAGATGGAGGAGCCCCCCTCCTGTATCCAGCAGCTGTCACTGGAAGCCATGGGGCAGGCCCTGGCTATGGGGCACAATCCCTCCGGCTGCATCCCGTTCCCAGCGGGGTTGCCGTGGGGAATGGGGCAGGAGGGGTGGGGAGCTCACTGCTGCCTCTCCAGCCCCGCAGGAAACGTCAGGAGGGAAGAGCGATCCTGGAGCAGGCAGGCTGGGGACACACGGTGAGTGTCGTTCCTCCCAGTGACTGACAGGGGCCTTCTCTGGAGACGATTAGTTACCCCCCGGGCTGCATGTCTCCTGCTTCCCGCAGCCCGGCCGGCGGTGAACGAGCGCTGCGCATTCGTCACCGCTGGGAATGGCGGGCAGAGCCGGTTTACTTGGGGGCTGGAGACGGGTCAGGCTGCCCTGCGCCGTGCTAAGGCGCCCAGCCGCTCCAGTCAGTCCCAGCTCCTTGCCTGCACCCAGGAGGGCGGCTGGAGGGACGAGCCGGGCGTGACGCCTGCCCGGAGCTATGCAGCGCGTAAGAGGAGAAAGCGAGAGGAAGTGGAATTCTTGAGAGCAATGCTCAGCTGCTGGAAGCGGCTCGCCGAGGCAAGGTCTGATCACACCGGCTCTCCGGAGCCGGGACACGGAAGTGACAGGTCAAGCTGGAGGATTAGCAGCGCGTCTCATTGCAGGAGAGCAGCATCCCCCTCCTGGCCTGCTAGCCAGCCTCCTCCGCCAAGGGGAAAACGGGGCCGTTGCAATGGAACCCTCGCTTCCCCCCACCTATTCGCCCTCCCCTCGCTGCCGATGGCCCTGCCCCCTCTTTTGTTCCGCACCAAACTTCCCGACAGGAGGAGGGATTGTGCTAGGCACAGACACCTGTGCGGGGGCTGTGTGGGGATGCACTGTCCCGGGCTGGGTGCGGTTCCAGGGAAGGCTGACCGGAGTCCTAATCCCGGCAGCAGGCTGGTTGGTAGGAATGAGGTGGAGACGTGGGATGAGACTTTATCCCGCCCCCCGGGACAGCGTCCGCTCCTTGAGGTGTAAGAGGAGTCGGCGTCACTCCTCTCCAAGACCAGGGACTGCTACTCAAGGCGAGGATCCTGGCTAGGCCCGTCTGCCCTCCTTCCCCACCAAGGCCTGGAGGCTGTGTCTGACACAGCCCCCCATGGGAGCACAGAAAGGGCGATGGGACCCCGGGCCGGCTCTGCAGAGGTTCCTGCTCCAGGCCATGGCCCCCCGCTTGCGTTAGCACCAAGGTCAATGAGTTTGGAAGATGGTTTGATCTGTTGTCGTGTTCTTCCGACTCCGTTAGCACCTCCCCACCAGGGTCTGCGAGCCGCGTGGCAGTGAGACACTAGCATGGCCTAGCTCCTGGACGGGTGCAGTCTGCACACCCCACTCCCTAGCCCAGCAAGAGCCCTGCGCAAGGGCCTCCACAGGCTCCAGGTGGCGGAGTGGACGGGGCCAAGTGGTTAATTCTCTGCCTTTCTTTAAAAAACCGAACTGTGTGCCTCCGTTGTCATGAGGATTCGTTCTCAGCGTCCCATGGAGCAGAGTTGGAATCGGCGCAGATGCAGAAGATGCGGTTTTGGGGAGCCAGCAGATGTTAGTCCTACAGTGGTTTCATCTGGAGCCACAGTGAAGTTGCAGTATTCCCTCGGGACCGGCTATGGGCGAGACAGAGCAAAGTTTGTTTTGCCTTTGCTGAGGGGGTGCTCCCCAGAGGGACGGAGAACAGAGAGCCCAGAAGACCTGTCTCCTGGAGGCAGGAAGTCCCTGTGAAGAGGATCGGGCGCACTGTGAAAGGTGGAAGGGGAGCTCCTTCAGGTCTGTCGCGTTGCGTGCTCCACCGAGAGCCATCCTGGGGAGGGTTGCCTGCAGAGCAGTGTCTTGAGCCGAATCCCTGCTGTGCCCAGCCCTGCGAGGCAGCAGAGTCCTTGCCAGGCGAAAGCCGGAGAACAGTTTGTGAAATAGCTCCCAGCTGGAGTGCACAGGCGAGGGATTGTCATCTGCCGTAATGCTGCTGGATGCTGCGGTTCTGAGAGCGCTGGCTAACCCCATGGAGAAATCCTCCCCCCGCAGGGTGCACCCCAGTCCTGACCAGCACCCCTGCTCTTCCCGTCCTGGCCCTCACGTGGCTGTTCGGAGACTTGTCCAAACTCATTTCAGACGTGGCCCAAAGGACGGGCTTGAAAGCCAGGTTGAGGGGCTGTTGTGTTCTGGGAGGGACGTCGTTCTTCACACCCCTGAGGGTCACAAGTGGTTAACCGAAGCACCACTGTCTGCTGTTGGAAAGGGGGAATGATAACTCGTATGGAGTTCCTCCAAGAATGGAGACTTTCCCTAGAAGTTCGGTGCACGTTCCCAGTGCCTTTCGACTCCTCCCGGCCTCATAGGACACCAGCGGGAGGCTTAAGATCAGCTTTTTCCATTCTTGCCAAGTTTTGATTTATGTGCCTAAGTCCCCATCAAGCGCCTTTCAGACTTTGAACGCCATCTCTAGAGAGCATTCCCACAGCAGGGTGGCTTATGAGATCGCTGTTGATTTAGCACTTGTGTTTCTATTGTCAGACCACACGCACAGGAGGCTGGAAGTCCCGGATTGGAGTGTGGCTGTCCTGGGTGAGTGTGAAGCGGAGAAGTGCTCAAGGGAGCATTGGTGGCTGCTGGGGGACACAGAGAGAGATGGATCCACAAGTGGAGTAGGGAAGAGTTCCCCTTACCAGCCATGCCCCTGCACCATACCCTGCAGCGACACCTGGGGCGAATGGGAGACAGGGCTGGAAGTCACTGCAAATAGACTCTCCGCCATTGCCCCGGCATCAGCTCCACTAGCGCCCAGTTGTGGGTGCCGACTCAGACGTGAGCATCAGTAACCAGGCCCTACAGAAACCAAGAGCAGCTCTGTGGCACCTTCAGACTTACCCACATGCATCGACTCATGAGCTTTCTGAGCAAGACCCGCTCCCTCAGACGGGCTGGAGTGGGGATAACAAACCAAGAGCTCTAGAACCCCAGAAGCACCTGTCATTGCGGGACCCGTGCTAACGAGGCTAAGTAAGGGGGCGGGACGTGCCCCATACCTAGGGTTGGATGTGAAAACGCAGGGGAGAAATTGCGTTGTAATGCATCAGCCCATTAATGTCTTTGTTTCAGCCCAGGGTAATGGTGCCAGATCTGCAGATGAATTCCAGTCGTCCAAGGAAGGGCCTTTTACCCACGAGCGCTCACAAGTCGATACGTTTTGGTTAGTCTCCAAGGCGCCACGGGACCCCTGGTTGATTCTGCAGTTGCAGACTAACATGAGTCCCTATAACGTTCTCTACGGAGACTGCAGTGTCTGTCGCCGTCCCTATGGCCAGAGCGCCCCTCCGTATCCCCACCTGCCGTCGTGTCTGTGGCGGGGCGTGGAACGCCGAGGGGATTCCGCTCTCCCCTCCTCATGCTGCTGGGCGGCAGCATCCTGGCGTCGAGTGTCTACATTGGCCATTGTCAGGGTTTGCGTTTGGCCCGCTCCGCGCCCTGCTGCTTCACACGGGCACCCTTGCCCTCGAGGGGTATTTGCATTGTGGCTGCGTGAATCTTGAGCCCACCTCAGCTTTGTGATGGGCATTGCCATACATGCAAGTTTCTTCTAAAATCAGTTGGAGGGTTTCAGTCAGGTTCCTTGCTTCCTAAGACTCCAGGCTGCCCCCACCCTCGAAAGCCACTGGTGGCCCGTGCCCCGGACAGCAATCTGTGGAGAGAAGTGGTCGGCAGGTGAGATGGGGCTGCAGTTCACAGCCGGAGCAGGACACGAATGCTACTGCGAATCCCTTTCGAAGAGCCTTGACATTCTCTGTCCCCCGGCCGTCCCCTCCATGAAAAATTGGTTGCATCAGTTGTGTTTGGGTTCCACTGAAGAACATGGAATCCCTCTTGCTGCTCTGCAGCCTGCTCGGATGGAAAGTTTGAAGCATTTGAAAGCTGTGTGCAGAGTAATTCAAGACCAGTTTCAAGTATATTTTGGACTCTTGAAGAGCTGTCGTCTTCTTGCTCAGACCACGGGCTGTCCTAGACAAGGCCTTGCTTTGAATTTATACTTCTGCTGAGTAGGACGGAATGTTTTGATTCCTAATTTAGAGTATCCGTCCTGACAGGTTCCAGCCTTCCAGGCTCCCGCAGAGACAGGCCGGGAGAGACTGGAGAGTGCTCCGAGGTCCCCTGCAGCAAATGTACCTGTCAGCAAGCGCCCCGGGCTGTGCAAACCGGCGCATTTGGAAACTGCTCTCTGGACGGAGCCTCCTCCCCTTCTCTGTGCTCATTTGTATTTGGCTTGTTTTCAGGATTTCTCTTATTTGTGGAGCAGGGTGATTTTTTTTATGCTGATAAAATGTGGCCCCCACCAAATGGAGGTCTGTAAGCCCTGGGGGGGTGGGGGTGCAGCTCCCAGTACTGTCTGGCAACGTGTGGGTTCGGTTTCGCTAGCTCCTTCAGCATGGACCCGATCCAGCAAAGGGCTTTGTCACGTTATTGGATTGTGAGGGGAGCAGACAGGTCACTGCTGCACCCATGGGGGGGGTGTTTGCCCCAAAAGTGGTACAAAGGGGCAATGGGAGGGGTCAAACAAAAGCTACTTTCTTCTGATTGTGTATCTGCTCTTCATAGATCTGCATAATGTCTGCGGAGTTAGGGATCTGTGATCTGTATGGATACTGAATATTTCTCTGCATGTGGTTGAGCACTGGGCAGAGCATGGCCTATGAACATGCTAATTACCGAGGCCCTGTTGGACAATAGCACTCAATGGGCCAAGGACACACCTCGGGAATGAGGCCTGACACCTAAGGGCTACCAACAGAGAACACAGGGATAGGTCGCTGGCCAGATGACCTGCTGCAGCCGAGGAGAGACCAGGAAGGAGGTATAAAGAGGCCACGTGGTGGTCTCCATCTTGTTCTCAGCTCAGCACTTCATCCCAGAGGCAGCATTGCAGGGATCGAAGAGCCGGAAAGACCTGTGAACCCATCCTGATCCTAGGATGCACAACAAGGATTTTTAAGCCAGCAGCTGTAACATCTCTGCTAGAGCCTGCATCGAGGACTGGGAGATTCGGTGCATGTAACGTACTAACCTTTAACAACCTTACTCTCAGGCTTTTCTGTATTGTAATAATAAACCTTTTGATGTTAGATTCTAAAGGATTGGCTCAGCGTGATTTGTGGGTAAGATCCGGAGGGTAAATTGACCAGGGATCTGTGGCTGGTTTCTTGGAACTGGACAGAACTTGTTCGGGGTAGGTGGGATTGGGTGCTAGGACCCTGTGACAGACCGGGCCGTGTCTGGGCACAGCTTAGGGCATCCGCTCAGGGCGAATTGCTCAAATCCGGGGTTCCTTACAGCCCCCTTGACTGGTGACCTCTCCACACAGGCCACAAACCAGTCCCACAGAGCGCTTCAGCTGCCTGCCTGAAGCCTCCCGAGCAAAACCCCTCCGACACCCCAGCAATATCCGTGCCCCAGATGGCCCCGGGCCTATACACAGGTGGGGGGTCCTAGCACCCAATCCCACCTACCCCGAACAAGTTCTGTCCGGTTCCAAGAAACCAGCCACAGATCCCTGGTCAATTTACCCTCTGGACCTTACCCACAAATCACGCTGGGCCAATCCTTTAGAATCTATATCTAAAGGTTTATTATTACAGGAAAGAAAAGCATGAGAGTGAGGTTATTAAAGTACAGTACGTTACATGCACCGAATCTCCCAGTCCTCGATGCAGGCTCTAGCAGAGGTGTTGCAGCTGCTGGTTAAAAGTCCTTATTGCACATCCTACGATCAGGATGGGTTCACAGGTCTTCCGGGCTCTTCAATCCCTGCAGTGCTGCCTCTGGGATGAAGTGCTGAGCTGAGAACAAAATGGCATCGACCACATTGCCTCTTTATACTCCTTCCTGGCCTCTTCTTGTATGCAGCAGGTCACCTGGTCAGAGGCCAATCTCTATGTTTCCTGCTGGCTGCCCTCAGGTGACAAATCCCATTCTTTGGGTGTGTCCATAGCCCATTGAGAGCCATTGTTCCACAGGGCTTTGCTACTCAGCCTGTCCATAGCCATGCTTAACCACATTCACAGAAATATTCAGCTTCCACACAGATTACAGATTCCTACCTACACACACAGACATTATACACTCACATAAATAGTGTACATAAGATTAACAAACAATAAGCTCCCATTCAATACCCCACATGGCTCCCCCCCATACCAATTTCTGGGGCCAACACCCCCACCTCGGGGTGCAGCAGCAATCTGGCTGCTTCCCTCCAATTCAGCAACGTAACACCCCCAACGCAAAATTGATGCAGGAAGTGATGCCAGTAACATCACTGAGGGCATCACAGGCCTCCCCCAACAAAATGGTGGTGTGCCTCAGTTTCCCTTCTTACACTGGACCTTCTGGCTGGAACCCTTTTTGTCCTGTAAGAAGTTCCAAGACCAGTTACAAGTGTTAACCACGAAATAGCAACATTACAATGTCCCCTTACATACCGTCTGTCGTTTGGTACATCTCCAGACAGATCACATGGTATTTTCATAAGATCATGCACACTGTATACCGTTACAATTCTCTGCAACAATAATACATTGGTTACAAGAATTAACATCAGTAACAAGAACAATCCTATACCAGGTGTATACTGACATTCTCCGTCAGGCCCCTTCTCTGGCCCCACACCATTGCAGTTTTGGCCCTTCAGGTTTAAACTGCAAATCTTCTTGGCCAAAACAAGTCCTGCCCCTCCCCCTTGTCCTCTGGGCTCCAGGCCTGAAACCTCTGGCCAGGCCAAGACAATGGGCTGGCTGGGCGTGACTCCCTGGCTCACAATGGCCCTGGAATTCTCCCCCTTCCCCCACTCAGTGGGGTAACAGCAGTGAGCTGTAGACTCCCAAGTCTCTCCTCTGTCCCTCTCTAACCTCTGTTTCCACATGGAACCAGATATCAACTTCCCTGATTGAGTATGAGTGTCCACCATGTCCAGAGATGGGAGCATAACTGCCATCTCCTGCATCCTAGGGAGAGTGACCACACAGCTGTTCTGCTCTGCATACTTGGCTACCCAGCCCTTCTCCTGAATCTGAGACACTAAGTTCCCACTCTCCTCACTCACCTGGGAACAATCCTGTCCCCCACACACTGACTTCCCAGCAAGCTGGTCACACACAGTCACTGGGTTATCAGCCTGCTCCAGTTCTCTCTGGATGTTCCTGCCTCATCTGGAACAACCCTCAGTCTCTCTGAGACCTTTCCACCACCATCCACACTGGGTTTCCCTAAACCCAAGTCATTGGAGTCACTGCTGACAGACAAATTCTGTCTGTCAGGCACCAAAACAAGTGCTTCACACAAGAAGCTGCTGCCGTTTACAGGCAGAGCTTTCTCCTGAATGCCTTCTCCCAGCAAGGCCCTGTCACATCCCTCAGTCACAGCAAACTGCTTGCTACAAGCACTGCCAGGACTCTCCTCCCTATGAGCTTCCTTAGGCAGCAGTTCACCCTTCCCTGGCTCTGCAGCAGCCTTGCCCTGCTGAGCCACAACCAACTCCTCCTGCAATTCCCTTACTCCCTGAGTTATCTCTGGCCCCTCAGGTGGATTCACTGATAATCCCCTCTCAGGCACATAGACAGACTCACAAGAGACAGGGTCAGAGGCATCTTCACTCCCTGTGCAGCTCTCTAGATGGCTGTAAACGTCCACACCATCATTAGGCACCAGAGTTAACACACCCTCATTCTCTCCTTGTGCCCGGGCTAAGGGGTCTCCCTGCTCCCACTGAGCAGCTCCCCCCTCTGCCAGCAACACAGCAGCATCAGGCACAATATCAGGGTCACCACTGTCTGGTCTCTGGGGTTCTGGTAAAACACTGACTGACTCTGCCTGAGTCACCTCATCCCTCTCCCCAGCAGACACAAACCTTGGGCCACCCCCTTCCTGGGCCTTAGCCATATCCAGACCCAACTCTGGGACAACCACACTGCTCTCAGCCTTCACAGGCTGTGGGGCACCTTCCTCAGACACAGGAAGAAACTCTTCCCCACACACAGCCAGACAACCAGAGACAGCTTCTCCCTTGTCCCAACACCCCTGGCTAATCTCAGTCATACAGCTAGCCACTGGGACAGCTTCCTTTACTGCCCCCTTGCTACTTCCACCAGCCAAATTGCCAGCTTGCACACACTGTGCTTCACACAACTCAATTTCAGCTTGTGCAGGTTCAATTCCACAAACCTCACCAGCCACCAGCTCCTCAACTAAAACTTCACTCTGGCCAGCCACTCCAGACTGCCCCAGAGAAACATTTCCCTGATTTCTGGGCTCTTCCTGCCCTGGTTCTGATTCCAGCCTCACCTCTGAGGCATCAGATGGGCCCTCACCCACAGGCTCACATATAGAGACACTTTCCCCTTGGTTACAGGGAGACTGACCAGCTCCCATGAAACCAGCCACAGCTCCAGGAAACTTTTCATACCCACATGCACCCCCTTCCCAAACCTCCCTGTTAGCTACAGGTAACACACAAGGTTTGCATTCATACATGCTTTGGGGTTGGGTCATCACATCAGCTGGGTAAAATACGTCTGCCATATCATAAGCATACCCCATACCCACAGAGTTATACATTGAACCTTCAGGAGGATACAGTCTCTCTTGTTCTTTTAGTCTCTTAAGCTGGAGGTCAAGTCTAGCATTTTCCTCCTTGGCTAGGGCCATCTTCTTTGCATGCTCTGCCTCTTCCCTCCTCTGTCTCTCAGCATATTCTGCCTTTTTCTCCTCAAGTTCCCGATCCATCTTCTTCTGTCTCTTAGCAATTTCTTCATCTGCCTTCCGCCTTCTTTCAGCAGCCTCCTTGGCTTGCTTCTGCTCCTTTTCATCCACATCTCTGGTTAATAACAACACTACCAGATCTAGTTTAGAGGCCCTTTTCCTAAAGGCAATGCCTCTCCCCAAGCACAAATCCTTCAGAGCACTTTTGCTCAGACTCTCATATAATTCCGGGTTCATCGCAGTGGCTCTTTAATCAACCAAACTCTCAACACCAAAAATCAAATTTAGACAGCGTGGGGTCCTGATCCCAAAGCTCAATTGACCAAGATCTGTGGATCCTGCCGACTACGCCACTGTGATGGACCGGGCCGTGTCTGGGCACAGCTTAGGGCATCCGCTCAGGGCGAATTGCTCAAATCCGGGGTTCCTTACAGCCCCCTTGACTGGTGACCTCTCCACACAGGCCACAAACCAGTCCCACAGAGCGCTTCAGCTGCCTGCCTGAAGCCTCCCGAGCAAAACCCCTCCGACACCCCAGCAATATCCGTGCCCCAGATGGCCCCGGGCCTCATACACAGGTGGGGGGTCCTAGCACCCAATCCCACCTACCCCAAACAAGTTCTGTCCGGTTCCAAGAAACCAGCCACAGATCCCTGGTCAATTTACCCTCTGGACCTTACCCACAAATCACGCTGGGCCAATCCTTTAGAATCTATATCTAAAGGTTTATTATTACAGGAAAGAAAAGCATGAGAGTAAGGTTATTAAAGAATAGTACGTTACATGCACCGAATCTCCCAGTCCTCGATGCAGGCTCTAGCAGAGATGTTGCAGCTGCTGGTTAAAAGTCCTTATTGTACATCCTACGATCAGGATGGGTTCACAGGTCTTCCGGGCTCTTCAATCCCTGCAGTGCTGCCTCTGGGATGAAGTGCTGAGCTGAGAACAAAATGGCATCGACCACATGGCCTCTTTATACTCCTTCCTGGCCTCTTCTTGTATGCAGCAGGTCACCTGGTCAGAGGCCAATCTCTATGTTTCCTGCTGGCTGCCCTCAGGTGACAAATCCCATTCTTTGGGTGTGTCCATAGCCCATTGAGAGCCATTGTTCCACAGGGCTTTGCTACTCAGCCTGTCCATAGCCATGCTTAATCACATTCAGAGAAATATTCAGCTTCCACACAGATTACAGATTCCTACCTACACACACAGACATTATACACTCACATAAATAGTGTACATAAGATTAACAAACAATAAGCTCCCATTCAATACCCCACATGGCTCCCCCCCATACCAATTTCTGGGGCCAACACCCCCACCTCGGGGTGCAGCAGCGATCTGGCTGCTTCCCTCCAATTCAGCAACGTGACAGACCCCCCACCTGTGTATAGGCCCGGGGCCATCTGGGGCACGGATATTGCTGGGGTGTCGGAGGGGTTTTGCTCGGGAGGCTTCAGGCAGGCAGCTGGAGCGCTCTGTGGGACTGGTTTGTGGCCTGTTTGGAGAGGTCTCCAGTCGGGGGACTGTACGAAACCCCGGATTTGAGCAATACGCCCTGAGTGGATGCCCTCAGCTGTGCCCAGACCCGGCCCGGCCCATCACAGGCTTAGACCCCGACCTCAGTGGGACTGCCCCTGTGGGTCACGTTAAGCACACGCTTAAGCGCTTTGGGGGATGAGGGCCCATCAGAGCAGCCCTTGGGAACCTGCTGGGCTCGGAGGCAGCGTTCTAGCGACCCTGCAGTCTGGCCTGCAAGCTCTTACTTGCAACTGCGAGGGCCAAGGTGTGACCCCGCCTCCTACGGCCCAGCAGTGTGCCCGCTGGGAGAGAATAGGGCACGTGCCCCGAGCGGCTTATGTCAGCGAAGGGCCACCGCGAATAGCGAGCGGCCCCCTCCATCTCGGGGCCGCAAGCCGGGCGTGACCCCCGGGGGTGGGCGCTTTGCTCCCTGCGCGGTCGCGCCTGGAGTCTGCGGGGGCGGATGGACCCGGCGCAGCACTGGGACGGGCTGCAGGGGGGCCCGGCTCTCCCCGTCAGTGTGCCAGCACAGGTGTTGCCGGATGGTCCTGCATCCATCTACGGGCCTAGGGCTGCGGCTCAGACATTCTCTATCAGGGATGTGAAATCCCATGGGAAAAGTTGACCAGTTAGAGTGAAGTGTCACCGGTTAACCGGGATTCTCTGGGTGGTGGGCGGGCTCCAGCCTGGCTGGGCCACCGGTTAACGGCTTACCGGGGAGTGGTTAACCCTGTACATCCCTGTTCGGAATCGGGGCCGAGTGCCCCAAGGCAAATTGGATTTTCACCTGTAACTTATTTCCTGTGTCTGCCGGGCCGGGGCCGGGGGGCGGCTGCGAGAGCGCTTTGTGCGGCAGGGACGTTCTAGGAGGAGAACATGCTGCTTCCCAGCCGCGGCGCCGGCTCCTCCTGACAATGCTCCGGCCGCGCTGGCCAGCGTCTCCGGGAGAAGGGCAGGAGCTCTGGGAGCCCCTTCTGGTACAACGGCAGGTGCCAGGAGTGTCCGGGTGACGCTGACAGGCAGGCGAGCGCCGATCGTGCCTGCGCTGTGGGCGCCAGAAGGTTCAATGGCGCAGCGGAGGGGCAGCAGGCTGGCCTGCGGCAGAGCCTGGAGTGGTGCGTCTGGCTCGGGCGCCACAGGCCCCTTTCCCTTTCACAATCGAAGCCTAAGAGCAGGTTCTCTTTCTTCCCTCCCCCCTGGCTCTCAGGCGGCTCCGTTTTGGGTGGCACGTTGGGCCCCGCTCTAACGAGGGGCCGGTGACGGGCTCGGCAGCCTGAGGGGCGAGGCTCAGAGCGAGGGTTAGGAACCAGCGGCCGCCGCCGCACGCACTCTGGACATAACGAGCCTTCACGGAGACGTGCTGCAGGGGCAGGGCTCTGCGTGGCGGCTGCTTCCTGCTCCCACCCTCTCTCCCCCCGGGCTGCCAACCCCCGGTGCTTTTGCGGCGCGCTGCTGTCTGGAGTCCAGGTGTGCAGTGTGCTAGAGTCACCCAGGGCAGCAGGGCCACACCCTCGGCTGGCGCACGTAGCGGAACTCTGCACACTGGCCCATTTCACGGGGGGCGTGGCTGTAGTGCGGGGCTCTCTGTGTTAACTCCGCACACTGGCCCGTTTCACGGGGGGGCGTGGCTGTAGTGCGGGGCTCTCTGTGTTAACTCCGCACACTGGCCCATTTCACGGGGGGCGTGGCTGTAGTGCGGGGCTCTCTGTGTTAACTCCACACACTGGCCCGTTTCACGGGGGGGGCGTGGCTGTAGTGCGGGGCTCTCTGTGTTAACTCCACACACTGGCCCGTTTCACGGGGGGCGTGGCTGTAGCGCGGGGCTCTCTGCGTTAACTCCGCACACTGGCCCGTTTCACGGGGGGGCGTGGCTGTAGTGCGGGGCTCTCTGTGTTAACTCCGCACACTGGCCCGTTTCACGGGGGGCGTGGCTGTAGTGCGGGGCTCTCTGTGTTAACTCCGCACACTGGCCCGTTTCACGGGGGGGCGTGGCTGTATTGCGGGGCTCTCTGTGTTAACGCCGCACACTGGCCCGTTTCACGGGGGGCGTGGCTGTAGCGCGGGGCTCTCTGTGTTAACTCCGCACACTGGCCCGTTTCACGGGGGGGCGTGGCTGTAGTGCGGGTCTCTCTGTGTTAACTCCGCGCACTGGCCCGTTTCACGGGGGGGCGTGGCTGTATTGCGGGGCTCTCTGTGTTAACGCCGCACACTGGCCCGTTTCACGGGGGGCGTGGCTGTAGCGCGGGGCTCTCTCTGTTAACTCCGCACACTGGCCCGTTTCACGGGGGGGCATGGCTGTAGTGCGGGGCTCTCTGTGTTAACTCCGCACACTGGCCCGTTTCACGGGGGCGTGGCTGTAGTGCGGGGCTCTCTGTGTTAACTCCGCACACTGGCCCGTTTCACGGGGGGGCGTGGCTGTAGTGCGGGGCTCTCTGTGTTAACTCCGCACACTGGCCCGTTTCACGGGGGGGCGTGGCTGTAGTGCGGGGCTCTCTGTGTTAACTCTGCACACTGGCCCGTTTCACGGGGGGCGTGGCTGTAGCGCGGGGCTCTCTGTGTTAACTCTGCACACTGGCCCGTTTCACGGGGGGGCGTGGCTGTAGCACGGGGCTCTCTGTGTTAACTCCGCACACTGGCCCGTTTCACGGGGGGGGCATGGCTGTAGTGCGGGGCTCTCTGTGTTAACTCCGCACACTGGCCCGTTTCACGGGGGGGCGTGGCTGTAGCGCGGGGCTCTCTGTGTTAACTCCGCACACTGGCCCGTTTCACGGGGGGGGCATGGCTGTAGTGCGGGGCTCTCTGTGTTAACTCCGCACACTGGCCCGTTTCACGGGGGGGCATGGCTGTAGTGCGGGGCTCTCTGTGTTAACTCCGCACACTGGCCCGTTTCACGGGGGGGCGTGGCTGTAGCGCGGGGCTCTCTGTGTTAACTCCGCACACTGGCCCGTTTCACGGGGGGGGCATGGCTGTAGTGCGGGGCTCTCTGTTAACTCCGCACACTGGCCCGTTTCACGGGGGGGCATGGCTGTAGTGCGGGGCTCTCTGTGTTAACTCCGCACACTGGCCCGTTTCACGGGGGGCGTGGCTGTAGTGCGGGGCTCTCTGTGTTAACTCCGCACACTGGCCCGTTTCACGGGGGGGCGTGGCTGTAGTGCGGGGCTCTCTGTGTTAACTCCGCACACTGGCCCGTTTCACGGGGGCGTGGCTGTAGTGCGGGGCTCTCTGTGTTAACTCCGCACACTGGCCCGTTTCACGGGTGGGGCGTGGCTGTAGTGCGGGGCTCTCTGTGTTAACTCCGCACACTGGCCCGTTTCACGGGGGGGCATGGCTGTAGTGCGGGGCTCTCTGTGTTAACTCCGCACACTGGCCCGTTTCACGGGGGGGGTGGCTGTAGTGCGGGGCTCTCTGTGTTAACTCCGCACACTGGCCCGTTTCACGGGGGGGCGTGGCTGTAGTGCGGGGCTCTCTCTGTTAACTCCGCACACTGGCCCGTTTCACGGGGGCGTGGCTGTAGTGCGGGGCTCTCTGTGTTAACTCCGCACACTGGCCCGTTTCACGGGGGGGGCGTGGCTGTAGTGCGGGGCTCTCTGTGTTAACTCCGCACACTGGCCCGTTTCACGGGGGGCGTGGCTGTAGTGCGGGGCTCTCTGTGTTAACTCCGCACACTGGCCCGTTTCATGGGGGGGCGTGGCTGTAGTGCGGGGCTCTCTGTGTTAACTCCGCACACTGGCCCGTTTCACGGGGGGGCGTGGCTGTAGTGCGGGGCTCTCTGTGTTAACTCTGCACACTGGCCCGTTTCACGGGGGGGCGTGGCTGTAGTGCGGGGCTCTCTGTGTTAACTCCGCACACTGGCCCGTTTCACGGGGGGGCGTGGCTGTAGTGCGGGGCTCTCTGTGTTAACTCCGCACACTGGCCCGTTTCACGGGGGGGCGTGGCTGTAGTGCGGGGCTCTCTGTGTTAACTCCGCACACTGGCCCGTTTCACGGGGGGGCGTGGCTGTAGTGCGGGGCTCTCTGTGTTAACTCCGCACACTGGCCCGTTTCACGGGGGGCGTGGCTGTAGTGCGGGGCTCTCTGTGTTAACTCCGCACACTGGCCCGTTTCACGGGGGGGCGTGGCTGTAGTGCGGGGCTCTCTGTGTTAACTCCGCACACTGGCCCGTTTCACGGGGGGGCATGGCTGTAGTGCGGGGCTCTCTGTGTTAACTCCGCACACTGGCCCGTTTCACGGGGGGCGTGGCTGTAGTGCGGGGCTCTCTGTGTTAACTCCGCACACTGGCCCGTTTCACGGGGGGGCGTGGCTGTATTGCGGGGCTCTCTGTGTTAACGCCGCACACTGGCCCGTTTCACGGGGGGCGTGGCTGTAGCGCGGGGCTCTCTGTGTTAACTCCGCACACTGGCCCGTTTCACGGGGGGGCGTGGCTGTAGTGCGGGGCTCTCTGTGTTAACTCCGCACACTGGCCCGTTTCACGGGGGGGCGTGGCTGTATTGCGGGGCTCTCTGTGTTAACGCCGCACACTGGCCCGTTTCACGGGGGGCGTGGCTGTAGCGCGGGGCTCTCTGTGTTAACTCTGCACACTGGCCCGTTTCACGGGGGGGCGTGGCTGTAGTGCGGGGCTCTCTGTGTTAACTCCGCACACTGGCCCGTTTCACGGGGGGGCGTGGCTGTAGTGCGGGGCTCTCTGTGTTAACTCTGCACACTGGCCCGTTTCACGGGGGGCGTGGCTGTAGCGCGGGGCTCTCTGTGTTAACTCTGCACACTGGCCCGTTTCACGGGGGGGCGTGGCTGTAGCACGGGGCTCTCTGTGTTAACTCCGCACACTGGCCCGTTTCACGGGGGGGGCATGGCTGTAGTGCGGGGCTCTCTGTGTTAACTCCGCACACTGGCCCGTTTCACGGGGGGGCGTGGCTGTAGCGCGGGGCTCTCTGTGTTAACTCCGCACACTGGCCCGTTTCACGGGGGGGGCATGGCTGTAGTGCGGGGCTCTCTGTGTTAACTCCGCACACTGGCCCGTTTCACGGGGGGGCATGGCTGTAGTGCGGGGCTCTCTGTGTTAACTCCGCACACTGGCCCGTTTCACGGGGGGGCGTGGCTGTAGCGCGGGGCTCTCTGTGTTAACTCCGCACACTGGCCCGTTTCACGGGGGGGGCATGGCTGTAGTGCGGGGCTCTCTGTTAACTCCGCACACAGGCCCGTTTCACGGGGGGGCATGGCTGTAGTGCGGGGCTCTCTGTGTTAACTCCGCACACTGGCCCGTTTCACGGGGGGCGTGGCTGTAGTGCGGGGCTCTCTGTGTTAACTCCGCACACTGGCCCGTTTCACGGGGGGGCGTGGCTGTAGTGCGGGGCTCTCTGTGTTAACTCCGCACACTGGCCCGTTTCACGGGGGCGTGGCTGTAGTGCGGGGCTCTCTGTGTTAACTCCGCACACTGGCCCGTTTCACGGGTGGGGCGTGGCTGTAGTGCGGGGCTCTCTGTGTTAACTCCGCACACTGGCCCGTTTCACGGGGGGGCATGGCTGTAGTGCGGGGCTCTCTGTGTTAACTCCGCACACTGGCCCGTTTCACGGGGGGGGGTGGCTGTAGTGCGGGGCTCTCTGTGTTAACTCCGCACACTGGCCCGTTTCACGGGGGGGCGTGGCTGTAGTGCGGGGCTCTCTCTGTTAACTCCGCACACTGGCCCGTTTCACGGGGGCGTGGCTGTAGTGCGGGGCTCTCTGTGTTAACTCCGCACACTGGCCCGTTTCACGGGGGGGGCGTGGCTGTAGTGCGGGGCTCTCTGTGTTAACTCCGCACACTGGCCCGTTTCACGGGGGGCGTGGCTGTAGTGCGGGGCTCTCTGTGTTAAATCCGCACACTGGCCCGTTTCATGGGGGGGCATGGCTGTAGTGCGGGGCTCTCTGTGTTAACTCCGCACACTGGCCCGTTTCACGGGGGGCGTGGCTGTAGTGCGGGGCTCTGTGTTAACTCCGCACACTGGCCCGTTTCACGGGGGGGCGTGGCTGTAGTGCGGGGCTCTCTGTGTTAACTCCGCACACTGGCCCGTTTCACGGGGGCGTGGCTGTAGTGCGGGGCTCTCTGTGTTAACTCCGCACACTGGCCCGTTTCACGGGGGGGGCGTGGCTGTAGTGCGGGGCTCTCTGTGTTAACTCCGCACACTGGCCCGTTTCACGGGGGGGCGTGGCTGTAGTGCGGGGCTCTCTGTGTTAACTCCGCACACTGGCCCGTTTCACGGGGGGGCGTGGCTGTAGTGCGGGGCTCTCTGTGTTAACTCCGCACACTGGCCCGTTTCACGGGGGGGCGTGGCTGTAGTGCGGGGCTCTCTGTGTTAACTCCGCACACTGGCCCGTTTCACGGGGGGGCGTGGCTGTAGTGCGGGGCTCTCTGTGTTAACTCCGCACACTGGCCCGTTTCACGGGGGGCGTGGCTGTAGTGCGGGGCTCTCTGTGTTAACTCCGCACACTGGCCCGTTTCACGGGGGGGCGTGGCTGTAGTGCGGGGCTCTCTGTGTTAACTCCGCACACTGGCCCGTTTCACGGGGGGGCATGGCTGTAGTGCGGGGCTCTCTGTGTTAACTCCGCACACTGGCCCGTTTCACGGGGGGCGTGGCTGTAGTGCGGGGCTCTCTGTGTTAACTCCGCACACTGGCCCGTTTCACGGGGGGGCGTGGCTGTATTGCGGGGCTCTCTGTGTTAACGCCGCACACTGGCCCGTTTCACGGGGGGCGTGGCTGTAGCGCGGGGCTCTCTGTGTTAACTCCGCACACTGGCCCGTTTCACGGGGGGGCGTGGCTGTAGCGCGGGGCTCTCTGTGTTAACTCCGCACACTGGCCCGTTTCACGGGGGGGCGTGGCTGTAGTGCGGGGCTCTCTGTGTTAACTCCGCACACTGGCCCGTTTCACGGGGGGGCGTGGCTGTATTGCGGGGCTCTCTGTGTTAACGCCGCACACTGGCCCGTTTCACGGGGGGCGTGGCTGTAGCGCGGGGCTCTCTGTGTTAACTCCGCACACTGGCCCGTTTCACGGGGGGGCGTGGCTGTAGTGCGGGGCTCTCTGTGTTAACTCCGCACACTGGCCCGTTTCACGGGGGGGCGTGGCTGTAGTGCGGGGCTCTCTGTGTTAACTCTGCACACTGGCCCGTTTCACGGGGGGCGTGGCTGTAGCGCGGGGCTCTCTGTGTTAACTCTGCACACTGGCCCGTTTCACGGGGGGGCGTGGCTGTAGCACGGGGCTCTCTGTGTTAACTCCGCACACTGGCCCGTTTCACGGGGGGGGCATGGCTGTAGTGCGGGGCTCTCTGTGTTAACTCCGCACACTGGCCCGTTTCACGGGGGGGCGTGGCTGTAGCGCGGGGCTCTCTGTGTTAACTCCGCACACTGGCCTGTTTCACGGGGGGGGCATGGCTGTAGTGCGGGGCTCTCTGTGTTAACTCCGCACACTGGCCCGTTTCACGGGGGGGCATGGCTGTAGTGCGGGGCTCTCTGTGTTAACTCCGCACACTGGCCCGTTTCACGGGGGGGCGTGGCTGTAGCGCGGGGCTCTCTGTGTTAACTCCGCACACTGGCCCGTTTCACGGGGGGGGCATGGCTGTAGTGCGGGGCTCTCTGTTAACTCCGCACACTGGCCCGTTTCACGGGGGGGCATGGCTGTAGTGCGGGGCTCTCTGTGTTAACTCCGCACACTGGCCCGTTTCACGGGGGGGCATGGCTGTAGTGCGGGGCTCTCTGTGTTAACTCCGCACACTGGCCCGTTTCACGGGGGGCGTGGCTGTAGCGCGGGGCTCTCTGTGTTAACTCCGCACACTGGCCCGTTTCACGGGGGGGGCGTGGCTGTAGTGCGGGGCTCTCTGTGTTAACTCCGCACACTGGCCCGTTTCACGGGGGGGCGTGGCTGTAGTGCGGGGCTCTCTGTGTTTACTCCGCACACTGGCCCGTTTCACGGGGGCGTGGCTGTAGTGCGGGGCTCTCTGTGTTAACTCCGCACACTGGCCCGTTTCACGGGTGGGGCGTGGTTGTAGTGCGGGGCTCTCTGTGTTAACTCCGCACACTGGCCCGTTTCACGGGGGGGCATGGCTGTAGTGCGGGGCTCTCTGTGTTAACTCCGCACACTGGCCCGTTTCACGGGGGGGCGTGGCTGTAGTGCGGGGCTCTCTGTGTTAACTCCGCACACTGGCCCGTTTCACGGGGGGGCGTGGCTGTAGTGCGGGGCTCTCTCTGTTAACTCCGCACACTGGCCCGTTTCACGGGGGCGTGGCTGTAGTGCGGGGCTCTCTGTGTTAACTCCGCACACTGGCCCGTTTCACGGGGGGGGCGTGGCTGTAGTGCGGGGCTCTCTGTGTTAACTCCGCACACTGGCCCGTTTCACGGGGGGCGTGGCTGTAGTGCGGGGCTCTCTGTGTTAAATCCGCACACTGGCCCGTTTCATGGGGGGGCATGGCTGTAGTGCGGGGCTCTCTGTGTTAACTCCGCACACTGGCCCGTTTCACGGGGGCGTGGCTGTAGTGCGGGGCTCTCTGTGTTAAATCCGCACACTGGCCCGTTTCACGGGGGCGTGGCTGTAGTGCGGGGCTCTCTGTGTTAACTCCGCACACTGGCCCGTTTCACGGGGGGGGGTGGCTGTAGTGCGGGGCTCTCTGTGTTAACTCCGCACACTGGCCCGTTTCACGGGGGGGGGCGTGGCTGTAGTGCGGGGCTCTCTGTGTTAACTCCACACACTGGCCCGTTTCACGGGGGGGCGTGGCTGTAGTGCGGGGCTCTCTGTGTTAACTCCGCACACTGGCCCGTTTCACGGGGGGGCGTGGCTGTAGTGCGGGGCTCTCTGTGTTAACTCCGCACACTGGCCCGTTTCACGGGGGGCGTGGCTGTAGTGCGGGGCTCTCTGTGTTAACTCCGCACACTGGCCCGTTTCACGGGGGGGCATGGCTGTAGTGCGGGGCTCTCTGTGTTAACTCCGCACACTGGCCCGTTTCACGGGGGGCGTGGCTGTAGTGCGGGGCTCTCTGTGTTAACTCCGCACACTGGCCCGTTTCACGGGGGGGCGTGGCTGTAGTGCGGGGCTCTCTGTGTTAACTCCGCACACTGGCCCGTTTCACGGGGGGGCATGGCTGTAGTGCGGGGCTCTCTGTGTTAACTCCGCACACTGGCCCGTTTCACGGGGGGGCGTGGCTGTAGTGCGGGGCTCTCTGTGTTAACTCCGCACACTGGCCCGTTTCACGGGGGGGCGTGGCTGTAGTGCGGGGCTCTCTGTGTTAACTCCGCACACTGGCCCGTTTCACGGGGGGGGGCGTGGCTGTAGTGCGGGGCTCTCTGTGTTAACTCCGCACACTGGCCCGTTTCACGGGGGGGGCGTGGCTGTAGTGCGGGGCTCTCTGTGTTAACTCCGCACACTGGCCCGTTTCACGGGGGGGCGTGGCTGTAGTGCGGGGCTCTGTGTGTTAACTCCGCACACTGGCCCGTTTCACGGGGGGGCGTGGCTGTAGTGCGGGGCTCTCTGTGTTAACTCCGCACACTGGCCCGTTTCACGGGGGGGCGTGGCTGTAGTGCGGGGCTCTCTGTGTTAACTCCGCACACTGGCCCGTTTCACGGGGGGGCGTGGCTGTAGTGCGGGGCTCTCTGTGTTAACTCCGCACACTGGCCCGTTTCACGGGGGGGCGTGGCTGTAGTGCGGGGCTCTCTGTGTTAACTCCGCACACTGGCCCGTTTCACGGGGGGGCGTGGCTGTAGTGCGGGGCTCTCTGTGTTAACTCCGCACACTGGCCCGTTTCACGGGGGGGGGCGTGGCTGTAGTGCGGGGCTCTCTGTGTTAACTCCGCACACTGGCCCGTTTCACGGGGGGGCGTGGCTGTAGTGCGGGGCTCTCTGTGTTAACTCCTCACACTGGCCCGTTTCACGGGGGGCGTGGCTGTAGTGCGGTGCTCTCTGTGTTAACTCCGCACACTGGCCCGTTTCACGGGGGGCGTGGCTGTATTGCGGGGCTCTCTGTGTTAACTCCGCACACTGGCCCGTTTCACGGGGGGCGTGGCTGTAGTGCGGGGCTCTCTGTGTTAAATCCGCACACTGGCCCGTTTCATGGGGGGGCATGGCTGTAGTGCGGGGCTCTCTGTGTTAACTCCGCACACTGGCCCGTTTCACGGGGGGGGGCGTGGCTGTAGTGCGGGGCTCTCTGTTAACTCCGCACACTGGCCCGTTTCACGGGGGGGCATGGCTGTAGTGCGGGGCTCTCTGTGTTAACCCCGCACACTGGCCCGTTTCACGGGGGGGCATGGCTGTAGTGCGGGGCTCTCTGTGTTAACTCCGCACACTGGCCCGTTTCACGGGGGGGCATGGCTGTAGTGCGGGGCTCTCTGTGTTAACTCCGCGCACTGGCCCGTTTCACGGGGGGCGTGGCTGTAGTGCGGGGCTCTCTGTGTTAACTCCGCGCACTGGCCCGTTTCACGGGGGGGCATGGCTGTAGTGCGGGGCTCTCTGTGTTAACTCCGCACACTGGCCCGTTTCACGGGGGGGCGTGGCTGTAGTGCGGGGCTCTCTGTGTTAACTCCGCACACTGGCCCGTTTCACGGGGGGGCATGGCTGTAGTGCGGGGCTCTCTGTGTTAACTCCGCACACTGGCCCGTTTCACGGGGGGGCGTGGCTGTAGTGCGGGGCTCTCTGTGTTATCTCCGCGCACTGGCCCGTTTCACGGGGGGGCGTGGCTGTAGTGCGGGGCTCTCTGTGTTAACTCCGCACACTGGCCCGTTTCACGGGGGGCGTGGCTGTAGTGCGGGGCTCTCTGTGTTATCTCCGCACACTGGCCCGTTTCACGGGGGGCGTGGCTGTAGTGCGGGGCTCTCTGTGTTAACTCCGCACACTGGCCCGTTTCACGGGGGGGCGTGGCTGTAGTGCGGGGCTCTCTGTGTTATCTCCGCGCAATGGCCCGTTTCACGGGGGGGCATGGCTGTAGCGCGGGGCTCTCTGCGTTATCTCCGCACACTGGCCCGTTTCACGGGGGCGTGGCTGTAGTGCGGGGCTCTCTGCATTAACTCCACGCACCGGCCTGTTTCACGGGGGTGTGTGGCTGTAGTGCGGGGCTCTCTGCGTTATCTCCACGCACCGGCCTGTTTCACGGGGGGGCATGGCTGTAGCGCGGGGCTCTCTGCGTTAACTCCACGCACCGGCCTGTTTCATGGGGGGGCATGGCTGTAGCGCGGGGCTCTCTGCATTAACTCCACGCACCGGCCTGTTTCACGGGGGTGTGTGGCTGTAGTGCGGGGCTCTCTGCGTTATCTCCACGCACCGGCCTGTTTCACGGGGGGGCGTGGCTGTAGCGCGGGGCTCTCTGCATTAACTCCACGCACCGGCCTGTTTCACGGGGGGGCGTGGCTGTAGTGCGGGGCTCTCTGCATTAACTCCACGCACCGGCCTGTTTCACGGGGGGGCGTGGCTGTAGTGCGGGGCTCTCTGCATTAACTCCACGCACCGGCCTGTTTCACGGGGGGGCGTGGCTGTAGTGCGGGGCTCTCTGCATTAACTCCACGCACCGGCCTGTTTCTCGGGGGGGCATGGCTGTAGCGCGGGGCTCTCTGCATTAACTCCACGCACCGGCCTGTTTCACGGGGGGGCGTGGCTGTAGCGCGGGGCTCTCTGCATTAACTCCACGCACCGGCCTGTTTCACGGGGGGGCGTGGCTGTAGCGCGGGGCTCTCTGCATTAACTCCACGCACCGGCCTGTTTCACGGGGGGGCGTGGCTGTAGTGCGGGGCTCTCTGCATTAACTCCACGCACCGGCCTGTTTCACGGGGGGGCGTGGCTGTAGCGCGGGGCTCTCTGCATTAACTCCACGCACCGGCCTGTTTCACGGGGGGGCGTGGCTGTAGTGCGGGGCTCTCTGCATTAACTCCACGCACCGGCCTGTTTCACGGGGGGGCGTGGCTGTAGTGCGGGGCTCTCTGTGTTAACTCCGCACACTGGCTCGTTTCACGGGGGTGTGGCTGTAGCGCGGGGCTCTCTGCGTTATCTCCGCACACTGGCTCGTTTCACGGGGGCGTGGCTGTAGTGCGGGGCTCTCTGCATTAACTCCACGCACCGGCCTGTTTCACGGGGGGGCATGGCTGTAGCGCGGGGCTCTCTGCATTAACTCCACGCACCGGCCTGTTTCACGGGGGGGCGTGGCTGTAGTGCGGGGCTCTCTGCATTTCCCCAGGGCTGTGAACTCTCTTTCCATCGGCTTCTCTGTTCCCTGGCTCTGTGGGCCCGATCCTGTGCGTGGGCCCGATCCTGTGCGTGCTCTCGATCCTGTGCGTGCTCTCAAGGGCTGGCGGTGGCGTCTAGGCCTGCCACCTCGCGTGTCCCTGGTGGACGTGTCAGCGCAGTGAAGCCCTTGGGTCACACAAGGACGCTTGCCTCTCAGCTCTGACTTTGGCCGGGGGTCGAGCTGGGTTGAGCCTCTCCTCTCAGCAGTGGAGACGTGGCTCGCGGCGAGACCCCCGTCCTCACACTGCTGTGGAGGGGTCTGGCCTTGCGAAGCATTTTCCAGCACCAGGCGCTTGGGCGCGAGGCAGGAGGCTCTGGGCCAGTGTGCGCCAGCTCCCTGTGCTCACCCTCCTGGCCTCTCGGGACAGCACCTCCTCTGGACTCTGGGCCCCGAATCAGCCTTCGCATGGCCCCGCCAGTCACCTCCCCCAGGAGAGCACCTCGAAAATGCAGCCCCAGAGACTGGCCCATGCTGGCTCATCCGTAGGCTGGCCGGGCCAACACTTGTGTTCTGATTTCCTCCTCACTGTCACCAGTGCAGTGCGAGCCGTGCGATTTCACAAGGGTGCTGCTTTCACTTTGGCACCTGCGACATTTGGAAGCTGGTGTAATGTGTATTCTCGTCTGTCCTGGTTTTACCCTGCCCCCATCACGGGGTATGTGGGAGCCGTCTGCAGGGCGTCCCGTGCACTGTGGAATGGGTGAAAGTAACGGCCAGTGTCTTACAGGTGCCTATCCTAGTGCGACCCGGGGCCCTGCCGCTCTTTGAATAGCTCCCGCTGGCTGTCGCCGCAGCTCAGTCCGCTCCTGCCGGAGCTGCGCACCAGGGCGCGCCCGCTTCCTGTCCCCACGGCTGAGAAAAGTTGCTGGGATTAGAACCCAGAGAGCCTGTCTCCTAATCGCATGGTATTAAGCACGTGACTGGTTTGCCTCCCTTTGCTGAAGGGCAAGATTTCTGCAGCGGCCCGCTCTTCCCACGGCTCAGCACCTTGTGCCAATAGCAAGCAGGCTGCTGGTGACATTGCTAGTTCAGTAATCCAGCCGCTTTCATTCTTCGTGGCTCCCCGTTTGCTCTGGGAAAACGGCCAGCTCACCTTTCAGTGCTGAGTGTTTGGTTTCTAAGGTGCAACAACTTGGACGGCTTGAAGGGCTTGGCAGCCAGCACTTGCGAGCACAGCACGCTTGGGGCTGCGAAGTCATGTGCGCGCTGTCCCCCTCGCACCCTGCTTTGGGGGTGTTGTCCGACGGTGCAGTGGGCCGCACCCCCGCAGGGCGGCCTCCCGTCTGAAGGGAGCCCTGGCCCCCGATGGAAGGAGGCTGGTTAGAAGTCGCCCCGCATGGCCTGACTCTCCCAGAGCTGCTGTGCCAGACAATCGCAGTGTACAGTGTGGGACTGTGGCCGGAAACCAAAGGGTGCATCTGTCTTGATTCTGCTGCATTTTGAAGTCACTGCAGTGCGGGAATTTTGTGCCTTTCCCGCTGCCGTGTGCAGAAGAATTCTCTCTGGCTGTTTCTTCTTTTGCGATATTGTTCCTTGATGCTGTTAAATTCCCTTCCAAGTAGCGCTGCTCCTTGCTCCCGCATTTCTCTCTCAGCCATGGCTAATTCAGGGCGAAATTTAATTCTCTCCCTCCCCAGGCCCTTGCCACCGCAGGCTAGCGGAGGTAACCCTTGTGTCTCTCTGACCCCCGGCCAGCGTGGTGACCACGACACTGCACCCTGGCTGTGAAGACTCCTCAGGAGGAGAACATCCATTCCCGCTGTTTAAAGGGGCCTGAGCATTGGGGAGGCCCGAGTGAGCAGGGTTCTGTCTGGGGACACGGAGGGGCCGAGGTGTCTCCTGTGACGTGTGGCGCATAAGAGCCCTACTCGTTGTGAGGGACTCTTGTCCGTGAAGAGACGTTTGCATAGAAGTGACGCGCCTTCCGCTCCCTGGCCCTCCCTGCTGGCCCATGCTGACCTCCAGCTGAGCAAAGCCACAAGCGGCGGGGCCGGGGGGACGCAGAGAGCCGTGGCCGGGGGACGCAGGGCGGCGGGGCCAGGGGGACGCAGAGAGCCGGAGCCGGGGTGGCCGGGGGGGTGCAGGGCGGCGGGGCTGGGGGGACGCAGAGAGCCGTGGCCGGGGGTACACAGGGCGACGGGGCTGCGGGGGGACGCAGAGCGGCGGGGCCGGGGTGGCCGGGGGGGTGCAGGGCGGCGGGGCTGGGGGGACGCAGAGAGCCGTGGGTGGGGGGGCGCAGAGCGGCGGGGTGTATTCTGTACAATTCAGTCACCAGGCCTCAGCGATGGGTGAGGGGCACGCAGTGCATTTCGGGGGAGGGGGGCGCGGGGATGCTCTGCCAATTGCCAGAAGCTCCTTGGGTCAACATACAAGCCAGGGGTCACCGGGACAGAGAAGCCTCTGGCCATGTGCCATTACCCCCGCCGCGTCCCCGCACTGCCAGCAGGGCTATCTCCGGAACACGGGGATGGCTGCTCCCGCTCACACAGCCCCTCCTGTCCCGCGCCAGATGCGTTCAGTGCAGCGGCCAGAAAGGGGGTTGGTTTTGAGTGTCCAGCCGTGCAAACGCCACCCCCGGGCTGATTCCTCCTGCCCCTCTCCTGAGCAGTAACCGCTTTTGCCAGCACCACCTGGCCCCAAGGCTGTGGCTGCTGCACAAGGCCGAATGGAGCCTAGCCGGCGGCCGGCAGACCCACGCTGGCGCTGCTGAGCCCGGACCGCGGTAACCATTTGTTTGAGCCAGGGGACGTGACTCACCAGGGGTATGTCTACACTACCCCCCTAGTTCGAACTAGGGGGGTAATGTATGCATACTGAACTTGCTAATGAAGCCCGAGATTTGAATTTCCCGGGCTTCATTAGCATAAAGCCGGCGCCGCCATTTTTAAAAGCCGGCTAGTGCGAACCCCGTGCCACGCGGCTACACGCAACATGGACTAGATAGTTCGGATTAGGCTTCTAATCCGAACTATCTGTACGCCTCGTGGAAGCCTAATCCGAAGTATCTAGTCCGTGCCGCGTGTAGCCGCGTGGCACGGGGTTCGCACTAGCCGGCTTTTAAAAATGGCGGCGCCGGCTTTATGCTAATGAAGCCCGGGAAATTCAAATCCCGGGCTTCATTAGCAAGTTCGGTATGCATACATTACCCCACTAGTTCGAACTAGGGGGGTAGTGTAGACATACCCCAGGAGACATGTTGAGTGAGAAGGTGCCTTTTTGGTAGAGTCGTTTTTCTGCCCATGCCCACGCTGTAATGGCTTTTCCCTCTGCTGCGGGTGGCCTCCCATTTGCTATTTTAAAGTTGGGCTAATGGCGTATGTGTTGGGGGGGGGGGGGATATTTGGAGCTGGTTGCCTTGTTTTCACCAGCCCCTGGGGAAGGGCGAGCGGATAGCCGGGGCTGGTGACAGTGATGCCCTGGGCTCGCACACCAGGACATTAACCCCTCGTCCAGGCGCAGAGGGCTGCAGCCGATACACCCGTCCCTTGGGCCCAGCCCTGTGCCGAGTTCTCGCAAGGCCTCTGATGTGTTTGCCAAATGTGCCTGACGAGCCACTAGCTTGCGGTGCGGTTTCGATGGAGGAGAACGGCAGGCGGCCATGCGGGAAGCTCGTTGCAGAGCAATAGGGATGGCTTGTGCTGCCCTCTGGCACCCGGCAGGAAAGGGCATTTCCACAGCGGACATGGGACTCCAGGAAGCCAAGGTGCCGGGGGTGGGAACAGCCGCGTTCCCAAATCCCTTCACTGTCTCATTCGCCGTTTGCCTCTCTCTTCTCTTCACGGTGGCGGTTCTCCCTTCTTTGCCTGTCTCCTTCCTTCTGCGCAGCTCTTCCAGGCCTCTCTTCAGGCTCCGGGGCGGCCGTGTCTGCACCTGGAAACACGAGCAGCCCTGTGGCACCTCCGAGACTGACCCACACGTGCAGGCGCACGAGCGTGCGTGGGTAAGATCCACTTCCTCAGAGGGCGGGCGTGCGAATAGCAGAGTCCAGGAGACCTGTCTGTGTCGCAGCAGAAGCAGTTACCTGCCAATTGTAGGACCCGGGTTAATGAAGCTAATTAAGTGGGTTGGATGTGTCCCACTCAGAGCTTTTGATGTGAAAATGTGGATGTCAAAAGCTCTGAGCGGGACACATCCAACCCACTTAATTAGCTTCATTAACCCGGGTCCTACAATTGGCAGGTAACTGCTTCTGCTGCGACATAGCTAGGTCTCCTGGACTCTGCTATTTGCACGCCCGTCCTCTGAGGAAGTGGATCTTACCCACGCACGCTCGTGCGCCTGCACGTGTGGGTCAGTCTCGGAGGTGCCGCAGGGCCCTTGAGACACTCCTGTAGAACGCTCTCTGCCTTCCATGTTCTAGGGGACACGCGCCCCCCCCACCTCCTACCTGCCCTGAATCCCAGAGAGCGGCTGACTCGATCAGGCAGTGTGGTCCACTAAAGAAGCTTGATGCCAGTCCAAAAAGCAAAACCATTGCGGCTTGTGGCCAGCTCCCTGGAACCACATCACTCCTCCCCGGGGCTGGGAGGGCGCCAGCCGCCAGGCGTCCCAAACAGCAAGGGTTTCCATTCCGGAGAGGAGCCTCGGAGAGCCGGCCACTGAAAACAAGAAGAGGCTCCAGTGCGAGCACTCGGCTCAGACTAAACAATAGCGGGGCACCCGAAGGGCGAGCCTGGGACTGTTAACGTGTGTGTTGCTGCAGGACTCGGTGTGTCAGTGGAGCAGTTTGTGGTACAAGGCATGACCGGTGGTGCCCTGCTCACCAGCGCTGGGCGTGTCAGAGGAGGTGTTTGTGGTGCAAGGCGTGACCGGTGGGGCCCTGCTCACCAGCGCTGGGTGTGTCAGTGGAGCAGTTTGTGGTGCAAGGCGTGACCGGTGGGGCCCTGCTCACCAACGCTGGGCGTGTCAGAGGAGGTGTTTGTGGTGCAAGGCGTGACCGGTGGGGCCCTGCTCACCAGCGCTGGGCGTGTCAGAGGAGGTGTTTGTGGTGCAAGGCGTGACCGGTGGTGCCCTGCTCACCAGCGCTGGGCGTGTCAGAGGAGGTGTTTGTGGTGCAAGACGTGACCAGTGGGGCCCTGCTCACCAGCGCTGGGCGTGTCAGAGGAGGTGTTTGTGGTGCAAGGCGTGACCAGTGGGGCCCTGCTCACCAGCTCTGGGCGTGTCAGAGGAGGTGTTTGTGGTGCAAGGCGTGACCAGTGGGGCCCTGCTCACCAGCGCTGGGTGTGTCAGTGGTGCAGTTTGTGGTGCAAGGCGTGACCAGTGGGGCCCTGCTCACCAGTGCTGGGCGTGTCAGAGGAGGTGTTTGTGGTGAAAGGCGTGACCAGGGGGGTCCTGCTCACCAGTGCTGGGCGTGTCAGTGGAGCAGTTTGTGGTGCAAAGTGTGACCAGTGGGGCCCTGCTCACCAGCTCTGGGCGTGTCAGAGGAGGTGTTTGTGGTGCAAGGCGTGACCAGTGGGGCCCTGCTCACCAGCACTGGGTGTGTCAGTGGAGCAGTTTGTGGTACAAGGCGTGACCAGTGGGGCCCTGCTCACCAGCGCTGTGCGTGTCAGTGGAGCAGTTTGTGCTGCAAAGCGTGACCAGTGGGGCCCTGCTCACCAGCGCTGGGTGTGTCAGTGGAGCAGTTTGTGGTGCAAGGCGTGACCAGTGGAGCCCTGCTCACCAGCGCTGTGCGTATCAGTGGAGCAGTTTGTGGTGCAAAGCGTGACCAGTGGGGCCCTGCTCACCAGCGCTGAGTGTGTCAGTGGAGCAGTTTGTGGTGCAAGGCGTGACCAGTGGGGCCCTGCTCACCAGGGCTGGGTGTGTCAGTGGAGCAGTTTGTGGTGCAAAACGTGACCAGTGGGGCCCTGCTCACCAGGGCTGGGTGTGTCAGTGGAGCAGTTTGTGGTGCAAGGCGTGACCAGTGGGGCCCTGCTCACCAGCTCTGGGCGTGTCAGAGGAGGTGTTTGTGGTGCAAGGCGTGACCAGTGGGGCCCTGCTCACCAGCACTGGGTGTGTCAGTGGAGCAGTTTGTGGTGCAAGGCGTGACCAGTGGGGCCCTGCTCACCAGGGCTGGGTGTGTCAGTGGAGCTGAGCTGGGCTCCTCTGGCGACCAGCAGGGGCGCGGTGCAGCAGGCCTGGTGCCTGAGCAGAGCTGTGTGTGGCTGGACTAGAATAGGAGTGATGGGAGGGCCTTGGCTTGCATTGACAGATCTGTGGGTGACAGACAGTTTTGTGGGCGCCTTAAATCCCAGCAGCAGCTTCTGCCCCACAGAGGTCTCCCCTTTGCCGTGCCAGCCCCACGCGTGCTGAGTCGCGCTGCAGGAAGAGAGCTGGTGGATCTGTTCAGAGGCGTGCGGCAGGCGCATGGAAAATGCGCTGAGGCTGGCAAAGACTCTGCAGGCGAGCTCAACCGTCGTGGCTCTCTAGAGAGCAGCTTTTGGAGGGTCAAAGCAGCCCCAGGCATTCCGAGCCCGCGGAGCGTTCAGGCAGATCCGCCCGTCTCCCATGAAAGCGAGAGAAGGAGACGGAAGTTTGCTCCTCTCCCGGGTCACTGGTGTCTTTTAATTATGACAAAAGCTTTAATTACTCCAGGGCACGTTTTCAACATGAGGCTTCCCGAGCGCGCGTGAAAAAAATCTCGCGTTTCCTGCCAGGAGGGGAATTGGGAACAACTCTCCATTCCAGGCAGGGACCAGTTTGGAAATTCAGCCCAGAAGCCCAGTTCTGGTGCCATCGTTCCCTTTTGAAACAACCAAAAGAGGAAACATTGAACAGACTTTGTACAAAATGGCAAAGGTTTGATTTCCCCTTTAAAAGAAAACCCGTGTTTTATGTTACGGTTTTCCTGTCTCTGTTGCAGCGCTGACCAGAGCCGCACGCCAGCATGAGGAACACAGGGGATCTCCGGGCTGTCTGCGGGGAGGGATCCCTGTAAGCTAGGTCAGGAATAACTCACATGGGAAATACTCAGGAGCGGATTCTCATTTGCCCCCGTTAAGGGCATTTACCCCAGCAGAGGGGGGTCCAGGACTCTCGGTGCAAATGAGAATTCAGGCTTCTCTTTGGAAGGCTGGTCCCTCTGCCATACGGGGTGTGCAGGGAAGGTTTCTGAGCGGTCCCAGTTGACCTGCGTGTGCATCGTGCACCCCCTCGTGCTGGGAGGCGAGGGTTTAACAGTCCGTGCTCTGGCCCCGCATGGCCGAGTTGGCTGGACTCCCTCCCGCGGTGCAGTGACCTCCGGGAAGGTGATAGGCCTGATAGCCAATATTACCCCAGCGAGGCAGGTCTGTGACCTGGCAGCCATGATGGGTAACCCCCCCGAGATGGTATCCAGACTAACAAGGCCTCCTTCCAATAGCTGCACAGTTGCACCTGCATCAGGGCCTGCGCCCGTTTTCCACCCACGCTCCTTCAATGTGTGTGCACCGGTGTCCGACCTCCACAGGGCTCGCTCCTTTCACTCGTTGCTAAAAGCCTTTGTGGTCCTTGCTGGCCAATGCACAGGCCAGCCCCTGGCTTCCCCACGCCTCTCCGGGCCCGTCTGCCGGGGCTGGAGCTGGGGCTGCGGGTGCCCCTCTGCCGTGAGCTAGTTACAGCAGGGGGGTTACGGCTCTCGGCAGCCCCACGCACATTGGTCCAGCGCCCCAGGCTGTGAATGCCGTACGCAGCCCAGGGCCCACTGCCTCGTGCACATCCCACGCCAGCAGCCACGCTGCGTTTGTCTCGTGGCCAGAGAGCTGCCACGCAGCAACCTGGTGCTGTGCCTGCAAGGCCCTGGCGCCCGAGCAGCTCCTGCCCTGCTGTGGACCACGCTGCAGAGCGCGGCCCCTGTCCCAGCCGTGCGCTCCCCTCCTGCTCGCTCTCTACCCACCGACGGGCCCGGCACTCGAAGTGGTGGGACGATACTTGTGAGGGGAGATTCGTCGAGGCGTGTGGTCCCGATCCGCCCTCCATCCCCTCTGATGGGCAGCAGCAGGGACCTTGGAGCCATGTCGACTGCACCACCTGGGCCACCCTGGGCCGAAAGCACAAGGGGAATGGACACGTCTGGGCTCTGGCACGCGGTGCGTGCACACTCACACATGGAGCCCGGTGGGGGCCACGTGCCCCAGAGCCTCCGGGGCGGGGCAGGGACCCCTCTTTGGGGCTGTTCTGAGCGGGGGGTGCTCGCTGCGGGAAGGCCCAGGGGGTGCTGCCGGTCGCGAGCGCTCAGTGCAGGGCCCAAACACTGCCAAGAGTGGCCGAAACGCGAGAGCTTGTGGACTGAATGGCCACGGGGGGGCTGTGATTGTCCCCTCGCTTCGGGCCCCAGATCACCCTCGGCTCGTGACTTCCCAGCGTTCCCTGCAGCTGCCAGGCTGGCCCCTTCCTTTGGAAATGAAAACGGAGGAATCGCGGTCGCGGGGCTCGTGCCAAGCCCGGCGTTGGCAGCGCCGCGCGGCTCGACGGGCCGGTTCTCGTTGGCACTGAGGCCCCGGAGCAGCACGCGGGCGGCGCGAAGAGCCGATGCCCCGTCAGCGGAAGCGTTGCCGTTCGTTCCGGCGGGCACGGCGGCTCTGGTTTGGGAGCAATGAATCTCCTTGCTCTCTGGCGCGTCAGTTCCTTTCCTCCTCGCTGGCCTCTCTTTCCCAGGGAGGAGGTTGCTGACAACAACAGCGAAGAAAGGAATCTCCAAAAGGCCCCTCATGCCTAACAAGGCAAGAAGTCTGAGCTGCAATCCCTGTCTTTGAGCTGCAATATATTACCCCCCGCCCCGCCCCGCCCCGCCAGCCCTGGCTAACATTTCCATGAACTCCCGCGCACCCAGCTGAAGCCGCACACAAGACACATTCCGGAGAAATGGGGAAAGGAGCAAAATCATCCGAACTCGTGCCGGGAGCTGCCAAGTGGCTCCAGTTCCAGCCTTCTTCCTGCTCTGGCTAACAGGCTCGGTCTCTTCATCGCTCCTGCGTCTGCCTCCGGGGGCTTTTGCCTGGGCTCCGCCACTGACCCCGAGTTCCTGCTCTTGGCAAACCGTGTTCGACACCGAAAAGCCCACCCACGCCTCTGGACACGGCGGGCTTTCTCTGCACGCTGCCTCCTTGCTGTGCCTGCCTGGGGCCGTGCGGGGCTGGGAAGGGGACCGGCTGCGGGCGTGGGGGATGATTTCTTCCCTGCCTCTCGGCCTCAGGCTTCTGCGGAGCTGTGGAGCCTGGGGGCCAGAGTGTCCTCAAAGGGAGCAGAAGGGCCCTTGGCCGGTGTGAGTCCGTCTGGCCAGGCACCGTTTCAGCATCCTGCCTGCTAGTATTGCTCATGCTGGTGCAGTTACAAGCTCTGAGCTGGAGTTCTTGCTGCTCATCCATGCGCCAGGCCGGTTTCCCTCAGGCTCGTGCGCACGATAGGCCAGCTGGGACTTGGCCAGCGGCTCCCTGGCCCGCAGTCCCAGCGTCTCTGGGCCCGGGGCGGCGTGGGAGGGTGGTGTCCCTGGCGAAAAGGCTGCACTGCGGAGGCGAGAGGGGCAGGGGAGGGCCAGGGTGATGCAGGAGAGATGGGAGAGGCGACCCCTCTCATGCGAAGTGCCAGGGACATGGGAGCCCTCTCTTTTCTGTGCCTCCATCTTCCCCCTCGCTTGCTCCTCCTCTGGGCCGGTCCAGCCCAGGGCAGCTCCGGCCCCAGCTCAGGGCGTTTCCATGCCGGGGGAGCTGCCAGCTGAACGTCTGCTCTTCGCGCCTGCTGCGGAGCAAAGGACGAGGGCCCGTCGTCCCCTGCCAGGCTGCAGCGGGTGCTGCACAGCGCCTGTCCTTGGCGCCAGGGGCTGGCCTCCGCCCCAGCCCTTTCTCGCAAGGGGGCTGCAGCCCGCTGTCCCTGCGCGGCTGGGAGCTGACAGCAGCCCGGGAGTCCCACGCCGGGGGGCTTGGCCTGCCCTGGCCGCACGCTGGGGACCCTCCCTCGCTTTCCAGTAAGGCTGCTTCCCTTCCCAGGCCACTTCTCTGGACCCTCGTCTCCCCCGGCGCCGCCCTTCCCTCAGGACTTGGCCGGGCCCGGCGGGCACAGCGCAGCCTGGCTCTTCCTGCAGGGCTTCCCCCGGGCAGGAGGGTGAGGCCAGAGCGGTGGGGGGCGAAAGCCGCGGGGTGCTCGGCAAGCCAGCACCCCCCGGCCCAGCGACGCAGCACCCGGCACGGAGGGATTCCACTGCCTGTGCTCCGATCCTGCAGAGGGCAGAACCGAGCTGCTCTTTGGCGGCCCGGAGCCTGGATCCGTTTCCTTGTCACCCCGAGTCCGATTGCTCATCTCCTTCTGCCCACCGCCGTCTGCTGCTGCCCTAGCGCTCCCAGAAATGCCTCTGCCTGGCTCCCTGCAGAGCTGCACCGTGGCCAGGGATGGCGGAGCCACCGGAGAAGGCTGGACGCTGAACATGGAGACCTCGGGGACCTCGGGCAGTGCTTGAACCCGCGCTGGCTGCACCTCGCTCCTCTCAGAACGCGTCGAAACCCCGTAGATAATGTCTGGAAAAATCATTTCTTCGCTGCCCACCTTGTAAAGGAAATGACGCCCCGTGCGTGTGGTGGGGGACTGGCCGTTCCTGTGTGGCTCTTGAAAGCCGACCCGAAAAGGAAGCTTGAACTTGCGTTCAAACGGAGATGCCCCTTTGAGTGTTTCCCTCAGAGATGGAAACCTGCCTGGAAATCAGCCTGGGTTTCCCCACGTGGCCGGCGGGGTGAAGTTGCCTTTTTGGGTTCTACAGCTTCATGGGAAGAGTTGGGCTCTAAAAGCGCAGCCAGCCCTGGCACGGCACGGCGCTCCCTGGGCTGTGTCCCTCCCGAGGAGCGGCCGCTGGCTGACGGGGCGTTTGTGCGCGCCCTGTGGGGAGGGCACAATGAAATGCAGCTGGGTGCGCCGCGTCCCGACACGCGGTCCCGGGGCCAACGCAAGGGCTTCACTGGCAGGAGCCAATCTGGGTGTTACCAAAATAATGCGCAGGGGCTCGTGAGCTCGCCGATGGGAGCCGAGGCCCACGCCAGAGCGGAGAGGCCTGGTTGTGGTGTCCATCGGCACAAGCCCTTCCAGCCAAGCTGGGGCGAGGGTCTTAGCACTGAACTCCTCCCAGGACTGGAGGGTGTGAAACTGGCAGCACTAGGTACAGAGACCAGGGGCTGCGTGGAAATGTTGCTGGGAGTTTATTTTCCGGTCCTTGTTATAAATACCCTCGTTCTAAAGCCCCCGCTGCCGTAAGGCGCAGGCACAGCTGCACTACATTTTTAGACCTGTATGTAAGGTATCTCCGTCCCTCCCGCCCCCTCGGCTCCCCCGCGGGTGCACCTAAGGGCCCGGTGTCTGTGGGCAGAAATAGACAGTCTCCACTGACTTGCTAATTGTGATGCATCCTGATAATGCTAGCTATAATTAGCTGAGTGTACCGGAGCTGGGTTGTTGGCGGAAGTTTTCCTGACCCCATTATCCTACTTTAAATAGAGGATTTTGCCCGGGGCCCGGAGGGCCTCACGCAGCGCAGGGTGACGGAGCCAGACTCCGCAAGGCCTAACCACAGGCTAGAGGCCATGGCATCTGCTGCTGTGCTGTGCAGAGCGCCGCTCGGCTCCCAGGGCACGGGGTGAACAGACACCAGGGCCGGCAGGGTCCCGGCTGCTGGACGCTGCGGAAGGGCTCACGGCGCTAGCCAGGACTGGGCTGGTGTGATGCCGCCGCTTCGTAGTCCTGGTTGAGCCCGCCAGGGCGACTTCCGGACACCCGTCGAAAGAGAGTTTAGCCCTCGATGGAGCTCGGGGACACAGAGAGGTGCCGGGCAGGCTTCCCAGAGCCCCTGCGCGGCCGCCAGAGCCTGTCACCGCTCTCGCGGGGTGCCTACGGCTTGCCTTCGCGCCAGGCCCAGCACACCCCCAGTGCACCCCGTTCCCAGCTGGCAGCAGCCTCGGCCCTCAGGAAGTCCCCAGGAGCGGCTCCGTCTAGACGGCAGGCTTCTTCCCGAAGAGATCTTCCAAAGAAAGTCTTCCAACAGAGAGCGTCCACGCTGCCAAGCGCATTGAAACAGCCGGCAGCTTTTCTGACAGCGTCCACGCTGCCTGGGCGCTCTCGCCTGTGAGCTGTGATTGCGATGGGGGGACTGGCCCCCAGGGCGCCTGTGCTTTCTCCTCTTCCCTCCCCTTCCGAAAGAATCCCTCTTCCCCGTCCACACGCCTGTTGGGAAAGGCTTCTTCCTCGTAGAGAGAGGCTTCCCCATGCCGGGAAACCCCCCCGCTCTTTCCATGTCCTTGGGGAAGAGCGCCATCGCCGTGTGGACGGCATTCGCGTTTCCTGGAAGAGCTCTGTAGTGGACACAGCCTGCGAGCTGCCCCTCCTCCCGTCTGCGGCTGCTGGGAGCAGCGCGGCCGTGCCAGGACGTTCCGCACAAGGCGGGAGGCCTCTATGCCAGGCTGTGGCACCATCGGGCCTCCCGAGCTGGGCAGTGGGAGCCGGGCAGCAAGGGAGGGGAATGAGCCGCTCCAGGAGCATGTCAGGGCGTTCTCCCCACGCTGGAGCAAATGATTATTTCCAAATGATAAGCAGAGCCCACGCCCAGGCCCATGCCCATGCCCCTGCTCCTATGCCCCCCTCCCCGCTCCCACGCCTCTGCTCCCGCTCCTATGCCCCCGCTCCCCCGACCCCGCTCCCCCGTCCCCGCTCCCGCTCCTATGCCCCCGCTCCCCCGTCCCGCTCCCGCTCCTATGCCCCCACTCCCCCGACCCGCTCCCGCTCCCCCGTCCCCGCTCCCGCGTCCCGCTCCCGCTCCTATGCCCCCGCTCCCCCGTCCCCGCTCCCGCTCCTGTGCCCCCGCTCCCCCGTCCCCGCTCCCGCTCCCCCGTCCCCGCTCCCGCTCCTATGCCCCCACTCCCCCGACCCGCTCCCGCTCCCCCGTCCCCGCTCCCGCGTCCCGCTCCCGCTCCTGTGCCCCCGCTCCCCCGTCCCCGCTCCCGCTCCCCCGTCCCCGCTCCCACGCCCCCGCTCCTGCTCCTATGTCCCCGCTCCCGTGTCCCCGCTCCCCCGTCCCCGCTCCCGCTCCTGTGCCCCCGCTCCTCCGTCCCCGCTCCCGCTCCCCCGTCCCCGCTCCCGCTCCTATGCCCCCGCTCCTCCGTCCCCGCTCCCGCTCCTATGCCCCCGCTCCCCCGTCCCGCTCCCGCTCCTATGCCCCCACTCCCCCGACCCGCTCCCACTCCCCCGTCCCCGCTCCCGCGTCCCGCTCCCGCTCCTATGCCCCCGCTCCCCCGTCCCCGCTCCCGCTCCTGTGCCCCCGCTCCCCCGTCCCCGCTCCCGCTCCCCCGTCCCCGCTCCCACGCCCCCGCTCCCGCTCCTATGTCCCCGCTCCTGTGTCCCCGCTCCCCCGTCCCCGCTCCCGCTCCTGTGCCCCCGCTCCCCCGTCCCCGCTCCCGCTCCTGTGCCCCCGCTCCCCCGTCCCCGTTCCCGCTCCTGTGCTCCCGCTCCCCCGTCCCCGCTCCCGCTCCTGTGCCCCCGCTCCCCCGACCCCGCTCCTGTGCCCCCGCTCCCCCGACCCCGCTCCCGCTCCTATGCCCCCGCTCCCCCGTCCACGCTCCCGCTCCTATGCCCCCGCTCCCCCGACCCCGCTCCTGCTCCTGTGCCCCCGCTCCTATGCCCCCGCTCCCCCATCCCCGCTCCCGCTCCTGTGTCCCTGCTCCCCCATCCCCGCTTCCGCTCCTGTGTCCCCGCTCCCCTGTCCCCGCTCCCCCGTCCCCGCTCCCGCTCCCGCTCCCCCGTCCCCGCTCCCGCTCCTGTGCCCCTGCTCCCCCGTCCCCGCTCCTGTGCCCCCGCTCCCCCGTCCCCGCTCCTGTGCCCCCGCTCCCCCGTCCCTGCTCCCGCTCCTGTGCCCCCGCTCCCCCGTCCCCGCTCCCGCTCCTGTGCCCCCGCTCCCCCGTCCCCGCTCCCGCTCCTGTGCCCCCGCTCCCCCCTCCCCGCTCCCCCGTCCCCGCTCCTGTGCCCCCGCTCCCCCGTCCCCGCTCCCGTGCCCCCGCTCCCCCGTCCCCGCTCCCGCTCCTGTGCCCCCGCTCCCCCGACCCCGCTCCCGCTCCTGTGCCCCCGCTCCCCCGTCCCCGCTCCCGCTCCTATGCCCCCGCTCCCCCGTCCCCGCTCCCGCTCCTGTGCCCCCGCTCCCCCGTCCCCGCTCCCGCTCCCCCGTCCCCGCTCCCGCTCCTATGCCCCCACTCCCCCGACCCGCTCCCGCTCCCCCGTCCCCGCTCCCGCGTCCCGCTCCCGCTCCTGTGCCCCCGCTCCCCCGTCCCCGCTCCCGCTCCCCCGTCCCCGCTCCCACGCCCCCGCTCCTGCTCCTATGTCCCCGCTCCCGTGTCCCCGCTCCCCCGTCCCCGCTCCCGCTCCTGTGCCCCCGCTCCCCCCTCCCGCTCCCCCCCCGCTCCCGCTCCCCCGTCCCCGCTCCCGCTCCTATGCCCCCGCTCCCGCTCCCCGTCCCGCTCCCGCTCCTATGCCCCCGCTCCCCCGTCCCGCTCCCGCTCCTATGCCCCCACTCCCCCGACCCGCTCCCACTCCCCCGTCCCCGCTCCCGCGTCCCGCTCCCGCTCCTATGCCCCCGCTCCCCCGTCCCCGCTCCCGCTCCTGTGCCCCCGCTCCCCCGTCCCCGCTCCCGCTCCCCCGTCCCCGCTCCCACGCCCCCGCTCCCGCTCCTATGTCCCCGCTCCTGTGTCCCCGCTCCCCCGTCCCCGCTCCCGCTCCTGTGCCCCCGCTCCCCCGTCCCCGCTCCCGCTCCTGTGCCCCCGCTCCCCCGTCCCCGTTCCCGCTCCTGTGCTCCCGCTCCCCCGTCCCCGCTCCCGCTCCTGTGCCCCCGCTCCCCCGACCCCGCTCCTGTGCCCCCGCTCCCCCGACCCCGCTCCCGCTCCTATGCCCCCGCTCCCCCGTCCACGCTCCCGCTCCTATGCCCCCGCTCCCCCGACCCCGCTCCTGCTCCTGTGCCCCCGCTCCTATGCCCCCGCTCCCCCATCCCCGCTCCCGCTCCTGTGTCCCTGCTCCCCCATCCCCGCTTCCGCTCCTGTGTCCCCGCTCCCCTGTCCCCGCTCCCCCGTCCCCGCTCCCGCTCCCGCTCCCCCGTCCCCGCTCCCGCTCCTGTGCCCCTGCTCCCCCGTCCCCGCTCCTGTGCCCCCGCTCCCCCGTCCCCGCTCCTGTGCCCCCGCTCCCCCGTCCCTGCTCCCGCTCCTGTGCCCCCGCTCCCCCGTCCCCGCTCCCGCTCCTGTGCCCCCGCTCCCCCGTCCCCGCTCCCGCTCCTGTGTCCCCGCTCCCCCGTCCCCGCTCCCCCGTCCCCGCTCCTGTGCCCCCGCTCCCCCGTCCCCGCTCCCGTGCCCCCGCTCCCCCGTCCCCGCTCCCGCTCCTGTGCCCCCGCTCCCCCGACCCCGCTCCCGCTCCTGTGCCCCTGCTCCCCCGTCCCCGCTCCCCCGTCCCTGCTCCTGCTCCTATGCCCCCGCTCCCCCGTCCCCGCTCCCGCTCCTATGTCCCCGCTCCTGTGCCCCCGCTCCCACTCCTGTGCCCCCGCTCTCCCGTCCCCGCTCCTGCTCCTATGCCCCCCACTCCCGCTCCTATGCCCCTGTCCCCGCTCCCACGCCCCCACTCCCTTGCTCCTGCTCCTATGCCCCCACTCCCCCATCCCCACTCCCCCCCCTGCTCCTGCTCCCATGGCCCCGCTCCCCGTCCCTACTCCTATGCCCCCGCTACCCCGTCTCTACGCCCCTGCTCTTGCTCCTATGCCCCCACTCCCGCTCCTATACCCCCACTCCCCTGTCCCCACTCCCATGCCCCTGTTCCTGCTCCTATGTCCCCACTCCCCTGTCCCCGCTCCCACGCCTCCTTCCCACACTCCTGCTCCCACACCCATGCCCCCCACTCCCACACCCCCGCTTCTGTGCTCCCATGCTCCCACTCCCAAGCCCCCACTCCCATGCCCCCCCACTCCTGCCCTCACTCCCATGCCCACACCTGTGCCCCCCTCACTTCCATGCCCTCCGATCCTGCCCCCCACTTTCAAGCTCACACTCCAATCCCCTGCTCCTAGGCCCCTGCTCCCCCCCCCCCACTGCCGTCCAGATGCTTCCACTCCCAAGCCCGTTATTTTGAAAGCTTTTGAACCCTGTACTCCCGCTTTCCTTGGGGAATAAGCTTATTGTGAAATAGTTGTGTGGGGAGTTGTTATTCCAAGTTTAGCTGTTTGAAGTAATTTCCCAGTGTAGACGTGCCCTGCCCCTGGTGCTGCGTCTGGTAGCCATTAGCCAAGGGCCCAGTGCCATCGCTGCAACCTCTCCTGCCCTCTCCTAGGTGCTGCCAGAGGTGTCTGGAATTCAGCATCTAAGTGTCAGGTCCTTGAGCTCCTGTGGAATACATTGCGGGGGGGGGGGGGGGGGGGTTGCTTGGCCGAAAGCTGGTTTGATTGATGTTCACAGGGTGTGCGTAACCTGCCCATCTGCACGCATGGTAGGGTGGTGCCAGCCTCTGGCTGTGGGCAGACAAAGGAGCTGGGCCGATGGGCGCTGGAGAAGGGCAGTCTGTTGGCCACTGTGCATGCTTTGGACCAAAGGAGTGGGCAACGGGACAGGTGTGGGGAGGAATGGGATGTGCACAGGCAGGTGATGGGACAGGCGTGGAGAGGAACGGGACACCGGGCGGACGGGCGACAGGACACGCGTGGAGAGGAACGGGACACCGGGCGGACGGGCGACAGGACACGCGTGGAGAGGAACGGGACACCGGGCGGACGGGCGGGCGACAGGACACGCGTGGAGAGGAACGGGACACCGGGCGGGCGGACGGGCGGGTGACAGGACACGCGTGGAGAGGAACGGGACACCGGGCGGGCAGGCGACAGGACACGCGTGGAGAGGAACGGGACACCGGGCGGGCGGGCGACAGGACACGCATGGAGTGGAACGGGACACCGGGCGGGCGGGCGACAGGACACGCGTGGAGAGGAGAGGGACACCGGGCGGGCGGGCGACAGGACACGCGTGGAGAGGAACGGGACACCGGGCGGGCGGGCGGGCGGGCGGGCGGGCGACAGGACACGCGTGGAGAGGAACGGGACACCGGGCGGGCGGGCGACAGGACACGTGTGGAGAGGAGAGGGACATCGGGCGGGCGGGCGACAGGACACGCGTGGAGAGGAACGGGACACCGGGCGGGCGGGCGACAGGACACGTGTGGAGAGGAGAGGGACATCGGGCGGGCGGGCGACAGGACATGCGTGGAGAGGAACGGGACACCGGGCGGGCGGGCGGGCGACAGGACACACACAGAGAGGCAGTGGGACACGCGGGGGGGGGGGGGCAGTTGGACAGTGCAGTCTGCTATCCAGTAAAATGCCCCAAGGTCGGCTCTGGGGTGCAGGTTCCCGCCCCCACACAGACACTGGCACCTTCAGCTGTCCCAGTGGCCACGTTACCTGCTACTTTGTGAGCATCGCCTGCTGCTGAGTGGGCAGTGGCAAAAAACCTGGCCCCGGCCCCGGCCCCGGGCCGGACCGGCTGTTGCTCGGATGTTCTCAGTGGGGTGCTCAGATTTCCAGTGGGAAGTGGGGACGGGACCGGGCTCAGCTCAGGGAGCCGTGCTCTTCAGATCACGCACGGTCGGGCTCAATCCTACACTTTCAGCTGCCCAGAACTCCAGCGGCGGTTGTGTGCGCTCAGCACTTGTACGCGATCAGACTCCACAGCCCCTCATCTGCCCTGTGCCAGGATCTGATGTCCCCAACCCATCCACAGGCCACGCCACGTGGAGCTAGGACTGTGCCCACGGAGAGGAGCGAGGAGCGCAACCGCTCAGGCTGGCCGCTGATGTCTACAGAGCGAGCAGGCTACCAGCGGCTCTCTCCTGTCCGCCCACTGACCTATCCCATACAGGGTTCATGGAGGGTAGGTCCATTGGTGGCTGTTAGCCAGGATGGGTAGGAATGGGGTCCCCAGCCTGGCTGGAGGTGAGTGACAGGGCAGGGATCATGTGAGGATACCTGTCGTGTCCCCTCCCACTGGGGCCCTGGCACTGGCCGCCCTGGGCCGGATGGGCCTTGACCTGCCCCGTCTGGTGGCTCTTGTGTTCTCATCAGCCACGTCGTCGGGCCGGGTGCTCAGGGGCCCAGGTGGAGGGGAGTCGTCGGGCCGGGTGCTCGGGGAACCAGGGGGAGGGGAGGCATCGGGCCGGGTGCTCGGGGGCCCAGGGGGAGGGGAGTCGTCGGGCCGGGTGCTCGGGGGCCCAGGGGGAGGGGAGTCGTCGGGCCGGGTGCTCGGGGGCCCAGGCGGAGGGGAGGCGTCGGGCCGGGTGCTCGGGGGCCCAGGCGGAGGGGAGGCGTCGGGCCGGGTGCTCGGGGGCCCAGGCGGAGGGGAGGCGTCGGGCCGGGTGCTCGGGGGCCCAGGCGGAGGGGAGTCGTCGGGCCGGGTGCTCGGGGGCCCAGGCGGAGAGGAGGCGTCGGGCCGGGTGCTCGGGGGCCCAGGCGGAGGGGAGGCGTCGGGCCGGGTGCTCGGGGGCCCAGGGGGAGGGGAGTCGTCGGGCCGGGTGCTCGGGGGCCCAGGCGGAGGGGAGGCGTCGGGCCGGGTGCTCGGGGGCCCAGGCGGAAGGGAGGCGTCGGGCCGGGTGCTCGGGGGCCCAGGCGGAGGGGAGGCGTCGGGCCGGGTGCTCGGGGGCCCAGGCGGAGGGGAGGCGTCGGGCCGGGTGCTCGGGGGCCCAGGCGGAGGGGAGGCGTCGGGCCGGGTGCTCGGGGGCCCAGGCGGAAGGGAGGCGTCGGGCCGGGTGCTCGGGGTCCCAGGCGGAGGGGAGGCGTCGGGCCGGGTGCTCGGGGTCCCAGGCGGAGGGGAGGCGTCGGGCCGGGTGCTCGGGGGCCCAGGGGGAGGGGAGGCGTCGGGCCGGGTGCTCGGGGGCCCAGGCGGAGGGGAGGCGTCGGGCCGGGTGCTCGGGGGCCCAGGCGGAGGGGAGGCGTCGGGCCGGGTGCTCGGGGGCCCAGGCGGAGGGGAGGCGTCGGGCCGGGTGCTCGGGGGCCCAGGCGGAGGGGAGGCGTCGGGCCGGGTGCTCGGGGTCCCAGGCGGAAGGGAGGCGTCGGGCCGGGTGCTCGGGGTCCCAGGCGGAGGGGAGGCGTCGGGCCGGGTGCTCGGGGGCCCAGGGGGAGGGGAGTCGTCGGGCCGGGTGCTCGGGGGCCCAGGCGGAGGGGAGGCGTCGGGCCGGGTGCTCGGGGGCCCAGGCGGAGGGGAGGCGTCGGGCCGGGTGCTCGGGGGCCCAGGCGGAGGGGAGGCGTCGGGCCGGGTGCTCGGGGGCCCAGGCGGAGGGGAGGCGTCGGGCCGGGTGCTCGGGGGCCCAGGCGGAGGGGAGGCGTCGGGCCGGGTGCTCGGGGGCCCAGGCGGAAGGGAGGCGTCGGGCCGGGTGCTCGGGGTCCCAGGCGGAGGGGAGGCGTCGGGCCGGGTGCTCGGGGGCCCAGGCGGAAGGGAGGCGTCGGGCCGGGTGCTCGGGGGCCCAGGCGGAGGGGAGGCGTCGGGCCGGGTGCTCGGGGGCCCAGGCGGAGGGGAGGCGTCGGGCCGGGTGCTCGGGGGCCCAGGCGGAAGGGAGGCGTCGGGCCGGGTGCTCGGGGGCCCAGGCGGAGGGGAGGCGTCGGGCCGGGTGCTCGGGGGCCCAGGCGGAAGGGAGGCGTCGGGCCGGGTGCTCGGGGTCCCAGGCGGAGGGGAGGCGTCGGGCCGGGTGCTCGGGGGCCCAGGCGGAGGGGAGGCGTCGGGCCGGGTGCTCGGGGGCCCAGGCGGAGGGGAGGCGTCGGGCCGGGTGCTCGGGGGCCCAGGCGGAGGGGAGGCGTCGGGCCGGGTGCTCGGGGGCCCAGGCGGAGGGGAGGCGTCGGGCCGGGTGCTCGGGGGCCCAGGCGGAGGGGAGGCGTCGGGCCGGGTGCTCGGGGAGGCCGGTGTCCGCCCGGAAGAAGGACTTTCCAGCCAGGTGGCGTAGCCTTGCCTGTGCCCGTGGCAGTGGAATTGGTGAACGGCCGGGCGCGAGGAGCGTGCTTTGAGTTCCTGCAGGGTCTGCAGTGAGCGCCAGGGAGCTCACCCCCCGGCTCCTGCGGGCCCCGCCACTGAGCGAAGGTGTCCGCTGCTTTAGATCTCGCTCTGCCTTTTGCTGGAGCCGCACAATGACGGGTTGTTATGTAAAGCGCCAGTGAGAGGGAGCGAGCCAGGGAGGGAGAGATTCTTTAGTGCTGGGATCTGAGTCACATGGGCTTGTTTTATTTCCCCCTCTGCTAATCTCGTTTCTATAGAAACCAGAGTGGAAAAAGAAGTGGAGCCGAGCGGGAGAGCGAGGTGATGGGCGAGGGGGATGGAGGTGGCGAGTGAGGAGAAGGGCCGGGGTGGGGGGCGCTGGCCTGGCGGAGCGGGGCAGGGGCTGATGGACGGGACTGAGGGCGGCGGAGCGCCCGTGCGTGCACCTGCATGCGTGTGGCGGGCGGGGGGCTGGCTGGTTTGTTGCTGGCTTTGAAACATTTCCTGAACTCCACTGCTCCTCCCAAGAAGGGGACTCGGGAGCGACAGCGCGCGGGCAGGTGAGTCAGCGCGGGCAGGCGGCCGGTCCCGCTTTCGGGCATGCTTTCCGGAGCCGTGAGGGCCCCGCTCCCCGGGAGGCGGCGGCGGAGACGTGTCCTCCGAGCACCGGGCATGCCGCAGTGAGGGCTCTCGGGGACACCACTCTGAGACATCAGCACGTGTCACGCGGGGCGCCCGGGTAAGCGGGGCTTGCGCCGGACAGAGGGGGCTGTCTGGGGCCGTGTCCTCTCTGCAGCCGGGATGGGTAAGCCCTTGCGTCCCGCCAGGCTGCTGTGCTTGGGGGAGGCAGCTCTGGTTTGGGTTCCAGTTGCATCCACGTCAGCAGAGTCCCGGTGACTCTGGAACGTCCCTTGTGTAGCGAACAAGGTCTCTCCCGTGCGCCGTCGCCTGCCTCCGAGTCTTGCTCCTGCGTGCGGAGTCCCAAGCATGAGCCCAGCAGGGCGACCCCATAGGGGGCAGGATGGGGCCGGGGCACAGAATCCTGCCGCGCTCCGGCAGGAAGAGCCTAGGTTGCCCGTGAGGGTGGCACCAGCGCGTGCACTGCTCCCGAGGGCGTAGCCTGCCTGTAAGCACGTGTGGGACACTGTGCCGGCTCCAGCGGCTGCCTTCCCGCGCCCAGGGCCCGCCTCTAGCCAGGGCACAGCGCCTGGCTCCTCTGAGTGCCCGGTGCTGCCACTGTCGGGGGCATCCTGCAGAGAGGGGAGCTGGGCCTGGCCACGGGCAGCCATTGCAGCGAGCTGGGACGCTGCCCACGTGGGCTCCGTGTGTCCTGAACGCCGGACGGGCCGCTGGGCTGGGTGGAACCCCCCCAACCCCCGTCAGACCCGACCCCCGACTGGCTGTATTACCAGCCCCGCAGCAGGGCCTCGGTGGGACGCAGCAGGGGGGCTGGTGGCAGCGGAGCTGGTGAGGCGTGGCCAGGCTGGATGGGTGTGGGGCAGCCTGCGCTTCTCGCCTGCTGGTCGGGCTTTCACGGCTCACAGCTCCCCTCCGGCCCGCGGCCAGGGCAGTCGGGGCCAGCGAGCAGCCTGGGCCACTCCACTGCTGATGGAAACCCAGGGGAGCCGCTGGCGAGGAGTGGGGACCACTCAGTCTTTGGTTTCAACTCTGCTGTGCCTGCCCCACCAAGCCGCCAGCCCCGCCCACCGCTCCCCCACTCAGCTCTGCCCCCCCAGCCGCCAGCCCCACCCACCGCTCCTCCACTCAGCTCTGCCCCCCCAGCCGCCAGCCCCGCCCACCGCTCCCCCACTCAGCTCTGCCCCCCCAGCCGCCAGCCCCGCCCACCGCTCCCCCACTCAGCTCTGCCCCCCCAGCCGCCAGCCCCGCCCACCGCTCCCCCACTCAGCTCTGCCCCCCCAGCCGCCAGCCCCGCCCACCGCTCCCCCACTCAGCTCTGCCCCCCCAGCCGCCAGCCCCACCCACCGCTCCTCCACTCAGCTCTGCCCCCCCAGCCGCCAGCCCCGCCCACCGCTCCCCCACTCAGCTCTGCCCCCCCAGCCGCCAGCCCCGCCCACCGCTCCCCCACTCAGCTCTGCCCCCCCAGCCGCCAGCCCCGCCCACCGCTCCCCCACTCAGCTCTGCCCCCCCAGCCGCCAGCCCCGCCCACCGCTCCCCCACTCAGCTCTGCCCCCCCAGCCGCCAGCCCCGCCCACCGCTCCCCCACTCAGCTCTGCCCCCCCAGCCGCCAGCCCCGCCCACCGCTCCCCCACTCAGCTCTGCCCCCCCAGCCGCCAGCCCCGCCCACCGCTCCCCCACTCAGCTCTGCCCCCCCAGCCGCCAGCCCCGCCCACCGCTCCCCCACTCAGCTCTGCCCCCCCAGCCGCCAGCCCCGCCCACCGCTCCCCCACTCAGCTCTGCCCCCCCAGCCGCCAGCCCCGCCCACCGCTCCCCCACTCAGCTCTGCCCCCCCAGCCGCCAGCCCCGCCCACCGCTCCCCCACTCAGCTCTGCCCCCCCAGCCGCCAGCTCCGCCCACCGCTCCCCCACTCAGCTCTGCCCCCCCAGCCGCCAGCCCCGCCCACCGCTCCCCCACTCAGCTCTGCCCCCCCAGCCGCCAGCCCCGCCCACCGCTCCCCCACTCAGCTCTGCCCCCCCCAGCTGCCAGCCCCGCCCACAGCTCCCTCACTCAGCTCTGCCCCTGTCCCATGGCCGCCAGCCCCGCCCACCGCTCCCCCACTCAGCTCTGCCTGCTCCACTCAATTGCCGTCCCATTGCCCCCCAGCCTTACCTAGAAAGTTCCTAGCTGAGCTTTGCCTCCCCTGCTGCGCTGCCGTCCTGTGGCTGCCAGCCTCACCCAGGGTCTGTCTACACTAGCCCCCTAGTTCGAATTAGGGTGGTTAATGTAGTCATACGGAGTTGCAAATGGAGTAACGGTAGTTGGAATTAGAGAGCCTAATTCGAACTACCTAGTCCATGCCGCGTGTAGCCGCGGGCACGGAGTCCCAACTACCGGGGCTTTAAAAATGGCGGCGCCCGGCAAGATGCAAATGAAGCCTGGGAAATTCAAATCCCGGGCTTCATTTGCAACTTAGGTTGCCTACATTAACCACCCTAGCTCGAACTAGGGGGCTAGTGTAGACAGACCTCCAGAAAGTTCCCAACTGAGATCTACCTCCTGCCACTCAGCCGCTGGCCCATGGCCACCCAGACTAACCCGGAGCGTCCCCCACTCAGCTCTGCCCCCCCCAGCTGCCATCCCATGGCCACCAGCCCCACCCACAGCATCCCCAACTCAGCTCTGCCTGCCCCACTCAGCCACCGTCCCCTGGCCGCCCAGACTAACCCGGAGCGTCCCCCACTCAGCTCTGCCTGCCCCACTCAGCCACCGTCCCCTGGCCGCCCAGACTAACCCGGAGCGTCCCCCACTCAGCTCTGCCTGCCGTGCTCAGCCGCCGACCCATGGCCGCCCAGACTAACCCGGAGCGTCCCCCACTCAGCTCTGCCTGCCGTGCTCAGCCGCCGACCCATGGCCGCCAGCCCGTCACAGGTAGTAGGTATATCTGTCGCCCTCCCCTTAGGAGGGGGTTGCCTTTGTGCCTGGCTGGTGCATCGTGGTGGCAGCAGAGGAGCAGCTCAGGCCTAAGACATCGCACGCTGCCCGGGCATGCTCCTGCCTTGCCGGCTCCTTGGCGGGCGAGAGCGCCTGCTGCCCGGGAGCGTTTGCACGACCAGCCTGAGGCTTGGGAAGCGTCGTCACTGGGCAGCTTCCGTGCTGGCTCGGAGGGAGTGTCTCCGGGGTTCCCCTGGCTGGAGGAGGAGCAGGGAGCTGCTCGGGGCATGGTGCTGTCTCCTGGCTCCCTGCCCCCGTGGCCGGGAGCTGCAGGAAGAGCAGAGCAAACTGTCAGGAGATGCTGGGTTTGAGCCCGTGGCAGAGGCCACCGCAGCACCAGGGGCCAAGCGCTCACCTTGTGCAAGGCGCAGGCACAGAGGCTGGCGGGAGGCCACCTTTGCCACGTGTGCCCGGAGTTGCTCTTCCATCTGAGCGCCAGCACGAGGCCTTGGACACGGGTCCCTGGGTTTAGTTGGTTGCCCTATTGAAGCGCAGGCTCTTGGGAGGGGCGGGGCCAGGCGGTTATTAGCGGGGCTGAAAGGTTTTGTAGCCAGGCTGAACTGGTGTGATGGAAAGGCCGAGGCGGGGCAGTGAGCAGGTGTGATCTGGCTGGCAGAGAGCGAGTCCTGGAGGGGTGGTTGACTGTGCAGCACAGTCGCTGAGCGGCCTGTCCGCTGGCTAGGCGAGGGGTCTTCCCCGTGCAGTCCGCCTTCCGCCTGTTGGTTCCCTCTGAGTGCTCCGTTGGGTGCGCGGGGGCCAGGAGAAATGACCCCAACCCTGCGGAGCTGCAGAGCTGAAGGCAGGAGCTCTGGGAACGCTGAACCTCTCTGGCCCAGCTGCTGGGTGGCTCCTTAGACTTCCGCTGGCATTCGGTAGCAGCCACCGGGAAAGGTGCCAGCCAGCCAAGGAGGGGCGCTCCGCTCTGCAGCGTGTGGCTCGCGGACGTCCCCGTTCGCTGGGCTGGGATTCAGGTAGGCCCCATGGGGCTGCTGTGAACTCGCCAGGGCAGCATCCAGCACGACCACAGCAGCCTCAGCATGACCACAGGGCGCCATTGTCTCCTGCTGGTAGGTACGTTACCCTAGCGCCTGCCTCAGTTGTCCAGATAGCGCTTGGCGATGGCTCTGTCACAGCCTGGCAGCGGCTCTCCAGCTCCCTGGAGCTTTGCCGGGGGCTCAGGTCCACTCTGCAACAGGCCTAGGCCGGCCCTGTTCAGCCGCTGGCCCGGTGCTCGTGCGGCTCCTCCTAAGGCGCGCGCCCAGCCGCGTGCTGGGGACGTTGAGACTGGCCACGAGCGCCCGAGCTGCAGGATCTTCACACACAGCACCTGTGCTGAGGCATTTCCAGGCGCTGCAGTGGAGCTGGGCAGGTAGCGGAGCCTGTGCGTTGGGGAGCCAGGCATCCGGGTTTTGACCAGAACGCCTGCTGGAAGAGCCCCATGTGCCTTTGGCCGGCACTGCAACCAGGCTGCTGAAAGTCTGGTTGGTGGCATAGCGGGAGCCCAGGGCTAGGGACGCTCCATAACTGCCCTGGCTCCGCAGGGCTCCAGAGGCAGCCACCAAGTCCCTATGGCCCTAGCTGCTGGAGTGGCAAGGGACTCTGACACGCCACGCACTGGTCCGGCCCCTAGTGCCAGCCCTGCAGTTCCCATTGGCCAAGAACCGCAGCCAATGGGAGCTGTGGGGAGCAGCACCTACGGGTGCAAGGGCAGCGCATGGAGCCTCCCAATCCCTGGCTGCCCCCTGCCGAAGGGCCACAGGGACCTGGCGACTGTGTCCCGGGAGCCGTGGTAAACGCAACTGGGACCCTTCACCGAGAAACCCCTCCTGCACCCTAATCCCCTGCCCCACCTCAGAGCCCACACCCCCAGCTGGAGCCATCACCCCCAGCAACCTAACCCCCTGCCCCAGCCTGGAGCCCCCTCCTGCACCTCCCTGCCCCAATCTGGAGCCCTCTCCTGCACTCTGATCCCCCCCACTCTGTAACCCCCTGCCCCAGCTCAGAACCCCTTCCTGCACCCTGAGCCCCCCATCCCTAACCCCCTGCCCCAATCTGGAGCCCTCTCCTGCACCCTGATCCCTCCCCGTCCCAGCTCTGGAGCCCTCACCTGCACCCCCCATTTCTTCCCCAGCTGGAGCCTGCCCCCCCCAGTCAGAGCCCATATCGCCTGCCCCCACCCGGTGAAAATGAATGAGGTGGGGAAAGCGGGTAAGGGGGCGGGGACTTGGAGAAGGGGCGGAGCCTGGGGGCAGCAGGGCAGGGGTGTTGAGTCGTGTGATTGGGCAGTTGGTAATCCTGCGACCTCGCACCCGCAGCCGTTAGCACACGTGGGTCCCAAGGCCAGAAGGGGGCGCCGTGATCATCGGCCTTGTGGAGGGGGAGCAAGCCAGCCCGTGGGCCGGTGGGCGCGCTCGCCCCATGGCAGGACCCGCAAGGGCCCAGCCTTGGAACACACGGTGCAGAAGCTGGTCTGCGCGTGGCTTGCTGCCTGGGGCTGGCCTGTCGGGTGCTGGGGCCTGTCGGGTGCTGGGACCTGCCCGGCGTGGCAGGCACCGCTCGCGAAGCCAGCATTTGGGCTACGGAGCTGTGGGAGAGAGGCCCCCGCAGGCCTGCAGCCGCCCACCCAGAGCTGAGGCTTCGCTACCCTTGCCTGGCATAGGCCTGGGGATGGTTCTGCTGCTGGCATTGGCTGGCGACGCTGAGCTGGGAAGGGGGTGCAGTGGTGGCATAGGAAAGAGGGACTAGTGGGTAGGGCTCTGCACTGGATCGAAAGAGACTGCGATTCTCGTCCTGGCTGCCTCAGGCACGGACTTTCTGTGCAACCATCGGCAAGTGATTCAATGGATTCCTCCACTTGTAACCCCCTGCCAGGACATGGATTCCCCCGGATTGAGCCTACTAACTTGTGTCTCGCTAATGTGGATCTTCCTGGACTTCAGGAGATGGAAAAGTGACTGTTTCCCTTGGCAGTTAGTTCCAGTGGTTAATCAGCTCCCTGCTAATCGCTTGAGCGTCTTTCCCGTTATGTGCCCCGCTTTCACTTCCAGCCGCTTGTGTCTGCCCTGGGCCGCAGGGCCCCGTCTGCAGGGCGGGCGTGCGGGCCAGCTTCTGACGTTCTGGGGCCCTGAGCTGGGTCCAGTGTGAGAGGCCCCACGCCAGAAAATATGGTTTCATTATTTTCACAGAAAGGATATTGACAAACTGAACACGGAAGGTTTATGTTCTCACAGGAAAACGAGAGAGGCTAGCTAGTTGTTTTTACACTGCAGATAAGGAAAATTACCCTCCTTTCATATGGTGAAATGAAAAAACCGTTTCATTTGGTAAAGAAAAATCATGTCAAACCAAGCCGATAGCTTTCTTTGCTAGGATAACGAACCTTCTGGCTAAGGGAGATGCGGTGGACGTGGTACCCAAGTCGTTAGTAAGGCACGTGATACGGTCTCACACAACATTCTGATCAATCAATTAGGCAAATACAACCTAGAAGGGGCTACTCTAAGGTGGGTGCAGAACTGGCTGGAGAACCGTTCTCAGAGAGGCGTTATTAACGGTTCACAGTCATACCAGAAGGGCAGAACACGTGGGGTTCCGCTTACTAAGTTTGCAGATGATCCCAAGCTGGGAGGGGTTGCGAGTGCTTTGGAGGAGAGGGTCAGAATTCAAAAGATCTGGACACACCGGAGAAATGGTCTGAGGCAAACAGGATGAAGTTTAATAAGGACAAATGCAAAGTGCTCCACTTAGGAAGGAACAATCAGTATCACACATACAGAATGGGAAGCGACTGTCTAGGAAGGAGTCCGGCAGAAAGGGATCTAGGGGTCACAATCGACCACAAGCTGAATATGAGTCAACAGTGTGATGCTGTTGCTAAAAAAGCAACATGATTCTGGGCTGCTTAACAGGTGTGTTGTGAGCAAGACACGAGGAGTCCTCCTTCCGCTCTACTCTGTGCTGGTTAGGCCTCAGCTGGAGCATTGTGTCCAGTTCTGGGCACCACATCTCAAGAAAGATGAGCAGAAATTGGAGAGGGTCCAGAGAAGAGCAACAAGAATGATGCAAGGTCTAGAGAACAGGAGCTAGGAGGGAAGGCTGAAGGAACTGGGCTTGTTTAGTTAGGAAAGGGGAAGACTGAGCGGGGACATGAGAGCAGTTTTCAAGTAGCTAAATGGGTGTCACAGGGAGGAGGGGGAAATTGTTCTCCGTGGCCTCTGATGGCAGGACAAGAAGCAAGGGGCTAAAACTGCAGCATGGGAGGTTTGGTTTGGACAAGAGGAAAAACTTCTTGTCAGAGTGACTAAACACTGGAATAAATTGCCTAGGGGGGTTGTGGAACCTCCATCCCTGGAGATAGTTAAGAGCATGTTGGACAGACATCTATCATGGATGATGTAGACGGTGCTTGGTCCTGCTGTGAGGGCAGGGGACTGGACTTCGTCTCTGGAGGTCCTTTCCAGTTCTAGTGTTCTGTGATTGATTTTGCCACGGAAATACAAAGTTTATCCAGACTATATATCAAATATATTTATAAACATTTGTTCTGATTTAGTTTTTGCTATGAAACAATGATTTGTTGGGATTTGTCTGTTACCATTCTAGACAAACACAGGGAAGGTCCCCCAGCGTTTTCTTCAATGTTGAGAAAAAACGTTATTTTTTACAAGACAAACTGTCGTCCCTGTCATCAAAGCAATGCAATGTAAAGAATGACCCCAGAAGGCCTGATGTCTCTTTCGCAGTGGTGAGATTTACAGAGACGTCTTCCCCTTCCAAAAAGCCATGCCCAGCCTGTCCCAAGCAACAGCAATTTGTAAGCTGAAAAATAACTCACTAGCTAGTGTGGATGCAGTGAAGATGTCTGTTTCACATCTGTCTGGGGAGAAGGCTGGTGATCCAGCGTCTGTTCCGTGCTTGTACTGCAGGAGAGGGGCAGCGAGCTCACAACTCTGAGCAAGCTTTCGGGGTTCTTGGGTTGGTTTAAGTCCGTGGCGAAGTGCATTAACTGACAACAAACAGACGCGCGCTGGTGCAGGTGGCATTGCATAGGTTAGAAAAGCATGGGGGCGGGGTATCTTGTATTGGCTCAACGTGTGCCGGGGAGGAGCGGAGCTTTGCAGACACCCAGCGCTCCGGCTCAGGGCCAGGAAGGGCCGCAGAGCGCCAGAGCAAAACGCAAGGTGCTGCGCTGCCGGCAGGACCTGTCCCAGCCCTGAGGCGGAGCTCTGTGGGGCCCAAGCAGAGTGGTCCCCACCCACCCCGCCTCTCCACTACCCAGGGCCCAATAGGGCTACAGCTGCACCGCTCACACACGGACAGGCTGGAGTTCATGCGGACAGCTGCCAGTCAGCTGTGTCACATGGCCAGGGACTCCGTCCATAGTGGATGACACCTTTGCACCCAGACTGAGCGCCTGCCCGGCTTTCTCCGCTGTATTGTCCGCGCAGCGCGGAGAGGGAACTGCGGAGAGCGAGAGGCGTGCGGGACGTCGCACACCATCGCCGTGGGGGGGGCGTTACGGTTCTGGGGGAAGCCGGTGGCCTGGCACGTTGGGTGCTGGCCGGGGAGTCAAGCGCCATGTTCTGCCGTCAGCTCAGGTGTCTCTGCACCCCGAGTAGCCTTTCCGTGCCGGGCTGTGCCGCAGCGCTGGTCAGCGGGGGGCTCTCGCCGAGCGGCGGGCACTGCTCTCCGCCCATACTGCTCGTGGCCCCAGTGCACGGAGGGGGTGAATGACAGGCAGCCTGTGGCAGTACAGGCAGCCTGGCTCTCTTCCGGCTCGTGGCCGTCAGTGGCTGCCAGTAATAAAGGTTCTCGCAGCGGATTGTCCCCTGAGCTCCACCTCCCCAGACCCTCCCCCTGCTGTCCGGCCTCGGGCGTGCCGGGGCAGCCCCATGGCAGGCCCACGCCGAGCTAGTCTGCCGCTCCCGTCCTCTGCACGGCAAATCCCCACGCCTGAGTCAGCAGCAGAGGCTGGGGGCGCGCTTGGGGAGAGCCCGGGACAGAAACCGCGCAGAGAGGAAAACAGCGGCCGGAGCTCAGACTGGCAGTGGCCACCAGCACCTTGGGGGGACCTGTGGGAGCTGAGATTCACCGAGTGATGCAGGGTCAGCCCCCCTGGCTTTCTGCTTCCCCTGCCTAGGCAACTTTAGCAAGCAGGGCCAAAGATCCCGGCAGCTGTACTGGGATTGAGGGGACACAGTCCCGGGGGCTGTAGCAGGCGAGGGGATGCAGGGTGTCTTGTTGCCGGGGAGTCCCGGGGGCTGTAGCAGGCGAGGGGATGCAGGGTGTCTCGTTGCCGGGGAGTCCCGGGGGCTGTAGCAGGCGAGGGGATGCAGGGTGTCTCGTTGCCGGGAGATCCCGAGGGCTGTAACAGGCGAGAGGATGCAGGGTGTCTCGTTGCCGGGGAGTCCCGGGGGCTGTAGCAGGCGAGGGGATGCAGGGTGTCTCGTTGCCGGGAGATCCCGAGGGCTGTAACAGGTGAGAGGATGCAGGGTGTCTCGTTGCCGGGAGATCTCGGGGGCTGTAACAGGCGAGGGGATGCAGGGTGTCTCGTTGCCGGGAGATCCCGAGGGCTGAAACAGGCGAGGGGATGCAGGGTGTCTCGTTGCCGGGAGATCCTGGGGGCTGTAACAGGCGAGGGGATGCAGGGTGTCTCGTTGCCGGGAGATCCCGGGAGCTGTAACAGGCGAGGGGATGCAGGGTGTCTCGTTGCCGGGGAGTCCCGGGGCTGTAGCAGGTGAGGGGATGCAGGGTGTCTCGTTGCCGGGGGATCCCGGGGGCTGTAGCAGGCGAGGGGATGCAGGGTGTCTCGTTGCTGGGGAGTCCCGGGGGCTGTAGCAGGCGAGGGGATGCAGGGTGTCTCGTTGCCGGGAGATCCCGGGAGCTGTAACAGGCGAGGAGATGCAGGGTGTCTCGTTGCCGGGGAGTCCCGGGGCTGTAGCAGGTGAGGGGATGCAGGGTGTCTCGTTGCCGGGGGATCCCGGGGGCTGTAGCAGGCGAGGGGATGCAGGGTGTCTCGTTGCTGGGGAGTCCCGGGGGCTGTAGCAGGCGAGGGGATGCAGGGTGTCTCGTTGCCGGGGGATCCGGGGGCTGTAGCAGGCGAGGGGATGCAGGGTGTCTTGTTGCCGGGGGATCTCGGGTGCTGTAACAGGTGAGGGGATGCAGGGTGTCTCGTGGCCGGGGGATCCCGGGGGCTGTAACAGGTGAGGGGATGCAGGGTGTCTCGTTGCCGGGGGATCCCGGGGGCTGTAGCAGGCGAGGGGATGCAGGGTGTCTCGTGGCCGGGGGATCCGGGGGCTGTAGCAGGCGAGGGGATGCAGGGTGTCTCGTGGCCGGGGGATCCCGGGGGCTGTAACAGGTGAGGGGATGCAGGGTGTCTCGTGGCCGGGGGATCTCGGGTGCTGTAACAGGTGAGGGGATGCAGGGTGTCTCGTGGCCGGGGGATCCCGGGGGCTGTAACAGGTGAGGGGATGCAGGGTGTCTCGTTGCCGGGGGATCCCGGGGGCTGTAGCAGGCGAGGGGATGCAGGGTGTCTCGTGGCCGGGGGATCCGGGGGCTGTAGCAGGCGAGGGGATGCAGGGTGTCTTGTTGCCGGGGGATCTCGGGTGCTGTAACAGGCGAGGGGATGCAGGGTGTCTCGTTGCCGGGGGATCCCGGGGGCTGTAATTTGGCTGGGGAACCACAGGGGTGTTGCTGGGGGCTGTGCTGTAGTTGAAGGGCCACAGGTACATTTTGGGGATGGATCCTCGGAGGTGCTGTTCTCTAAAATTGCTGGTGGCTGGAGCCCTGTGGCACAGGGACCTGGTCAATGTTCACAGCCCCACCCCTGAGTTCTGTTGTTTCCTCACCGGCCCCGTGGGAGAGCGGGCGGCGCACGGGCCCCGTGGGAGAGCGTGAGGCAGGCTGGCCCCGCGGGAGAGCGTGAGGCGGGTTGGCCCCGCGGGAGAGCGTGAGGCAGGCTGGCCCCGCGGGAGAGCGTGAGGCAGGCTGGCCCCGCGGGAGAGCGTGAGGCAGGTTGGCCCCACAGGCGAGCATGAGGCGGGCTGGCCCCGTGGGAGAGCAGGCGGTGCACGGGCCCCACGGGAGAGCGTGAGGCGGGCTGGCCCCACGGGAGAGCGTGAGGCGGGCTGGCCCCACGGGAGAGCGGGCGGTGCACGGGCCCCACGGGAGAGCGGGCGGTGCACAGGCCCCGCAGGAGAGCGTGAGGCGGGCTGGCCCCGCGGGAGAGCAGGCGGTGCACGGGCCCCATAGGCGAGCGTGAGGTGGGCTGGCCCCGCGGGAGAGCGGGCGGTGCACGGGCCCTGCGGGAGAGCGTGAGGCAGGCTGGCCCCGTGGGAGAGCAGGCGGTGCACGGGCCCCGTAGGCGAGCGTGAGGCGGGCTGGCCCTGCGGGAGAGCGGGCGGTGCACGGGCCCTGCGGGAGAGCGTGAGGCAGGCTGGCCCTGCGGGAGAGCGGGCGGTGCACGGGCCCTGCGGGAGAGCGTGAGGCAGGCTGGCCCCGTGGGAGAGCAGGCGGTGCACGGGCCCTGCGGGAGAGCGTGAGGCGGGCTGGCCCTGCGGGAGAGCAGGCGGTGCACGGGCCCCATAGGCGAGCGTGAGGTGGGCTGGCCCCGCGGGAGAGCGGGCGGTGCACGGGCCCTGCGGGAGAGCGTGAGGCAGGCTGGCCCCGTGGGAGAGCAGGCGGTGCACGGGCCCTGCGGGAGAGCGTGAGGCGGGCTGGCCCCGCGGGAGAGCAGGCGGTGCACGGGCCCCATAGGCGAGCGTGAGGTGGGCTGGCCCCGCGGGAGAGCGGGCGGTGCACGGGCCCTGCGGGAGAGCGTGAGGCGGGCTGGCCCTGCGGGAGAGCAGGCGGTGCACGGGCCCCATAGGCGAGCGTGAGGTGGGCTGGCCCCGCGGGAGAGCGGGCGGTGCACGGGCCCTGCGGGAGAGCGTGAGGCAGGCTGGCCCCGTGGGAGAGCAGGCGGTGCACGGGCCCTGCGGGAGAGCGTGAGGCGGGCTGGCCCCGCGGGAGAGCAGGCGGTGCACGGGCCCCATAGGCGAGCGTGAGGTGGGCTGGCCCCGCGGGAGAGCGGGCGGTGCACGGGCCCTGCGGGAGAGCGTGAGGCAGGCTGGCCCTGCGGGAGAGCAGGCGGTGCACGGGCCCCGTAGGCGAGCGTGAGGTGGGCTGGCCCCGCGGGAGAGCAGGCGGTGCACGGGCCCTGCGGGAGAGCGTGAGGCAGGCTGGCCCCGTGGGAGAGCAGGCGGTGCACGGGCCCCGTAGGCGAGCGTGAGGCGGGCTGGCCCTGCGGGAGAGCGGGCGGTGCACGGGCCCTGCGGGAGAGCGTGAGGCAGGCTGGCCCCGTGGGAGAGCAGGCGGTGCACGGGCCCTGCGGGAGAGCGTGAGGCGGGCTGGCCCCGCGGGAGAGCGGGCGGTGCACGGGCCCTGCGGGAGAGCGTGAGGCAGGCTGGCCCCGTGGGAGAGCGGGCGGTGCACGGGCCCTGCGGGAGAGCGTGAGGCGGGCTGGCCCTGCGGGAGAGCGGGCGGTGCACGGGCCCTGCGGGAGAGCGTGAGGCGGGCTGGCCCCGTGGGAGAGCGGGCGGTGCACGGGCCCTGCGGGAGAGCGGGCGGTGCACGGGCCCTGCGGGAGAGCGTGAGGCGGGCTGGCCCCGTGGGAGAGCGGGCGGTGCACGGGCCCCGTGGGCGAGCGTGAGGCGGGCTGGCCCCGCGGGACAGGAGGCGGTGCACGGGCCCTGCGGGAGAGCGGGCGGTGCACGGGCCCTGCGGGAGAGCGTGAGGCGGGCTGGCCCCGCGGGACAGGAGGCGGTGCACGGGCCCCGTGGGCAAGCGTGAGGCGGGCTGGCCCTGTGGGAGGTCGGGCTGGCGGGCCTGTGTGCCAGCCCCAGGCTGGGCACGCTGGGCCTTCTCGCGGTGGTGGTCTGGCTGCGGGGCGCCTTGCCCGCCCGCCCGTCCACCCACCCTTGCTGAGCCCCCGGCTGGCACGGACCGTGCTGCCGAGCAGTGGGACGGGCTCCGCCCCAGGGCCCCCGGACCACAGTCCCTCCCTGCGGGGGCGGCAGCGGCGGGCGCGCTGGCTCTCGTGCCGCCCGCCGAGCGGATTCGCCGTGGCAAGGAGGGTGTCTCAGCGGCTGGGCGGTGGGAGTCTCTCGCCCCCCCGGCTCCTGCTGCCCAGCCGAGCCAGGCACAGTGTGCGGCAGAGGGTCCGGGGCACGGTCCCTGCCCCTGCGCGTCCGGGCTGGCGGCGAGCTCTGGCTCTGTGTCAGGGAGGACCCCGGCTTGCCACTGGCGCCCGCAGGGCTGGGCAGAGCCAAGCGAGAGAATTTGTGCGGCTCCCCCTGCCCCGCGCCCTGGCCCGAGGTGCTGCGGGGCGCTGACCCCTCTCCTTTCCCCCCAGGTCGGAGGGCGGCCTCTCCAGGTTTGCCCACCGCTTGTCGGTGAAGCAGAAGCAGGAGAAGAGGAGGAAAGCTGGGCATGCCTCGGCCGAGCAGCCCGCCTCCCGGCCCCGGTCTCTGAGCATCGACTGGTAAGAGCTGCAGGCCGGGCACTTTGGGGTGGGCTGAGACCCCCGCAGCCGCTGCACAGAAAGGGGGTGGGGCTGCCCCTTCGCACCCCAGCGCGCTGGCCACACAGCTCTGGGCGCCCCTCGCAGGAGCTGCTCTGCGGGGTCTCAGGGGCACCCGCAGGTGAGACGGGCCCCTCCCCGACCCACACACCCTGCCTAGCCTGAGGCAAAAGGGACCTGCCCCCCCCAGGCTCTCCCCAGCCCGTCAGGCAGAGACTCCCCCCAACAGGCCCCTGTGGTGTGTGGGGCAGAGAGACGCCCCCCAACAGGCCCCTGTGGTATGTGGGGCAGAGAGACGCCCCCCCAACAGGCCCCTGTGGTGTGTGGGGCAGAGAGACTGCCCCCCAACAGGCCCCTGTGGTGTGTGGGGCAGAGAGACTCCCCCCCAACAGGCCCCTGTGGTGTGTGGGGCAGAGAGACTCCCCCCCAACAGGCCCCTGTGGTGTGTGGGGCAGAGAGACTGCCCCCCAACAGGCCCCTGTGGTGTGTGGGGCAGAGAGACTCCCCCCCACAGGCCCCTGTGGTGTGTGGGGCAGAGAACTCAGCGGCTGCCGGGAGGGGCCGCAGGGGCCCACAGGAGGGCAGGTCCCTGCCCCGCGGGGCGAGCCGCCTGCAGAGGTTAGCGGGTCGAGTCGGCGCTGGGCTCCTGCCGGGCCGTGGCTCTCCTAGGGAGCAGGGGGCAGGCAGAGGAGGGTGCCGGCCGCCGCTTCAGCACAAGGTTTGGTTCGGAGAGCGCTTGGCTGGGAGCGAGCAGCCACGCTCCCTGCCCGGCGTCGGCGCCTCCAGGGCCCAGGTGCCGCCGTGGAGCCCTCGGGCCGGGGCTAGGGAGCAGGGGGCCGGCGTTGGACGCCTGCCGTGGCGAGCGCTGGAGGGGCAGAGCAGGAAGCAGAAGCCACGTGGGGCTCTGTGCCCACGGCTTCCACCCCTTCATTCCACAGGTGGCTCCCTGCTCCAGCTGTCTAGGGATCAGCGCCCCTGGCACCTGGTCAGCCAGCCTCCCACCGAGGTATAGAAACGGGAGCAGGCTGCAGTGTTAGGGGCAGGTTGCCTGTTGGTTAGAGCATGGTGCAGGGTGTCAGGAGGCTTGGGACCTGCTCCTAGCTCTGCTGTGGGCTCGCACTAGGTAAGTGACTTCGCTTCACGGGGTCTCGTTCCCCCTCCGCAAGAGGGGGGTTGGGAGTCTTGGTCTACGCTGTGGCAGTACAAAGGGGTGCCCCGAGCCTCGCGTGCAGGGCTCCCGCTTTATTCTGAGACTGCGGCCCCCTGGGAGGTGGCAAGGCTTTGTCCCCGGCTCGTGTGTCCTGGCGAGTTGTCTGGGGCAGCGCATCGCACCGTCCTCTGCGCATTGCGGAAGGGCTTGGGCCCAAGGGGACTGTGCCTCGACTGTTCCCCAGGCCATTGGAACGGGAAACAAACCCTTAGCAAGTCTGTTTTGCCCCTGCTGGGGCTGGAGATCTGTGGGCCACGTACTGCCAGCTGCAACGCCCCCGGGAAGGAGCGGGCCCACCCTTCCAACAGGCGGCCTCACTGCTGTAACAAAATCCACCGAGTTTCAAACAACCGGACTGAAGCCCCTTTGCTGTGCAAGCGCTCAGCTGCCGCTCCCCTCGCTCTCCGGCCCAGGCCCTTCTGCCACCTGGCATAGACCAAAGGAGGCCAGGCCTGGATTTCAAATACACCCCGAAGCCCCGGTCAGCCCCTCTCTGGCTCTCATAGCGAAGGGAAGAGGCCAGGCCCAATGCCCGCCGCCCCTTTGCGGCCTGTTCACCGCCCGCGTCTGAGCATGGTTCCATTGGAGCGCTGGAGGGTCATTCCGGGGGTGCGAAGTGCCTTGTGGCGCGAGAACCGGACGATTACCTTTCCCAGGGGCTTGTGAGGCAGCCGGGGGCTCGACTCACCCCTGGTAGAACTTGCCAAGCGCAGCCCCTTGGAGAGCACGGGGAGGCCAAAACGAGAATGTCTCTGGTGTCCCCGCCTGTGGGGTTCTGGTGTCTGGACAATCCTCCTCCGTTCCTCCTTGCAACACCCGCGGCTCCCACCGTCCGCCCTGTCCACCCCCAACGTGCTCCCAGAGAGATGGGCACAGTCTGACTCCCAGCACTGCCCAGGCAAGGGGCAGAGGTGGTCAGCGAGAGCTGCGGGAATCAGGCTGTGCTACGGTAGGAGGGCACCGACTCCATTCGTGAAGGGGTCGCTAATGGCTTCCCAACACACCCATCTTGGGCATCACATCTGGGCCCCTTTGTGCTCTTCTCCCAGGCCTCTACACTGAGGCTGTGTCTAGACTACACAGTTCTTCTGGAAAACGATACGCAAATTGCAAACTGCAACGTGCGCATCATTTTCCGCTTCTTCTTTCAGAAAAGGCTTTTCCGACATTTGGCTTTTCCGTCTACACTGGGCCAAATGTCGGGGAAAACCCCTTTTTCAGAACATCCCTTCTTCCTCGTAAAACGAGGTTTACAGGGATGCCGAAAAATGCATCTGCTCTTCCGAAAAAAATTCGGAAGAGCGGACCTGTTCCTTGAATGTGACAGAGTTTTTTCCGGGATGCCTCCGATATCCGAGAAAAACTCTGTAGTCAAGAGTTTGCCTTCCCAAAACACCCGTCTTCGGCATCACAGCTGGGCACTTTGCTTCTTCCCCTTCCTTTGCAAGGCCCAGGCTTCTATCAAGCAGTGTGAATAACGGGGCTTCACCGGGGTGGGGGAAAGAAATGTTTTGGGGCAACTCCAAAATGAAAATATTTGGAAAAGCCAAACATCAGAAAATTGTTCTGGAGTGAACAAAACTGCTTGTGTCAATTTTGCCCATTTTTAAATGGTTTTTAATCAAAGTAAAGGAAGTTTTTAAAAAAAAAGCAATTTTGAACCAAAAATGTACAATATTTCATTTAGAAAAACGTTGAAAGAAAATTGAGATTTTTTTTTCAAAATGCTAGGGTGCTTTTGGGTTTCGACTGAATCAAAACTGGCAAGAATCTATGAACCATTCCAGTATTGATGAAGCTGGGGTTTTGCTGAAAAAATATTTTGGGTAAAAAAATTCACCAAGCTGTAGTATTCAGTAGTCAAGTGTGAAAAGAAAGACAGCCCAACATTCAGACTTCATTCCTGCCGGAACGTATTCTGACCTTTCTAGCCAAGGAACAGCCCTCAAAGTCCTGGGCATTGCCCTATGCATAAGCTGGGAAGGGAGAGATTTTTATTGATAAATGTCAGCAAATATCAATTTCCCCACAAACATGTCTATCGCTAATTGAAACACACAGAGCCCAAGTAAAGGAAATGCTGCTTGAGGACGGCCAGAGTTTGATTTAAGGACATTTGCTCTATATGGTTTGACTCGATGCCGACAGTTTATGGTTTAATGGTTATAAAGCCTTTTCCTTTTTTGAATCTCAACATCTACTGTCAGTAAATAATTGTCTGACCCACCTTCCTGGTCTTTCTCTCAACCATGAAGAATTAAATCAATAAAAATAGAAGAAAATAATTAAACCCTGTAATTTGGTCTAATTGTAAAAATATCAATTGCAAACAATAGAAAAATGCTTAATACGAACATCGATATTATCCGTCGAAATTGTAACAAAACCCTGGAATTATGCCAAGCCAGTGTAACTGTAAAGCGCCCCACGTCTCGGGGAGCAGTCTGTCGAACCAGTGCTATGACCGAGCCCCTAACCGTGGCAATGGATGTGTAGGGCATCGGCTGGACCTTCCCCTAACCCGTCCGCTGCTGCTCTGGTTCAGTAAGACACCCGGGAGCTGCAGCCAGCAGATTATTCCGGTACAAGAATCTAATTTACTTTCAAACCCGTGCAGATATTTAGGGCTCCTCTCCATCCATCCAGTGCAGAACCTGCTCGAGCCTGGAAAATCACAGCCCAGAGACAATGCTTCCCCGCGCGAGCCGAGTGCGAGTGCAGAAAAGACTTTCTAATCGGAGCAGGGACGTGACAGCACTTTGGTCGCCCAGTGTAGACAGAGCCAAAGCTGGGCCGTGGATTCCTATTTGTCAGCTCTTTTGCCAGCCAAATATTTCCAGCCCCCGGAGCTGCGCTGGCTTTGTGTGCAGAAGAGCATTGCTGCCGCCCAAGTCCTGCTGACACCAGCACGCGTGGTGGGACAAACGTTTCTCTTTTGTGGGGGCTCATTGGAATACTTCTGATTGACAGGAGGTTTGTCATTCGGTTGCCATAGTGATTGTCAGCTCTTTGCAGGCTGGGCAGAAACACTGCCCCATCTCCAGTGACGTGGTCTTTTGTGACTTTTACCCTGCACTACACACGCTGTGCGGGGAGATGTGTGTCTCAGATTGGGGGTTCTGATCCAAAGAGAGTTGTGAGGCTATTGTATGGGGCCATGGTGTTGCCACCCTTACTTCTGGGCTGCGTTCAGAGCTGGCTGGCCAGAGACAAGGCACTGTCCCACCAGCAGCAGCGCAGATCCCATGCCAGCCTTATTTCTGGGCTGCTGATGGCAGTGGCTCCGCCTTAGAGCTGGGCTCCGGGCCGGCCGTGTGCAGCACCCAGCTCTATAAAGATCGATGTTGCCGGCAGCAGCCCTGCAACCCCCCTGCAGTGACCTTGCGACTCCGCCCACAGCTTGGTTTTCGGTTAGGCCCCTTCAATGACAAAGCCCTGACACTTTAAATGAAGCTGCTGGCATCATGAAATTGACGATTTTACAAATCTACGCGCATGAGAGTGATCGAAAGGCCTGTGAACGTGGTCTGGCCCTATGCAGATCCAGCGCATTGTTACTGCTCACAGCTCTCTGTCCGAGGGGGCCGTCTTGTCCTCCTCGTTCTCTGTAGCTGGAAAATGAGGCGCTGTGAGGCTGCAGTTTTCAATCTGGAGACTCACTGATTTGAAGAGCCCGCTTAGGGCCTGCTTTTCAGAGTTACTGAAGACCCACAATAGGAGCCACGGTTCTGTAGCTCCTCTGAAAATCGGGCCCCAAATGTCACAAACTGAGCACCCAGAAGAGTGGGCACCGAGGGCTGAGCTGTCGGAGGAAGGTCTCTTTCTAACAGGCAGTGGTTTCAACAGGGGCCAGGCGCCCATCTGCTTTGGAAAATGCCCCTCGGCACCTAAACACACCCGTCCCGTGGAGATCAGCCCCCGAGATCGCACAGGCAGGCACTGTCTGAGGAGGGGCTAGGATCCAGCTGCCTTGCCGTCCCTGCCCCGTGCCCGGGAGATGCGGAACAGCGATATTGCGAGCTGGTCTCCGGGCACAGTGTGCGCTTTATGTGGGCAGCACGGATTTGTGTACTCTCAAAAGCAAGCCAAACGAGTTTTTTGCTCCTGCATTTAGCTGTAATGACACGACGCCTGCTCTGTTCCACTTGCTGAGACACGTGGGGAAGGGGGAAGTGGAGTGTTGAGAAAACACTTCTTTCATTCATCTGCTATTTACTAAAATAAGTGCTTCGTTATTAGACTTTTGTAGGCTTTTTTTCCCCACAAAGTCCCTTCTGTTCGGGACCTATGAATATGCCATCCTGCCTCAGAGCGCCGGTTCCAAGAGAGGGAAAGCTGATTTCTGCCTGCCCGTAATGCCCGTTTGAGTCCAGTGAGCAAACAACACATAGGAGGGACGCTCTCTTTGTTACAGATCCAGCACCTTCTACTCCAGCAAGGACTGAGAAAGTAAACATTCCTCCGCTGACATGTGCACTGAGTCCTCCAGCAAAGCCAGAGGGGACAGATCTGCCATCGCTGATGTTTCTAAGGCTACGTCTAGAGCAGCGCGTCTCTGCAATACCGGAGGTATACTGGGAAAGCACTGCTGCGCCCAAGGAACGCAGAAATGTTCGGAAACACGGACGCACTCTTTTGCCATCCCTGGAAACCTCGTTCTACGAGGCAGAAGGGCTGAGTCGAAAGAGCCGGTTGTTCTGAAATTTGGCACGGTGTAGACACCACATTTCAGAAAAGCCTCTTTCGACAGCAAAGCGGGAAAAGATGCAAATTGCCGCGTGTAGTTTATCTTCTTCCGACTTACTGTCGCAGTCTAGATGTAGCCTCAGATTGAAAACCTAGCAGAGCCCTGCTGCAAACAGCGCTCTTCTCCCGGCCACAGATCGTCTGAACCCCTTCATTGTAGAGCCTCTGGCCCCGATTCGTCGTCTCACCGTGCTCCAGGCTTGCATCTTTCAGTTCCGCTTGTCTTGGCTCGCTTTCAGCGACTCACTCTCTTCTGTTCCATTATTTCTTGTCTCGTTCTTGAACCCGGCTTCTCTCCCCTCCGCCTGCCCTTCCCTGCCCCGTTACCGCGGGTCGCTTCTCTCCTGCTCGGGTTCCCATCCCTTTATGTTCCTCCCTCTTCTCCCCACTGCTTCCTCTTGTTTTTCGCATTAGGCGGCCTCAGTGTAATGGACCCTGAGAATAGCTCATTCCAGGTGATTTCAGGACAAATACTGTACAGGCCTCGTTTTCCATTTCTCTCTGCTCTGCCTCCTGGCAGCCCCCTGCAGGCAGTTGGAGGGCCCCCGTTGAGAGGGTGTTGTCTAGGGGTTAGAAGCGCAGGGGAGTTGGGGTCAGGTCCTGGCTGTGCATGCAAGTCACTGACCCTCGACCCCCGTTTGTGGATGAGGGCAGTAAAGAAGCCTGGATGCTGATGCTTGTCAGGGCTGGATTGTGCCTGCCTGGGAGCAAAGGCCAGAAGGTTCCCCCCTCGTGCCCTGCACAGGGGCTGGGCAGGCCTGCTGCCTGGGCATCCCCCTGCGCAGAGCTAGCGCCAGCCAGAGCACTCAGCTGTGGCAAGGGTGGCCGGCCCTGCAGGTGGCAGAGTGGGCAGGGCTCGCGCAGAGCCGCGTGCTAATGGCCGGTTTGCCCGGCGCGCCCGGGGCAGCGTGTCCGGCCCCGCGCTGTAGGTTTGGTTCGGAGGCAGAAAGGGTTTTGTGACCGTCCCCGTGCAGCGATGCCGGGGGTTGCGCAGCGGCAGGTGGAAGGGCCCCCTCGCCGCTTGGGCCGAGGCACGAGCACCCGCAGGGAAGCGCGTGTTCTCTCTGTGCTAGAGCGTAGTGCGGAGCAGCGCCCCGCCCAGCACCCCGCCCTCGGCCGCTGCAGAGGGCTGACCGCACGGCGAGCTGGAGGCTGATTTATGTGGCCGTTTCCGAAATAACAACATTGAAAATGGCTCCTGCAAATAGCGAATGAGCTGCCGAGATTTATTTTCATTGTGATTCATGTGAATAACCTCCGGGCCAATGGGCTACTTACTGGCCCTTCGCCAGCCAGCTCGGCTAGCGCTAGACCGGAAAGGAGCCGGGTCGCTACGGCCCTGCCCTTCGCAGCCCAGGGTAGCGGAGGCCTGGCTGCACACAGAGCACAGCTGTGGGCCAGTTCCCTGCTCTTCCCAGTGCAGCGCGTTGGGTTCAGGGCGTTCCTCCTGACTTCCACGAGGTTCCGTGAGACGAGACTTAGGCCTGTTTCATTCTGAAGCTCCCAAGAAGACTTAACCAAGGAGAGGGGAAAACAGCTGGGGGGTCTGGCTGGGCTTGGGGCGTGCGCAGGAGCTTTGGTTAGACAGGATTTTTCAGAGAAGGCAAAGAGCTGAGACACCCACAGCCCATTGCAGGAACGGGGTAGCCAGCCCCGTGGGTGGCTTTGCAAGTCTCGGCCCCTCTCCCTCAACCCCACAAGCCTTCCCAGGGCTGCCGGCCATGCTGGGCGGGGCAGGCCCTCCGGGAACGGGACAGGCACGAGCCATGCTGGGCGGGGTAGACCCTCCAGGAACAGGGCGGGCACTGACCATGCTGGGCGGGGCAGGCCCTGGGGAACGGGGCGGGCGCGGCCAGGCTGGGCGGGGCAGGCTCTGGGGAACGGGGCGGGCGCGGCCAGGCTGGGTGGGGCGGGACAGGCCCTGGGGAACGGGGCGGGCGCGGCCAGGCTGGGTGGGGCGGGGCAGGCCCTGGGGAACGGGGCGGGCGCGGCCAGGCTGGGTGGGGCGGGACAGGCCCTGGGGAACGGGGCGGGCGCGGCCAGGCTGGGTGGGGCGGGGCAGGCCCTGGGGAACGGGGCGGGCGCGGCCAGGCTGGGCGGGGCAGGCTCTGGGGAACGGGGCGGGCGCGGCCAGGCTGGGTGGGGCGGGACAGGCGCTGCGGGAACGGGGCGGGCGCAGCCAGGCTGGGTGGGGCAGGGCAGGCGCTGCGGGAACCGGGCGGGCGCGGCCAGGCTGGGTGGGACAGGCCCTGCGGGAACGGGGCGGGCACGGCCAGGCTGGGTGGGGCAGGCCCTGCGGGAACCGGGCGGGCACGGCCAGGCTGGGCGGGGCAGGCCCTGCGGGAACCGGGCGGGCGCGGCCAGGCTGGGTGGGGCAGGCCCTGCGGGAACGGGGTGGGCGCGGCCAGGCTGGGCGGGGCAGGCCCTGGGGAACGGGGTGGGCGCGGCCAGGCTGGGTGGGGCAGGCCCTGCGGGAACGGGGCGGGCGCAGCCAGGCTGGGTGGGGCGGGGCAGGCGCTGCGGGAACGGGGCGGGCGCGGCCAGGCTGGGTTGGGCAGGCCCTGCGGGAACGGGGCGGGCACGGCCAGGCTGGGCGGGGCAGGGCAGGCCCTGGGGAACGGGGCGGGCGCAGCCATGCTGGGCGGGGCAGGCCCTGGGGAACGGGGTGGGCGCGGCCAGGCTGGGTGGGGCAGGCCCTGCGGGAACGGGGCGGGCGCGGCCAGGCTGGGTGGGGCGGGGCAGGCCCTGCGGGAACCGGGCGGGCACGGCCAGGCTGGGCGGGGCAGGCCCTGCGGGAACGGGGCGGGCGCGGCCAGGCTGGGTGGGGCAGGCCCTGCGGGAACGGGGCGGGTGCGGCCAGGCTGGGCGGGGCAGGCCCTGCGGGAACGGGGCGGGTGCGGCCAGGCTGGGTGGGGCAGGCCCTGCGGGAACGGGGCGGGTGCGGCCAGGCTGGGTGGGGCAGGCCCTGCGGGAATGGGGCGGGCACGGCCAGGCTGGGCGGGACAGGCCCTGCGGGAACGGGGCGGGTGCGGCCAGGCTGGGTGGGGCAGGCCCTGCGGGAATGGGGCGGGCACGGCCAGGCTGGGTGGGGCAGGCCCTGCGGGAACGGGGCGGGTGCGGCCAGGCTGGGTGGGGCAGGCCCTGCGGGAACGGGGCGGGTGCGGCCAGGCTGGGTGGGGCAGGCCCTGCGGGAACGGGGCGGGCACGGCCAGGCTGGGCGGGACAGGCCCTGCGGGAACGGGGCGGGCACGGCCAGGCTGGGTGGGGCAGGCCCTGCGGGAACAGGGCGGGCACGGCCAGGCTGGGTGGGGCAGGCCCTGCGGGAACGGGGCGGGTGCGGCCAGGCTGGGTGGGGCAGGCCCTGCGGGAACAGGGCGGGCACGGCCAGGCTGGGTGGGGCAGGCCCTGCGGGAACGGGGCGGGTGCGGCCAGGCTGGGCGGGACAGGCCCTGCGGGAACGGGGCGGGTGCGGCCAGGCTGGGTGGGGCAGGCCCTGCGGGAACAGGGCGGGCACGGCCAGGCTGGGCGGGACAGGCCCTGCGGGAACCGGGCGGGCACGGCCAGGCTGGGCGGGACAGGCCCTGCGGGAACCGGGCGGGCGCGGCCAGGCTGGGCGGGGCAGGCCCTGCGGGAACGGGGCAGATGCGGCCAGGCTGGGTGGGGCAGGCCCTGCGGGAACGGGGCGGGTGCGGCCAGGCTGGGCGGGGCAGGCCCTGCGGGAACGGGGCAGATGCGGCCAGGCTGGGTGGGGCAGGCCCTGCGGGAATGGGGCGGGCGCGGCCAGGCTGGGCGGGGCAGGCCCTGCGGGAATGGGGCGGGCGCGGCCAGGCTGGGCGGGGCAGGCCCTGCGGGAATGGGGCGGGCGCGGCCAGGCTGGGCGGGGCAGGCCCTGCGGGAACCGGGCGGGCGCGGCCAGGCTGGGCGGGGCAGGCCCTGCGGGAACGGGGCAGATGCGGCCAGGCTGGGTGGGGCAGGCCCTGCGGGAATGGGGCGGGCGCGGCCAGGCTGGGCGGGGCAGGCCCTGCGGGAATGGGGCGGGCGCGGCCAGGCTGGGTGGGGCAGGCCCTGCGGGAACGGGGCGGGCGCAGCCAGGCGGGGCGGGGCGGGCCCTGGGGAATGGGGCGGGCGCGGCCAGGCTGGGCGGGGCGGGCCCTGGGGAATGGGGCGGGCCCTGGGGAATGGGGCGGGCGGGGCGCTGACACAGCCCTGCAGGCTCTTTGTCTCGACTGGGAGCGCTTTAAGCCGTCACTCAGGAACAATGGCCAAGCTCTGGGGTCATTTGTTCGGGTATTTCAGCAGCTTCTCATGATTTATGGGCTGTTTTGTTCTGCTGCTTGTCTTAGCACCCCCCCCCCCCCGTCTCTCTCCCTTCTCCGTGTCACGGTTTCCTCCCCTTGCCGACCCCCTCCCAGCCGTGGAGTCTGCGAGCTGGGACGTGGTGAGTTGGCTCTATGGAGCGGGGCCGTGACGCTGCACTTGGTCTGCTGCAGCACGAGTGCCAAATGCCCCCCGCCGGCGCCTGCTGGCCACGTTCCCACGGGCCGCTCTCAGAGAGCTGGGCTTTAACTAGCCATTCAGGACCAGGCCCCTCGAACCCAGGTTTGTAGGAAAGAGGAGCAGCAGCGCAGAAACCGGGGCGGCTCCTGCGTTCGCACTGGCCTTGCGCTGCCTCCTCACCCCGCTCACTGATTGGGGATGGGGATTAGCCGCGGCTCCCCCTCCCATCTAGCCAGGGCCCCCTTCCACAGCTGCAAACCCCTGGGCCCTGCTCTCAGCCCCCAGGCTGGGAACCTCTGGGGCTAGGGTACTGAAGTAGGAGCCTGGTGACTTGGTGTCAGGCCCCAGACTGTCTCTGCAAGCCTGGGCAAGTCACTTGTCTTACACTCACACTCACAGAGGAGTTTAGGCTCCTACCTTGCACTGATTTCAAAGGACGTTGGGAAGTGAAATACTAGAGATGACTGGACCTTACTGGCTGAGCCTCAGTTCCCCCTGTGTGACATGGGGTTAGCACTGCTCTGCCTTCCTCTGCTGCAGAGCAGAGGAATTCGCTGGTGGCTGCGAGGGGCTCTCCGCCTGTGGGAGGTGCCTGGAGAACAGCAAGCTCTGTCACTAGGAAATAATGTATTTGCCAGAAATTGCCGTTTAGCCTCCTGTTTGCAAAGTTGCCTGCCAGCAGCGTGAGGCTGTCACGGGCAGCGGCTGTTTGAACTGGTGCGCGCTCGCCTGCAGGTCTGTCCCAAGTGGCAAGCCAGTCCGTTTCCACCGGGGTGGGTCTGCAAATCCCCGTTGCCCGCAAGGTTTGCACGGCAGAGCTGAACTCCATCCCTCACCCCCCATTCAGCATCGACCCTGAACCCGGGCAGAGACCGCTAATTAGCATGTCCGTAGGCTGGACTCTGCCCAGTGCTCAACCACATGCAGAGAAATATTCAGTATCCACACAGAGTACATGCTTATAACTCCACACACACACATTATACAATCCCATGACTAGCGTACATAGGATCAGCAGACAGTAAGAGTCTATTCAACACCCCACATGGCCCCTTTTATACCATGTTTGGGGCCGACACCCCCGCCTATGGGTGCAGCAGTGATCTGGCTGCTCCCCTCAAAATCCAGTAACGTGACACCCCCAATGCAAAATTGATGCAGGAGGTGATGCTGGTAACATCACTGAGGGCATCACAGGCCTCCCCATGCTTTGGCTCTTTGTCATCACATGTTCTACCCAATGTTAGAAACAACAGTACAGAGCTGGGTGAGTGTACGAGAGCCCAGTTTGCCTAAAATAGGCTTCGTTACTGCAAGGTCTGTTATAGCGACAACCACATCCTTGCATTGTCTTAGAATCCCCAGGTAAAACTTGGTAAAACCCAGAACTAATTGGATCTGCCTTTGTAGCAAGATCCCCATGTGTGTCAGGTGATTTTGCCCAGAGCTGAAGGAAATAGTGAATTTATCCAGGCCAGCTCTGGCAACTCTCTGAACAACAATTAACACTGTGTGAATGCAGGTATTCTCATCCCAAATAGTGTAGGCATTTTTGCACTTATCCATGAAAACAAAATGGTGGCGTGCCTCAGTTTCCCTTATCATGCAGCACCGTCTGGCTGGAACCTTCCTTGTCCTGCATGAAGTTCCAAGACCAGTTACAAGCATTAACCATGAAATATCAAAATCACAATGTCCTTTTACGTCCAGTCTGTCACTGGGCACGTTCCCTGACAAGTTACAAGGTATTTCCATAAGCTCATGCCCATTGTAAACCTTTACAATTCTCTGCAACAATACTACAGTGGTTACAAGAATTAACATCAGTAACAAGAACAATCCTATCTCAGGTGTATACTGACATTCTCCATCAGGCCCCTTCTCTGGCCCCACCCCCCCATTGCAGTTTTGGCCCTTCAGGTTTAAACTGCAAATCTTCTTGGCCAAAGCAAGTCCTGCCCCTCCCCCTTGTCCTCTGGGCTCCAGGCCTGAAACCTCTGGCCAGACCAAGACAAAGGGCTGGCTGGGCGTGACTCCCTGGCTCACAATGGCCCTGGAATTCTCCCCCTTCCCCCATTCAGTGGGGTAACAGCAGTGAGCTGTAGACTCCCAAGTCTCTCCTCTGTCCCTCTCTAACCTCTGTTTCCACATGGAACCAGATATCAACCTCCCTGATTGAGTATGAGTGTCCACCGTGTCCAGAGATGGGAGCTTAATCGCCATCTCCTGCATCCTAGGGAGGGTGACCACACAGCTGTTCTGCTCTGCATACTTAGCTACCCAGCCCTCCTCCTGAATCTGAGACACTAACTTCCCACTCTCCTCCTCCACCTGGGAACAATCCTGTCCCACACACACTGACTTTCCAGCAAGCTGGTCACACACAGTTACCCTGCCTCATCTGGAACAACCCTCCGTTCCTCTGAGACCTCTTTACACTCATCCACACTGGGTTTCTCTAAACCCAAGTCAGTGGAGTCACTGTTAACAGACAAATTCTGTCTGTCAGGCACCGAAACAAGTGCCTCACACACCAAGCTGCTGCCTTTTACAGGCAGAGCTTTCTCCTGCATGCCTTTTCCAAGCCAGGCATTGTCACCTCCCTCAGTCACAGCAAACTGCTTGCTACAAGCACTGCCAGGACTCTCCTCCCTATGAGCTTCCTTAAGCCACAGTTCACCCTTCTCTGGCTCTGCAGCAGCCTTGCCCTGCTGAGCCACAACCAACTCCTCCTGCAGTTCCCTTATTCCCTGAGTCATCTCTGGCCCCTCTGGTGGATTCACAGACAATCCCCTCTCAGGCACACAGACAGACTCACAAGATCCAAGGTCAGAGACACCTTCTCTCCCTTTGCAGCTCTCTAGATGGCTGTACACTTTCATGCAGTCATTAGGCACCAGAGTTAACATGTCCTCATTCTCTCCCTGTACCCGGGCTAAGGGGTCACCCGGTCCCACAGAGTCGGTCCCCCATCTTCCAGCAGCATCAGGCACAACATCAGTGTCACCACTGGCTCCTTCTGCTCCCACTGGGGATTCGGCAGCCCCAGTGCTGCAAATGCTCCATGCGCAGCACCCCACCGTGGCGGCTGTGGGGCAGTTGGCAGGTCGGCTCTCCGCCGGCGGAGCCGGGCACGGGCGCCCTGGTTAGCGAGTGGCCGAGCCATGCCACTGCTGTCCTTGTGCAAAGGACGTTTTGCAGACTCCACCTCAGTGCAGAGAATGCTGCCTTCCCCCAGGGACCAGGAGGTGAGACAAGCCCTGCCTCCCTCACACCGGAGCGCCACCCACGGCTCAGCAGCGCCTCCTGCTGGCTCCTCTGGGGCACCGGCTCGCCACTCTCTGCACCCCCCTTGCTGGTGGGGAGCGAGCCCCCTTCACAGCCGAGCGGGCAGCAGCGCGCGGCACCTTTCAGCAGATGCCCGGCCCAGGGAGCCCAGTGCGGGTTGGAAGCAGGTGGAGCCCCCCCGGAGCCATGCAGGCCGTGCTCGTGGGAGAGCGCAGGCGCTGGGAAATACTCCTAGCGCAAAGTGTATTCGTCAACTAGAGAACGTGCGTGAGCTCAGCACAGGGCTCGAAACCCCTTTTCTTCAGAGTTCAGTGAACCCAGGTCAGCGTGAACTCCGTCCGTGTCCCGCGAGGGAGGCCAGGCCGCCAATGCCAAACAGGCTGTCGCCCTCCCGCCAAGGCCCGAGAGTGCTAGAGACGCACCCACCCCCAAATCAGAGCTGGGGACCTGGCTCCCGCCTCGTCCCGGCCGCCGAAGCGGTTCAGGAATCGCTGTTCCTTCATCACCCGGGAACCCCTGCAAGCAAACCCGCGCACCCTGCCCGGCTGCTGAGGCACTGGCTGGTCCTCCGCTCACAAGTCACTCCAGCTGGGGCCGTCCTGCACCTTGCAATGCTGGGACCGGCTGCCAGAGCCGCCAGTGGTCGCTGCTGTTGGTTACACAACAAGCATGAGTTCAGCTGCCTGGTGGCTCCGTTGCGTGATGCCCTGTCCTGCTTATACTTGGCACCGGCGCTGCCCAGAGAAGTCTCTGCGGGGCCGCCGTGCTGGTCTGTATCTGCAAAGCCAGCGCAGAGTCCTTGGTGCTGCCCAGGGCTCAGAGTGTGAAAGACGGCGCCTCTCCCCCCAGCCTCTCGTTCCCGCGGCAGACTCCTCTGCTCTGCGCTGTGTGAGAAGCAGCGGCAGACGGAAAGGCCTGGGCTCCGCCCAAGGCCGGAAGAGAAGCGTCCGTGTCCCCGGCATTTGCTGCCTGTCTGGCGTGTCAAGCATTGTGGGCTCCTCGGGGTTTTAAATGTCGCTGGAGCAGCCGACGGGCTGGAGGATCCCAGCACCTGCCATGTGATGGGGGACACTGACCGTTCATAAAGTCTGGCCCATGCTCGGGGCCTGGAGCCGAGGCAGGGAGACCTGCGTGTCCCATCTCGGTGACATGGGGACAGAGGAAAACGGACAGAAATGGAGCAGATGAAGCCCCCTGAACCCTTGGGCCTGGCCAGGAAGGGTGGCGCTCCCAGATTGCCCTGTGAGGAGGTGGAATTGAAGAGAAACTAGAGGGTGAAATCTTCCCCCGTGCAGAGACGGGGAAGATCAAACGTGGACTCCAGGGGGCAAACAGCTGGCGCCTTTCCCAGCATCAAGGGATCTCGATGAGACCATCCCGGGGAAAGCCCGTTTTCTCCACAAGGAACCCACGGCCAATCGAGCCCTGTGGCCCTGAGGCCACGATCTGTCTCCGCGGCGCCACACATCTGGTACCAGCCAGAGGACTCAGGCTAAGTGGTTTGTGGGGCTGGCCGGGCAGGGTGGTTGCACAGGCCCCCGCGATAGGCCGACTCGGGGTTGGATTCTGAAATGGACGAGGAGGCAAGGCTGGGCTGGAATCGGCGTATTGCGACCCAGCGTTTCCCCTTTTCCTTGTCTCCATCCAGTATCTGCCCAGCAGAGAGCCTGGCTTGAGGAGCCGTAGCAGAGGTCAGCAAGACAGGAAAAGCTGGCCCTCATGGCGCCGTGGCCCCCTTTCTGCAAGCTGCTCCATGCTGCCCTGGCCAAGAGAGCTTTGCTTTGCACGGGGCACGTCACAAGCGGAAATCGCGCTGCTTTCCTGCAGGCGGGAAGTTTCTCATGGGCCTTCTCTTTGGCTGTTTCCCGCCTTGCCTGTGATCCGGTGCCCAAGAACAGGAATGTCGTGCTTCTCGGGAGCACGCGCCAGCCCTCCCCAAGCTGGACCGCAGCCGCGCTCAGCCTCCCGCTCCAGGCAGCCGGCTGGGGGTGCCACACAGCAGCACAAGTAACCTGGCAGGACTTTGCATCAGAGCGGTTCGGAGTCGCCGTTCCTGTGGGCTCAATGCCTTGGTCTGTAACAGGGCTCTGCCCTCTGCCGGGGCCTCACACACATGGATATGGGTGGCTTGGGCTACACGTTTCACGATGCTGGTGCAAGGTGGTGCAAGGTTGTGGAATCTCCATCCCTGGAGATATTTCAGAGCAGGCTGGACAGACGCCTGTCAGGGATGGTCTCGACGGAGCTGGGCCCTGCCTGAGGCCTCTCCAGGTCCCTTCCAGTTCCAGTGCTCTGGGATTCTGCGATTCGAAGGCCCAGCCTGACAGCCAGGCGCAGCGAAGTGCGTGCTCTGTCCTCCACAGCCCGGTGCAAGCCTCCCCCTCGGGCACACCAGCGTGCGGCGCTCATTTCCCATGGCACAGCCGGTCTGTGCGCGCTCCCGGCTCTGCCAAGCGGCACCGGTGGGGGTGTATTGGCTGGGAGTGTGTCTTGCCCCTAAGAGCTAGGCTGAGGGAGACAATTCACTTCACGTAGCCAGTAGATGTTGGGGGCCAAATTCTGAGCAGCCAGCTGATTTCAGAAGGTGCCAGTCCCCCGGGATTTGCCAGGGACCCTCTGAGGGAGGGGCTTTGGGTCACGAGGGAGGGTGCATTAAGCAAGAACCCCTGGAGTCCCCTTCTTGGCTCTGCCACCGACTGGCTGTGTAGCCTTGGACAAGTCACTTCCTCTTTGTGTGCTTTGGTTTCCTCCTCTGTAAAATGGGCTCCGTGAGCCGTGCTTAGCTTCCTGGTGCTCGTGAGAATGGGCACGGGGCTGTGCCAGGCCAGGTGTCGCGGTGGGGGAGGCTCTGCTCCGTGTCCTTTCACTTAGGGAGATGAGGCTGACCATAAGGCTCTATGGGGAGTGGGGCCTTCTCAGTCTTCACCCCAGGTGACGGGATTCTCTGCCCCGGGGCATTCGCCTGGCATGGCACGCACCCGCGGGGGAGGGGTCCTTCGCCCGGGTTTGCTGCGGCCGCCTTGGTGCAGCACTGGGGCTCGGGGAAGCGGTCGTTGCGGCGGGAGCCAGGCCTGCCTGTCGAGGCTGCGGAGTGGCGCCTGAGTCGCTGGCACGCCGCCAGGGCCGTCCCGCACGCGGACGCAGGGCGCCGGGCCAGGTGGACGGGCTGATCGCTGCAGCAGGCTCCGCTGACAAGCGAAAAGCCGCTCTCCAGGCACCCGAGGCAAAGCCCAGGTGCAGAGACAGAGCAGCACGGCAATGGCACACGGTGGTGCCAATCGGCAGCCTGCCCGGGGCGCCTTCTGAGGCAGTCCCAGCGCTTCCATACGCAGCACAAGCAGCCGCACCCGGCCGCACCGCCTCCTTGCAGTGCCTGGCCGCTAGCCCAGGGCGGGGAGACCTCAGCCCCCACGGTACGTATGAGCTGGGGAGGGGCTAGCGGGCAGGGGCTGTTGGGCGGATGTCTGTGAGGGCATGATGGGGGGGTGGGCTAGTGCGTGGGGGCCGCAAGGGGTGGGGCCGCAGCGGCAGGGATTGCGGAGGGGAGGGTCCGTGAGGGGCCGTGGGGGCAGGGATTGCGGAGGGGAGGGGTCCGTGAGGGGCCGCGGGGGCAGGGATTGCGGAGGGGAGGGTCCGTGAGGGGCCGTGGGGGCAGGGACCGTGGAGGGGAAGGGTCCGTGAGGGGCCGCGGGGGCAGGGGCCGCGGAGGGGAAGGGTCCGTGAGGGGCCGTGGGGGCAGGGATTGCGGAGGGGAGGGGTCCGTGAGGGGCCGCGGGGGCAGGGATTGTGGAGGGGAGGGGTCCGTGAGGGGCCGCGGAGGGGAGGGGTCCGTGAGGGGCCGCGGGGGCAGGGATGGCGGAGGGGAGGGGTCCGTGAGGGGCCGCGGAGGGGAGGGGTCCGTGAGGGGCCGCGGGGGCAGGGATTGCCGAGGGGAGGGGCCCGTGAGGGGCCGCGGGGGCAGGGATTGCGGAGGGGAGGGTCTGTGAGGGGCCGCGGAGGGGAGGGGTCCGTGAAGGGCCGCGGGGGCAGGGATTGCCGAGGGGAGGGGCCCGTGAGGGGTCGTGGGGGCAGGGATTGCCGAGGGGAGGGGCCCGTGAGGGGCCGTGGGGGCAGGGATTGCCGAGGGGAGGGGCCCGTGAGGGGCCGTGGGGGCAGGGATTGCAGAGGGGAGGGTCCGTGAGGGGCCGCGGAGGGGAGGGGTCCGTGAGGGGCCGCGGGGGCAGGGGCCGCGGAGGGGGGTCGATAAGGGACGAGGAGGTGACCGAGTGGCAGGCAGGTGTGCACGGCCGTGGGTTGCTGGCAGCCGGGCTGTGGGGCCTGAGGCGGGTGCTGTGCTTTGTCAGCGGGGATGGAAGGGAGCGCAGGGCAGGGCTGGAAGGCGTGTCCCTGGGTGCCCGGTTTGCAGCCAGCCTGGTGCCGCGAGCCGGGTTGCAGCGGGGACTTTGAGGCCACCACATTTAGCGGGAGCGTCTCTGGCCGGGCAGGGAACCGCAGCTCCAGGAGTGAAACACGAAGACAAGGCGAAAGGAAGTGAGCTGCACGCTCCCACCGCAGGAGCCTGGCTCAGCCGTGCCCCTGGGGGATCCTAGCTTCACGGCTGGGCCACGGTGCAGAGGCCACGTGCCGGCCTCCCCGCCAGAGCTGCTGTGCTGCTGGGTGGGGGAGCCCCTGGCTCCCCGGGAACAGGCTTCTCCAGCAGGTGTGGTGTGGGAGCACCTCCTGTGCTCCAGGCTATCCGGTGCCCCCGGCTCTCCGGGAACAGGCTTCTCCAGCAGGTGTGGTGTGGGAGCACCTCCTGTGCTCCGGGCTATCCGGTGCCCCCGGCTGCAGGCAGGGCGCTGACTCGCGACAACCTCGGAGCACCCAGACGTGACAGGCCTGTGTCTGAGAAGCGAGACTGCTGCTAGCTTGTGTGAGCGTGGGTCTGGCGTTCCAGCTCTGCTCCCTCCCGGCCTCCGAGCCCTCAAAGCAGGGACTCTGCAGTCCCCAGCCCAAGGGCGCCACGCCCCCAGCACCCCTCCAAGGCTCCCCCACTGAGCGCTGGCGGCTGGCTCCGCAAACCCCACGGCGGTGCAGCCAGTCGTGGCAGGCAGGGCGCTCCAAGCGCTTCCCCCGGGCGGGGCTGGTTCCCTGGCGAGCCTGACGCAGAAGCCCAGATGCGCCGCGTGAGCGCGTCCGCCAGGTCCAGTTGCTGTGGCTGCTCAGCAGGGCAGGCCTGCGTGGTTCCGCTCCAGACTGGGGTGCCAGGAGGGAACAGGGGAACCAGTCTGAATCCCTGGGCCTGGTTTCTAGTGGTGCCTCCGCCCCAGGTCCCACAGGTACGTGCTGTTTTCGATGCACGACAGTGGGTTGCCCCTGCTGGAATTCCAGCACCAGTGTGTCCTAGTGTTAGAAGCTGCCGCTGGCGTGGGCGGGTGTTGGCACGTGGCAAGTGGGGGAGCTGTACATACAATGTCACGTGTACCAGTGTTGGCAGGTTCTGACAATCAGGCCGGGTGCTGACACATGTCCAGGGCGAGATTTCCAGCCGCCCAGAGCTGACCTCATTGGTGTCAGCAGTCCAGGGGGCAGAATCCATCCCCTATCTTGGTCTCCTGAACACTCATGCGAGGAGCACGGGGAATAAGCAGGAAGAACTTCAAGTGCTAATAAAGAAACACAGCTGAGACATCGGTGTGTTGCAGAGACCCGGTGGGATAAGCACACGACTGGAATAGTAGCTGAGCAAGCGTCCAGCTCGCTCAGGACGCGGAGGGGGTGTTGCCTTGTATGTTCACAGTTGGCTGAGGTTGAGAAGGGCGTAGAACACAGATGTGTTGAGAGTCTCTGGGTAAGGTTAAAAGGGTGAAAAGCTGAAGGTGATGTTGTGCTGGGGTCTAGTGCAGACCCCTTCCCCAGGCAGAAGAGGTGAATGAGGCTTTTTTTAAACAACTCACAAACTCATCCAAAGCGCAGGATTGAAGGCAGTTGGCAGTTTTTCAAAGGGACATTGTTAAGGGTGCAAGAGCAAACTATTCCACTGCGGAGCAAAGGTGCGAGGTCGGGGAAAGGATCGCCTGGGCTTGACTGATGTAAAAACCCAAAAGGACTCTCCTAAGAAGTGGAACTAGGTCAAGTTACAAAGGGTGAATATTGAAGAAAGTAACACAAGCCTGTAGGGGCAAAACGAGAAGGGCGAAGGCCCCAAACCATCTCAGTCTAGCGAGAGACCTGCCGGGGAACGCGAAGACATTCTACGAGGACAGAGGACTAAGGACAGGCCAGGCCCATTGCTCAGTGTGAGAGAAACACAACAACCGAACGCTTGGAAATGGCCGCGGAGCAGGACGGCTTCTTTGCTTCGGTTTTTCCCAGGAAGGTTGGTGGTGATTGGCTGCCCCACGTAGTGAATGCTGGAGAAAATGGGACCCCAGGCCGGGAAGCGCAGCTGGCACCCAGGTACCGGCAGAGCCCTGGCTCACCCGTGGGGTGCTGCAGACCCTCACCCCTAGTTCCAGCGCCTCTAGCTAATGCCCTGCTCCTTCGCTTTCTGGGGCTGCCCGGATCCCGCAGCTGCTCTTGTGCTGCGTAAGAGCAGCTTCTCGGAATAACGCGCTGCCCGCCCTGGTGCTGCGGGCAGGAGGGGCGGCGTTGAGCTCACGTCTGCCACACGGGCTGGAATCTGCCCGCGCTTGCCAGCACCAGCAGGCGCTGCGATGAGCTAATCGTTTCCAAGCTGGTGTCTAAGCAGAGGGGGTGGAGGGCAGGAGCGGGCCAAGCAAGTTCATTGAACTGCTTCAGTCTTTCCTTGCATCTTCTGGCGGCCTCCAGCCGTCCCTGCGGAGCCTCTTTCACACCAGCCCCACTCACACCCAGGCCTTGCTGGCAGAGATGGGAGGCAGCTGGGGCTGGCCATAGGGACGTGGGCAACGCGGGCAGAGACAGCCTGGAGCCATCGAGGGCCGAGTACCTGCAGCTCCCCGTAGCATCAGCTGGAGCTCCGGCGGCTCCGCTGCTCGGAAAATAAGGCCCAAGCTCTAACTGCAGGTTGCCAGTCGGCCGGTTCTGCCGGGTCTCTTCCGCATGAATCCCTCTGGCTCCTGGCCTGGCGCGGAACGCGCGCGGTTCGCTCCCCTGGGCTCCCATCTGCCCGCAGCGTAGGACAGCCCTGCCCGAAGCGGACTCCGCCGATGCCACTGAGAGCGGATCAAAGCCTGTCGTTCCAACAGCTGCTCCTGCTGCTCACCAGGCCGCGGCCACAGGGCGCCGGGCGCACAAGCGGGGAACAGGCAGAGGCCACGTTGGACTTGCTTGGCTTGGAGGGAACCGGTGTTGAAGAGAGAGGGGGGATGAAGTTCAAAGATCGTAGGCAGGTGCATTCTGAGGCGCTGGTAACTGCCGGCTTCCTCTGAAAGGGCCCAGGCTGTTCACCAGTGCAGGTCGGGGTGACCCACCGGTAACTGATTTACATCACTGCCCTGCCATGCTGCCGAGTGCACACGCTCACCCACAGAGCTGTGAGACGCCCCAGGGTCCAGCTCAGTCCATGCCTGCGCACACACGCGTGCACATTCACAGGCATGTGCACATGCACTGACACGTGCGCACACATGCACAGACACACACGTGCACATGCACAGACACGCACACACATGTGCACATACACAGACATATACGCCTGTACAGACATGTGCGCGCACATGCACATGCACAGACACACGCGCACACTGGCAGGTTACAAATAGCACAGTAATCCAAGGTACAGTAGTTGAAGCAATGCTGCAGCCCAGAGTCTAATCTAAAACCAGAATGATCAAACGAGTGCGGCACGGCTGCTGTTCATACCCTTCTTTATGATAATGGCTTCATGAACACTCTGACCACTCAGCTTTCTGAGTCACCAGCTGCAGAGCGTGAGCTCGGTGTAGCCTCCTAGACACGTCCCATGGTCTTTATGGCATTCGCCTGTTGGATTCTTAATCAATAAGGTGACCCACGCAGAGAATCAATGCAGATCAGCACGGACATCCCACGGTTCATACCCCAGAGAGTGAGGCTAAGAATGACGTACATTCTGCCCCATGCAGCGACACTAAATGTGCCTCCGCCTCAGTCCCGCGGCGAGATGAAAAGGATCTGTGAACACAGGCACGTGGTAAACTGTTAATCGCATGTTAGAGGGGAGGAAAGAGGTTTTTACTCTGGTGAGATGGCATCTAGGTGATGACTTAGAGCGTGACTAACACTGTACCGGTCTCTGCAAAAATTGGTGTTTGGCTAGGTTGTCTTCATGACATACCCACGGAGTTAGAAAAAGAAATCCTGTGCTGGCAGGTTACACTGTGAGGGTCTGTCTACACTACCCCCCTAGTTCAAACTAGGGTGGTTAATGTTGGCAACCGGAGTTGCAAACGAAGCCTGGGATTTGAATTTCCCGGGCTTCATTTGCATGTTGCCGGGTGCCGCCATTTTTAAATGTCCGCTAGTGCGGACTCCGTGCCCGCGGCTACACGCGGCACGAACTAGATAGTTCGGATTAGGCTTCCTATTCCGAACTACCATTACTCCTCGTTCCATCTCGTTCCACGAGGAGTACCGGTAGTTCGGAATAGGAAGCCTAGTCCGAACTACCTAGTCCGTGCCGCGTGTAGCCGCGCGGCATGTAGTCCGCACTAGCGGACATTTAAAAATGGCAGCGCCCGGCGAGATGCAAATGAAGCCCGGGAAATTCAAATCCCAGGCTTCGTTTGCAACTCTGGTTGCCGACATTAACCACCCTAGTTCGAACTAGGGGGTAGTGTAGACAGACCCTCACAGTACTTCAGTTCTAAGGGTGCGTCTACACTGCACGCCTATTTCGCATTGCGCTATTCTGGAATAGTGTTTCCGAAATAGCATGTCTGCGCTGCAGGGAAGCCTCGAAATGAGTCCGACAGGCTCCCCTAATGTAGACGTTCTACCTCGATTGGGAGCTCTGGGAGGCGCTGGGGAGGACTAACTTCCCCAGGCCCGCCAGCGTGCTGCCGTGTCCACTGCGGCGCCTCAGGCTCGGGCCCTCTCTGTGTTTGTGCAGCACCTGGCACTTGGGTTTCCCAGCACTCGGGAGTCTCAGTCCTTGACCCACCAGACCCTGCGCCCGCTCGCCTGCAGAAATCACTGACGCAGGGCCACGTCCAGAGCTCGCTCGGCCCCGTTTTGTCCGCGGCACCGGGCTAACGTCTCCTCTCCTCGAAGACGATGGGGGAAGATTGAGGCCAATGCCCCTCCCCCCTGTACTAAGGATGGGCTTGTGGTCCAGTCGTGGGGCCTTGAGGGGTCTGCCTGCATCCCATTTGAGGGAGGAGGCGGGTCCCGCCCCACCGTGTTGTGAGGGGAGGTGCGTGGGTGCGGATGAGCCACCCAGGAGCTGTGCTGAGGGGGCCACCGACGCGCCCGGCAGCATTTACACAGCAGTCCCCCCCATTGTACGTCGTCATTGTGCCCTCTTCTGCCTCCGTTTGCCAGGTCTTCCTCGCCTAAGATGACGCAGCCGATGCGGGACCTCCAGCTGGCCCAGGCCAGGAAGCCGCCGGGCCCCTCCTCCCCGAATGCGGCCAAGAGGCTTTACCGCAACCTCTCGGGGAAGTTCCGCGTGAACTACATGTCCTTCGACGAGGGCGGCCTGCCCGGGAGGAGCGAGAAGGAGAAGCTGCGCAAGGCCTGCCTGGTGAGTGCGCTGAGTCGCGGCTGTGCGCAGCGACCCCCACGCCGGCCTGTGGGCCCGCCCCATGTGACCCCATTGGGGACGGAGGCGCGCGGGGCTTGGGCCGTCCCCTGCCCTAGTGCATGCAGCCCCGGCACAGAGCTGGCTGGAGGCCTGGGGGGTGGCCATAGATTCTGTCCCTCCTGGCGCAGAAGTAACTCAGCTGAACCCTGCCCCGAGTGCTCCTGTCTCTGAGCGCAGCGGCGAGGGCTGCCTGCTGCCTGCTGCCCGCTGCCCGGGGCAGGGCCGTCCGCGGCTCTGTCAGCGCCTGGAGGCCGTGGCCACACAAAGCGCGGTGCTAGTGAGCAGGGCCTGCTGCGCCCGCTGGCAGTCAGTGTGGCACGGAGCAGCCCAGGAGAACGAGCCCTGTGCCGGGGCGCCGCGGTGCCAGGGATGGGCCCTCCTGGTGGTGCTTGGCCCGGCCCCCGCGCCAGCCCTGGGGACGAGAGCGGCTCGGTGCGGGGCTGCCCCGGGCTGAGTGGCCCCTTTCCCGTGCCTGGCAGTTCCAGAGCAACGCGGTGCTCTTCGAGGCTGTGGAGCTGCAGGATCTGGAGCGGGTGCAGGAGCTGCTGAGACAGTACAGCCCCGAGGAGCTGGACCTGAACACCCCGAACAGCGAGGGGCTGCTGCCGCTGGACGTCGCCATCATGACCAACAACGCCCCCATCGCCAGGGTGCTGCTGCAGGCCGGCGCCAAGGAGAGCCCCCACTGTGAGCTGCTAGTGCGGCGTGCGCGGCCGCGCCTCGGCCCCTCGCCCTCCTGGCCGGGGCGAAGGCAGCGAGGCCTGGGGGGCTGCAGCGCCAAGGGAGAGCCGGAGGGGACACAAGTTTTCATTTCAACAGGGACCCATCTTCCCCCATGGCACAGGCCCAGCTCAGGGCTCTTGCGGGCTCCTCTCCGACCCAGCAGCGTGGGCGGAGCTAGGGAGCAGAGATTTCCTGGAGTGGGCAGCCCCAGCTGCGGAGCTGAGCCCTTCTGAAGAGAGCGCGCAGGAAGGACACAGGCGGGCGGTGCCTGACGCGCCTAGGCCAGGCCGCATGGCTGGCGGGGGCGGTTCCTGGCTGCCCTTGGCTGGCCTGCAGGCCCGTCCAGCTGCGTGGGGAGGTGGAAGGGGACGGCTCTGTGCAGCAGAGGGAGGGAGACGGAGCTAGGAGATTGCCCAGCCTCTCCTGGACCCCTTGGGTCTCTGCTGCAAGCAGGAGGGGGGCGCTTTGCTCAGCACCAAGGGGGGCTTGAGTAGCCCATAAGAGCCACGAGCTGGGCCGGTGCCATGGGGGAACAAGGGTCCCTGCTGAATGAAAACAAGGGGTCCTGGGCACCTTAGGGTCTGTCTACACTAGCCCCCTAGTTCAAACTAGGGTGGTTAATGTAGGCAACCAAAATTGCAAATGAAGCCTGGGATTTAAATTTCCTCGGCTACACGCGGCACGGACTAGGTAGTTCGAATTAGGCTCTCTAATTCGAACTACCGTTACTCCTCGAAAGCCTAATTCGAACTACCTACTCCGTGCTGCGTGTAGCTGCGGGCACGGAGTCTGCACTAACGGGGATTTAAAAATGGCGGCGCCCGGCAAGATGCAAATGAAGCCCAGGATATTTAAATCCCGGGCTTCATTTGCAACTTCGGTTGCCTACATTGACCACCCTAGTTCGAGCTAGGGGGCTAGTGTAGACAGACCCTTAGCTAGTTAACGCACTACAAAGCCATTTCCCCTACCTTGGACATTCACATTTTCACATCACAAGCTATGAATGGGACGCAGTCAGTCCACTTGCTTAGCTTCACTAACACGGGTCCTACCATTGGCAGGTAACTGCTTTTGCTGTTGCATATCTCGTGGATTCTGTCATTTCCACTCCAACCCATCTGGGGAAGTGGGTCTGATCGTGTCTGTTTGTTAGTCTCTGAGGTGCCGCAGGACTGCTCGCTGTGTTGCAATGCAGTCACTTAGTTTAACCTGCGCAAGGTGGGTCTGTACGCCTGGATGGCTCTGCCTCCAGGGAGGGAGGCCTGTTCTGTCCCCCAACAAGGCTGTGCTGTCGTGAGGACTGGGTGGGAGTGGGCCCATGCAGACAGCATGGAGTGGGCTCGCTGGCAGACGGGCCTCCCACAGAGTGAGGAAAGCCGGCCGGCTCCCTGGCGTAGAGCAGCTGGGAACACCAGCAGGCATCACCCCAGGCCGGTAGCCGAGTCCCTCTCCAGGCGGGAGGGCTGAAGGCAGGTTGCACTGCGGCTGCTGGGCTTGGGCTTTGCCGACGGTGCAGGGAAGTGCCAACAAGGAGCCGGGAAGGGAGGCGGTGCCACGACTCCCGCTGGCCCAGATGTACAGCGTCATCTTGCCCTCTTCTGCCTCCATTTGCCAGACGGGCAATGGGACTGGGAGCTGATGGAATCTCCACGTGGCGGGTGGGTGAGGCAGAGCGTAGCATCGGGGGCTCGCGTGCGGTGGGCTGGACCTCTGCCCCATCTCTCCCCTCACTTCCCTGCCCGGCAGTTGTGAGCCTGGAGAGCCGCGCCATGCACCTGGCCACACTGGTGCGGGAGGCGGAGCAGCGAGTCGGCGAGCTCACCGCACAGGTGGTGAACGAGGTGCCCGGCGCCGACGGCTCGGAGAAGGAGAAGCAGCTGAAGGCCTGGGAGTGGCGCTACCGGCTCTACAAGCGCATGAAAGCTGGGTTCGAGCATGCCCGTGAGTGCCCAGGGACCTGGCAGCAGGGTGCCGCGAGGGCCGCACGGAGCTGGGGGGCAGGGTGCCGCGAGGGCCGCACGGAGCTGGGGGGCAGGGCGCCGCGAGGGCCGCACGGAGCTGGGGGGTGGGCGCCGCGAGGGCCGCACGGAGCTGGGGGGCAGGGCGCCGCGAGGGCCGCAGGGAGCAGGGGGATGGGCGCCGCGAGGGCCGCAGGGAGCAGGGGAGCGGGGCGCCGCGAGGGCCGCAGGGAGCTGGGGGGCAGGGCGCCGCGAGGGCCGCAGGGAGCAGGGAGGTGGGCGCCGCGAGGGCCGCACGGAGCTGGGGGGCAGGGCGCCGCGAAGGCCGCAGGGAGCTGGGGGGGGGCGGGTGCCATGAAGGCCGCAGGGAGCAGGGGGGCGGGTGCTGCAGAAGGCCGCAGGGAGCTGGGGGGCAGGGCGCCGTGAAGGCCGCAGGGAGCAGGGGGATGGGCGCCGCGAGGGCCGCACGGAGCTGGGGGGCAGGGCGCCGCGAGGGCCGCATGGAGCTGGGGGGTGGGTGCCGCGACGGCCGCACGGAGCTGGGGGGCAGGGCGCCGTGAAGGCCGCACAGAGCTGGGGGGCAGGGCGCCGCGAAGGCCGCAGGGAGCAGGGGGGTGGGCGCCGCGAGGGCCGCACGGAGCTGGGGGGCAGGGCGCCGCGAGGGCCGCAGGGAGCAGGGGGGCGGGCGCCGCGAGGGCTGCAGGGAGCAGAGGGCCAGGTGCTGCGAGAGCTGCAGACTGACACGCGCCCCTGGGACCGGACCTTTCTGCACCTACCCCCGTTCTCCCGTTCCCAGGGCCGCCGGACCCGCCGGCTCACGTGCACCTCTCCGTGGCCAGCAGCAGCTCTGTGCAGGCGACCTTCGGGGAGCCCATCAGTGTCAACTCAGCCGTTGTCACCAAGTACAAAGGTGAGCCATGGCAGGAGCGCGCCGGGGCCCCGTGCAGGGTAGAAGGCACCTCGGCCTAGTCGGTAGGGCACCACGCTGGGCGTTAGGAGACTGGCTCTCGGGCCTGGGCGAGCCCTTTCCCCTGCCCGCCTGCAGGGCCCTGGAGCGCGTGGAAGAGCCCCGAGCGGGATTTCACTGCGGAGCAGGGACCTGTGCTCTGGCGTAGGCAAGAGGGTGTTCGCCTCCCTCCCCGCTGCTGCCACACGCCTGTTGCCGAGAAGTAAAGCTCCGCAGGCAGCCTGGGTATTGCCAAGCAGCCCCTGGCCGGTCCGCACTGCCGGATGCCACGCGAGGCGAGTGGCCGCAGGAATGACGGGCGTCATGGCGCCGTGCGGCCCCTGCCAGGGAATCTCCAATTCCAGCTCAGGACGGGCCCCGCGCAAACCCCGCTCCACACGCCCTGGCAGCGTCAGGAAGTTTGTCTATATTTGCCCTTTGCAGCTGGCCCCAAGCTCCGCCGGGCTGAACCAGGATCCGCACACACCCAGACAGAGGAGACGTTTGGGTCAGGAGCTGAACTTTGCAACCCTCTCTCTTCCTCGGGTTGATCTCTGCATCCCACAGGAACACGGCCCTCTTGGCGCTAGCACCTGCTCCTGCCGAGGGGTTTCCCATCCCTCCTGTTCGATCTGGTGTGTCCTCTAATATCTTTCACTTTCACAAGAGTTTTCTTTTACCAGGCACCACCAAATCCTGATGTTTAACCTGCTCTGTCAGTGCCCCCTGCCCGCCTCTCTCGCCCCGTCTGCTCCAGGTGTCTGTCTCTTTATCCTCGGGCTCGTCTGTCTGTCTGTGGCCTCTCCAGCTCTCTCCCCACGCCCCCGCCTGCTCTCCGCTATGCCCGCGGGGGAGCTTGGGCTGTGCCGAAGGCCTGGGGGCTCTCCAGGAGGCTGATTTCCGTTCCATTTCATCCCCTCTCCCCCTCGCTCCTCTGTGCCTTTTCTCCCACATCACTCCAGCCCCCGCGGCCGGCCTGGCTGTGTCTAGTTCTTTGATTCCATAGCCCCCGCCAGCCGTGCACCGTCCAGGGCAGCCTGGCCCGGTCAGCCAGCCAGGCCGCCCACAGGCGCTAGCGCCCTCGCCGTGTCCCCGAACGCCAGCCGGGACTGACGGGGCCGGGCCTCTCTCTGCTTGCAGTGGAATGGAGCTGCTCCCCGACCTTCTCGCCTCCCCTGGGGGAGGTGGTGATCAGCAAACTGCGGGACCCGCACTTCACCATCCGGGGGCTCGTGTCGGTGAGTGAGCACAGCGCCTCGGCCCTCCGCGCGGAGCCACGGCGAGGGGCTGGTGGGCGAGGGCCCAGGCCCAGGCGCCCTGCCCGGGGGGCCGTGTAGGCCCCGAGCGTGACCGCAGCCTGTTCTTTAGCCGGCGTCTCCAGGGGCTGGCCCCGTGCTTGCCTGCCCCAGCGGTGCCCTTCCCGGGGGCAGGCCACCCCCCGGCGAGCCACGGAGCACCCTGCAGCTCCAGCAGCCACGGGCAAGTGTGCTCCCCGGGGGCCGCTATCGCAGGGCCACGTGCAGTTCCTCTGGGGCCAGCTTTGCCAGCGGCAGGCCCCGCAGTTTCGAATGATGAGCTCCCCAGCGAGCCCTCGGCTCCCGGGCGCCCCACAGACGCCGGTGGGGCTTTTCCGGGGGACAAGAGCAGGACACAGCCCTGGGTGTCCCAGGGCGTCTCTGGGCAGGCTGCCCGGCCCTGGGAGCGGCAGAAGGGGTGAGCTCGTGCAGGCTGAGAGCCCCGCGCTTGGTTCAGTGCGGGGTCTGTACCAGCCAGGGCGGGCGGGCCAGTCTGCTGCCACTTCCCTTGCAGCAGTGCCCAGGAAGGGGCGCCAGGAGGCAGGCAGGCTCCGATGTTCCTCTGGGCAGCTGCCCTTGGGGCTGAGCCTGGGACAGCACCATGGACCCAGGAGCTCCCCCGCCCCAGGGCCGGGCCAGGGCTCCAGCTCTTCGTTCTATATAAGAGCATCAGACCGGGTCAGACCAACGGCCCATCCAGCCCGGGGTCCTGTCGCCCACAGGGGCCAAAGCCGGGGGTCCCAGAGGGAGGGAACCGAACAGGGAATCCTCACGTGATCCCTCCCCTGTCGCCCATTGCCAGACAAACAGAGGCCAGGGACCCCAGCCCTACCCAGCCTGGCTCACAGCCACTGACGGACCTGCCCTCCAGGAATCTAGCTAAGTCTTTTTGAGCCCTGTTAGAGTCCTGGCCTTCACCGCATCCTCCGGCGAGGAGTTCCACAGGTTGACTGTGCGCTGAGTGAAGAAAAACTTCCTTTGGTTTGTTTTAAACCTGCTGCCTATTCATTTCATTGGGTGACCCCTAGTTCTTATCTTGTGGGAAGAAGTAAAGAACTTTTCCTTGATCACTTTTTCCAGAGCAGTCATGACTGTACAGACCTCTCTCCTAGCGCCCCTCAGCCTCCTCTTTCCTAAGCTGAGCTGTCCCGTCTCTTCATTCTCTCCTCCTCTTCAGCTTCCCCCGGGGGCGTCTCTTCCGCGTTACACCTCAGCCCCGTGGGCCAGCGAGTGCTCGGGCCGGCCAGGCATCTGCCCTCGTGGCACAGCGTGGGTTGCTTTGCGTGGCCGGGGGGGCAATGCCCAGGCAGGTGGCATCCTCGGGGGAGGGGAAATAGGCCATTCATTTCTCCTCGGACCCCACCCTGCTCCCTCCCACCTTTGCCCAGGGCTCCTGGCCGGTCCCTCTGCCAGCGGCAAAGCTCAAACTCCTTTGCCGGCTCCTCGGCTCTCGGCCCGGCCGGGCTGCGGCGCTCCTGCCAGGAGTCGGCCGTGTCGGCGTGGGCCGGCGCCGCCTGCACTCGGGAAGCAGGACGGCCCGCGTCACCGAGAATGGGCTCGCCCGCGCCCGTCTGCCTCGAGCCATCGAGAGACACGACTGGCCAGAAACACGGGCCAGGCAGCGACGCAAACCAGTCGTGGGCCTTGGCGCCACTTCTCTGGTGCTTCGGATGCAGCCTGCTGTGAAACTAGGCAGGTACCTAGAGGAGATGAGGTGTCCCCTGGAAGGCCTTTGTGTACCCCTAGGGTGCGCCACCCCCTGGCGGAGAGCCACTGCCTTAATCTCATAGCATCATACAACTGGAAGGTCCTCAAGAGGCACCAAGCCCAGTCCCTGCCCTCCCGGCAGGACCCGGCACCGTCTGGCTCATCCCTGCCAGGTGTCTGTCCAACCTGCTCTTAAAAATCTCCACAGCGACTTATCCCAGTGCTTAACCCTGCCAGGCAGGGCGTTTTCCTCGTGTCCAGCCTCAACCTCCCTGGCTGCAGTTTGAGCCCATTGCTTCTTGTCCTTCCTCAGAGGCCAAGGGGAACAAGTTTTCTCCCTCCTCCCTGTGACACCCTGTTAGGTAGTGGAAAGTTGCCATCGTGTCCCCGCTCAGTCCTCTCTTTTCCGGACTAAAGAAACCCGATTCTTTCCGCCTTCCCGCACAGCTCTAGACCTTACATCCTCTGTTGCTCTTCTCTGGGCCTTCTCCAATTTCTCCGCGTCTTTCTTGACGTGTGGTGCCCAGAACAGGACCCGATGCTCCAGGCGAGGCCTGAGCAGCGCAGAGCGGGGGAAGAATGACTCCTCGTGTCTCGCTCATCGGGTTCTTGTGAATGCTGCCCAGAACCGGTTTGCTTTGTTTCTGCAGCAGTGTCGTGAGAACCAGGCTCCAGTTCCACCTCTGGGAGCTGGCTGGTTGGGCGACTATCTCTGAAACCCTCAGGCCCATGTTGCCTGTCCGTTGTCCCCTTCCCAAGGTGCTAGGGAGCAGTTGGGAAAGCGAACCCGGGCGCCATGGCTCTGAGAAGTGCCCCGAACCCGAGCCATGGCAGTGGAACAGAGCTGTAGCCAATCCCGCCCGCAAAGCCCACCTGGGGTGCGATGCTCGTTTCTGGCGTCAGGCCGGGGAGGTGAAAGGCCATTTGAGACTCCTCGGGGGGTGGCAGAGGGGCTCCTGGACGGAGCTACTGTCGCGGTTGCAGGAGCTTTCGGTGGCAGGGCCATTTGAGCAGGAGGAGATAGAAGCTAACACTAGACGCAGGAGTTCAGGAGAATCCAGAGGAAGCTGATCACATCCCTATAGGCCACGTGTAGGCTCCTGGTGGTGTCTAGAGTACAGGCACTATGTGCAGCTACAGGCCTCAGGGATGGGCTTTGGGGGCCGGGGAGGCGGCGGGGAAGAGCTCTGGAGGCCAGGGCGGGGGTAGGGACGGGCTCTGGAAGCCAGGGAGGCTGTGGGGATGGGCTCTGGAGGCCGGGGAGACCGAGGGGACGGGCTCTGGCGGCCGGGCAGGCTGTGAGGATGAGCTCCGATAGACCTGCATGTGGCCGGGGCGGGAGGAAGGAAGGGAAGTGGCAGGGTGCTGGGAAAGGCTTCAGGACAGGGCTGGAAAGAGGCAGTGCCGACGGCCCCGACAGCTGCAGGAGCAGCAGCATCTCAGGGCGGAAGGGTTTTATGGGCACAGTGAGCCGCAGGCAGCTAGGTGCTTTGGAAAACGCTCCTCAGGTGGGGGCGTGGGGCAGAACTTAGACCCACTCTGGGCCCCACCAGTAATGCTAGAAACCTGGCCCTGCACACGTGGGTCGATGTCGGTGCTGCGGCTGCCTGTGCATGGAAGCCAGCGGGCTCTGGCGTTCCTTTGCCTCTGCGCATGGGGAGCTGGGGGTCGTGCCAAGGGGACACGCCAGCGTAGGAAGGCAGCAGGAACCCTCTCCCCCCACGAGGGTCAGGAGCAGAGGGAGGTACGCGTCCGAGAGACTTTCCAGTCGCATTTATGGCCTCTTCCTTCCTCGTCCCCTGCAGGGCACGGCCTACTACGTCCAGGTGTCAGCCTACAACATGAAGGGCTGGGGGCCCCCACAAGCCTCTGTGCCGCCCTTTGCTGTCCCCTCCAGTAAGTATGGGGGCTGTGCTTGGCGTGTGGGAACGGGCTGGGCTTTGAGGCGGATGGGAGAGTCGCAGGCCTGGCGCCCACTCCCAGCACGGCCCCGCTGACCACTCTGGCGGCAGCCGGGAGGCCTGGGCGCGTCCCAAGTAGAATGGAAAGTAGAATCCAGCTATTCATAGATCAGAGGGGGGCAAACTGCAGCCCATGGGCCCGGTCCGGCCCACCTGCCCACTGCCCCCAGCCTGTGGCCCAGCCGGAGCCTCACGCAGGCCCCTGGCCTTCCATTCCCTGCCTGCCACTCAGTGCCGGCTCTGGGGCCATGTGCCCTGTAGAGGGGAGGGGCTTTGTGCACTGGCCCCACCTCCAGCCCAGTCTCACAGCTCCCATTGGCCAGAAACCAGCCAATGGGAGCTGCCTGGGCTGTGCTTACAGTACAGGCAGCACATGGAGAACCTCTCCCGGGCGTGTGGTGCGCCAAGAGCACATGGCCCTGCAGCTGGCCACAGTGAGGGTGTGGGCAGGGAGGGGCCACGGGACTGCTGGCACCCAACCCCCGCCACAGGTCACAGCTCCCCCCCCCCCCGCCCGGACCCTGCGCCCAACCCCCGCCACAGGTCACAGCCCCCACCCCCCGCCCGGACCCTGCGCCCCAACCCCCGCCGCAAGTCACAGCCCCACCCCCCCAGACCCTGCGCCCCAACCTCCGCTGCAAGTCATAGTCCCCCCTCCCAGACCCTGCACCCCCTCCTAACCCTCTCCTCCAGGTCAGATAGCTCTCCCTGCACACAGACCTGTATCCCCTCCCAAACCCTTCACCCCAATCCCCTGCCCCAGATCACAACTCCATCCAGCACCCAGTCCCTTCCGCACCTGCATCCCAGAGCCCGCAACCCCTCCATCAGTGCCCTTTGGAGTAGCCCCCCATGCGAAATGCTTGCCCATCCCAGGCTAGGTCTCGCGGTGCGTGTGTCCCTAGCGCACACGTACAAGGCATCGCGGGCTGGTGTGTCCCTAGAGCACACGAACAAGGCATCGCGGGCTGGTGTGTCCCTAGAGCACACGTACAAGGCATTGCGGGCTGGTGTGTCCCTAGCGCACACGTACAAGGCATTGCGGGCTGGTGTGTCCCTAGAGCACACGTACAAGGCATCGTGGGCTGGTGTGTCCCTAGAGCACACGAACAAGGCATCGCGGGCTGGTGTGTCCCTAGAGCACACGTACAAGGCATCGCGGGCTGGTGTGTCCCTAGAGCACACGTACAAGGCATCGCGGGCTGGTGTGTCCCTAGAGCACACGTACAAGGCATCGCGGGCTGGTGTGTCCCTAGAGCACACGTACAAGGCATCGCGGGCTGGTGTGTCCCTAGAGCACACGTACAAGGCATCGCGGGCTGGTGTGTCCCTAGAGCACACGTACAAGGCATCGCGGGCTGGTGTGTCCCTAGAGCACACGTACAAGGCATCGCGGGCTGGTGTGTCCCTAGAGCACACGTACAAGGCATCGCGGGCTGGTGTGTCCCTAGAGCACATGTACAAGGCATCGCGGGCTGGTGTGTCCCTAGCGCACACGTACAAGGCATCGCGGGCTGGTGTGTCCCTAGAGCACACGTACAAGGCATCGCGGGCTGGTGTGTCCCTAGAGCACACGTACAAGGCATCGCGGGCTCTTCCGCCTATGACGAGCACCCAGCGGTGGGTGCGCACAGCTGGCCTGGGCGTTCGGAGGATGGCGACCCTGTTCTGGCAGCGGGCCCCACTCACGTGTGGGCTCACCGGGGCACACGGGCCGTGGCCGGGCTGTGCATGTGGGCAGGCTGGGTGCGTATCGGGGGGTTAATCCAGGAGACGTTAAATAGGCTGGTTGTTTATTTTTATCTTCCTTAATATTCCTCCCGTCGCTAAATCCCTGGCTTTCCCAGTGCGACAGCGCCAGGCACCTCCCCGGGGGTTTTGAAAGCTCCTAAAAATAGTGCCACGTCCCGGCCAGAGTTCACAGCGCTGAACTTTCCGTGGAAGCCAGCAGCCTGGCCGAGGGACTCATGTCCGGCTAGCGTGAGAGCCCTGGCTGCCCTCGCTCCGGCTCTGCCCTGGTGGCCGGAGGGATCCGCTACGATTTGCTAGGTGCCCGCCTGGCCGAGGGAGTCAGGAGCAGCCAGAGACATGCCCTTGGTCTCTGCTGGATTTGCCATCTCCGAGTGGCCAGCCTGTGGCAGCCCCTCGCGGTCCCTGGTGGGGCTGAGTGGCCGGGCGTAGCCATGGCCAGCGTCTCCCGGAGGCAGAGGGCTCTGAGGAATGACCCACGGTCGGGGGCAGCGCAGGCTTCTCCCAGCCTCCCGCCTGTCTGCGGATGAGGGGAGGGAGCAGCTGACCCTGCAGCTTCCCCAGGGCTGTCAGTGGGCTGGGCGCCAGGGCAGGCAGGTGCTCTGCGGCCGTGTGCGCCCTCAGCCTGCTGGCCTGCCCCAGGGACCCCGGCGACCTGTCCTCCTGCAGGCCGTGCTGCCTCCCCGCTCGCGTCACTAAGCGAGCTCCCAGGCAGGACCTGCGGCCGTCCGCCCCAGGGAGCCCAGCCGGGAGAGAGCTCCCCCAGCCCCCTAGGCCCCTCCCCCTCCTGGGCTCCTGCCATGGGGCAGCTGGGAGGTAGCGCGCCCTGGAGCAGGCTGGGGAAGGGCCAGAGAGGGAACTAGCTGGGCAGCTCTGTCACCGGAGACAGCATCAGCCTGGCTCCAGCCTGCAGGGTAAGTCGCCTCCTTCCCCAGACTGGCGGGAGCATGACGGGCGGGCGCCGCGGCGGAGGGGGCAAGCGGAAGCCTTAGATCAGCTCCTCGGGCAGGTGAAGACCGTGCACCAGCACTGCGTCTGCCATGGTGAGTCGGGGCCGCCGAGCGCCGGGGGGCTGCAGCAAGGCTGGGGCGGCGCGGGAGCCCCTGCTCGGGGCGCTGCTCCTCGGGGGGCTCAGACCCCAGGCAGCGGGAGGGTCCTTCTGACAGCTGGGTTTGACCCCCAGACTCAGTTCGGCGTGGCCCTTTGACAGCGCATTCCTTTGCACGGGGGCTGCAGTGTGTGTGTGGGTGTGGATTTGTGTGTGTGTGGATTTGTGGGTGGGTGGGTGGGTGTGTATTTGTGTGTGTGTGTGTGTACGTGTGTGTGTGTGTGTGTGTGTGCGTGTGTGTGTATTTGTGTGTGTGTGGGTGTGTGTGTGTATTTGTGTGTGTGTGTGTGTGTACGTGTGTGTGTGTATTTGTGTGTGTGTGTGTCTGTATGTATGGACACACTCACACAAAGCCATGGCCAGTGTCCTGTCTGCAAAGACCTGCCTGAGGCAGGAGTTTTCAGCCGGCGTCTCCCTAGCGATGGGGGACATCCAGAGGCTTGGGGTGAGCTGCAGTGTGCTCCTGCTGGGTCTCAGACGGCTTTTCTGGCCTTTCTCGCTTCCCATCTGGAGGTGCAGAAATCTCCGCAGCCCGGCAGCCAAGCGGAGCCGCTCCCCGGTTAGAGCCTTGTGCCTACAGGACACTGAGCCCAACCCAGCCCGGGGACCGCGGGCAGCACACGCACATGCCTGGTCTCCGGTAGATGCCAGAACCGTCCCCCGCCCCACGCACTGGCTCTGAGTGTTTCCAGGGCCGGCGTGCTGCCGCGGTGGGCATGGTGCAGCTGGTGCGCCCGCATCCCCACGTACTGTGCTCCACGCTGCCTTCTTCTCCAGAGTCCTGCAAGAACCAGCCCCAGAGCCGGAAGCACTCGGTCTCCAAAAGCCTGAAGCACCTTTTCCACCCTGGCAGCAAGTTCCTAAAGACCCTGAAAAGGTAAGAGCAAGGGCAGGGGCGACCCCGGGCTCTGGCTGTCCCTGTCCCTCTGCCTGCCACCTGCTGGTTCTGGGGGACGGGATGGGTCACTCGGTACGATGGGAAGTGGCTGTCTAGGAAGGAGCCCTGCAGAAAGGGATCTAGGGGCCAGAGTGGAGCACAAGCTAAATAGGAGTCAGCAGTGTGACCCTGTGGCAAGTAAAGCAAACGTGATTCTGGGCGGCACTCACAGGGGTGTTGTGGGCAGGACACGAGGAGTCCTCCTTCCGCTCTGCTCGGTGCTGATCGGGCCTCGGCTGGAGTGTTGGGTCCGGTTCTGGGCACCGCGTTTCAAGGAGGATGTGGAGAAACTGGGGAGGGTCCAGAGAAGAGCCACACGAATGAGGAAAGGTCTGGAGAACACGAGCTGTGAGGGAGGCTGAGGGAATTGGGCTTGTTTAGTTTGGAAAGGAGCAGACTGAGAGGGGACGTGAGAGCCATTGATGTACCCGTCCCCTGAATCTCTAGCTCCTCCTCGAACCCGTTACAGTCCTGCCCTCCCACCACCTGTGGCGAGGCGTTCCCAGGAGTCCCTGCTGCGGGGCTCCCTCTGGGAGAAAGGCCCCTTTGGAACGCAGCCTGCCCACGAGGCAATGGGCCGTCTCCCGAGCACTGCCTCCTCTCCCCAGGGGCCTCTATCTCATCTCCATCCTATACCGAGATGACAACATCCTGGTGACGCACGAGGACCAGATCCCCGTGGTGGAGATAGATGACACCTACTCCTGCCTGCTCATGCAGGACTTCCTCTGGTTCACCAAGGTAAGCCACGCGGCTGCTCTGGCCCGCCAGCTGCAGCCCTCGCCCCGGGGTTGGGGCGCCTGGTGACGCTGGCGCTCGGGGCGGTTCTGTGCTTTGCTGCAGGGCTCTGATGCCCCCACCCCGCAGCGTCCGGACCAGCCTGGTTCTGTTTCTGCTGCGGAGCTGCCGCTCTTCCACCCTGGATCTGGGTTTGTGCTGGGGCTGAGAACCGGCACCATGGACGGAATGAGAGAGCACCCAGCATCCAGACCCGGCACATCTGGCAGCTCCGGGGCGTCCTCAGTCGGCCTCTGGGCGTTTCTCTGGGATGCTGCCCTTGACCCAGCCTGGCGCTCCAGTTCCCCGGGGAGCTCACTGCAGCGAGTTACCAGCACAGCCAGTGGGACTCAGAAACCTCCTGGGAGAGGCTTCCCCACAGCCCAGGGCTGAGGCCGGGCCTGGAGAGGAAACCCAACACATGCGCTTTCACGGGGCTGCATAGACACACACCCCCTGCGCCCGTTGTGTGCCACCTGTCTGGCTGCTGCCAGTGTTACCACCTCTTTGCAGAGGGCTGCTCGGCCTCTGCCAGCCTCCTGGTCTGTCTCTGTCACTGCTACGTCGGCACTTGCGTGGGATCAGGCAGAACCAGACGGGCAGGGTGCCCTGTGATGCAGCATGTCCTGAAGGCGGCACCGACGTGGGGGAAGGGACGCTGCCAAGTTGGCCTGGCCCCGTGTTTGATCTCTCATGTCCTAAACCGGTTCTAAGCTCCTGCGGTGCATCGGCACAGGTCCAATCAGCCTTTGCTTGTCGCTCTTACGCTGAGCGGCTGTGCCTCGCGGCGCTGCGTGTGTTTCGGGGCTGAGTGGCCTGATGGGCGGGAGGGCGATGGGCCTGGTGCGATGGGCCAAATGGCAATGGGCCCGGTGCAATGGGCGGGAGGGCGATGGGCCCGGTGAGATGGGCCCAGGGCGATGGGCGGGAGGGCAATGGACCCGGTGCGATGGGCGGGAGGGCAATGGACCCGGTGCGATGGGCGGGAGGGCGATGGGCCCGGTGTGACGGGTGGGAGGGCGATGGGCTGGAAGGCGATGGGCCCGGTGCAATGGACCCGGTGTGATGGGCAGGAGGGCGATGGGCCCGTGCGATGGGCGGGAGGGCGATGGGCCCGGTGTGACGAGCAGGAGGGCGAAGGGCGGGAGGGCGATGGGCCTGGTGTGATGGGCCGGAATGCGATGGGTGAGAGGGGGATGGGCCTGGCGCGATGGGCAGGAGGGCGATGGGCCCGGTGTGATGGGTGAGAGGGCGATGGGCCTGGTGCGATGGGCGGGAGGGGGATGGGCCCGGTGTGATGGGTGAGAGGGCGATGGGCCCGGTGCGATGGGCGGGAGGGCGATGGGCCCGGTGCGATGGGCGGGAGGGCGATGGGCCCGGTGCGATGGGCGGGAGGACGATGGGCCCGGTGCGATGGGCGGGAGGGCGATGGGCCCGGTGCGATGGGCGGGAGGGCGATGGGCCCGGTGCGATGGGAAGGAGGGCGATGGGCCCGGTGCGATGGGCGGGAGGACGATGGGCCCGGTGCGATGGGCGGGAGGGCGATGGGCCCGGTGCGATGGGTGGGAGGGCGATGGGCCCGGTGTGATGGGCCGGAGGGCGATGGGCCCGGTGTGATGGGCCGGAAAGCGATGGGCCCGGTGTGATGGGTGGGAGGGCGATGGGCCCGGTGCGATGGGTAGAAAGGCGATGGGCCTGGTGCGATGGGCCCGGTGCGATGGGCGGGAGGGCGATGGGCCCGGTGCGATGGGCGAGAGGGCGATGGGCCCGGTGCGATGGGCGGGAGGGCGATGGGCCCGGTGCGATGGGCGGGAGGGCGATGGGCCCGGTGCGATGGGCGGGAGGGCGATGGGCCCGGTGCGATGGGCGAGAGGGCGATGGGCCCGGTGCGATGGGTGGGAGGGCGATAGTCTCGGTGCGATGGGCCCGGTGTGATGGGTGGGAGGGCGATGGGCCCAGTGCGATGGGCCGGAAAGCGACGGGCCCGGTGTGATGGGTAGGAGGGTGATTGGCCCGGTGCGATGGGCGGGAGGGCGATGGGCCCGGTGCGATGGGTGGGAGGGCGATGGGCCCGGTGCGATGGGCGAGAGGGCGATGGGCCCGGTGCGATGGGCGGGAGGGCGATGGGCCCGGTGCGATGGGCGGGAGGGCGATGGGCCCGGTGTGATGGGTAGGAGGGCGATGGGCCCGGTGTGATGGGTGGGAGGGCGATGGGCCCGGTGTGATGGGTGGGAGGGCGATGGGCCCAGTGCGATGGGCAGGAGGGCGATGGGCCCGGTGCAATGGGCGGGAGGGCGATGGGCCCGGTGCGATGGGCGGGAGGGCGATGGGCCCGGTGTGATGGGTGGGAGGGCGATGGGCCCGGTGTGATGGGCCGGAGGGCGGTGGGCGGGAGGGCGATGGGCCCGGTGCGATGGGTAGGAGGGCCATGGGCCCGGTGCGATGGGCCCGGTGCGATGGGCAGGAGGGCGATGGGCCCAGTGTGATGGGCGGGAGGGCGATGGGCCCGGTGCGATTGGCAGGAGGGCTATGGGCAGGAGGGTGATGGGCACGGTGTGATGGGTGGAAGGGCGATGGGCCCGGTGCGATGGGCGGGAGGGCGATGGGCCCGGTGCGATGGGCGGGAGGGCGATGGGTGAGAGGGCGATGGGCCCGGTGTGATGGGTGGGAGGGCGATGGGCCCGGTGCGATGGGTGGGAGGGCGATGGGCCCGGTGTGATGGGCGGGAGGGCGATGGGCCCAGTGTGATGGGTGGGAGGGCGATGGGTAGGAGGGCGATGGGCCCAGTGTGATGGGTGGGAGGGCGATGGGCCCGGTGCGATGGGTGGGAGGGCGATGGGCCCAGTGTGATGGGTGGAAGGGCGATGGGCCCGGTGCGATGGGTGGGAGGGCGATGGGTAGGAGGGCGATGGGCCCGGTGCGATGGGTAGGAGGGCGATGGGCCCGGTGCGATGGGTGGGAGGGCGATGGGCCCGGTGTGATGGGCGGGAGGGCGATGGGCGGGAGGGCGATGGGCCCAGTGCGATGGGTGGGAGGGCGATGGGCCCGGTGTGATGGGCGGGAGGGCGATGGGCGGGAGGGCGATGGGCCCAGTGCGATGGGTGGGAGGGCGATGGGCCCGGTGCGATGGGTGGGAGGGCGATGGGCCCGGTGCGATGGGTGGGAGGGCGATGGGCCCAGTGCGATGGGTGGGAGGGCGATGGGTAGGAAGGCGATGGGCCCGGTGCGATGGGTAGGAGGGCGATGGGCCCGGTGCGATGGGTGGGAGGGCGATGGGTGAGAGGGCGATGAGCCTGGTGCAATGGGTAGGAAGGCGATGGGCCCGGTGCGATGGGTGGGAGGGCGATGGGTAGGAGGGCGATGGGCCCGGTGTGATGGGCGGGAGGGCGATGGGTAGGAGGGCGATGGGCCCGGTGCGATGGGTGGGAGGGCGATGGGTAGGAGGGCGATGGGCCCGGTGCGATGGGTGGGAGGGCGATGGGTAGGAGGGCGATGGGCCCGGTGCGATGGGTAGGAGGGCGATGGGCCCGGTGTGATGGGCGGGAGGGCGATGGGTAGGAGGGCGATGGGCCCGGTGTGATGGGTGGGAGGGCGATGGGTAGGAGGGCGATGGGCCCGGTGCGATGGGTGGGAGGGCGATGGGTAGGAGGGCGATGGGCCCGGTGCGATGGGTGGGAGGGCGATGGGTAGGAGGGCGATGGGCCCGGTGCGATGGGTGGGAGGGCGATGGGTAGGAGGGCGATGGGCCCGGTGCGATGGGTAGGAGGGCGATGGGCCCGGTGCGATGGGTGGGAGGGCGATGGGTAGGAGGGCGATGGGCCCGGTGCGATGGGTGGGAGGGCGATGGGTAGGAGGGCGATGGGCCCGGTGCGATGGGTGGGAGGGCGATGGGTAGGAGGGCGATGGGCCCGGTGCGATGGGTAGGAGGGCGATGGGCCCGGTGCGATGGGTGGGAGGGCGATGGGTAGGAGGGCGATGGGCCCGGTGCGATGGGTGGGAGGGCGATGGGTAGGAGGGCGATGGGCCCGGTGCGATGGGTGGGAGGGCGATGGGCCCGGTGCGATGGGTAGGAGGGCGATGGGCCCGGTGCGATGGGTAGGAGGGCGATGGGCCCGGTGCGATGGGTAGGAGGGCGATGGGCCCGGTGCGATGGGTGGGAGGGCGATGGGTAGGAGGGCGATGGGCCCGGTGCGATGGGTGGGAGGGCGATGGGTAGGAGGGCGATGGGCCCGGTGCGATGGGTGGGAGGGCGATGGGTAGGAGGGCGATGGGCCCGGTGCGATGGGTAGGAGGGCGATGGGCCCGGTGCGATGGGTGGGAGGGCGATGGGTAGGAGGGCGATGGGCCCGGTGTGATGGGCGGGAGGGCGATGGGTAGGAGGGCGATGGGCCCGGTGCGATCCTTTGCTCTGCCCTCCAGCTCTCCTGCATGTGGGATGAGATCCTGTGGCTGCGCCAGTGTCTCACGGTCTCCCAGTCGTCCTGCTCCTGCGTCCTGCAGACGCGCTTCAAGATGCTGCTGGCCATCTCCCAAATGCAGGTGAGAGCAGGCGCCAGGATGGAGCCATGGCCTTCAGCCCTGCTGGGGCGGCTCTTGCTGAGACCGGCTGTGCTAGGCCAGGGACCGCAGTAGGGGGGCGTGTGCGTGTGCATATGTGCGTGAGTGTGTGTGTGCACGTGGGTACGTGTGTGTATGCGTGTGTGCATGTTGGTGTGTCTGCGCATGTGTGTTCATGTGTGTCTGCATGCTCATGCGTGTGACAGGTAAGCGCTACTGCGGTGTGCCCTGGAGGTGCTGCCTGAGACACCCGACCCCTTGCTGCCTGCTAGTGGCGTGCAGGGCTCGGGGTGCGCCAGGCAGCCTTGTGGTAGCCCCAAGCCGCACGGGGAGCCCGGCTGGAGCGCTCCAGCCTCATCCTGTCCCCGCCCATCGGGCGAGCCCTGCGCTGAGCGGTGCCCGGGGGCGGGAGAGGGGACCCAGGCGTGCGTGTGCCAGGCAGAGGAGGCCTGGGCCCTTCTGCACCCCTCACAGGCCCGGCCGCTGTCCGGGGCGAGGGGCTGGCTCCCTGCGGCTGCCCCTAAGGAGTCTCCCTTGTCTCTGTCCGCGAAGGGGCTGCTGGGAATCCAGGACCTGGGACAGGTCTTCTTCGAGCCCATCAAGGACAAGCAGGGCAACATCTTGGTGGTGACGCTGAAGGAGGTGAAAACCAGCCAGAGCTTTGAGAGCGTCCGCTGGGTGCCCCTCTGCAAGCTGCAGTCCAGCCGCAAGTCCGTCTCCTCCCCCGAAGAGCCCTCGGCTCTGGACGTGCTGCTGGCCACAGTGCAGGTGCCAGCCTCGGCCCGCGGGAGAGTATCGGGCCAGGCGGGGCCCTGCCTCTCCGGGGCAGTTGGTGTCTCCTGGGACTCTCACTTGTTCTGCCAGCTGCTCCGTGGCTTCCCTGGGCTCTTCCTTCCCGCAGCCCATTAGCAACCCCCTTCCCCAAGGGCCTGGCCCTTCCTGCGTCCCTGCGCCCCCTGCTCCCGGCCCAGCGGCCGCGCGTCTGTCGCAACAAGACCCCTCGGGGCTGGAGGCTGCTTCCCAAAGCCCGTGTCAAGGCCAGTGGGACGAGCTCTGGCGCAAGGCGCTCGGCTCTGGGGGCTGGCAGTCTGGCCACAGGCTCTTGGGCCTCCCGGCGCTGGTCCTGGCCGGAGAGCGGAGGTGTCCGTGGAACGGCGGAAGAGCCGTCACCAGACTGCCCGCGCAGCACGGCGTGAGGCTGAGCCCTGGGTTGGCTCTCGTTTGAGCCCCTCTGTTCCCCCCTCGGCTCGGACTTCAGAGCCAGGTCTCCTACTGGCAGCCCCGAGCCCCGGTGCTGCCACTGTCCCTCCGCCGCGCGGTGCCCTGTGCTGACCGCCTCTTGCCCCTCAGGACAAGCTGGCCTACCACCAGAGAAGCAGCCAGGCCCTCGCCCCGGGCCTCTACCTGGGCTATCTGAAGCTCTGCAGTGCGGTGGACCAGATCCGAGTGCTGGTGCCTGAGCGGTTACCCAACATCCTGTGCCACGTGAAAATCCGGGCCAATCCCAACGTCTCCAGGTGGGCCTCCGCGCAGCTGGGCCGGCCGCGGCCGTTTCTCGGCTCCAGAGCCCCCGATCCCACCTTTGCCGCCTGCCTCTCCCACACCACCGCCCGCCGTTAGCGCTACGTCCGGCTCCAGAGCCCCCGATCCCACCTTTGCCGCCTGCCTCTCCCACACCGCCGCCTGCCGTTAGCGCTACGTCCGGCTCCAGAGCCCCCGATCCCACCTTTGCCGCCTGCCTCTCCCACACCACCGCCCGCCGTTAGCGCTACGTCCGGCTCCAGAGCCCCCGATCCCACCTTTGCCGCCTGCCTCTCCTACACCGCCGCCCGCCGTTAGCGCTACGTCCGGCTCCAGAGCCCCCGATCCCACCTTTGCCGCCTGCCTCTCCCACACCGCCGCCCGCCGTTAGCGCTACGTCCGGCTCCAGAGCCCCCGATCCCACCTTTGCCGCCTGCCTCTCCCACACCGCCGCCCGCCGTTAGCGCTACGTCCGGCTCCAGCGCCCCCGATCCCACCTTTGCCGCCTGCCTCTCCCACACCGCCGCCCGCCGTTAGCGCTACGTCCGGCTCCAGAGCCCCCGATCCCACCTTTGCCGCCTGCCTCTCCCACACCACCGCCCGCCGTTAGCGCTACGTCCGGCTCCAGAGCCCCCGATCCCACCTTTGCCGCCTGCCTCTCCCACACCGCCGCCCGCCGTTAGCGCTACGTCCGGCTCCAGAGCCCCCGATCCCACCTTTGCCGCCTGCCTCTCCCACACCGCCGCCCGCCGTTAGCGCTACGTCCGGCTCCAGAGCCCCCGATCCCACCTTTGCCGCCTGCCTCTCCCACACCGCCGCCCGCCGTTAGCGCTACGTCCGGCTCCAGAGCCCCCGATCCCACCTTTGCCGCCTGCCTCTCCCACACCACCGCCCGCCGTTAGCGCTACGTCCGGCTCCAGAGCCCCCGATCCCACCTTTGCCGCCTGCCTCTCCCACACCACCGCCCGCCGTTAGCGCTACGTCCGGCTCCAGAGCCCCCGATCCCACCTTTGCCGCCTGCCTCTCCCACACCACCGCCCGCCGTTAGCGCTACGTCCGGCTCCAGAGCCCCCGATCCCACCTTTGCCGCCTGCCTCTCCCACACCACCGCCCGCCGTTAGCGCTACGTCCGGCTCCAGAGCCCCCGATCCCACCTTTGCCGCCTGCCTCTCCCACACCGCCGCCCGCCGTTAGCGCTACGTCCGGCTCCAGAGCCCCCGATCCCACCTTTGCCGCCTGCCTCTCCCACACCACCGCCCGCCATTAGCGCTACGTCCGGCTCCAGAGCCCCCGATCCCACCTTTGCCGCCTGCCTCTCCCACACCGCCGCCCGCCGTTAGCGCTACGTCCGGCTCCAGAGCCCCCGATCCCACCTTTGCCGCCTGCCTCTCCCACACCGCCGCCCGCCGTTAGCACTACGTCCGGCTCCAGAGCCCCCGATCCCACCTTTGCCGCCTGCCTCTCCCACACCGCCGCCCGCCGTTAGCGCTACGTCCGGCTCCAGAGCCCCCGATCCCACCTTTGCCGCCTGCCTCTCCCACACCACCGCCCGCCGTTAGCACTACGTCCGGCTCCAGCGGCCGAGGCAGCGGCTGCTCTGTGAGGTGTCCCGAGCCTCGGCCCCGGGCTGTCGGCCGTCACTGAGATACCCCCCAGGGCCCTCCCTTCCTGCTCTTTCACCAGCGGGGAGCCGTGTCGCTCAGGCTGCCTGCCGGGGCTCCTCGCACTGGCTGTGGGCAGTCTGAGCAATGGTGAGTCTCAGCTTTCTCATTGGCTCTCCTCTGCCAGGGAGGAGTGGGAGTGGCTACAAAACCTGGCCAGTTTGGAGGAGCCAACTCCTACTGAGGCAGAGGCAGAGACTTTCCAGAATCCCTTGAATCGGGAGCTGCCAGGGGCCATTAAGGAGCTGATGAACCTGGTCAACATCCCCCTGCAAGAGGTAGGAGTGCGAGCTGAGCGTGTGGGAGGAGTGGTGGCTGGCTTGTGCCGTGGCAGACTGGCCCCTCAGCCCCTGGTGGCTGGACTGGGCCCTTTGCTGGTTAACGTGTCCATTCTGTTCCCTCGCCCACAATGGGGCTCCCTGCCTACACGCATGTACCACCCGGCTCTGCCTGAGGCGCCTCACTGCAGTGACAGGAGCCGTCTTCCCCTCGCCACCCTGGGCCACCCTGAGAATTGATCCCTCCCCCCTGTTTCCAGCCCAGGTCCTGGCTCAGCACCCCCAGGGGCGCTGTGAGCAGCCTGCTGGAGGCTGAGGCCCTGGCAGGGGTGGGCCGAGGGCCTCTTGCTCTGGGGTTTCTGCCCTACTGAAGTTGACTGGTCTTAGCAGCACAGGGGCTCCCAGCGGAGTGAGGGGGCCACGCTGCCCCGATGAGAGAGGCTGTGGCATGGTGGTACCGCCGTGGGGCCTGGGGAGACGGGGGGATGCTAATGATCTCCCGTCAGCGGGGAGCCCTCTTGGGAAGCAGTGACACTCGCAGCCCACGCCCGCCATGCCTTGGGGCTTTCCTGCCTCCCTTGCAGCGTGGCCGTGGCCTGGTTCCGCTGGCAGCAGTAACGCCCGCTCCCTGCTTTTCTCGCTGAACGCTGCAGGCTCGAGATTTCCGTCTATACAGCCAGGAGGTGCTAGACTTCGGGGGACAAGTCTCCTTTCTCCTGCTGCTCCCTCCCTCGGACGATGTGTGCACTGCCCCCGGGCAGAACAACCCCTACACCCCCTGCTCCGGCTTCCTCACGCTGCCGCTCCAGATCTTTGAGCTAGGTGAGAAGGGCCGGAGAGGCAGCCCAGCCTCCTCCCACCTTGGGTCGGGCTGCGGCTTGCGCCTACTGCCAGGGAACTCCTGCCTCTTGGCCTCTTCCTGCCTGCCTTCTCCACGAGACCCTTCTCAGCCCCGCCAGTTCCCTGTGCCCTGCTAGGCAGTGCCTCCTCGCCCTGCAAAGCCGGGACGGAGGAGTGAGCCCTCCAGGGGTTCAGAGCGTCTCCTTGGTGCTGGGCACCCCGCAGGCAGGCAGCAGCGAGCCCCCCAGCAAGGGCTTTGGCGTTCCTGGGAGGGGGGCGGTCACAGCCTGGCGGGGGAAGGAGGATGTGCAGGAGGGGTTCTCGCGGGGGGGGGGACTCATCTGGGGGCTTTGTGGGTGCCCTTGGTAACAGGGGTGCTGACCCGAGCCCCTGGGAGAGGTGGGTCTCTCTGGGGACTGGCCTTGGCCTCTCCTGAGTGGCAACATGGGGACGTCTCCGCCTCTGGCTCCAGGCAACAAAGCGGGGCTGGAAGCCAGGCCCGGGGCCGGCTGCTGTTGGTCCAAACCTGCTTCCGCCCCCTCTGCTTCGGGGTGAGGCGGCCGCTGTGGGAGGCCTTTGGGTGTGGGGCGGTTGCTGTAGGAGGCCTTTGGGTGTGGGGAGGTTGCTGTAGGAGGCCTTTGGGTGTGGGGAGGTTGCTGTGGGAGGCCTTTGGGTGTGGGGAGGTTGCTGTGGGAGGCCTTTGGGTGTGGGGAGGTTGCTGTAGGAGGCCTTTGGGTGTGGGGAGGTTGCTGTGGGAGGCCTTTGGGTGTGGGGAGGTTGCTGTAGGAAGCCACACGAGCTCGCTCACCCTGCACTGCAGAGAGCAGTCATTGCGGCTCACTGGGATCCCACCCCTCCCCGGTCTGCACTTGGCATTCCTCCCCCCCTCGTGACAGCTCACGGGGGTCACTTCCGTGAGGTAACCTCTGTCCCTCCTGTGGCCAAGCGAGCGGTGATAGTGAAAGATGGGCCCGGGGCGGTGCCCCTCCGGCCGTGCTGGAGGCCATGCCGGCCCGGGTGCAGTGCTGTCCTCGGGGCCCTGGCTGTACGTCGGCAGCTTCGGCCCTTCGCAGCACCAGCCGCTCCGGTCACCGGCCCGTCCCTCTCACCTTGCTTCTCCAGTTCACTTCTTCGCCTACGACCGAGAGTTCATCAGCCAGTACTGCCAGGTGTCGGCGCTGCTGGAGCTGGAGTCTCTTCTCTCCCAGCAGAGCCTGCGGGAGGCCTTCTCGGACGCCGAGCTCGCCACGGCTAAGCAGCGGCACCAGCAAGTGCAGGACTACATCCAGGTGAGGGGCAGGAGAGGGCGTGGAGGGTGGGACCTGCGCAGGGCCAGGCTGCCTTCCATGCGGCCCACTGCCCGTACGTGCATCGGCCCGCTGTGGGCGGGGCTGTCCCCTGCCAGTACCTCAGCCACAGCCCACAGGCCGGCGCCACACGCACGACTCCGAGGTGCTGGGGGCCCCTCGTGTCCGAGCTGCACGGGGAGGGTCTCACCTTTCAGAGCGGCGCCAGGCAGTTCCCAGGGGCTGTTCGGCCCCAGAGGGGCTGTGGCTCATGCGACACGGGGCCGTGCTCTGGGAAGCGTCTCCCCTCGGGGATGTTCCCGGCCCCTGCGGGCCAGGGGAGAAACAGCTGCTGTCTCTCGCCCTGCCAGCAAATGGAGGAGATCTGGCGTGAGGTGCGCTGGATGATGGACGCTTTGCAGCACGCCCGGTACAAGCAGCCGTCTGGCGGCGTCTCCCTCACCTGGTTCCTCAGCGAATCTGGCAACGTCCTGAAGGAGAAAACCCGGTCCACATCGTCCCACCTGGACTACCTCCCCTCGCCTGCCCCGTCTCCAGAAACCAGCCGCAAGCTCAACTCTGGTGAGGGCCTGGTACCTCAGGAAGCACCGCGCGTCTCCCCAGACTGTACGCACTGCGGGCATGAAGCCTGACCGCAGCGTCGTCGTGGCAACCCAGCCCCCTTACGGTTGTGACTAGGAGAATGGCTCTGTAATGACGGTGTTTGGCTAGTCCGCCTGTGCTCTGTAGCCGGGGCCCTCGAGGGCTCCCTGTGGCCCGGCCCCGCTGTGCTAGGCACATGCGCAGAAAGACGGGCGCTGCCTCAGGCAGCTGCCATGTCAGCACAGCTCCCGCGTCGTGCGAGCACCGCCCCGACGCCCCTGGGATCTGGACACTAAGCCTGGGTGCGCCCTGGCTCTGGTACCGCCAGCAGGGAGGGGGCTCGGGGAGCGGGGCTGGAAGCAGCACGTGGCAGCACAGCTGCCTTTGGACTCAGGGCCGGACTAACTCCAGGTCGCCGCTGGCCGGGCCTGGTCCTCGGCCTTGGTGAAGGGGCTCTGGGGACCAGGGCAGGTGAGAACCGGGCACCCCTGAGGGCGCGGCCCTGGGCAAGGGGGAGACCATGAGAGCTCAGCCACAGGGCTTCGTGGTGTGGCTCGTTGGCTAGACGCCAAGGAGGCGGGTTCCTCAGGAAGTACCGTTTTCCGGCAGCTCTGGGGCGCGTGAGAAGCTGGGGGGTAAACGCCCCAGGCTGGGTGTCCCCGCCCCTGCTGCGGGGCTCAGATTTCCACTCTGGCCTCAGGCTTTCACCAGCAAGTGTCAGTAAAAAGCCCCCGCGAGGCTCCAGACTCGCTTGTGGCCCTGGAGCCGGCGTCCCCGAGGGAGAGGCACAAATATCTCGTCCCGCAGTCGGGCAGGGGCAGTCTCCAGCTCAGCTGCCTGGACGCTCCGTCGCGCTCGACCTCTCCCCAGGGCTGCGGCGCTCCCCAGAGATATGGTGACCCCTCTGCCTTTTCCCTCCCAGCAGACTCCCACGGGATCTCGGACGAGGAGGGCTCGGAGGTGTTCCTGGCTACAGACAGCGACTATGATTCCAGCAGGGCCCAGAGCCCCAAGGAGCTGGACCTGGTGTACTCCTCGGGCCCCGAGCGCTGTGGCAGGAAAATGGCCCGAACCTTGAGGGACAGCGCCCCGGACGTCCTGCAGAGCCATGAACTCAAAGCCCCCCCGCTGCTCCCGGAGGAGCCCCGGCCACCCCCCGAGCTGTATGACAGCGACTTCGTCCTCCCCAGCCGGCAGATCGAGCTGCTCCGCATCACAGAGAAGCGTCAGGCCTACTGCGTCCGCACCAGCAGCTTGGATTTCCCCAAGCCCTTCTTCCCGGTGGCCAGGAAGTCCTGTCCTGGCTCTGTTGACAGCTCCCCGACAGAAGGCAAACCGGCAGGCCAGGGCAACCTGCTGCGGCTGGGGACTGGCTCGGCTCTCAGCCCTGAGCACGGCCGGGCGGTGGAGAGCTCGGAGCCTGTCTTCCGGACACGCTCGGTGGAGTGGACTCGCACCTTCCAGGAGCCGCCGGAGCCGGGGTGCTTAGCGAACCGCGGGCAGCAGCCAGGCGCCGTCGCCTTGCGGGTCTGTCCTCAGTACGAAACCGGACTGTCCAAAGAGACCAGCGTGAAGGTATCGCCGGGCTCTGGGGCAGCTCTGCACGGCTACCACCCCGCTCAGGCAGGGTCTGGGGAAGCGCTCGACGAGGGGCTCTCTGCCCCCAGCCCATCCTCCCCTGCAAGCGTCTCCTGCTGTGTGGCACGCCCACGCACGGCTGGCTGGCGCCCTGTCCCAGCAGCAGCCCCCGCCCCGGCTGCACTGAGGGGCAGCCCGGACGCTAGAGACGGTGGGAGAGCAAAAGCGCAAGGCCGGGTAGCCCGGCCTGGGCTCCTCACTATGTGCGTGGCCTTGCCGGGAGCTGGGCCTGGTGGACGTGCTGTGTCCAGGGAGCTCACTTCAGCCGGGGCAGCCTCGTCCCTCCCCCTTGTGCTTCACCCCCCACAGGCCACAGCCTCCCTCCCCGCACCCGGGAGTGCAACATGGTGTCCTGGGTCACCATTCCCACAGGGTAACTTGAGACGCTGTCCCTCGCAGTGATCCCATGGTATATCCTGGCTCCCCGGCCCCTCCCCCGGCCCTCCCGCTCTTTGTCCCGGCTCCCCGGCCCCTCCCCTTGCCCTCCCGCTCTTTGTCCCGGCTCCCCGGCCCTTCCCCCGGCCTTCCCGCTCTTTGTCCCGGCTCCCCGGCCCCTCCCCTGGCCTTCCCGCTCTTTGTCCTGGCTCCCCGGCCCCTCCCCCGGCCTTCCCGCTCTTTGTCCTGGCTCCCCGGCCCCTCCCCCGGCCTTCCCGCTCTTTGTCCCGGCTCCCCGGCCCTTCCCCCGGCCTTCCCGCTCTTTGTCCCGGCTCCCCGGCCCCTCCCCCGGCCTTCCCGCTCTTTGTCCCGGCTCCCCGGCCCTTCCCCCGGCCTTCCCGCTCTTTGTCCCGGCTCCCCGGCCCCTCCCCTGGCCCTCCCGCTCTTTGTCCTGGCTCCCCGGCCCCTCCCTCGGCCTTCCTGCTCTTTGTCCTGGCTCCCCGGCGCCTCCCCCGGCCTTCCCGCTCTTTGTCCCGGCTCCCCGGCCCCTCCCCCGGCCTTCCCGCTCTATGTCCCGGCTCCCCAGCCCCTCCCCCGGCCTTCCCGCTCTTTGTCCCGGCTCCCCGGCCCCTCCCCCGGCCTTCCCGCTCTTTGTCCCGGCTCCCCGGCCCCTCCCCTGGCCCTCCTGCTCTTTGTCCCGGCTCCCCGGTCCTTCCCCCGGCCCTCCCGCTCTTTGTCCTGGCTCCCCGGCCCCTCCCCCGGCCTTCCCGCTCTTTGTCCCGGCTCCCCGGCCCCTCCCCCCGGCCTTCCCGCTCTTTGTCCCGGCTCTCTGGCCCTTCCCCCGGCCTTCCCGCTCTTTGTCCCGGCTCCCCGGCCCTTCCCCCGGCCTTCCCGCTCTTTGTCCTGGCTCCCCGGCCCCTCCCCCGGCCTTCCCGCTCTTTGTCCCGGCTCTCTGGCCCTTCCCCCGGCCCTCCCGCTCTTTGTCCCGGCTCCCCGGCCCCTCCCCCGGCCTTCCCGCTCTTTGTCCCGGCTCCCCGGCCCCTCCCCCGGCCTTCCCGCTCTTTGTCCCGGCTCCCCGGCCCTTCCCCCGGCCCTCCCGCTCTTTGTCCCGGCTCCCCGGCCCCTCCCCCGGCCTTCCCGCTCTTTGTCCCGGCTCCCCGGCCCCTCCCCCGGCCTTCCCGCTCTTTGTCCCGGCTCCCCGGCCCCTCCCCCGGCCCTCCCGCTCTTTGTCCTGGCTCCCCGGCCCCTCCCCCGGCCTTCCCGCTCTTTGTCCCGGCTCCCCGGCCCCTCCCCCGGCCCTCCCGCTCTTTGTCCTGGCTCCCCGGCCCCTCCCCCGGCCTTCCCGCTCTTTGTCCCGGCTCCCCGGCCCCTCCCCCGGCCCTCCCGCTCTTTGTCCTGGCTCCCCGGCCCCTCCCTCGGCCTTCCCGCTCTTTGTCCCGGCTCCCCGGCCCCTCCCCCGGCCCTCCCGCTCTTTGTCCTGGCTCCCCGGCCCCTCCCCCGGCCTTCCCGCTCTTTGTCCCGGCTCCCCGGCCCCTCTCCCGGCCCTCCCGCTCTTTGTCCTGGCTCCCCGGCCCCTCCCTCGGCCTTCCCGCTCTTTGTCCCGGCTCCCTGGCCCCTCCCCTGGCCCTCCCGCTCTTTGTCCCGGCTCCCCGGCCCCTCCCCTGGCCTTCCCGCTCTTTGTCCCGGCTCCCCGGCCCCTCCCCCGGCCCTCCCGCTCTTTGTCCTGGCTCCCCGGCCCCTCCCCCGGCCTTCCCGCTCTTTGTCCCGGCTCCCCGGCCCCTCCCCCGGCCCTCCCGCTCTTTGTCCCGGCTCCCCGGCCCCTCCCCCGGCCTTCCCGCTCTTTGTCCCGGCTCCCCGGCCCCTCCCCCGGCCTTCCCGCTCTTTGTCCCGGCTCCCCGGCCCTTCCCCCGGCCTTCCCGCTCTTTGTCCCGGCTCCCCGGCCCCTCCCCCGGCCTTCCCGCTCTTTGTCCCGGCTCCCCGGCCCCTCCCCCGGCCTTCCCGCTCTTTGTCCCGGCTCCCCGGCCCCTCCCCCGGCCTTCCCGCTCTTTGTCCCGGCTCCCCGGCCCCTCCCCCGGCCTTCCCGCTCTTTGTCCCGGCTCCCCGGCCCCTCCCCCGGCCTTCCCGCTCTTTGTCCCGGCTCCCCGGCCCCTCCCTCGGCCTTCCCGCTCTTTGTCCTGGCTCCCCGGCCCCTCCCCCGGCCTTCCCGCTCTTTGTCCCGGCTCTCTGGCCCTTCCCCCGGCCTTCCCGCTCTTTGTCCTGGCTCCCCGGCCCCTCCCCCGGCCCTCCCGCTCTTTGTCCCGGCTCCCCGGCCCCTCCCCCGGCCCTCCCGCTCTTTGTCCCGGCTCTCTGGCCCTTCCCCCGGCCCTCCCGCTCTTTGTCCCGGCTCTCTGGCCCTTCCCCCGGCCCTCCCGCTCTTTGTCCTGGCTCCCCGGCCCCTCCCCCGGCCTTCCCGCTCTTTGTCCCGGCTCCCCGGCCCCTCCCCCGGCCTTCCCGCTCTTTGTCCTGGCTCCCCGGCCCTTCCCCCGGCCCTCCCGCTCTTTGTCCCGGCTCCCCGGCCCCTCCCTCGGCCTTCCCGCTCTTTGTCCTGGCTCCCCGGCCCCTCCCCCGGCCTTCCCGCTCTTTGTCCCGGCTCCCCGGCCCCTCCCCCAGCCTTCCCGCTCTTTGTCCTGGCTCCCCGGCCCCTCCCCCGGCCTTCCCGCTCTTTGTCCCGGCTCCAGCATCTCGCAGGGCGTGGCCCGCGGGAAACGGCGCTCATGGAGTTTTTCCCTTTTCAAAGCGACCGTGGCTGTCTGTGCTGCGAGGCCTGGCCAGGGGCCAAGGCAGCACGCACCTGCCATAGAGCCTTGCCCACTGTCCCCGAAGGTGCCAGGCTAAACACGTCTGGGTGGGTGCTCAGCTGCCGCAAGGCCGCGGAGCCTCGCTGGCGGGCGGGCTGGCTGGCATTGCCTGGCGATGAGCTTCGCGCTCCGGCCTGCGCCCAGGGACCCGGAGGGGACGGGGACAGCTGCCTGCTGCCAGTTCCCTGGCACTCACCGGAGGGTCCTGCCCGGTGCTAGAGTGCCCCGGTCCATCGCCCCCAGGACAATCCGCGTGTGTGGGATGAACTCGCCCCTCCTGCTGCCCTCCGCTCAGCGCACCAGCGGGACCGCAGCTAGCCGGGCGCGTCTCCTCGCAGTGTAGACACCCCAGGAGCGAAGCGCCCCGGCCGGGGGCGGGGCGGGGGGTGCTGGCCAGCGAGTCACATTTCAGACTGGCCCAAAGACAAGACAGGGCAGGTTCGCCCCCAGCTGCAGCCCCCGCCCCCGCACATGCGTCACATGGTGAGTCACTACGTCCGCTCGCTGGCCAGGGACCTGCCCGGGACATCGGGGCACCCCTGTGCCACCGCCCCCTGACCCTCTGTCTCTCCGCAGCTGCACGTCTCCGCCCAGACGTCGGCGGGAGAAGTGGTGAAGCTGGTGGTGCTGGAGATGAACCAGGCCTCCCGGGACGTGCTGGGCAGTGCGGAGGCCTTCTGCTACGGCGAGGACCAGCTGCCGCACTTCGGACTGGTGTTTGTGTCGGACGAGATGGAGCAGTGGCTGCCCGACGACGTCTTGCCCCTCTCTCTGCACACGGCCTGGCCGGAGGGGCAGTTCCACGTCCGCATCAGAGAGACATCCCCGCTTCGGTTCCAGTACGGGCCGGCCACCACCGTATGAGAGGAGGGGAGCGGACAGGCGCCATTAGAGGAACCTCAACTTCCACTGAGCAAACAGCTCGCTCCAATGCTTCCTTCTCCTGCAACGCCCTCGTCAGGCCCCCCCAGCGGGCTGGGCCCGTGCCGGGCTGTGTGGTGTTGGTTGTGTGGCTTTAGCCAGAGACACATGGAGACTTGGCTGGGCTGATGGCGAGCGACGGGGGTGGAGCCCAGGAGACGTCTCAGCCCCTGGACTGAAATTTGGGGGCAGAGTGAGTGGGAGAAACTCACAAAGCAGCAGCAGCAGCAGCAGCAGCAGCAATACAGCCCCCTGCCCCCGAAGGGAAAGCCAGTGCTTGCAGGCGGAGTGGGGAGTGTGCATGGGGAAGGGGGTGCTTACAGAGGTGTTGCCAGGAGGACTGTTGTGTCAACTGTCCTAGTTTCTGTACCTGGAGAAACACATAATGGGAACCAAACGATTTTCCCCCTTTAAGAATAGAACCGGAGACACTGGGGCTGGATGGGAGCCGGGTGTCCTTTTTACTTGTTTTAAAGCAAAAGGAACCCCCCACAATTGCACGCACCCGCCCACGCGTGCACACACGCACACACATTGTCACTACGGGGGTGCTACTGCGCATTTCCCACAATGCGCTCGGCACTGCAGTTGGGTTTTCTCTTTCGGTTGCCGTTTTGTTCTGGTGACTGTGATTGGCCTCTCTTGTGTGTCCAGTAGCATGATGTTTTGTTAACGACTAGGCCTCTTGTTAACCAAGGGTATTCTTTTGAACGCCTGTGATCCCTAGTAAAGACAGCTGTGTTGCTGAGACTGTGTCACACTTTTCCTTCTCCTGGCTCATCTGCCCCTAGCCCGCATCACTGGACGAAGTTCTGAACTGAACTCTGGATTGCCCCACGCGCCCGCTGGTTAGGGGCATTGTCAGCTTAGGTGAGGGTTACATTGTGACCACGGGGAGGGGAGCTCGCTCGCTCGCTCGCTCGCTCACTCGGCAGGACCAGACCCCCATGGGAAATGTTTGTCTGGGTTTGGTTGTTTTGCAATTCAGCGGAAGGCAGCCTGGCCTGGGAATTAAGCCACTGAACTGCTGGAAACCCTCTCCCAAGGGCATTGCGGTGGGACTGAGGCTCCAAGGGCGGAAACGTCCAGTGACACTAACTCCTCGCAGGCCCTGGCCCACACTGCCCAGCACACAAGGAAACCAGAACTTCCCGACTGGGCAGTCACTCGGACGGCAGACCCCTGTGCAGTAATTAGCAGACGGTGTAATTAGTCACAGGGTTGGGAGAATATGATGTCTAGGCTGCCAATGCCCCTCTCTTCCCCCTCTGTGTTCCCCTAGGCTAGGCCCAGACCCTGTACAGCCCCAGGGGCCACTCAGGCACCCCGCACTGCAGGGCGGGTGCAGGCGTTCTGAGGTCTAGCCGATGCTGAACTGGGCTTGGGAAAAGCCTGCAGCACGGCGCAATGCGAGCCCTGCACCACCGACCCTCCCAGCCAGGCGGGGAGGAGAGGGGAGGGGAGGGGAGGAAAGGGGAGGGCTTGGCACAGCTCCCCGCTGGGTGAATAGCTGGAGCCAGGTTTGCCAAGGATCCGGCCTGGGGACACTGGTGGGATTTACAGACAGTCTGCCCGTGGAAACAAGCGTGGCGTGCCTGTCTCCTTTTGCCCTGGCAGACATCTCTCAGTAGGTCACAGCTGGCCCCCGCTTTCCTGGCCGAGGGGGAGTGGGATTCTTGGTATCAGAGTTCTCTGAGTAGAGTCCTTTGCGGTGCGCCACGTCAGGTGTGCACATGCCCCATGTGCCTTCGATCACAGATTTTTGGAAGCAGTGCCCATTGGACCCTGGCGCATGTACGCATGAATTCATGCCCCGTACTGAAGCTCTACTGGGCTGCTCAGGAGCGCTGCCCTCAGTTTCTTCTCATCTGCGAAGTCCTGCAGAAGACGCCCCAGACAGGAGGGAAGGAGGACAGGTCTTGGAGCAAACGCGGGGCAAACATCTCCAAGAACTCCCGTCACTGGTCCAGGTGTTTTTCCGTATCGAAGAATCTACTGAAAGTGTGCTCTGCATTTTACACCCGCCAAGGCAGCCACCTCCCGCTGTTTGTCCCGAAAGCCCGTCACAAGGGCGGGCGCATGGGCAGAGGGAGGGCCTTAGCTATCTCCGAACAGAACCGAGCCTTCTCATACGCCTCCAGGCTATTCGTCTCAGTAACTGACAGATCCAAAATCGCCACCCAGAGACGAGTGAGGGGGAGTTCTCGGGCTGAGTCTGGCTGAGCCCAGCCTTGCCCTAAGGGGCCATCGCGTGAGCCCGAGAGCTATCTCCACGGCATGACTTACCCGTGGCCCCGTGGCTGAGACCGCACCGTCAGCGCGTACCTTCTCCACGCCTAGCAGAGACGCTGCCTGAGGGAGTGGCGTCGCGCCTTCAGGACGGGGTGCACTCCGGCGCCCCTCCTTCCACCACAGGCACTGCCAGGAAGGCCCCGGCCACCCAGCTCCCCGGCGCCCGTCACACCTCTCCAGTGACTGCTCAGCCCCCGAGGCACGTGCAGAAGCGAGGCAGGGAAATCAGGCTCAGGGCTCTTCGGTGTCTTTCTCAGTCCGTGTCACAGCAGGGCGTTCCTGACCCCCAGCTCTGTGCTCCGCCCATTGGCCCGTGCACATGTGCAAAAGCGTCCGTCTGCAGGCAGTTGTGCCGAGACATTCTAGCCTGGCCCAGGGACCCTGCCTGCCAGGGGCTGCTGTGAGCGTCAGCTGGGGCATATTTGCAGGGTGCGGCTGCAGGTGGGAGCAGGGGAAGGCTGTTCTCACTCATGCTTTAAAATGGGAGTCTCTTGAGTGCGTTTGCGCCTTTGTCCCCTGCCCGGAGGCCATGCACGTGGGCTGCACCGACTGTGAAGACAGCAATGCCCCCATGGACCCCTCCAGGAGCCAGCCAAAGATGGCAGCGGGGGAGGCGCCTGGCCGAGCGGTTGCTCAAGGCTCCCAGGAGCAGGGGACCACGGAGGCTGCACCACAGAAGCAGCTGTCCATGGAGCTGTCACACTCAGCCGCGAGCTCGCAAAGCCACGCAGGGCAGCCAAGCCCCCGCTTTCAGCTGTGACACTTGCAGGAAAAGCCTCGGCTGGACTCTTCGCCCGAAGCCGCGGGAGACCTGAACGGCCCTGCCCTGGAGATGGGGCTCGCTGCAGCGCATGTGGCTGGAGCGTGCTCTCTGAGCTCGGGAAATGCCCCTCTCCCTGCGTGCCCTCGTGCACCTCGCCTCACCAGGCCGCTGCGCCAAGGCTCCTGTCACGAGGGCCCGAGGTGTGTGCAAGCCGCCCGTCCTGCACAGCCAGGCAGTTCGACACCAGGAAACACAATAGCCTGCCCTGCCATTGCTAGAGCCAGCTCCAAGTAATGTGTGGAAGTCACAAGCAAACTGGGTTCAAAATCAGCCTCCAAAGCCCCTCCTGTATCTGGAAGGCGCGAGCTAGCAAGGGCTGCTCTGGGCCAGGGCGCAGCCGCTGGGACGTGGGGGACGTGATCCGGTACGCGTGAACGGTGAGGCTGGACAGCAGAGCTGAGTGCGGGCCCCGGCGCAGGACAGCAGAGGACGCCGCAGGCAGGGCTACAGGTTGCCGTGGGAGAGTTCGGGGGCAGAATCCTGCAGACACTCACGCAGCAAGCGGGCGCGTCCGGCAGCAAGTCAGCGCAGCTCTACAGCCGTGGACCTGCACTGCGGCACTAACAACGGCTCTGTGGACACTGGGGCCGGAGCCAATGAACCTCCCCCCGTCTTGCTTCTGCAGAGCCTGCGCTGCTCCCGGGGGGTGCCCCAGGCCGGAGGGCTGGGCCTGGGACGTACCCTAGAGGCCTTTTGCCTCCCCGTGCGTCCGGGGTGGGCTCTCCCATGTCCCAGGCGGATCAGGCGGGTGCTCCCGGGTTCCCACGCTGCCTTGCACTTGCCTCCAGGAACACCCGGACTCGATGCTGGGAGCTGCCGCGCTGTCTGACAGCCTGGGAAGCGACTCGGTGTGCACGGACCCAGGACTCCTTGGAGGAACCCCGGGGTGGTGCTGCGGTGCTGTGGGCATGCCTGGGCACGCGGGTAATTCGGAGGGAGGCTGACCGTGGCCTGCAAGCGAAGGCGCAGTCTAGCCAGCGGTCCCATCCCGTGTGCGGAATGACTTGAGTTGTGTGTACCAATGCGGAGGGGACGTATCGCGTAGCAAGCCTTTCTGTAACCGGGCAGTGCGTGGCGGGGGGCACCGAAGGGTTAGGGCGGGGGGCAGGGCTCTGGCTGCGGGGGGGGGGCTCTGGGGTGGGGCCAGGAATGAGGGGCACAGGGTGCAGGCTGCATCAGGGAGAGAGGACTCCCCCAGCCCTCTTTCACAGCAGCAGTTTGAGGCCAGGTGAGAGCACCTCTCCCCAGCCTGGCAGGTCCAGGCTATGCTTGCTCGGGGCCAGGGAAGGGGCACCTGACCCCAGGCAGCTCTGGGTTGGGCACTATGGAGAGGCGGGTGCCTCCAGCCCCAGCACGGAGCGGCTGACGCTGGGGAGAGGTGCTTCTGCCCTGGCTGCAGCAGCTCCGTCCAGGGGCTGACAGGCAGAGGCCGTGCTCTGTGAGGGGCACCTGCCGGGGGCCTGCTCTGTGCTTCCCTGGAGGTACGCCAGCTGCCCGCATCCCGGCTCGGCACGGGGCCGCTGGCTGTGATCTCTCCCCGCGGTTCGTGCAGCACGCGGGGTTGCTGTGCTGGGCGCTGGCCACCCTAGAGAAAACCAAAGATCCTCGCTTCATGCCGCAAACAGGCTGACTCCTGGCCCGGTCTGGCGGCGTCCGTGGAAAGTGCCGCAGCGTCTCTGCCCGGTCCCCCACGGCAGGGGTGCAGTCTGGGTGCTCTGCTGGGCTCCCACCCTGCGGGCTGGCGCTTCGGGGTAACCGACTTGGTCTGGGACAGGCGTCGATCCCCCTGGCACTGAGAGTGGCTGCAGCTGGTCTGACCGTAAACAGCCTGGGCAAGAACCACAGCCACCCGGTGGGCTCTGCTCCCAGAGCAAGCGCAGGCTGCCTGGTGCCGGGGGGGCCGTCCTGGCTTCCCCCTCTCCCCTCGCCCGCCAGGCAGGGGCTGCCGTATGGGGGAAGACTCCACAGCAAACCCAGCAGCCTGCCAGGTAGTGTCAGGGTCCTGCAAACTGGTCTGTGCCGTCCGCGGGCTCAGGCTGCCTCGCCCACCTCCCCTGGGCTCTGACGGGGTGGCCACCTCTTGCCAAGTTCCGGCTCCTGGAGTCCCGTGACCATCGGGAGACACTGAGGTTTCATTTAAAATAAGAGTCAACGGCGCGGCCCTCCTGGTGGTGGAGACAAGCTTGAGCCAAGGCCCCAGCCTGGCGGGAGAGCTGAGTGGCCACGCCAAGAGCCCTGCGAGTGTTCGTGCGTGGGGGGGTAAATCTCGGGGGGTGGAGCCCGCCGGAAGAATGGCGCCTGGGGGCGGCGGAGGGCGTGGGGCTGGGAACGGCGCAGTGGTGCAGATCAACGCCTGTGCCAGCCCCTGTCGTAGGCCTGATTCTCACTGACACGCAGCCCGTCACGCCCCGGCCGTGCACAGGGCACTTTGTGTTTGCACCCACGCTGTCCGAGTGGTGCAAAGGGTCCCGTGAGCCCCGGCTCCGGAGCGGGTGGAGGGAGAGGCGCTTGGCCCGTCCGCCCAGCCCGGGCTGGGGTCTGCGCGCGCTGGACGGCTGGTCCCGCCTTGTGTGCGCAGCCAGGCCCTGTTCACACGCATTCTCCGCCCCAGAGGTGGGAGGCACGCTCCTTGGCGGGACATCAAAGCGGCCCCATTGTGTGAGTGTCTGTCCCCCTCCCCGAGGCACGGCCGCGCTGATAGATGTGACATCATCCCGAGACGCCGGGGAGGGCCCGGCCCTGCCTTTGTCCTGCGCCGCCGTGGGGCTACGGCCGTCTCCTAGGAACGAGGGGCTGGCGCGCCCAAGCATGCTTTCATCTCGCTGACCTGCCCGGCTGGGGACAGGGCGCCTTCCCCGGCACCAGCCGCAGCAGCAGGGACCCGAGTGGGAGACAGACGCGCCAACATCCTTAAAGGGCCCCGGGAGGGGGGAGCACTCGCCAGCCCCCCCATCTGCTGGGTTCGTTAAAGGGACCCGGCTCCCTTTGGCTGCCTGCTTGCTCACCCGCCTGCACCCAGGCAGAGGGGAGGGCAGGGGGCTGGGGGCGGGACCCTGGCAGTGGTCCCAGGAGAAGAGGGGCCGGATGCGGCGCCCCCACCCTGTGACTGCCTGGGGCCCCACGGAGCCCGGCTCCACGCACTGCCAGCAAGGGGGGGAGAGGAGCTCTCGCCCTTCGGAGGGGCCTGCTGGCTTGTCCAGGGCCCAGGACGTGTGGCCTTTGCTGGCCTCAGGCCCAAGACACCGGGTGTGACTCCCGGGCACCTCCGTGGCCTCCCAGGTAGGACAGCAGCTCCGAGCCGAGCCCTTCGCCCCCAGATCAGGGCCAGCCCCCCGCTAGCCCTTGGGGTGGTGGCTGCGCAGCGCTCCCCTTCGTGGGAGGGCGTGTTGTGGCAGGGAGTGTGCCAGGCCTGTGGCTGGCGTGGCAGTAAGGGGGGGTACGGTCAGGGAGGCAGGAGCCACAGGGTTTGTCCCCGGCTCTGGGGTAGGTGCCCTGGGCATGGCTCTAGCTTGGCAGCTGCTGTGTGGTTGGGAGCAGGGACCTCCTGCCTGGGGGAGCGCGCCCCCAGCCTGGGGCTCTGCCTCCAAGCTCCTCCCAGAGCAGGGCAGCTCGGGCCAGGGGAACATCTTTGGGGGCCCAGTTCCCCAGGGGCTGGTTTGGGGACCGGCCCCTGCAGCAGTGAGTGGGAAGGGACCAGCGCACACGGCAGCTGGACTGTGGCGTCCCCGTGAGTCAGGCCAGGCCCCCGCCTAGGTGCCTGGGAATGGCCTTTGAGGTCCAAGCCTGCCCCAAGCTGCTGGCCCTACAGGCCCGCCCGAGAGCCGTGCAGGGCCCGGGAGGCCGGGAGCTTAGAGGGGCGCAGGGGCCGGGGCCGGGGCCGAGGCCAGGAACCCCGAGGGGCGCAGGGCCGGGAGCTTAGAGGGGCGCAGGGCCAGGAGCTTAGAGGGGCGCAGGGGCCGAGGCCAGGAACCTCGAGGGGCGCAGGGCCGGGAGCTTAGAGGGGCGCAGGGCCAGGAGCTTAGAGGGGCGCAGGGGCCGAGGCCAGGAACCTCGAGGGGCGCAGGGCCGGGAGCTTAGAGGGGCGCAGGGGCCGAGGCCAGGAACCCCGAGGGGCGTAGGGCCAGGAGCTTAGAGGGGCGCAGGGGCCGAGGCCAGGAACCCCGAGGGGCGCAGGGCCGGGAGCTTGGAGGGGCACAGGGGCCGAGGCCAGGAACCCCGAGGGGCGCAGGGCCGGGAGCTTAGAGGGGCGCAGGGGCCGAGGCCAGGAACCCCGAGGGGCGCAGGGCCGGGAGCTTAGAGGGGCACAGGGGCCGAGGCCAGGAACCCCGAGGGGCGTAGGGCCGGGAGCTTAGAGGGGCGCAGGGCCAGGAGCTTAGAGGGGCGCAGGGGCCGAGGCCAGGAACCCCGAGGGGCGCAGGGCCGAGAGCTTAGAGGGGCGCAGGGGCCGAGGCCAGGAACCCCGAGGGGCGTAGGGCCGGGAGCTTAGAGGGGTGCAGGGGCCGAGGCCAGGAACCCCGAGGGGCGCAGGGGCTGAGGCCAGGAACCCCGAGGGGCGTAGGGCCAGGAGCTTAGAGGGGTGCAGGGGCTGAGGCCAGGAACCCCGAGGGGCGCAGGGGCTGAGGCCAGGAACCCCGAGGGGCGTAGGGCCAGGAGCTTAGAGGGGTGCAGGGGCCGAGGCCAGGAACCCCGAGGGGCGCAGGGGCTGAGGCCAGGAACCCCGAGGGGCGTAGGGCCAGGAGCTTAGAGGGGTGCAGGGGCCGAGGCCAGGAACCCCGAGGGGCGCAGGGGCTGAGGCCAGGAACCCCGAGGGGCGTAGGGCCAGGAGCTTAGAGGGGCGCAGGGGCCGAGGCCAGGAACCCCGAGGGGCGTAGGGCCGGGAGCTTAGAGGGGCGCAGGGGCTAAGGCCAAGAACCCCGAGCGGGGCAGGGCCGGGAGGTGCTGGTTGGCATTTGAGCTCAGTTAGCTGCAGGCCCCCTGCCGAGGCGGGACGCTGACCAGAGGCCGTGAGTCAGGCCCCACGTGTCTCAGCAGTGGCACACGCCCAGCGCCTGGGCACCGCCTGTCACCTCTTGCTCCGCCAGCACGGGGCCGCGCCCTGCTCCTCGCCCCTCTCCGGGCAACAGACGGGTTCCCTTCTGGGCGCATTGGGCTCCGCCGTATGCAGCCACGGGGAATCGGCCCCAGGCAGAAGAGTCGTTTCCTTGTTCCCTCGTCCCGTGCCGCCAGCCCGTGGCTCATGGCCTCACCCTGGCTTCCTGCTCTCGCCCCGCTCGGTCTGCGTCCAGCCGCGTCCCATGCTCCCGGAGCGATGGAGAATGGCGTCCCTGGACGAAGAGCCCCTGGCAGGTAGGACTGGGGCGTCGGTTGGCGGGTGAGAGTTGGGAAGCCCTTGGAAAGGGAGTTCTCCTTTGGCGCTGGAGATGGTGCCCTGTTGGACAAGCGGGGGCCCCGCTTCTGGGAAGGGTGGCATGTGCCCGGAGCGTGCGGGAGCTCAGAGCCTGAAGGCGAGTCCACGCTCCTGCTCCAACGCCGACCTTGTGCTCTAGTGTCACTTACCTCTCCAAGCGCCTCCTGGGGCAGCGCGTGGGCCGGGTCTGGGCACTGATGAGGGCGTCGCTCAGGGCGAATTGTTCAAACTCAGGGCTCCTCACAGCCCCCAGACTGGAGACCTTCCAAACAGGCCACAGACCAGTCCCAGAGCGCTCCAGCTGCCTGCCGGCCAGCCAGACTCACGAGCAAAACCCCTCAGGCACCCCAGCTCTGCCTGTCCCCCCATCAGGCCCAGGCCTAACACAGGTGAGGGGTCTAGAACCCAACCTCACCTCCCCTGAACGGGCTCTTCCGGTCCCAAGAAACCAGCCACAGGTCCCAGGTCTATTTATACTCTGGATCTCACCCACAAATCACGCTGGGCCGGTCCTTTAGAATCTACCATCGACAGGTTTATTACTAAAGGAAGAAAAGCCTGAGAGTGAGGGTGTTAAGGAGAATACGTTACATGCACCGAATCCCCCAGTCCTCGATGCCGGCTCTAGCAGAGATGTTAGAAACGGCTATCTCGTAAGTCTCTGGTTACATCCTATGTCAGGACGGGTCCACGGTTCTTTCCGGCTCGTTGTTCCCTGCAAGGCTGCATCTGGGATCAGGAGCTGAACTGAAGACCAGATGGAGGGGCCACATGGCACTTACACCTCTCCTGGCATCCTCCTGGCCAGAGCAGGTCACATGGTCGCGACCTGTCTGTGTTTCCCATGCTGGCAGCCCTTAGGCCCTGGCTGGTCTGCAGGGATCAGTCCCATTCCTCAGGTGTGTAGTGGCACCTAGAGATTCACTGTCTCCTTGCTAATTAGCACAGCCACTGGCTGAACATCCCTTGCCTAGTGCTCTGTCTCAGACAGAATTTTCCAGCGTCAACACAGAGTCCATGTTTATAACTCCATGTACCGATACTGTCCAAGTACGTGAATGGCAGACACAGAATCAGTAGAACAGAAGCTTTCATTCAACATCTCACATGACCCCCTTTGTACAGACTTTTGGGGCAAACACCCCTCCCCCCATGAGTGCATCAATGATCTTTAGAATCCAGTAACGTGACACCCCCAACGCAAAACTGATGCAGGCAGTGATGCCAGTAACATCGCTGAGGGCATCACAGGCCTCCCCATGTTTTGGCTCTGTGTTATTACACGGTCTAATCCAATATTAGAAACCACTGTACAGAACTGGACAAGTGTATGAAAACCAAATTTGCCAAAAATAGGCTTCCTCATTGCAAGGTCTGTCCTGCAACAGCTATGTCCTTGCACTGTTTTACCAACCCAAGGTAAAACTTGGTACAAATCATGGCTAATTGGAGCTGTTTTTGCAGCATGATCCCCATGTGTGTCATGTGATTTTGCCCAGAGCTAAAGAAAATAGTAAATTTATCCCGGCCAGCTCTGGCAACTCTCTGAAATCCAATTACCACTGGGTTAATATAGGGATTCTCATCTCCCATAATATAGGTACCTTGGCCGTTAGCCATGAACACATAATGGTGGTGTGCCTCAGTTTCCCTTTCCACTTTCTGGCTGGAACCTTCTTTGTCCTGTAAAAAGTTCCCAGATCAGTTACAGGCATCAAGCACGCTATCTCAATATCACAAGGTCCTTTAACATCCAGTCTGTTGTTTGATACATTTGGTGACAGATTACATGGTATTTCCATAAGATCCTGCCCATTGCACAATTCTCAGTAACAGTGGTACATTAGTTACAGAAGTTAACCTGAGCAGCAGGAGCAATGCCCCAGCCCGTGTACATTGACAGAACTTTCTTTCCTGCCACGTCTCTGGCTCCACGCCATCGGAGGTTTGGCCCTTCAGGTTTAAACTGCAATTTTCCTTTGGCAAAGCAAGTTTTGCTCTTTCCCCTTGTCCTGTGGACTCAAAACCTGGCTTAGCAGAGCCCACGGGCTGGCTGGTGTGTGTCCCTAGTTCACAATGGCCCTGGGATTCTCTGTCCCCCCCAATCCGTGGGATAACAATAGGCCGTAGACTCCCAAACCTCTTCTCTCACCTCCAACCTCTGCTTCCACAGGGCATCAGATGTTAAGTGCCCTGATCGATTGCAAGTGTCCACCGTGTCCAGAGATGGGAGTTTCCCTGCCATCTCCTGCATCCTAGAGAGACTAACCACACAGCCGTTCTGCTCTGCACACGTAGCTGCACGGTCCTTCCTATGAATCTGAGACACACACTGGCCACTCGCATCTTCAACCTGGGAACACGCCTGTCCCAAGCACCCTGACTTCCCAGCACGCTGGTCACATCCAGTCACTTGGGTATCAGACTGCTCCAATTCTCTGGCTGTTCTGACCTCAACAGTAACAACCCTCAGTCCCTCTGAAGCCTCGCCACAATTATCCACATTGGATCGTTCTAAATCCAGGTCAGTGGAGTCCCTGCTAACAGACAAATTCTGCCCATCAGGCACTGAAACAAGTGTCTCCTACATCACGCTGCTGCCTTTTGCAGACAGAGCTTTCCCTTGAATGGCTTCTCCCAGCAAGGAGCTGTCACCTCTCTCAGTCACAGCAAACCGCTTGCTACAAGCACTGCCAGGACTCTTCCCTACGAGCGTCCTTAGGCAACAGTTCACCCTTCTGTGGCCCTGCAACAGTATCGCTCTGCTGAGCCACCATCAACTCCTCCTGCAATTCCCTTTCTCCCTGGATCACCTCTGGCCCATCCTGACCTAGACGATCCCCTCTCAGGCAAACAGACAGATTCATAAGATCCAATTGGCTCAGCGTGGTCTTGTGGGTAAGATCCGGAGTGTAAATTGACCTGGGACCTGTGGCTGGTTTCTTGGGACCAGAAGAGCCCGTTCAGGGTAGGTGAGATTGGGTTCTAGACCCCTCACCTGTGTGCAGGTCTGGGGCTGATTCCGGCACAGACGGAGCTGGGCTGTCTGAGGGGTTTTGCTTGTGAGGCTTCAGGCAGCTGGAGTGCTCTGTCTGACTGGTTTGTGGCCTATTTGCAAAGGTCTCCAGCATCGGCCTGCACACGGGGTGTGCCGGGTGTGCCCAGGCACCCCCTAATGCCTTGGGCCCCACCCGGCCCGGTATCACCGCGTGGCCCAGCAGTACTGTGCGGCAGCCCTGAGGCGTCCGGGAACGCCCCCACCCAGCACAGCAGCACGGTGCAGTGCCCTTGAGGTGCACAGGAGTGCCCCTACCCAGCACAGCAGCACCCCTGAGGTGTCTGGGGGCACCCCCGCCAGGCCCGGCAGCACGGCGCGGTGCCTCTGAGGCGCCCCGGGCTAGGGCCCAGCTGGCCTGTAGCTTGGGCCGGCTCTGACTCCAGCCCCGCAAATAGGAAGGCAGAAGCCAAAGGTAAGGTAAGGAAGGGGTGGGAGAGGAAGGGGCTTGTGCTGAGGGGAGGGGACAGGTCAGGAGAAGAAAGGGGAAGGCACCAAGGGACAGGGGTGCAGGAGAGACAAATGCCAGGGGGCCAAGTGCAGACAATGAGGAAAAGGGCAGGAGGGGAGGTGTCAGCGGGAGGGCGACAGGGTGATGCTGGGAGAGGAGAGGGGAAGGGCATTGGGGGCTAGAGGGGGAAGGGAGAGGTGCTGGGAGAAGGCTTGAAAGAAGGGATGGGCATGAGGAAGGCAGGGATGGAGCAAGTCATGTGTGAGGGCACAGAGGGGCATGACGGGAACGGGGGCAGAGGCTGGTGAGGGGGGGGGCACCAGGGGAAAAAGGAGCAGGGGCAGTGAGGGAAGGGGGAGGCACCAGGAGGGTGCAGGGCTAAGGGAAGGTGCAGGTGCCAGGGGTTTCTGGGGTGAAGCAGAAGGGCAGACACCTGCAGGGGAGGGACCAGCACCAGAGGAGAGAGGCAGGGCAGGTGTGTAGAGGGAGGTGTTAGGAGAGGGGAGAAGGAGGGGGAGCTCACATGATCAGACTGGGGCTACTGGAGGAGTGGGCACAGGGGGGAGAGAGGCTGGTGGAGGGGTGCAGGTCGCAGGAGGGCTGAGGGCAGTGAGAAGGGCAGGAGTCAGGCCAGCAGAGGAGGGTGAGGAGTTGGGGGGCAGCAGGCACCAGGGGAGCCGATGGAGCAAGGGGAGGAGACATGGCAGCAGAGGGGAAAGGTCGAGGTTTATAAGATATTTATTAATAACTTGGGTGCCACAATGGCACATCCAAACAAGCCACATGAACTCGGTACAGGTGCACAACACAAAATCCATTCTGCTCATGGGAGGAAATTGAGGGAACACTTCCCCCAGCCTCTCCACCCCTGAGTTAATGTCACGCACGTTGGGTTAATGCAATCACAGGACAGTTGCATGAGGTGGGTTTGGTGGGGGCCAAATTAATCCCTATTGGTAGGAGGATGGTGGGAAAAATCCTTGGGGGGGGGTCACATGACACCTTTTACTTCTGGTTATGTGCTCATCTTGCCCCCAGAGTGTTACCTCCGGAGGTGTGGCCAATGGGGGTCAGGGGGTGTGGCCAATGTGGGTTGGGGGTGTGGTTAACAGGGGTTGGGGTGTGGCTAATGGGGGTCAAAGTGCATTTTAAAAGAATTCTTTGGGTGCACACCCTAATGAAATGTGCTGCACACGCCTCTGGTCTCCAGTCTGGGGCTGTAAGGAGCCCGAGTTTGAGCAATTCGCCCTGAGCGGACGCCCTCAGCGGTGCCCAGACCTGGCCTGGCCTGTCACAGGTGGCTCCACGGGCCGGTGCGGATCTGCAATCCCCAGGGAGCAGTGGCAGGCTGGGAAGGGCAGCACGGCTCTCGCTGACGTGGCCGCTGGCCCTAGCCACGTGCTGCCTGCGCCGGGTGCCGCGGTGCGGGGGGGTGAGGCTGGTCAGAGGGAGCGGGGTGGGGCGCCACACGGGCCGGCGCTGGGCGAGTCCGGGGGCTGAACGCACGTCTCCGCCCTGCGGAAGAGACGGAGGAAGCCGAGGGCTGAGTGAAGGCAGGGCGGGCTGGGGGCACAGGAGCAGGGCACTGGCATGGCAGCGTGAGGAGACGCCGGGCCTAAGGCTGGCTCCCCTTGGCCTCAGCGAGGGGCCGGCTCTGGCGCCCGGCATGGGATGGGCGGCGCGGCGCCAGACCGAGCTGGAAGCTGTCACCTGGGCTGGTGCGAACAGGCCCTTGGGGACACGGAGCAGGGACGTCCCCTCAGCCCGTCGCGCCTCGGCCCGGCAGGACGCGCAGGGATCGGCCGGGTTCGCAGAGGGAAGGCGCGGCAGTTGGGTGCCCAGTCTCACGAATGGGGCACGGGGCTGTTTGCTGGCGGATGAGAGCAGATCCAGACTGCTGCCAAGGCGGGGCGGGGGGCTGGCTCCTTGCCCCCAGAAGGGGCGGGGCCAAGGGCAGCCCACCCAAATCACACCATCCAGCCCCCAGGCTGCCTTCGGTGCTGCCTGGAGCGTGGCATGTCCCCTCCACCCACCCTTAGTGCTTCCTGGAGCATAGCATGCCCCCCCCCCCGCCCTTAGCGCTGCCTGGAGCATGTGGCATGGTACTCCAGCAGCAATTTAAAGGACCTGGGACTCTGGCCGCTGCTCCAATGACCAGGCCCTGGGGCAACTGCCCCCTCTGTCCGCCCCCATGGGTGGGCCTGGTTGCTGCCCATTGGAGGGTGGAGATCAGAGGTTCTGAGCGACCCAGCCTTGATCCCGCTGGTCCCTGAGATCACCTTGACACAGTCTGGAAAGGCAACGAGCTGGTCCCTGGTAGCCAAAAGTGTGACAAACTCTGGGGTGGATCAGTGGGTCTCGCCAGAGGTCCCCCTGGGGCACGCAGAGGTCTCCAGGTGGTACATCCTCTCAGCTAGACAGTTGCCTGGTTTTGCAAGAGGCTAAATAAAAGGCACTAGTGAGGTCAATACCAATGAAAATGTCGTGCACAGACTTGTTTGTCCTGCTCCAGGCACTGCCCATTGAAATGGAAGGGCAGGGTTTCTATGCCAGCTGATGTCTGTTATAATTAGCGACAGGCCCAGACCAGCTGGCTGCCGCACACTAATGGAGGGGAGACCTGCTGGGGGCCGGGTGGACAGTTTTCTCTTCCCTGAGTAGACAGGGCTAAGCCCAGGGCTAAGCCTAGTGCAGCACACTCAGGCAGGTGCCTGGGGCAATTAGAGCTTGCTGGAAGCTGCAGGCTAATCAGACACCTGCAGCTAATCAAGGCCAGTGGGGCTGCTTTACAGGGGTCCCCAGGTAAGGGGGGAAGGACTGGGAGGAGGACGCGTGCTGCTGGAGAGCTGAGGACGGACTCGCTCAGGTAGAGGCGGGAAGGTGCTGGGAGGGATCGTTTGGGGAAGGGGCGCAGGGAAGTAGCTGTCAGACGGGGACTAGAACAAACCCCCTGCCTGTTGCCGCTGCCTCGGGGTCCCTGGGCTGGACCCCGGAGTAGTGGGCCAGGCCAGGTTCCCCCCACTGCAGCGTCTGTCCCTGAGCGGGGAGACCAGGGCTGCAGAGGGGTTTCTGGCCTAGCCTGCGATGAGGCTGGCTCAGCAGGCTGTGGCCCTGCCTCTAGTAGGGAAGAGGCCGCGTGGGCGCCACAGTGGGCCTCTGGGCTGACATTCTCCGCCAGGCGCGCGAGACCCACGGGGCCTGGCCGGAGCTCTGCGACCGTCGGCCATTTTTCAGCCTGCTCGTGTAACCGAGTGTTTTGAAGTGAGGTGGCCGCTGGACGACAGGGTCTGAAAGGCCGAGAGTCTCCATCTCCGCCCAGCCTCACCAGAGAGCCCCGTGGGCCGCGGTGGGAGCAGGGACCGGGAGGTACCGGCGGGCGGCGAAGTCTCCAACTCGCTAACGGTACCGCCGGGCCTGTGGTCGAGGGGGGCTCCAAACGGAGCGAATGCTGCATAGCCCAGCTCCAGCCTGGGTCTGCGCGCTCGGCCGTGCGGGGCACAGCTCCGCTCCAGGGGCCTGTGACGCGCGCCCTCCCCTGCGGCTGCAATGCGCTGCTGCGTGGGGGAGGGACGGCCCTTCCCTCGCCATGTGTCCCGTGGGGGCTGACGGCACCGCGCCGAGCGTAGCCACAGGAAGCAGCCAGCGCCTCCTGCCGGGTTTGGCTCGGATGACACTCTGCGTGCGGTGAACGCGGAGGAAGGGGCGGGTTGGCTGGCCGGGCAGAGGAGAGGCCTGGGATGGGCCAGAACCGAAACCCCAGGGAACTTGTACAGTGGCTTCAGCGGGTTGGCTCAGGCCCCGGTGGAGGCGACAGGTGGGGCCAGACCTCGGAGCCAGACCTGAATCCCACCAAGCCTGGCTCGCCGCTTGCTCCTCCCCGCCCCCCATCATTTCTCTGCTCAGCTCCATTCTTGGACCCTCTGGCTCCAGCCTTCACCCTCCTGCGCCCGGCCCCACGTCCTGGCCTGCAAAGAGTTAAACCGCGCAGGGCTCAGAGAGGCAGGGCTGGCTTAAAATTGCAGCCCGGCCTAATGGAATCCAGTGTCTATCTCGGGCTGGAGCGGGGCTGGCTCCTGTTACTGCACTGAACTGGAGCTGCGCGTCCGAAATAACCCCGAGCAGTCTCTAGACCGGGCATTAGCAAGGATTAGACATTAACATGCAGCCTCCGCACTCCCCGCCCGCCAGAGCCAGTGTCCGTTCCCAGGCGCTGCTCCCGCTTTGATGGTGCTGGCTGGCGAGGGTTCAGATCGACGCAGTATAAAATCTTCAAAACAAACTAAATACGGTTGCCATAACGTAATGCAGATTGTTGTCACCGCTCCATGGCTCCTGCTCTCAATTTCCAGGGAGGGGAGGGCGCCGGTGCAGTTGCATGGAAAGCCGCTCGCATCCCCGGTCTGGGGGCCCCCGGACCAAATCCCTGGAATGTGGTCCGTGCTGGGTGCAGGCACAGCGGAGGGAGGGGAAGCTCCGGGCACTCAGGGCTTGCAGGGATGGACACACAGCCAAGCTCTGAGCTTCTGGAGAGCGTGAGGCCTGGAGCGTGGCATGGCCCCCCCCCCAGCGGCCGATCCAGACCTGGCCCTGGGGCCCTGGGGCCTTGGGTTAGGCCGTTCCAACCTGCTCAGTCTAGTTCTTCAGGCCTTGTCCCCTTCCCTGGGAAATACGCCACTGTCCCTGCTTGGCCACAGCTGCGGCGGCACTCCGCCGAGTCTCCGGCTCGCTCCCGCGGCAGGCCGGAGTAATTTGTCTTGGCTTTGGATGAAAAAGGTGGTGGAAGCAGGCCAGCTCCTTGTGCCAATAGGTCCTATGGGGGCCCAGAGCCGCTGCCCGCACCTCGCCTTGCCTTGTCTTGGCTGGGGTGTTGCTGCCGCGCTGTCCTTCCTCTCCAGCGCTGGCTTACGGGTGATGCCAGGAACGCTGGACCCAGGGGCCAGACACTGTCGGAAGGTGCAGGGAAGTACTGTGTGGATAGAACCGCTCTTCTGGCGGCATCACCTCTTGTGGCCACATCTCTGTCTGCCCTCCCGTGCTGTGGGCTTGTCTCACGAGCCACGTAGGCGGGTCAGCATGTGGCTAGGAGACTCTAAGGCCAATTCAGGGGCTTGTTCGGCTGGTAACAGGCGCTATCCCCTCTGGCTTGGCACGGAGCCGATGTCCCAGCAGGGTGCTGGGCAGTGCCAGAGGCACCGTGGCTGTGCTGAGCGGGTTGACTGAGCACTTGTGGTCACTGCAAGTCTCAGGGCTCTCTTGGAAGTGCTGACGTGCCCTGGCCGTATTCCAGCCTGCCCACTGACAGCCCCGGGAGCAGAGCCTGAGCGTCAGTATCTGCTCTACGTTGTAGTGGGTGTTGCTATGTGCTGTCAGCAGGTGCTGGGTTTCAGTGGCGGGAGGGTAACAGAGCCACCGATTATGTTTGCATTGAACTTTGTGCGGAAAGACGCTATATAATTAGTTGAGGTGTTACGCAGATTAATATCACTGCTGCTCAGCAAACTGTTATAGCACAGAGCTCAGCCTGGCCATGATAAATGGAGTATCACCCCTTATAGCACTAGCAATGCTCACTGTACGCCTGGAAGAGTGGATTATGAGTTTGTCACATTTATAATGTGCAATCATAATAAATCCAGACCGAATTCTTACACTTACACACACACACACAGAGTGCTTTGAAAGGGCCAATTTCACAAAGCTGAAAACAATTATAAAGCAAATCAGCTGGGAGGAAGAAGTTAATTGGAAAAAGGTGAATGATAATTTGTTAGATGTCTTAAAAGACACAATCAAAAAAGAAGAGCATACCAGTTAAAAACCAACATGATTTAGAGGGGAAGTGAAGGGATCTATAAAATAAAAAATATATAGATATATAACAGGTAAAAGAAAGGGGAATTTGATAGTAACGTATAGGAATTGTAGAAAATTGATAAGGGAAGCAAAGGGACACGAGGCGAACTCTATGGATAGCAGAGTTAAAAGGAGTTTGTAAGTGCATTAGGAATAAAAAGAATCTTAACAATGGTATTGGTCCATTATTAGATAAAAATACTTGAATGATCAATAATAACAGAGAAAAAGCAGAAGTGTTCTATAATTATTTATGTTTGGTATTTAGGGAAAAAATAGGTGTCGTAGCCATCGCCTATTGCACTTCTACAATCCTACTAGTATCTCAAGAAGATGTGGGCCAGCGGCTGTCAAAGTCCGATGACTTTCAATGAACAGTTCCAGATAACTTGCATCTTAGACTTTTAAAAAAGCTGGTCAAGGTGCCCTCTGAACTGTTCACTTTGATTTTTCGATAAATCGTGGCGCACCAAAGAAGTGGTAGAAGACTGACAGAAAGGCAATGTCGTGCCAGTGTTTTCAAAGGGTAAACGGGGTGAGCTGGACAAAATCCAGGCCTGCCAGCCTGACAACGCTCCCAGGCCAGATCATGGATCCGGGACGCTATTACTAAAGCATTGAAGAACAATGCACGTCATGCCAATCCACAGAGGTTCATGGAGCATAGACCCTGCCAAACGAACCTGATGTCTTTCCCGGTTTTATAATAAGGCTAGTTAATAAAGATGAGCGTGTTGCTGGAATATATTTCCAATAAGGCATTTGACTCGGTACAGCATGAAACTTGGATTAAAAAACTAGAAAGAGCTAAAGTTACCAGGGCAGCCTGTGAAACAAAGTGGCTACATGCTAGGTCCGCGTCATTGTGAAAGGGGAGCCCATGTATTTCCCGAGAGGCCCTGCGAGGGTGGGGGTTTGGTTTGCGGTTGGTTGTTTTTCCCTGAGTAAACAATATAGGTGTGTTTAAATCTGGCCAATGCGACTGTCTCTGGGTCGTGCGCGCAGGATGGGACGCTAGTCTGCGAAGCAGGGACTCTGAAGAGGGTTGGGGTTGCGGAGGACAAACAGCTGAATGTGTCGGCGTGGCCAAAAGGACTAGTGTGACCCTGGGATGCAGGAACAGGGCAGAGGCCCTTTCCCCTTTGCCTCTGGCACTGGGCGGCCCACGGGTGCGGTCAGGCTTCCAGAGGCAGCACTGGCTGCGGCTGGTCGAGCTGCTCCGTCGGCCCAGCTAGTGGAACTCCCCAAGAGCCTGAAGTACGGTACCAGCAGCAGCGATGTCTGGCACACTGGCTCTTTCCCACCAGGCTGGGGCAGAGCCTCTGTCGCCCTGAGGCTCCCAGCGAGTCCACAGCGGGGCGCAGACGTAGCAGAACAACCCAAGAGCTGCTGCGGGCCCTCGACAAGAGCACCAACAACACACAGTCTCCAGCAAACGGGGTGTCAGCGCGGTGCAGCGAACACGGCGGTGTGAGCCTGGAGCCTTCGCGGGAACAAATATTTGCTATTGGCCGTTTGAGCCTGGGAGAGGTGGAACGCGGCCCATGGCTGGGGGCGCAGCCAGGCACAGTGGCTCTGGAAACAGAGGGCACGTTGTTACTGGGGGGGCGAACCCACGCTCCAGCGCCCCACGGCCAGGGGGAGTCTCCGCCACTGGCAATTCTGACGTCGGGACGGGAGGGTTTCCAGAGGCTCTGCTCTCCCCTGGCCTGCAGTGTAGCCGCTCTCTTCTGGCCTTGGAATCTGCGGATCCCGCTGTGCTTGCTGCTTAGCACCTGGCCCTGTCCTGCCACGGCCTTCGGGGCTGGGCTCTCCTGCAGCCGCATGCGGTAAAAGGGACGTCGCGAGAGGCCTTAACTCCACCAATCCCCACTGGGTCGATGTCCGGGCCCGTCCCCGTGTAGAGCTGGGAAAGGAGGAGATCTGGAAGATGGCTGGATTCTGCTGAGTCTCAGCTGGCCGGTGCCTCCCCCGCTTGCTGTGCAATCGCGGTCTGTGTTGTTTTCAACCCGGAGCAGCTTGGAAACGAAACCACCACGGCCCAGCCCTTCAAAGGCACTGAGGCTACTGGCTCCCGGTGACTTCAGTGGCAGCCGGATGTCACAACCTCGGAGGGCCAGGGCCCGGGGGGTCAAGCCAACCACTCCGAATTGGCAATAGGCAAATCTCCCCAGGTACGTGCAGGCTGCCTATGAGACTGGAAATATTTTTTCTCAAACCCAGAATTGACTGGTGAGCAATGTTCCCTTCCATCCATGTGCAGAAGAAACATTGTTACATGCGCCAGGGATGTGCACCACCTATAGAAACACAGGCTGCTGGCTGTGGGGGCTCTGCCAACCAGCTGGGCAGCACCTGAATCACTCCTGAGTGGCCGCCCAAGTGCTCCGTTACCAGGGAGCAAGGCACCTGAATGTTAGCACCCGTGAGCTGCTCGGGCCGAGGATCCAGTGGTGAGTGGCTTGCTGGGCTGAACCGTGTGCACACGCCTGGCCATCTGCTGACGGGCCCGGGGGACAAAGTCAGAGCAAGTACATAGAACATAAGAATGGCCAGACTGGGTCAGACCAAAGGTCCATCCAGCCCAGTACCCTGTCTGCCCACAGCGGCCAATGCCAGGTGCCCCAGAGGGAGGGAACCGAACAGGTAATGATCAAGCGATCTCCCTCCTGCCATCCATCTCCATCTCTGACAGACAGAGGCTGGGGACACCGTTCCTTACCCATCCTGGCTAATAGCCATTAATGGACTTAACCTCCATGAATGTATCTAGTTCTCTTTTAAACCCTGTTCTAGTCCTAGCCTTCACAACCTCCTCAGGCAAGGAGTTCCACAGATTGACTATGCGCTGTGTGAAGAAGAACTTCCTTTTATTTGTTTTAAACCTGCTGCCCACTAATTTCATTTGGTGACCCCTAGTTCTTATATTATGGGAACAAGTAAATAACTTTTTCTTATTCACTTTCTCCACACCACTCATGATTTTATAGACCTCTATCATATCCCCCCTTAGCCTCCTCTTTTCCAAGCTGAAGAGTCCCAGTCTCTTTAATCTCTCCTCATATGGGACCCGTTCCAAACCCCTAATCATGTTAGTTGCCATTCTCTGACCCTTTTCTAATGCCAGTGTATCTTTTTTGAGATGAGGAGATGACATCTGTACGCAGTATTCCAGATGTGGGTGTCCCATGGATTTATATAAGGGCAATAAGATATTATCTGTCTTATTCTCTATCCCTTTTTTAATGATTCCTAACATCCTGTTTGCTTTTTTGACTGCCACTGCACACTGCGTGGACATCTTCAGAGAACTATCCATGATGACTCCAAGATCTCTTTCCTGATTAGTTGTAGCTAAATTAGCCCCCATCATATTGTATGTCTAGTTGGGGTTATTTTTTCCAGCGTGCATTACTTTACATTTATCCACATTACATTTCATTTGCCATATTGTTGTCCAATCACTCAGTTTGCTGAGATCTTTTTGAAGTTCTTCACAGTCTGCTTTGGTCTTAACTCCCTTGAGCAGTTTAGTATCGTCTGCAGACTTTGCCACCTCACTGTTTACCCCTTTCTCCAGATCATTTATGAATAAGTTGAATAGGATTGGTCCCAGGACTGACCCTTGGGGTACACCACTAGTTCCCCCTCTACATTCTGAAAATTTACCATTTGTTCCTACCCTTTGTTTCCTGTCTTTTAACCAGTTCTCAGTCCATGAAAGGATCTTCCCTCTTATCCCATGACAACTTAATTTACATAAGAGCCTTTGGTGAGGGACCTTGTCAAAGGCTTTCTGGAAAACTAAGTACATTATATCTACTGGATCCCCCTTGACTACATTTTTGTTGACCCCTTCAAAGAACTCTAAGGCTACGTCTACACTGGCATGATTTTGCGGAAATACTTTTAACATAAGAGTTTTTGCATTAAAGTATTTGCACAAGAGAGGTCTACACTAGCATGTGCCTTTGCACAAGAGATGTGCGTTTGCGCAAAAGCATCCGTGCCAGTGTAGACGCTCTCTTGCACAAGAAAGCTCCGATGGCCATTTTAGCCATCGAGCTTTCTTGTGCAAGAAATTAACGTTGCCTGTCTACACTTGCCTCTTGCACAAGAACAGTTGCGCAAGAGGGCTTATCCCTGAGCGAGAGCGTCAGAGTATTTGCGCAAGAAGCACTGATTTTTATTCATTAGAACGTCAGTGTTCTTGTGCAAGTACTCGCAGCCAGTGTAGACAGGTGGCAAGATTTTGTGCAAAAGCAGGTGCTTTTGCGCAAAATCTTGCCAATGTAGACACAGCCTAATAGGTTAGTAAGACATGATTTCCCTTTACAAAAACCATGTTGACTTTTCCCCAACAAATTATGTTCTTCTATGTGTCTGACAATTTTATTCTTTAGTATTGTTTCAACTAATTTGCCCAGTACTGTCGTTAGACTTACTGGTCTGTAACTGCTGGGATCGCCTCTAGAGCCCTTTTCAAATATTGGCGTTACATTAGCTATCTTCCAGTCATTGGGTACGGAAGCTGATTTAAAGGCTAGGTTACAAACCACAGTTAATAGTTCCGCAATTTCACATTTGAGTTCTTTCAGAACTCTTGGGTGAATGCCATCTGGTCCCAGTGACGTGTTACTGTTAATTTTTTCCATTAATTCCAAAACCTCCTCTAATGATACTTCAATCTGTGACAAGTCATCAATTAAGTTTATCAATTAATTCCAAAATCTCCTCTAATGACACTTCAATCTGTGAGAAGTCCTCAGATTTGTCACCTACAAAGGACGGGTCAGGTTTGGGAATCTCCCTAACATCCTCAGCCGTGAAGACTGAAGCAAAGAATTCATTTCATTTGTCCGCAATGAGTTTATCGTCTTTAAGTGTCCTTTGGTATCTCGATCGTCCAGGGGGCCCACTGGTAGTTTAGCAGGACTAAATCAAGAATTGCCTCTCCCCTTGTGGGTTCCTGTACCAGCTGCTCCAAGAAGCAGTCATTTAAGGTATCAAGAAATTTTGTCTCTGTATCTTGTCCTGAGGTGACATGTACCCAGACAATATGGGGATATTGATAGCCTCTCTAATCTCCCTTAGCATTTCATAGTCACTATCACTGTCCTGGTCAGGTGGTCGATAGATCCCTACTGTTCTATTCTTATTAGAGCAGGGAATTACTATCCATGGCGATTCTATGCAACATGTTGATTCATTTAAGATTTTTACTTCACTTAATTCTAAATTTTCTTTCACATATAGTGCCCCTCCCCCCCCGCACGACCTGTTCTGTCCTTCCGATATATGGGCAGGTGGCCCCGTGTGCTCCTGCAGCAAGCGCCAGGCGCGCCGGTCACTGCCCGCTGCTACAGAATTCCGTGCCCTTGCTCGCTTGCCTTCGGGCTGGCGGCTGCCGTCCCAACAGCTCCAGATGCTGAGGAGGTGTTTGGTGCCCCCTCCCAGTCCCAGAAAGTCCTGCGACTGCTCCTGGCTTGGCCTCTGTGCTGTCCTGTGCTAGCCGTCCTCCCTCTCCTTTTGGTCAAAGCTCTCGGTGCACCTCTCTTCTTCTGCCCCGTGCTAGTGCTCAGGAGAGACAGGTTCACCCTCCATGGTTGCTCTACCTGGGTAGCCCAGGACACAGGTCCCATGGGCCCCATGGTCAGACCCAAGAGGGAGCGTTTCTCAGCCGTGATGTGCCTGTCGCAAGAGGGCTGGGCTGGCGGAATCTCTGAACCGCTGTCCAGTGAGCCAGTGGGATCCGGGAATGCTGCAAACAGCAGCCCTGCGCCGGGGATTTCTTCCCGGGGTCCACGAGTGCTTTCTCGCTGCTCGCAAGCAGCCAGGAGACCCGGGACTCTCGCCACGCTGCCCATGTGTACGTGTCCCTAATGGTGACCGGCTTCCCACGGGCCCTGGTGCCACTTGGCTTCCGGCCCGGCTGGCACAGCCCTCAGTGTCCGAGGTGCCTTGCAGGCTGCCAGCCCTGTGCTCTGCACCCTCCTTTCCCCGAGCCTGCAACGCTCGGCACCCTCCTCACCCCGGCTCCCCAGCCCCGTGGCCGGTCTCGGGGTTAGCTGCTTTTGTTCCGCTACGGGTGCCAAAGGCTGTGGCATCCCTTTTTCCCGGGCTTGTCGACGGGAGGTTCCTCCCGGCCCCGGTGTCTGCAGCTGGAGGAGGCTGGAGAGACAGAAGAGCCCAGGGAAAGGTCCCCCACGTCCACCTCCTTGAAGTTGCAGGGAGCAGGCTGGGCCCTGAGCCCCGTCCCCGCGCAGCCCCTGATAATGAGCTGTTGTCTCGTGCAGCATTCAGAACTAAGTAAGCATGAAAAATCGGAACAATGGCAAAGTAGTTCGGGAACAGCAAAGCCCCTTGTTTGACAAGGCTAATTCCGCCCCCCAGCCTCATTTTCTTTCACTCAGCCCCCCAGCCCCCTCTCCTCCTTTATTAAATGGAGTAGCTTTTCTTGGGGCAAGGCCTGGTTTCCTTTCCCCCTCGCTGCCCCTCTGTTCCCATGTCATTTGGAGAGTTAATCTCCCGGGCAGGAAACGCCCTTCCTTTCACTCGCTCTGCTGCCTTTGCCATGGGGCTCTTTAATTGGGGCTGGGGCTGGCCCAGCGCTGGAGCCCCGGACCCCAAGGAGGAAGCAGGTTGTTTTTGTTTCACGAGCCAAATGCCCCCGCCCGCCCTCCGCAGCATCGCTAAGCCAGGGCCAGTCTCATACGCTCTCAGGCTGGGCAGGGGGCAAAGCAGCTGAGCAGGCCTCGTGCCCTGGCTCATTGGGAAAGAAGGTACCTGGGAAGGAGCAGGGACGCCGCACAAGCGCCAGGGCAAGTCTGGCTTGGAAGGGAGTCGCTGGGCCTGAGTCCGCGGAGCCTTGTGCCTCTTGCCACCAGCAGCTGTGGAACTGGGTTGGGAGCTGGGCGCTGGCTGCAGCTCAGCGGGGCTGCCACTGGGCGCTGGCTGCAGCTCAGGGGGGCTGCCACTGGGCACTGGCTGCAGCTCAGGGGGGCTGCCACTGGGCGCTGGCTGCAGCTCAGCAGGGCTGCCACTGGGCACTGGCTGCAGCTCAGGGGGGCTGCCACTGGGCGCTGGCTGCAGCTCAGCGGGGCTGCCACTGGGCGCTGGCTGCAGCTCAGCGGGGCTGCCACTGGGCACTGGCTGCAGCTCAGCGGGGCTGCCACTGGGCTCTGGCTGCAGCTCAGGGGGGCTGCCACTGGGCGCTGGCTGCAGCTCAGCGGGGCTGCCACTGGGCACTGGCTGCAGCTCAGTGGGGCTGCCACTGGGCGCTGGCTGCAGCTCAGCGGGGCTGCCACTGGGCGCTGGCTGCAGCTCAGGGGGGCTGCCACTGGGCGCTGGCTGCAGCTCAGCGGGGCTGCCACTGGGCGCTGGCTGCAGCTCAGCGGGGCTGCCACTGGGCGCTGGCTGCAGCTCAGCGGGGCTGCCACTGGGCACTGGCTGCAGCTCAGCGGGGCTGCCACTGGGCGCTGGCTGCAGCTCAGCGGGGCTGCCACTGGGCACTGGCTGCAGCTCAGCGGGGCTGCCACTGGGCACTGGCTGCAGCTCAGCGGGGCTGCCACTGGGCACTGGCTGCAGCTCAGCGGGGCTGCCACTGGGCACTGGCTGCAGCTCAGGGGGGCTGCCACTGGGCACTGGCTGCAGCTCAGCGGGGCTGCCACTGGGCACTGGCTGCAGCTCAGGGGGGCTGCCACTGGGCACTGGCTGCAGCTCAGCGGGGCTGCCACTGGGCACTGGCTGCAGCTCAGCGGGGCTGCCACTGGGCTCTGGCTGCAGCTCAGGGGGGCTGCCACTGGGCGCTGGCTGCAGCTCAGGGGGGCTGCCACTGGGCGCTGGCTGCAGCTCAGCGGGGCTGCCACTGGGCTCTGGCTGCAGCTCAGCGGGGCTGCCACTGGGCACTGGCTGCAGCTCAGCGGGGCTGCCACTGGGCACTGGCTGCAGCTCAGCGGGGCTGCCACTGGGCACTGGCTGCAGCTCAGCGGGGCTGCCACTGGGCACTGGCTGCAGCTCAGCGGGGCTGCCACTGGGCACTGGCTGCAGCTCAGGGGGGCTGCCACTGGGCACTGGCTGCAGCTCAGGGGGGCTGCCACTGGGCGTTGGCTGCAGCTCAGCGCGGCTGCCACTGGACACTGGCTGCAGCTCAGGGGGGCTGCCACTGGGCACTGGCTGCAGCTCAGTGGGGCTGCCACTGGGCACTGGCTGCAGCTCAGCGGGGCTGCCACTGGGCACTGGCTGCAGCTCCGGGGGGGCTGCCACTGGGCACTGGCTGCAGCTCAGCGGGGCTGCCACTGGGCACTGGCTGCAGCTCAGGGGGGCTGCCACTGGGTGTTGGCTGCAGCTCAGCGGGGCTGCCACTGGGCACTGGCTGCAGCTCAGTGGGGCTGCCACTGGGCACTGGCTGCAGCTCAGTGGGGCTGCCACTGGGCACTGGCTGCAGCTCAGCAGGGCTGCCACTGGGCGCTGGCTGCAGCTCAGGGGGGGCTGCCACTGGGCACTGGCTGCAGCTCAGGGGGGCTGCCACTGGGCACTGGCTGCAGCTCAGGGGGGCTGCCACTGGGCACTGGCTGCAGCTCAGGGGGGCTGCCACTGGGCACTGGCTGCAGCTCAGGGGGGCTGCCACTGGGCATTGGCTGCAGCTCAGGGGGGCTGCCACTGGGCGCTGGCTGCAGCTCAGGGGGGCTGCCACTGGGCACTGGCTGCAGCTCAGCGGGGCTGCCACTGGGCGCTGGCTGCAGCTCAGGGGGGGCTGCCACTGGGCACTGGCTGCAGCTCAGTGGGGCTGCCACTGGGCACTGGCTGCAGCTCAGGGGGGCTGCCACTGGGCGCTGGCTGCAGCTCAGGGGGGCTGCCACTGGGCACTGGCTGCAGCTCAGCGGGGCTGCCACTGGGCACTGGCTGCAGCTCAGGGGGGCTGCCACTGGGCACTGGCTGCAGCTCAGGGGGGCTGCCACTGGGCATTGGCTGCAGCTCAGGGGGGCTGCCACTGGGCGCTGGCTGCAGCTCAGGGGGGCTGCCACTGGGCACTGGCTGCAGCTCAGGGGGGCTGCCACTGGGCGCTGGCTGCAGCTCAGGGGGGCTGCCACTGGGCTCTGGCTGCAGCTCAGGGGGGCTGCCCACTGGGCACTGGCTGCAGCTCAGGGGGGCTGCCACGGGGCGCTGGCTGCAGCTCAGTGGGGCTGCCACGGGGCGCTGGCTGCAGCTCAGGGGGGCTGCCACGGGGCACTGGCTGCAGCTCAGCGGGGCTGCCACTGGGCACTGGCTGCAGCTCAGCGGGGCTGCCACTGGGCACTGGCTGCAGCTCAGCGGGGCTGCCACTGGGCACTGGCTGCAGCTCAGGGGGGCTGCCACTGGGCACTGGCTGCAGCTCAGGGGGGCTGCCACTGGGCGTTGGCTGCAGCTCAGCGGGGCTGCCACTGGGCACTGGCTGCAGCTCAGCGGGGCTGCCACTGGGCACTGGCTGCAGCTCAGTGGGGCTGCCACTGGGCACTGGCTGCAGCTCAGCGGGGCTGCCACTGGGCACTGGCTGCAGCTCAGCGGGGCTGCCACTGGGCGCTGGCTGCAGCTCAGGGGGGGCTGCCACTGGGCACTGGCTGCAGCTCAGGGGGGCTGCCACTGGGCACTGGCTGCAGCTCAGGGGGGCTGCCACTGGGCATTGGCTGCAGCTCAGGGGGGCTGCCACTGGGCGCTGGCTGCAGCTCAGGGGGGCTGCCACTGGGCACTGGCTGCAGCTCAGCGGGGCTGCCACTGGGCGCTGGCTGCAGCTCAGGGGGGCTGCCACTGGGCACTGGCTGCAGCTCAGTGGGGTTGCCACTGGGCACTGGCTGCAGCTCAGCGGGGCTGCCACTGGGCGCTGGCTGCAGCTCAGGGGGGGCTGCCACTGGGTACTGGCTGCAGCTCAGGGGGGCTGCCACTGGGCGCTGGCTGCAGCTCAGGGGGGCTGCCACTGGGCGCTGGCTGCAGCTCAGGGGGGCTGCCACTGGGCATTGGCTGCAGCTCAGGGGGGCTGCCACTGGGCGCTGGCTGCAGCTCAGGGGGGCTGCCACTGGGCACTGGCTGCAGCTCAGGGGGGGCTGCCACTGGGCACTGGCTGCAGCTCAGGGGGGGCTGCCACGGGGCGCTGGCTGCAGCTCAGTGGGGCTGCCACGGGGCGCTGGCTGCAGCTCAGGGGGGCTGCCACGGGGCACTGGCTGCAGCTCAGCGGGGCTGCCACGGGGCACTGGCTGCAGCTCAGGGGGGCTGCCACTGGGCACTGGCTGCAGCTCAGCGGGGCTGCCACTGGGCACTGGCTGCAGCTCAGGGGGGGCTGCCACTGGGCACTGGCTGCAGCTCAGGGGGGCTGCCACTGGGCACTGGCTGCAGCTCAGGGGGGCTGCCACTGGGCATTGGCTGCAGCTCAGGGGGGCTGCCACTGGGCACTGGCTGCAGCTCAGGGGGGCTGCCACTGGGCTCTGGCTGCAGCTCAGGGGGGCTGCCACTGGGCTCTGGCTGCAGCTCAGGGGGGCTGCCCACTGGCGTCTGCGCAGAATCCGGCCGCTTGGCGCTGGCGGGAACCAGTTCCCACAGCCGGGATGCTCCCCACCTCAGTCTGGGTTGATACGGCAGCACCTGGGAGCCCCGCTCCAGGCCCTGCGCCCCACTGGCCTAGGTGCTGTGTGCTAGGCCAGGGCCGCTGCTGCCCGAGGCGGGGTGGGGGTGGGGGGGCAGTTACTGGGTTACGCTTGTTTCTCAGCGAAAGCCTTTGGCCATCACAACTTGAGACAAAATGAAAATGTGCACGGGGGGGGGGGCTGTTTTTCCATCCCCCCAAGTGTTTTAATCTGGTGAAATGTTTCCAGCAGCTGCCGTGTTGCGGCGTCTCCCTTTGTGTGGGGCCTGCCCTGTCACCCAACACCAGAGAGCGGCTCAAGCTCCCCGGCTACAGCTGCCTGGGTCAGACCGGGGCCTGCCCGGCCTTCGCGCGCCAGGCCTTTGGGGCGTCCTGAGCCACAGTAGCCCCGGCGGCAGGTCCCCGTGAGCTCTCGCTCTGCCAGCCCCCGCCAGCCCCTCCCCCAGGCGGAGGCAGTCTGAAAGCCGCAAGAAGGAGCAAAAGTCTCGCGGCTCGGAGCACTCCCAGCCCCTGGCGTTCACACCCCCAGCCCCTGGCGTTCACACCCCCAGCCCCTGGCGTTCACACTCCCAGCCCCTGGCGTTCACACCCCCAGCCCCTGGCGTTCACACCCCGCGCCCGGCGCAGAGCTGGAACTCAGCTGTGGCGACAGCTCCCAGGGGAAGGTGGCCGGAGCCAGGCCCTGATCAGGCAGATCTTGCAGCGCAGCGGGTCGGCAGCTTGCCTTGCCACGCCGACCAGCAGAGAGGCACAGCCGTTCCGTGGCCAGGGCGGGCGGTGAAGAGCCAGGAGACGCCCAGGCTGTTCCTGACACTGCCACTGACCTGCAGCATGTGGGGCCTGGGGCTTCTCCATTCCGTTCTCCTCCCGCCCTTTTTCTCTCGGCTCTTGCGCTGCCTCCTGCTGCGTGTGCAAGGCCCGCGAGCCTCTAGCGACGGGCTGTGGGCGCGGCGTGCTCTCTCCACGGGCCTAGCGCAGGCGCCTGTAACGCGGCCAACGGCGGGAAGAGGGATCTGACGCGGCCTGCTGTGGTAGGACGTCCCTGCCGGGAACAAGCCGCCTCCCGGAGTGAGGAGCGACGCTGAAAGCGCCTTGGCGCTGCTGGAGCCCCTGTTGCGCCACGTCAGTGCCCGTGGGGTCGCGCCGCGCAGCGGGACGCACTCGTTCAGGACTCTAGCGCACAGAGCGCGAGGCGCGCGTGGCGGACGGGGCCCACCAGCACACGCTGTGGGGGGAGGAGAAGGGCTTTTGTCTTGGAACGAAGGTTGCACGACCTCGCAACGTTGGCACAGAAATGGGTCGCTTTTTCTCGTGAAAACATGGTCTCTTGATTCACGGTGATGGGCCAGCGCCCTGACACTTGCAGTGTGATGGGACTGTCTAGAGCGGGGGGGCTTGACCTGTGTTTCCTTGTGCCCCCCACTTCCCATCATGCCACCCAGCTCCATGGCCTGCCTGTGCCACAACAACTGGTTTTCTGACTATAAAAGGCAGGGCCAGTGCTAGGGGCCAGGAAAGAGAGTGATTGCGTGGGTCCCTCCGAAGCTACTACCTTTGGCTTCAGCCTGGGGTGGAAGAGCTAAGGGCCCCAGGACCCACCCCCTGTGCTGGGGCTTCAGCTTTCTGTCCTGGCCCCAGCGTGGCCAACTCTGTCCCTGCTTCAGAGGGGAGCCGAGTTGGTCTGTAACCAGAAAAACTGAAAAAACAACCAATAGTCTTGCAGCACCTTAACGACTAACGAAACATGCAGACGGCAGCACGAGCTTTCGTGGGCACAGCCCACTGCTTCAGACGACCGGCGTTATTAACGGTCCAGTTTCTAAATAAACAGGAGACGTTGGGGAGAGAAGGAAACGGGGGGGGGGGGGGATAGTCAATTGGAGCCTCTGTGCTACATGAAGCTGATAGAGAAGGTGCGAATTGTTCTTAAGACCCATTGTTTGGGTTTTGTGTCAGTAGGATGTGGACTGTTGTGACCGTCCAGCCAGTGCCGCTGTTCATACCTCTGTGATAGGAATGACGCGAAGTTCTAAGGCTTCCCTGTGGAACTGGCCTGAAACAACACCCTGACTGAGATCCAGCAGCCCCCCCTTCCCAACACACACACCCGCTCAGCCCTCCAGGGCCCCACAAGCCAGTCTGAGTCAGGGATGTGATGCAGAAAGGGGGTGATGGGCAAGAGGTCAGGATCACAGTGACCCATTCTGGCCTAAAAATCCTCTGCAGTTCTTCAGGAATCCTGCAGAGCACCCTATGGGAGCTAGGTTCAAAACACGCCCCGGGAACTGGGGCACAGGGTGACCTGTGCTGGTGTGACAGGTGTGCATAACCCGCGCTGGGCCAGGAGGGCTTCATGCCCTGTGGGCAGAGGAAGTCCCGCCCCCGCAGCCACACTGGGCATGCTCCAAGGGCTGGAGCAGCATAAAAGGGAGCAGCGCAGTTCAGTCTGGGCTGGATGCTGGAGAGGAAGGAGCCTCTAGAGGAGCTCCAGAGGCGGAACAGCCAGAAACACAGACGATGGGAGCCGGAGACCCAGGAGAGGGTACTGGGCTCCCAGACCCCGCGGAACTGCAGGAGACTGACGCTGGAGAACCAGAGGGCCCGAGACTCCGCATCTGGTAGGAAGCGACCCAGGGAGGGTGCACAAATCGTATCTCCCACCCAAGTGCGCTCAGAGTCCAATGGTATCTCCCACCCAAGTGCGCTCGGAGTCCAATGGTATCTCCCCCCCAAGTGCGCTCAGAGTCCAATGGTATCTCCCCCCCAAGTGCGCTCGGAGTCCAATGGTATCTCCCACCCAAGTGCGCTCGGAGTCCAATGGTATCTCCCACCCAAGTGCGCTCAGAGTCCAATGGTATCTCCCCCCCAAGTGCGCTCAGAGTCCAATGGTATCTCCCCCCCAAGTGCGCTCAGAGTCCAATGGTATCTCCCACCCAAGTGCACTCGGAGTCCAATGGTATCTCCCACCCAAGTGCACTCGGAGTCCAATGGTATCTCCCCCCCAAGTGCGCTCGGAGTCCAATGGTATCTCCCCCCCAAGTGCGCTCGGAGTCCAATGGTATCTCCCCCCCAAGTGCGCTCGGAGTCCAATGGTATCTCCCCCCCAAGTGCGCTCGGAGTCCAATGGTATCTCCCACCCAAGTGCGCTCGGAGTCCAATGGTATCTCCCACCCAAGTGCGCTCGGAGTCCAATGGTATCTCCCACCCAAGTGCACTCGGAGTCCAATGGTATCTCCCCCCCAAGTGCGCTCGGAGTCCAGTGGTATCTCCCACCCAAGTGCGCTCGGAGTCCAATGGTATCTCCCCCCCAAGTGCGCTCGGAGTCCAATGGTATCTCCCACCCAAGTGCACTCGGAGTCCAGTGGTATCTCCCACCCAAGTGCGCTCGGAGTCCAATGGTATCTCCCCCCCAAGTGCGCTCGGAGTCCAATGGTATCTCCCCCCCAAGTGCGCTCGGTGTATTGCGGTCGGAGTCCCCGCGCTCTGCCACTAGCAGGTGGAGCCGGGGTGCCAGGCTACTGCCCCAAACCTATGACGCCAGCCATTGAGCTGTGCCGCCCTGAACTGAGGGCTGCGTTATTGACTCTAACCATTAGCCTGTGCTACCCTGATCCCAAGGGCTGTGTTAAAGACCATGGCCGTTGGGCTGCACTGCCTGGGGACGAGGCGTGCTTGTGGCGTGACCCTGGAAGTCGAGGAAGGGCAGCGCCGGCACACAGGGGCAGGCAGGGTGGAGTGTCTGAATGGCTGAGAGGAGGCAGAACTGTGCCTGGCACCGCCTCCCCATCCGCACCCAAAGGGGCTTAGCGGCCCCATCCGCACCCAAAGGGGCTTAGCGGCCCCATCCGCACCCAAAGGCTTCACGGAGCAGCGCTCGGGGCCCAGCGCCGGGGTTATCCCTTGGGCACCTGCAGGAAAAGTGGCTCCAAGGCGCGCGCTTGGCCGCTGTCTGCCCCCCCATGGCGGGTACCACGGAGGGGAGCGTGGCCGCTGTCTGCCCCCCCATGGTGGGGTACCACGGAGGAGAGCGTGGCCGCGGTCTGCCCCCCCATGGCGGGGTACCACGGAGGGGAACGTGGCCGCTGTCTGCCCCCCCATGGCGGGTACCACGGAGGAGAGCGTGGCCGTGGTCTGCCCCCCCATGGCGGGGTACCACGGAGGGGAACGTGGCCGCTGTCTGCCCCCCCATGGCGGGTACCACGGAGGGGAGCGTGGCCGCTGTCTGCCCCCCCATGGCGGGGTACCACGGAGGAGAGCGTGGCCGCTGTCTGCCCCCCCATGGCGGGGTACCACGGAGGAGAGCGTGGCCGCGGTCTGCCCCCCCATGGCGGGGTGCGCTGGAGGTGCTGGTAGCGAAGGCACCTGGCTGTCCTTGCCCATCCCGGAGGCCGTGAGGAGAGGGTTAACCCATCCCCAGGTTCTTGGCTCTGACGTCAGGCTCTCCAGCTCCCCGCCTCCCCGTCAGTGGCCTGAATAGGGAATTAGCTTTGCCTGCGCTCAGACCTCTTAATTAGCTATTCTTTTTGCTCGGCTTGGGAAGAGGAGGGGCACAGGGAGCCCCTCCGCCCCCCACCCCCCGCCAGGCTCTGGCCCTTCTCCTGGAGCAGGCAACAAAGGAGGCCAGCAGGCAGTGCCCTCGGAGGGCGCTGGAGACGCCAGGGCCTGTCAAAGCGCGTTTCCCACCTTCCTGGCGGAGACAGGCCGCCCTCATTGGGCTGCACATCCAGTCGCCGCGGCTCCGAGCCTGGGAAGGGGTGTGGTGCGGGGGCCGGGCAGCAGGGGCGGGCGCGCCCAGACAGTCGCCTCCATGGGGAGAAAGGCCGCCGCGTGGGCTCCGGGCGGCACGTAACGAGGCCAGGCGGGTGGGGCCCGGAGCCAGGCGGCCAGCGCAGAGGAGTCGCGCAGGGAAGGGCCCGGCGTCTCGATGTCACTCTCTCCCTCGGCTCGCCCGGGCTGCTGGAGCCTGCCACAGCACCGCGTGCAGACGCAGCTCTCAGCCCTGGGCAGGCCAACGCACTCCCACCGTCACGCCCCCAGAGCCAGGAAAGGCCCCCGAAGGCGCTGGAGTGGGAGGAGGTGCCGGCCGGGGCGGGGGAGCCACAGGAGATGCCCATGGTTGAGGAAGAAGCAAGTTTCGCCTGTGGGCAGGGCAGGGCGTGTCCAGGCCCCGCCCTGAGATGTGCCACGGCGCTGCCAGGCCAAAGGGTGGGACGGGGAACCGGAGACACAGGGCTGGCCTGGGCCACACGGCAGATCAGCAGTAGCCTGGGAGCAGGAGCCACGGGATTCGATTGATTCCGTTTGCAAGGCGGCCCTGAGGCACGGCCGGCTGCCGGAGCGCACGGGCCTGGCTCCTAGCACTGAGGGCGGGGCGGGGCGAGCTCTCCCAGGGAGCCCAGGGCTGTCGGAGCAGACGGCTCGTCTTCCAGGTGCATGTGAAAAGCTCCACCTCTGGGCGCCCGGTGCCCTGGGAACACCCAGCCCGCGTCCCGGTGCCCTGGGAACACCCAGCCCGTGTCCCGGTGCCCTGGGAACACCCAGCCCGCGTCCCGGTGCCCTGGGAACACCCAGCCCGCGTCCCGGTGCCCTGGGAACACCCAGCCCGTGTCCCGGTGCCCGGGGAACACCCAGCCCGCGTCCCGGTGCCCGGGGAACACCCAGCCCACGTCCCGGTGCCCTGGGAACACCCAGCCCGCGTCCCGGTGCCTGCCCGGCAGCTGAGCGTGGCTGGCGCCGGCCGTGGGTGCTACAGGGCTCGTGCTCTCTGCCCTGCACGTCGGCAGGTGTCGGAGGCGCCAGGCCATGCCGTGGCCACGCTCCTCTCCACGAGGCAACCCGGGCCGCACGTTGCTGTTTCCAAGGCACATCTGTGCAGTCGTCTTGCCCAGGCCTGCCCATGTGGGGCGTGGGGTGGGGTCAAAGGGAGCAACTGCCCTATTCCCGGCACTTCTAACGGCCTCCAGGCTCCTTCCCACCCTGCCACGTCTGGGACAGCACCCTGGGCCCTTTAAATCACCACCGGAGCACCGTGCGGTGCACTCCGGGCAGCTCCAAGGGCTGCGGGGGGCTGGCGTGGTGCACTCCGGGCAGCTCCAAGGGCAGTGGGGGGCTGGCGTGGTGCACTCCGGGCAGCTCCAAGGGCTGCGGGGGGCTGGCGTGGTGCACTCCGGGCAGCTCCAAGGGCAGTGGGGGGCTGGCGTGGTGCACTCCGGGCACTCCTTACCATTAGAACTAGGGGTCACCAGATGAAATTAATTGGCAGCAAGTTTAAAACAAACAAAAGGTGCAATGCATAATCAACCTGTGGAACTCCTTGCCAGAGGAAGACCAGGACATTAACAGGGTTCAAAAAAGAGCGAGATAGATTCCTGGAGGTTAGGTCCATCACTGGCTATTAGCCAGGATGAGCAGGGAGGGTGCCCTGGCCTCTGTTTGTCAGAAGCTGGAAATGGCCGACAGGGGAGGGACCACGTGATTCCCTGTTCGGTTCCCTCCCTCCGGGGCACCTGGCGCTGGCCACTGTGGGCGACAGGACCCCGGGCTGGCTGGCCTTTGGTCTGACCCAGTCTGGCCGTTCTTCTGGTCTTCACCAGCATGGCAGTAACAAGGGCCAGTTTGTGTTGAATTACTTGATGAACAATCCCACAGACAAGCCCGTTGCTGAACAGCAGAGCCGGGCGTCGTGAGCACGTGTCTTTCAGCAGCGTGTGGCGGCCCCAGCCGAGAAGGGCTCCGGGGCGCACAGCTAGGAAAGGAGCCCAGTAAAAGCAAGGGACGAGGCGGGCTGGCGGGGTGGGAGCAGTGAGTGCGAACGGTCGGCTTGGGGAAGATTTTCAGAGCACCTATGGATTTGGGCTCACGAGTCCCACGGACCAAATGGACCAGTGGCTGAGCAATCGCTTAGAGGCTTTCAAAGGCCTCTCCTGCAGCAAAGGCAGAGTCCGGCCCCACCAGCACCAGAGCTGCCCGGGAGGCGGAAGCACGGGCGGCCTCGGGAACAGCTCCCGAGGGGCGGGGCTCACGCCAGCCCGGCCCTGGCCCCAGGCGCCCGTCCAAGCAGCAGGCACACCAGGACGTGCACGACGGCTCCCGCGCTCTTGGAAAAGGGAGAGACACTTGAATAGCAGCCGAAGGCTCCGACCCGGCCACCGGGGACCACAGGGGATGGAGACTAAAGGCACGTGGGAGGCATGAGGCCAGGGAGCAGGTGCAGAGGCCGGGGGAAGAACGGGCGCGTGAGGCAGCATGCGAGGGCGGCACGGAGGAGCTCTGCTGGCATGGTAGCTCCAGGAGCTCTGAAGACTGAGGGGGCACGATAGAAACCAGGGCGGAAACGGTTCCCCCGCCATGGGGGGTCACAGCGCGGGCTCCTTTGCAAAGTGCTGCCAGGATGGGAGAGCGGGCGGCGCGGGGCTCGCTCAGCGGGGCTCAGGCACAGAGCTAAACGGGTGACCGTGAGGACGTGTGACCGTCACGGGTCTGGGCGTGGCGGGCAGAAAGCAGCAAGCCGGGTGCCTGTCTCCGTACCCAAGGCTGTTCTGATGCGTTGGCCGCATGCCCCTCCCTCCTAGTGCCAGTCGCCCGGTGTCAGGTTACCGAGTTTGAGGGAAGCAGCCAGATCGCTGCTGCACCCATAGGTGGGGTGTTGGCCCCAGAAATGGTATAAAAGGGGCCATGTGGGGTGTTGACTAGAAGCTCACTGTCTGATAGTCCTATGTACGCTGTTCCTGTGAGTGTATAATGTCTGTGTGTGGAGTTAGGAGTCTGGAATCTGTGTAGATACTGAATATTTCTCTGCATGTGGTTGAGCATTGGGCAGAGCCGGGCCTATGGACAGGCTGATTAGCGAGGCCCTGTGGGACAATGGCACTCAATGGGCCAAGGACACACCTCAAGAATGAGGGTGACTCACACCTAAAGGCTACCAGCAGGGAACACAGGAATAAGCCGTGGGCCAGGTGACCTGCTGTAGCCAAGAAGAGACCAGGAAGGAGGGATAAAGATGCCACATGGCTGACTCCATCTTGGTCTTCAGCTCAGCACTTCATCCCAAAGGCAGCAGTGCAGGGATCAAAGAGCCAGGAAGAACTGTGGACCCATCCTGATCCTAGGATGCGCAACAAGGACTTTTGAGCCAGCAGCTGTAACGTCTCTGCTAGAGCCTGCATCGAGGACTGGGAGATTCGGTGCATGTAACGTACTATCCTTTAACAACCTCACTCTCATGCTTTTCTTCATTGTAATAATAAACCTTTAGATATAGATTCTAAAGGATTGGCCCAGCGTGATTTGTGGGTAAGGTCCAGAGGGTAAATTGACCAGGGATCTGTGGCTGGTTTCTTGGAACCGGACAGAACTTGTTCGGGGTAGGTGGGATTGGGTGCTAGGACCCCCCACCTGTGTATAGGCCCGGGGCCATCTGGGGCACGGATATTGCTGGGGCGTCGGAGGGGTTTTGCTCGGGAGGCTTCAGGCAGGCAGCTGAAGCGCTCTGTGGGACTGGTTTGTGGCCTGTTTGGAGAGGTCACCAGTCTGGGGGCTGTAAGGAGCCCGGATTTGAGCAATTCGCCCTGAGCGGACGCCCTCAGCTGTGCCCAGACCCGGCCCGGCCCATCACACCCAGCGAGATTCCGGGGCCTTGGCTGTGGCAAACTCATTCGTCCTGCTCAGGAGTTTCCCGCTGCTCTGTGGCCCGGGCCGGGTTCCGTGTCCCCCCAGCGCAGGGGACTGTGCTTGGGGCCTGCCGAGGTCCTTCCCGCTCTCTCGCCCGCACTTGGCGCAGCGACCGCCCCGGTGCAGGGCAGGCCCAGGCGGCTGTCCCGTCGGAGCAGGGTGGCCCGGCCCAGGCGGCTCTCGCGCCGCACGCCTGCAGGCAGGCTCCCCGGGCCCTGCCATCTCCTCAGGAGCGCTGCTGGGCCTCTCCTCGGCTCCGTGGCTAATGTTCAGGGAGGCAGGCGCGGGAGCATGACTGACAACAGCTGCCGTCGCCGCCTGGTTGTAATCTTAGCTTGGATTGGATTTGGGGGATATAGCGCTTGCTTAAAAATAAGAAACCGGCTAGACTTGGGTTCAAGCTTCATTGGTAAATCTGGGAGCAAAGAAATTGCTCGCTCCTCCTCCACACACGGCACGATGCCTGAGCGGCGTCTCTGGGCCCGGCAAGAGGCAGTGTGGCCTAGTGACTGAAGCTCGGACCCAGGGCAAAGGGCTTTTGTTCCTGGCTTTGCCACTGGCCCAGCACGTGTCCCGGGGCACATCATTAATGGCTGTGACGGGCGGCTGAGGGAGCCACCCACCCTTGTGCAGGGCTCTGCGGGCAGGGTGTCCTGGTACAGCAAGGTCGGGCTTCGGAGGAGCTGGGCTGTGTCCCCAGCGGGGGCCTTGGGCGCGCCCTTCGCTGCCCTGAGCCTCGTCTCCCCGGCCGTAGCATGGTGACGGCACTGGCTCGCTCGGGCCTCCAGAGGAGCTGGCGAGTTCTGTGGCGGGTGCCTCTGTCCCCCACGTCCCAGACACAGGCTGTGCCCCGACTCCCAGCCAGGCCTCTCCGCTCCGGCTGGCTGCCTTTCTGCGGCCTGCGGCGGGCGTGAAGGGGGGATCCCGCGGACGCTGCTGGGTTGACACAGGGCTGGGATTGCTCAACCTGAATGCGGCACCTCGCTGGCGGCGGATTGCAGCGGGATTTGGGTCCTTCGCGCATCCCAGCCTCTCTGCTTCTGGGCATTTCCACTGCGCTTTGGAGCCAAGGGACGGTGGACTCAAACGGCTGGGGAGCTCGCATTGGCACGGCCCTGCCACGAGAGCCCACGGGGGTGAAACCTGAGCTCACGAAGGGTGCGAAGTCAGTGGAAAAATGACCTGTCACTTCAGAGGGCGCTGGGTCTGTCCCCGTGGCAAGGGGGCTGCATGGAGCCTCGCGGGTTCCGCACCATCTCCTGGGGTGACAGAGCTGGGCGGCCATGGGGCAAGCCGGCCCTCGCCTTGCAGACGGCAGCGCCACGAAGAACGTGGGGCGGGCAGGCAGCCACGCTGTGCACACCTCATGGAGAAGTTTTGGCTTCAGGCTAGAACCCAGAGTGTCTGGCTGCCGAGGGGGCTCTGGAGCCAGCGCCGGAATCCAGGTGCCATTGGGTTTGGCTGTGCGCTTGTTCTCCCTGCGGCTGCCCCTACCCTGCGCACACAGCTGGCGCCGCAGCCCTGGGGCGAGCCGTTCCGGTACGCAGGCACCCGGCCAGGCTCGGCGGCGAGGCGCTTTGGGACCCGCACCCGGGCAGCGTGAGTGGCGCAGCATGGTCGGTGGCAGGACTGTCCTCTGCCCCCGAGGCTGGCCAAGGCAGCCCCTCCTACTCGCCATGAACGAGTTACGTCCGGTCCTCCTGCCGTCTCCAGGAGAGGCCAGCACGTGCTACCCTTTGGGGGCGTCGGGGGGGGACCCAGAGGGCCACGTGACCCTGCAGCCCAGGGAAGGGCTCAGGCAACCCCTCTTCGCTCAAGGCCTTGACTCTCCCTAGCCCTGCTCCCCCCCCACTTTTCCCACCCCACCCGACCTCATCCCCCATCCAAGGTGGCCTACGGGCCGAGCGGGGCTGGGGGTGGAAGTGTTTGGGGCATGTGGCCCCTCGTGCCCCGCTCTCCTGGGTATGGGGCTCTCCTGGGACGGGTGCCAGTGGGGTGTGGTTGCGCGGGTGCTCTGTGGCCAGCTCTTAGGGGACTGGGCTTCTTCGGGGAGCCGAGCCTCGCCCCAGGCCTCTGACAAGGCTTACGTCTCCCGCCCCTCCCAGTGCCAGTGCGGACTCTCCCTGCAGGAGGAAGGGCCGTGGCCTGGCCTGGCCGGCCCGCTGGGCTCCTTCGGGTGAGGGCCAGGCTCGGCGAGGGCATGCAGGAGGCAGGCTTGGCTCGTGGCCTTGCATCTTGTTTTCAGAGTCTGTGGGGCAGAGGGGCCCTGGAGGGGGTGCTCCTGGAGGTCTCACTGTTCGGGCCCACGGCCAGCTGGGGGAGAGGCAGCTGCGGACTCCCAGGTCACCCTGTGCTTGCCCTGAAGATTTTTCTGACCGGCGCAGGAGAAGGCCTTGGGCCCGGCCCTTCCACTGTGCCCAGGCCTGGCACGCTGGCATTCCTGCCACCCGCCGGCAGCCAGGCAGCGCCCGAGCCAAGAGCCGGGAGCTCAGGGTCTGTCCTACTGGTGCCCAGCGAGTGTGGCCCGGGGGGCGGCCTGACCGGGAGGGCTGGGGACCTGGGCAGCCCAGAGATGGGCCAATGGCAGGGTAATGGGCAGACGGATGCCTCCCCCGTGCAGGGTGCCTCAGCCTTTCCCATCCCCCACCCGCCTCCCCTCCACAAATCCCCTCTCCCATCCCCCCCACCGCAGCGGCCTGTCCCCCTCCCTTCCCTGGTAGCCCAAAACGAGACCCTGGCCTCCGCTAGCTTCCCGGGCACCAGCCCGGCTCCCGGGAGGTGGGGAAGGGGCACCGAGCGTCTCCATCCCACCTTCTCCGGGCTGGGGCACCTGGCCGGGGGGACGTCCGTTTGGCACGAGGGAGAACGGCCGCTGCTGGAGCTGCGCTTGGCCGGCCCCTGGGCCGCCATCGCTTTGGCCCTTGGCGCGCAAGGGCATCCCTGGCCCTGCCTGCTCTGGTCTCTGCTCCCCGCCCCTCGGAGCCCTGGACCCCTGGGGGGGCTGCCCCAGCGGGAAGCTCGAAGTGCGATTCAACACGGCCACCTCAGAGCTTGGGCGGCTGCCCCGTGGTGCCTCCGCGGAGGACAGAGCCCAGGGCCAGGCCGACACGGTCCCAGCGGCCTGGGGGAGCACTGCCCAGCGAGGTGGGGGGCCAGAGGGCTGGGCTCCCATCACGCAGCAGCCGAGGGGTTCTGCTGTGCATAGCAAGATTGCTAACGGGGCTGGCGTGCTCCCATGGTTACTAACCAAACATTGGCCACCCTGCGTCTGAGTCACCGTTGGTTTGCCCAGCCTGGTTCTAGCTGCGTGGGACGTGGCTGGCTCTCGCATGGGCCGGCTCCCCACGCCACATGGCTGGTAGCCAGTAAGTGGCCACTGCGGCAGGGTGTGGCCTTGCAGGGGGTGTGGCCATTGCGGCAGGGTGTGGCCTTGCAGGGGGTGTGGCCATTGCGGCAGGGTGTGGCCCTGCAGAGGAGCGTGACCGTTGCAGCAGGGCGTGGCCATTGAGGCAGGGTGTGGCCCTGCAGAGGAGCGTGGCCCTTGTAGCAGGGCGTGGCCATTGCGGCAGGGTGTGGCCTTGCAGGGGGTGTGGCCATTGAGGCAGGGTGTGGCCTTGCAGGGGGTGTGGCCATTGCGGCAGGGTGTGGCCCTGCAGAGGAGCGTGGCCGTTGTAGCAGGGTGTGGCCATTGCGGCAGGGTGTGGCCCTGCAGAGGAGCGTGGCCGTTGTAGCAGGGTGTGGCCATTGCGGCAGGGTGTGGCCTTGCAGGGGGTGTGGCCATTGTGGCAGGGTGTGGCCTTGCAGAGGAGCGTGGCCGTTGCAGCAGGGCGTGGCCACTGCGGCAGGGTGTGGCCTTGCAGGGGGTGTGGCCATTGCGGCAGGGTGTGGCCCTGCAGAGGAGCGTGGCCGTTGTAGCAGAGTGTGGCCATTGCGGCAGGGTGTGGCTTTGCAGGGGGTGTGGCCATTGCGGCAGGGTGTGGCCTTGCAGAGGAGCGTGGCCGTTGCAGCAGGGCGTGGCCACTGCGGCAGGGTGTGGCCTTGCAGGGGGTGTGGCCGTTGAGGCAGGGTGTGGCCCTGCAGAGGGGGAGGCTGGCTCGTGGCTGTCGTCTCGGGGCAGGTCCTGCAGCTTGTGTCTGTTCAGCACCGACGCGGATCCCTCCAGCTACGTGTGTGATGGGCGCGGTCGCACCCTGCTGACAGGAGGGGAACCTGGGCGCGTCGCCCACGTGGTGCTGGTGCCCGCCGTCCCACCGTGCGCTGGGGGAGTGTCCCTGCAAGCGTGGCTCGGCCACGGCCCAAGCTGCGCGTGTGGTTCACTGAGCGGTGGCCATGACTGACTAGACTCCATCTGCAGGCCACATAGGCAGATCTCCAGGAGCTATGTGGGCCGCACCCAGTCTCTATCTTCCTGTATGGCCCTGAGGACGCTGCGTGGGCTGCATCTGGGCGCCCACTGGGCCGTGGCCAGAACCGCTGGCCTAGACTCACGCAATTTCCTTGTGGTATGGACAGCAGGGCATAGAGCCTCACTCCAGTGTCCTTCCTGCGGGAGTGGAGAAGAGAATTCAGCGCATAGTTTTTAGGTAAGCTTTGTGACATTGCTTTGGGGGGCTGAGGGTTCTCGTTGCTGCTGTTATAATAATTATTATCGCTAGTGGCCTGCTGGAATTCTGTTTAAAATGTCAGCAAAGGAAATAATTCCAGCCTTGATATTTTTATTTTCACAAAGAATGTTACAGTGGCTGAAGAGGGGATGAGTCAGCCGGGCACCCCTGGAGCCAAGCAGGCTAATGGCACATTGGGGGCATTGGGAGGAGCGTGGCCAGCAGATCCAGAGACGTGATTATTCCCCTTTAGTCAGCTCTGGTGAGGCCACATCTGGAGTATTGTGTCCAGTTCTGGACCCCCCCCCCCCACTATAGAAAGGACGTGGACGCATTGGAGAGGGTCCAGCGGAGGACGACCAAAATGATTCGGGGGCTGGAGCACATGACCTGTGAGGAGAGGCTGAGGGGTTTGGGTTTGTTCAGTCTGCAGAAGCGAAGAGTGAGGGGGGATTTGAGAGCAGCCTGCACCTCCCTGAATAGGGGGTTCCAGAGAGGCTGGCGAGAGGCTGTTCTCAGTGGTGGCAGACGGCAGAACGAGGAGCAATGGGGTCAAGTTGCAGTGGGGGGGTCCAGGTTGGAGATTAGGAGAAACTCTTTCCCTAGGCGGGCGGGGAAGCGCTGGGCTGGGCTCCCTGGGAGGGGCTGGAATCTCCATCCCTAGGGGTGTTTCAGTCCCTGCGGGTCAGGGCCCTGGCTGGGCTGATTGAGTTGGGATTGGCCCTGCCTTGGACTCGATGCCTCCGGAGGTCTCTTCCTCTCCGATTCTATGGTCTGGGGGGGTGAGGCCACAGGGCCGGTGGAGCCTAGATGGAGCCGTTTGAATAAGATTTTCTTTTCCATCAGCCCGTTAGCTGCGAGGACACATTTGGGCGAGGTCCAAGCAGGCTCCCTCGTGCGCTGCCGGGGCGGAGCAGCAATACGGCTCGCAGCGCGGCCGTGCGCCTTCTCGGACCAGCCCTTCGACCCACCGCTGCTCCGCCCCACAGGGGTGGGGGGCAGCCTTCGAGTCCCAGTGCTCCCTCGGTATCGGAGAGAGGGCTAGGTCGTGAACTTCCTTCGCCAACACTCCCGTGCTGATGGCGGAGGCTAAAATCCTGGTGCAGTTCCCAGCACGACCTTCGCTCTTACCCCACGTGCCTGTGGCGCAGAGGGCGTCGCGCCCTGACTTCTGTGGCCTTCATGGGGTGCAGGTGGAGCTGTGTGTCTCCGTCTTAGGCGCAGGTGAGGAGCTGTGGGGAGTGGCGTCAGGCAGGGATCTGCAGCTGACAGCGGGCTCGGCGTGGTCCCTTCGGCGGAGCTGGGTTTGGCAGCACGCCAGCGCTCTGGAAGTAGCTATCCCCTTCCACATGCGGTTTGCACCTCCTGGAGATGCAGCTTAGCACCTTGAAGCCTGGCTTAGCTCGCCAGCCTGGGACTCCTCCCTCTAGGTGGCTGAGGGTACGTCTACACTAGCTCGTTAGTGCGAGCTAGGTAGGGTAATGAGGGCAAGCGGAGTTGCAAATGAAGCCCAGGATTTAAATATCCCGGGCTTCATTTGCATGTTCCCGGGCGCTGTCATTTTTAAATCCCCCTTAATCTGAACTCCGTGCCCGCGGCTCCACGCGGCTCCACGTGGCTCCACGCGGCACGGAGTAGGTAGTTCGAATTAAAGACCCTAATTCAAACGACCGCGACTCCTCGTGGAATGGGGATATCGCCGTAGGGCATTGGGGGCAAGTGGGTGCTTGGATAGCAGGAGCCCGAGGGCCAGGCTGGCCTCACGGTTTCCCTTCGTGCTTTATTCTGAACCTCCAGACTTCTGGGCTATTTTTTAACACTTACCCGGCAGAGGAGGCACTGGGCGGAGTGCCCCCTTCTGGTGGGTTCTGGGGGCTGCATTTGTGCCACAAGGCGCCTTCGCAAGAGGTGAGTGTGGTTCTGTGCAGATGTGTAGCACAAATCCAAACCTCGGCCCGTGCACTCTGCCGGAGGGGGTGTGCTTTAGACACAGTGAGGACAGCGATAGCTGTATTTCTCCTGGGAAAGCTACTGGATGCTCATTGAAATCTGGTGTGCTGACTAGCTCATTTTCTCTTACATGAAAATTATGAATGTTGCATTTTTTGTCAAGGCCAAGAACTGCCTTTCCCACTTAGAACAGGCCCGACCTGGCACTGGGGGGGTTGCCACGGGGGGCTAAGAATAGGCCAGATCCGGTGCTGGGGGGAGGCTACCATGTGGGGGGGGAGTGAGAACAGGCCAGACCTGGCACTGGGGGGGCTGCCCTGGAGGGGTGAGAACAGGCCGGACCCAGTGCCGGGAGGGCGGGGGTGAGAACAGGGTGCCCAGCATGGTTCGTTGGCCGAATTCGGCCTCGGCAGGGGAGCTGGACTAGATGACTCTGGAGATCCCCTGGGCCCTGCACTTCTACGGCATTGTATTGCGTCTGGACAGGCTGGCGGCCAGACCCTCAGCTGGGCCAGGCTGTGTCTCCACGGAAGGGAAAGGGCTGCTCTGATGGGCCGGCTGAGCACCGGCCTGGCCCTGGACCAGTATCGCACCCCAGGAGTCTCCCCCTGCAGCGAGCTGCCGCCTCGCAGGGAGCCCAGAGGTGGGAAATGCCCCTTGGATGTGTCAGGTGCATCCTGCGTCCATCGGTCACTGAGCAGCCTGCACCCTGCCTGGCGCCTGCACCCGTCCGGCCGACCACGGCCCCTGCGTCCCCGGAAGTGCCTGGCCAGTGCCCGGTGGGAATGTGCCTCCCTTGCCCCCCGATCCTTCCCTTGCCCTGCGCTGGCTCCACCGGGTGACGGGTGACCTCATGCCTCTGGGAGGAGTGACGGGCATGGGCAAGAATGTTCCCGCGGCCTGTCAGCATGGAGCAGCCAGCTGTGTCCAATCGTTGGCCCCCGCTCAAGGCTGATGTCAGTGGGGAGTGATGCCGAGGTTAAGGAGGTGAGAAGGGCTGGGCTTTTCACTACGCTGACATGGCCCAGCCCTCCCAGCCGGCAGGCTCAGGGGGACGAGGCTCAGGTGGGAGATCCGTGCCCCTTAGCCTCTGCCCGTATGGCAGGGGGGAGGAAATGACATGACGGTCCGGCTGCTGCCCCAGCTTTGCGGTAAGACCGCGGGTTCCGGCGAAAGGCCCTGCCCTCGCGTGCCCGGCGGTTCGGGGGAAAGGGTCTGGTGGGGGGTGGGGGGAGAATCTGCAGCATTTGCCCTGCTTCCCCGGGACCTCAGCTGAGACTGGCCACTGAGACTGGCCACTACCGATCATGCCACTGAACGTTGGGGGCTTCCAGCCCGCCGGACAGGATCCCAGCTGCCAGAACAGCCCTGTGTGGCGTGGGGGGGGCTGTCTGCTCTGTGACCGGGGTTCCTCTGTGCTGGGCTCTGATTCCCACGGACTCACCACGTGTGGATTGGCCCAGATACCCAGGCCGCCGGGCACGCGAGGGCGGGGCCTTTCCCCAGGGGACAGACAAAGGGAGGGAGGCAGAGGAACACCTGGCTGGGGGCTGGGCCTGGGAGCTGGGCAGTTTCTGGCTGGAATCATGGAGACAGACCAAGGAGGGGGCTGGGCGTCTAGGGGCCCAGGGACCCCATCTCAAGGGGGCTGAGGCATCCTGGCCCAGAGTCCTGTAGCCATGTCACATGTAGGCTGGGCTGTGTCCTGGAGCAGCAATAACCCCCCTCAGTTCTACCGGCTGGCGGAGCCTGTTCTTGCTGCTCCAGGACCAGGGGGACCCCGACGCGCCGTCACACCCTGCGAGGCCAGGAGTCTGGACACGGGTCACCTCTCCCAGCAGCCTTGTAGCCCCTTCGCCTCCGCCCCCAGAGCCAGCCCACTGAACAGCTGAGGAGAGAGGCTGGATGCTCTCCAGCCTGGTTCCTGTCTCCTCGCACCCGCTGCACCTCCCCCTGCTCGGCCCTCGCCAGGGCCTTGGCAGCTTGCTCCGGGCTGCATCTTGGCCCTTCCTCTAATTGTGGCATCAGCCGAAAAGGTGACCCTGCGTGGCTGGGTTCCACGGCAGCACAGGGTGGTGTTTTTCCACGTCGCCTCCCCAAAGGTCCCCGGGGACACGGAGAAACTCCGCCTGGGCTGGGGAGCCGTTGCTGCCCAAACACGGAGCCTGCCAGAGTCCCTGAAGCGCTGGCAAGTCCACAGCGGGCGAGCTGCTGCCCGGAACACCCCGGCTGCGGGGCAGGTGCAGATAGCCATGGGGCTTGTCCTGCGGGGGGGCGGCCACAGCAGGAACAGAACCCAGCTCTGGGCCTGCTGTCCATACCCACGCTCCTTAGACTGGGGCAGGGCCTGGGAGCGGGATGTGGCCCCCGGAGGCTCAGGGCCCCCCCCCCTCCCCGCCCTGCACTGGTGAGCCCAGCCTGGCCCTGCCGCCTGCCCCTCCCTGCCCAAGACCTTCCTGCACGGGCGCTGCCAGGCCTGGGTCAGGCAGAACAAATCCGCCCCCGGGGGAGGGGAACGTGGCCTGAGCCAGCCAGCCGCTGGGGGCTCGTTTGCTTTTCGCTTCTCCCTGGTGGGCGGCGCCTCTGCCTGGCTGTGCCTCGGTGCGGCCCGGACGGTCCCGGCCCGGCTGAGAGGAACTAGCGGGCGCCCAGGGCCACGAGGCTGGCCCCTTCCAGCCGGGGGGACCCGAGGCGCCCCGGCCCGGCCGGCCTGCTGGGCGGGCGGTGCGACGCGACACTGCCCGCGCTCTGGCTGCGAGACCCCCCAGCAGCGCCCGGGGCTGCTCTGCCCGCGCCGGCCCCGGCCCCCGGGCCGCAGCAGCTCCCCGGCCACCCTGCAGCGGCTCCCGGGGCGGGGGCCGCGTTAACCCCCGCAGCGCCGGCCCGCCCACGCGCGCCCTGCCCCGGCGGCCCGGGCTGCGCTCCAGCGGCGGCGGCCGTGGCCGGGGGGCATTAGGACCCGGCGGGCCGGCGCGGGCGGGGCGCTGTCAATCAGGCGCGGGGCAAGTGACAGGGTGGGCAGGCCCGGTGACACCGCGCGCCGGGGGATATTTAATTTGGGCTCGCGCGGGGCTCGCCAGTGCGCGGCCGGGCCGGGCAGCGCAGCGCACGTGAGTCCTGCCGCGAGCTCCGCGCACCGCCCGCGCAGCTGCAGCCCCGGCGCCGGGGCTCGCCGAGCGGGGGCTGCTCCGGCAGCGGCCGCTTCATGCGCCCGGGCCGCCCGCCGCCCAGTCCCGGAGGATGCGCCGGGGGCGAGCCCGCGGGGGCTAAGCGCGGAGTCCCGAGCCGAGCCCAGCCATGGGGCCGCGCTGCGGCTCCGCCTGAGGCGCGCGGGGCGGGGACGCAGAAGCGGGGACCCCGCCAGCTGCAGCTGTTGGCGCTTGTGCGGGGCCCCCCGCCCGGAGCCCGGCTCCCGGCTGACCGAGCAGGGGCTTAGCCGGGCTCCCGCCACGACCGGCCGCGTCTAGACGAGCCCAGCTGTCCGGGGATGGAGCCGCGGGCGCTGTGAAGTCCCGGAGCCGGAGCGCGCCGCAGGGCGGCCCGGCCGGGCGCTATTTAAAGCCTGGGCCCCGCTGCCGCTGCCTGTTTATGCCTCGGCGGGGCGCGGCCCGGGGCAGCGCGGGGCAGTAGCCGGTCGGAGCCGTCCCGGGCCTGCGGGAGCATGAAGGGGCCGTTGGCGCTGCTGCTCTGGGCCGCCTGGCTGCTGGCGCCGCGCGGCTCGGGTCAGCCCTACCTCCGCCTGCGGCCCTCGCCCAGCGACCACCTGCCGGTCAAGGACATCCTGGAGCACCCGGACCCCGCGCACGACCCCCGCGAGCAGGACCTGGACGAGCGGGCGCTCCGCAAGAAGCTGGGCAGCAGCTTCGACCCCGCCTTCATGTCGGTGGCCGCCCCAGCGCCCGGGAACCTCTCCAGCCCCGCGCCCCCGGCCCGGCCGCTGCCCGGCGAACTGAGGCGGCTGGAGCTGGCCGAGAGCCCGTCGGGGGCCCGGCTGCGGCTGGGCAAGCGGGCGCGGCGGAAGCTGCTGCAGTGGCTCTGGGCCTACAGCCACTGCCCGGTGCGCTACACCTGGAAGGACCTGGGCGTGCGCTTCTGGCCGCGCTACATCAAGGAGGGCAGCTGCCTGGCCGAGCGCTCCTGCTCCTTCCCCGAGGGCATGTCCTGCAAGCCGGCCAAGTCCGTGCCCAAGACCTTCCTGCGCTGGTACTGCCAGGGCTGGGCCAGGCAGAAGTACTGCACCTGGATCCCCGTCCAGTACCCGCTCATCTCCGAGTGCAAGTGCGCCTGCTGAGCGCGCCCGGCCCGGCCCGGGGGCCCCGAGGAGCGCTGCGCCGGGAGGCCTCCTGCAGCCGGGCGGGCGAGGGGCTCTGGCGGTGCAGCTTGGCCCCGGCCCGCCGAGCCTGGCGGGACACGCGCTCGCCCGTGGATCTGTGTGTGCGTTTCTCTCCCCGGCCCACCTCTTGCGCTGGGCTTTGCCTGACTCCTCCCGCCGGAGCGGGCCCGCAGTGCCGGCCAGAGGCGAGGCGGAGCACTACAATCAGATGTTTATTTTTGTACCTATAGCTTCTACCCCCTACCCAGCCAGTCACCAGCCTTGTAAATAGAGAGATTTAAAGAGAAGGGGAAATTGCAGCTGTTTATTATTATTATTATTATTTTATTATTATTATTATTTTATTATATTAATATTATTTTAAAGACCTAGGACCACTTTTAAAGCCATCCCACGGAAATCTGAACGCTTCCCTGCAGAGGGGAAGGGGAATGTCCAGTCCAAGAGGAGTCAACCGCAAACTGGAAGCTGTTAATTTCTATCCTGCTGGTTTTTTGTCGTCTTCAGATGTGGTGGCGGAGGGGTGAAGGAGTGGTGCCGCTCTGCGGCGTGGGTGCAGACGGGTGGAGGAGGCCGGAGCGTGTTTCAAGTACAAGGTTCTGCGAGTGGAGTCCTGGTGCCGTTTCTGGAATACGCATCGTCCTGTAGAGATGCTAAGGGACTCGTTCGCTGTACAGTTTATTTATTTGTAATGTTGGTGTATAAAAAAGCTAGCGATTCTGCCAGGAAATATTGGCCCTGTTTCCTTGCCTAGTCCTTTAGGAAGATCCCCGAGGCAATACGGAGCCCGGGCGCCGGAGCTCTGGGGAAGGGTGCGGTGACAGGGCGAGTGGCCTGAGGCCGGACCCCAGCGGGAGCCTGCTGGAGCTCCAGTGAGTCCGAGACTTGCTCCCGTTTACCCCAGGTGAGGACCAGACTCTGGCTTGTGTTTCCCTGCTGGGCTTGGGGGTGGCTGGAGGCCAGAAGGGGCTGCTCCGGGATAAGATAGCTGCAGTGTGTCGGGAAGGGCACAGCTGGCCAGTCGCTGCAGGGGGGCTGTGCCTCCCGGGTCCCCTCTGCCCCGGGCTGCGTGGTTCCCATGTCTCCGAGCGGCGGCGGAAAGGGCAGAGGTGGACGCCTGAGCCCAGGCCTTGCAGCAAGCGGTGTAGCTGTCTCTCGCTGCCGGCAGGGAGGGCTGGGGGTTGCTCTGGGCCGGCGGGGCCGCAGTGGGGTGGGAACCGGGGGCTCTCCCCAGAGGCTGAGCAGACGCCCGGCTCTCCCCCGAGGGCGCTCCGCCCCTTGTAGGCTCCCCAGCTGGCCGGCAGCGGGCGGGCAAACGTCCCTGGAGGCACGACCCTGTGAGGCGCTCACGCCAGTGGGCCCCGAGGGGCTCGGTACTTTGCAGGGCTGGGCCGCGAGGCCTGCTCCGTTTGTATTGCAGCCCGGGGCGTTCTGCCAGTGGGGCCAGGAGGGGTCCTGCCAGGGCTGGCCCGTTGGGGGGCGGGGGGCAGGATTGGAGCTGTGCATGGAGGAGTCTGCAGCTGGGGGTGGGGATGGGAGGAGGCATCTGCCCCAGTCTCTGGAACACTGGCCACCCCGGAGGCCGAGTACACAGCAAAGCCCAAAGGAATCCAGAGCAGTCGCTCGCTGGGAAAACTCTTGGTCAGCAAGGAGCCTGGCTCAATCCTAGGGCCAGCAGCTGATGGGAACTCCAGCATGGCAGGGAACACCTCCCCTCCTCCCCCCACCTGAGCCAAGTGCAGCGGGGGGGGAGGGGGCAGTGGTTAGTAGAAAGGTTCCCAGGATCATCTGTGGGCTTTGGATCAGGCCCATGGGGCTTTATAGAACCTGCCCCTGCCAGGCCTGGCTCCTCTGGGGGGGAGAGCGGCCTGCGAGCGCGGGGGACCAGGGCGACGCCTGCAGGGACGGGATTAAGCAGCAAAGCGCCAGGCACGGCTGGAGGAGGGGACACGGCTGCGGCAGGGAGAGTGCGTGTCCCGGGCGAGGACGCTGGCCACGGAGCTAACCCGTAACTCGCTCCCAGGCTGGGACACGGGGTGGCCGCCCCCTCGGCCTCACACCCAGCCTCTGCGAATAGCACTTCTGGGGCAGCTTGCACCCCCCGGGGCCTTGCAAAGGGGCCGGCTCGTGTGTCGGGCCAGACCCACATCTGGGGTGTGGGCGCCGAACATCTGCAGGAGGCCTGGGGGGGCCTTGTGGGGAATGGCTTGGCCATAATCCCAACCGTCTCTGGCGCGCGGGGATTTGGTTACAAACGGGCCTTCCACATCCCCGTGCCGCTGGTTCCAGGGCCAGGCAGCCCCGCTGTGCGCGTGCCCTGGACTCCGGGCTGGCTGGGCTGTGGGGGAAGGGAGCCGTTTGTGTGTGCGTGCTAATTGCAGAGGGGAAAAGCAGCCTCGCCCCTCCCCGGGGGCGCAGCAGCGGCTGCCTCGTCCCTAGGGACAGAGCCAATGGCCTGCTGCGGGTGCTCCCAGCTCTGAGCTCAACCCCGGTGGGGGGAGTGGAAGGGGGCTGCCCCCCACAGTTCGCTCCCTCTGCGGCACATGCATTGGCGCTCCGCCGTGGAAGCCAGCGTGGGCTGAGCAGCTGCGGAAAGGCCGGGGGTGGAAAGGGCACGGGCAGAGGGCGTGCCCAGGGCAGGGTGATGAACCGGCCTCCTTGGCGCGCCGTGGCAGCGAGGCCGCTGTGGGCGAGCGAGACGGCCGACGAGAAGGCCTCTCTCCTCACTGCTTGTCGGAGGGTGGGCAGGGAGCCAAATCTTCCACGCGCCTCCCTGCGGGCCAATGGGCGACACCAAACTTTCTTGAGATCTGCCTCCTTCCCCAGCTTGGCCCGTCGCTCGCTGAGCGAGGTGGACCGGCCCCGGGCCTCCGTCTCCCCGGGTAGTGCTCCGAGAGCTGGGCAAACGCTTCGTCCTCGCTCTCCCTCTGGCTTAGAGATGGGCACGTTTCTGCATGGTCAGTCACAGGCGCACACGCTCACACACACACACACACCCCCATTTATACAACCACAGTCACACGGTGGCACCTGCATTATGGCCCATAGGTCCCTGAGGAGCCCACAGAGCCGCCCCTTCCCTCCGTGTTGCCTGTAGCTCCTGTGCATTTACACACACACACACACACACACACACACACACACCCCTTGGCGCTCTACACACACACACACACACACACCCCTTGGCGCTCTACACACACACACACACACACACACACACACACACACACACACACCCCTTGGGGCTCTACACACACACACACCCCTTGGCGCTCTCCAGCCCCTGGCCCCAGGCGCTGCCCTAAGCCCCGGGCCCGCTGGAGGCGCAAGGCCCGCGATGAACATGTGGTGTGATTCCAACGCGTGTTTTCTGCAGCAGCGGCAACAACAAAGCGTTGGCGGGGGCCTGGCCTTCTGGCTCGCGCCGATGGCAGAGTCCCCAGGGCTTGGAAGCCCCTTGCTAACTCCGAGGCGCCACTGAGCAGACGGAGCGGGGCGAGGCGGTTAGGGGGCGGATCAGCAGCTTAACCCTTTCTTACCCTGCCAGGCGCAGGAACGGCTGCTGCCTGGGGCTGCCCTGCTCCTCTCCAGCGCATTCCCTGAGAGCCACGGCCCGGCGGGGCGCTGGTGCCAGAGATCTCTCCTGTGCAGGAGCCGTAGTCGGGGGCTGCTGCCCGCCCAGGGAGAGGCGACGGTCCCCCTTCCAGCCGGAGTCCCCGGTCGACCCCTCCCCGGCCCGGGGGCAGGCCTGGAGAGCCGAGCTGCTGGGAACCCTGTCCTCTCGCAGACTAACTCGGAAACGTCCCCACCCCTCTGCAGCCTGGGCGCTTCGCTCTCCTGGCTGAAGCCGAAGGCTCGTTCTCTCTGCCTGCTCCGCCGGTAGCCAAAGCCCCTGCTAGCTTGGGCCTGGCACCAGGGCCCGTCCTCTCCAGACCGTGCTAGGCCCGGGCTGGGTCTTAGGCTGTGATGTTGGGGGGGGCTGTCCACTCGCTGGGCGCTACGCTCGGGCTGTGGGTGACCCCCACTGGCCTGTGACTGTGAGCACGGCCCAGCGAGGGGCCACCCCCGAGCTCCAGCAGGTAGACAGTGGCCAGCCGGGCGTCTCACCTGCACAGAGGAAGGGGGTGGCTACCTGGGCGAGGTGTGTCCGGTGGTTTTGAAAGGCAGTCTTGGCTGGGATGACGTGAGGAGACTGAGCTGAGTGCTGGGGGTTCAGGGCCTGTGGACCCCACCCCGAGGGGTCTAGGGCTGCCAGCCCCGACTCCTGTAGCCACGTCACGACTGTGCTGGGCCATGTCCTGGAGCAGCACTGACCCCTGTTCTACGGGCCGGCGGAGTCTCCTCTTGCTGCAGACGCGGGGAGTACCTGCCACGTAGGCAGCCCCCCTTCCCCCGTACACTCCTCCTCTGTGCCCAGGGACCCCGCCGTGGGAAGCCAGGGCCCAGGCTTTTAGTGTGCCACAGGCCATGCGCGTGAAACCCCCTTCCCATGCAGAACAGCAGCCCAGCTCCACGCCAGCTGTGCCAACTGGCCGGAAGGAAACAGCTTCCTGGTGGCTGGAGCTGAAATGCAGCTCGCTCCCGGGCATTCCTTGGGCCCGAGGAAGGGCTGCTCCCTCCCCTTCCATTGCCGCGGGAGAGCTGCTGCCGGGCCGGTGCGCAAGCCAAGGCGCACAGCTGTGCCCGGGCCCGTACCAAGGAAAGAATCAGAGATGCCCCAGCAAGTCTGCTCCTCCACCAGCCCAAGACCAAGAGTCAGGTGAGCAGGGTGCGGCCCGTTTGTAGCGGTGGGGAGAGCGTTGCAGCTATGGGCTCTCCCCGCCGCTGGGCCAATCGATCTACGTTTCCTGACCCGTGGAAGTGAAGTGGGCGTGGCCGGATCCACTTCCCACAGCGTCGACACTACGCTGCGCCGACGGGAGCTGCTCTCCTGCCACTTCCTGGACCTGGACGCGTCTCAGGGAGGTGATGTAACAAATCCGTGGGAGAGCGCTCGTCCATTGATTTAGCATGTCTTCCCCAGACCCACTAAATTGACACCGCTATGCTGATTGCAGCAGTTCCAGTTCAGCAGGTAGTGGAGGTGTGACAGCTCCCCAGCTGTAACAATACAAGCGCACGAGCACACACGGGCCAAAGGAGTAATTCAATTGGCTAGCAGTAGTAGTAGGCTCTTTTCCTTATGTAGACTAGCCTCTAGATGGCTACATGGCAGAACTTACCCTGTGCGTTAGACCAGCGGCTCTCAACCTTTGCAGACTACTGTATCGCTGTCTGGAGTCTGATTTGCCTTGTGCACCCTCAGATTTCACTGCACTTACAAACTACAAAATTGGACCTAAAAATGCATGTCACAGCAATCTGTGGCTGCAAATCTGCCTGTTTTCTCACTTGTACCGTACAATTATAAAATGCATGGACTGGACTATAAATATTGTACATCCATGTCCGCGGGTAGCCGCCAGAGCCGTGTACACACGGCAGCGTCTGTATGACATTGTAATGTGTACTGCCATTACTGGTGCGTTTTATGTAAAACACAGCCTCTACGGAGATGGGTGGGTGTGACGGCGCGTTGGGGTTTCCCGTCTCCTGCACCCCGAAATGGCACAAACAGACTCCCCCAGCCAGTCGAACAGAGGGAGTTTATTGCTTCTCCAGGATACAGCCCAGCACAGATGGAATCTGGTTACAGGAACTGGGGCTAAGAGGCCTCAGTGCCCCCCTTTGAGATGGGGGGTGGCCGGGCCCTACAATCCCAGCCCCCTCCCTAGCTCCTTCTCTCCTGCTTCCCAGACAGAAAACTAACTAACTCTCCTCCAGCCCTGCCCCCAGCCAGGGGCGGCATCCACCTTCCTTTGTTTCTCTCCCTGGGGGGTAGCTGGTCAGACAGGTTGAGAGCCCCTTGCCTAGTGACTCATCCCCTGTCTTGCTGGGCCGTGGTACTGACAGCAGCCAGTGGGGGTTACCACAGAGCCAGCATAGAAACCAGCCAGATACCCCCACTACATCACAGTGGGTGGGCCCCGGAGACCTCTGTGTGCCCCCAGCCTACCCGTGGCTGAGCACCGCTGTGGTGGTGCAGCTGCCATGCAAGTCCACATCCATGTGCAATGCCCAGCTAGCCTCACTCCTTCCTCAGGGGGCTGCATGTGTGACAGCTCTGGGGAACGCACATCGCTAGCCTGCACTTGCCCCTGTAGCAACTGGCTGTGCACGTGCTGTCCTGCCCTGTGTTCATCCCCCTGCACTGCCCGCTGGCCGGCTGTGTGCCACCCTCGGTTCTCGCCACTGCTATTTGGCCGGGGGGGGCGTATTATTTGTTATTCAGACGCCTCAGAACAGCTGCCAGTTCACGTGTGGGGGAAGGGGTTCATGGAGCCCCCAGAATGTCATGTGCTCAAATGACGTTTAATAAAAAAAATCCACACCGGAAGTGTCTTATTGCTCATTGGCCGGTCTGCTCTGCCGTTCTCAGCCAGCCCGTCCGGAGGAGACCCAGCGCCACAAGGGCGTTTCGAGTCCCGCGGGGAGACTGGGAACCACTCCTGGCCTTGGACAGGAGCCACCTGCAAGGACCCATTGGCTAACCACGGTGTGTTCACAAGGGTCAGTAAATCCGGGGCAGGGAGGCCGCCCACAGAACTCAGGCTCAGTTTGCAAACAGGAAGATGGGGCTGAGTGGTCCTGGCAGCGCAGGACTCCGGAGACCAGCAAGTCACTTGGCCCGGGGCTTGCTGGGGCCGCGGCGCAGGGCAGTGCGGTACCACGGGGAGCTGGTGTGGTGGAAGGCTGGAGACCCCCACCTAGTGGCCACGTGCGGGAGGTGTCGCCCTAGGGGCCGGTCTGAGCCCAGCTCCCCGGAAGCACTGGGCACCTGTGGTTGGGCCCTGCCCCACGTGGACGGTACCCTGGCTGTGCGGGGTCTGGGCAAGCCGCTGGGGATGGCTCTCTGGGCAGCGAAGCCATTGGGAGCAGTGGACTTGCCCTTTGCTTGCCCTGTTTCACACTGGTGCCCTGCAGGCCTCAGGACGCCCGCCAGAGGCCAGGGAGCGGGGCGCTGGGCCGACCCAGAGCGCAAAGAGGGGCCTTGCTCACGGACCCGGCAGCCTGTCTGCTCCCGAGATACCGTCCCAGCTGGGAGCGCCGAGCTCCTCGGCCTTTTCAGGCAGCACCCGGCCCTCGCTAACACCCCCTGCGCCGCCTTTCCGATCGGGTCTGCTCCCCCGTCCCGCAGCACGAGGCAGCTGCCATGAGGTTCAGCCCCTCGGGGCAGCCCCTCCCAGCCACGCTTCCTTATCTGGAGCATTGGCGGGGCCCCGGCTGTCTCCCCAGCACCCATGGGCCCTCGCCCTGCCGACCCACTAGCCTGGAAGGGCCTGGTGGAGTCTGGCTGGTTTGTTGCTGCTCTGACGCCAACGCTTCCTTAGCAGACAGTCGGATGCCCGGCCAAAGAGCATGCTGGGAATCCACCAGCTGTGCGCAGTGGTGCTGGGGGGGGGGGGTGGAACGGGCTCTGCTTTGCCCTGAGAAGGGGGCTCAGTGGCAGGGGTTGGGACACACTAATCCATTAACCAGTAAGTCACCGGGCCCAGATGGCAGCCCCCAGAGCCCGGGCAGAACGCGAGTGGAAATTGCAGAGCCACTGACCTGGCACGTAGCGTGGCCTGCACCAGGCGCCTGCAGGAGCGCTCAGCTGATGGCGCTTTTTAATGCAAAGACTCCAGAGCTTGAGCCTGGGGAGCCTGCCCTCGGTGCCCGGCAAACAGGGTGACGAGCAGGGCTGGCCAGGCCAGAGGGGAGCTGGCTTTGTTGGGAAAGAAGCAACGTGGCTTCTCGAAGGGAACTCCTGCGGCGCCGAGCTACAGGAGTCCTTTGCGGGCTCCAAGCATGCGGGCAAGGGGGCGCCCGTGGATGTGGTGTACGTAGCAGTCCCACAAGCCTTCGCCAGGGCCCCTCGCCCCAAGCGGTGAGATGGCAGCGTTTGCAGATGATACAAAAATCTCTCCAGTCCCAAGCAGACTCGGAGGAGATACAAAGGGATTTCATAAAGCTCAGAGACTGGGCACCGCAATGGCAGGTGCAGGCCAGTGTTAAGTGCAAAGTCGGGCCCGTGGCAAACGCGGTCCCAACGCTACATAGAAAGCGATGGGGTTCCCGGGTACTGCTCTGAGAGCCACCGCCCCGAGGGCAGCCACAGGCCAGAGAGTAACCCAACGCTGGGAATCGTTAGGGGAAGGCTAGCTAATTGTGATGGGGGGGGTCTGTCCACTCGCTGGGCGCTAGGCTCGGGCTGTGGGTGACCCCCACTGGCCTGTGTCTGTAAGTGCTGCCCAGCGGGGGGGGTCACCCCCCCCCCGAGCTCCAGCAGGCAGACAGTGGCCGGCCGGGCGTCTCACCTGCACAGAGGAAGGGGCTGGCTAATTGGGGGAGGTGTGTTCAGTGGTTTTGAGGGGCAGTCTTGGCTGGGATGGCGTGAGGAGACTGAGCTGAGTGCTGGGGGTTCAGGGGCCTGGGGACCCCACCCCGAGGGGTCTAGGGCTGCCAGCCCCTGACTCCCTATGTCCACATCCTGGAGCAGCAATAGCCCTTCTAGTCTATTGGCTGGTGGGATCTCCTCTTGCTGCAGACGGAGTGGCGGATTGGGGGTGCCCGACGCACAATAAAACAGACAAGACCATAATGCCTCTGCGAACATCCACGGGACGCTGGAACACGCGCAGACATCTGGAATGCTGCATGAAGAGCTGGTTGCCCCATCTGAAAAACAGTCTCTTGGCCTTGGAAAAGTACAGAAAAGAGCAACGAAAAGGGTTAGGGCTGTATACAGGGAAAGATGAATACGTCCGGGCCTGTTCAGCTTGACAAAGAAACACTGAAGGGGGAGATGAGAGAGGGCTATAAAATCAGGACTGGCTTGGAGCCAATAAATAAGGAAGTATAGTGTATCCCTCCCATAAGGCAAGGGGGCACCAAGTGAAATTAGTAGACAGCAGATTTAAACCAAACGAAAGGAAGTAAGTTTTCCCACAATGCACAGTCAACTGTGGAACTCCTTGCCAGAGGATGTTGTGAAGGACAATAAGACTAGCAGGGTTCAAACCAGAACTAGCTAAGTTCATGGTGGATAGGTCCACCGATAGCTGTTAGCCAGGATGGGCCGGGGTGGAAGAACGTGCTCGGTCGTGGCCCTAGCCTTGGTTTGCTTGAGGCTGGGAATGGAGATCACAGGCTAATTCCCTGCTCTGTTCACGCCCTCTGGATGGCCCTTTGGCTTGCACAAGTGTGGCCTTTCTTGCGAAGGTGTCTGCTGCATGTCAGTGCTTGGCACTGCTGCATGCTTTGCCATTGCTCCCTTTGGCCAGCTCAGGTGTGGAGGGAAGAAGATGGCCCAGCCGGTTTAAGACTGTAGTGGCAGGATGTCCCGGACTGACCTGCCCAGCTGGCGAACGATCTCCGAGGCGTTGCTGGAGCTCCCCGCCGGTGCTCAGAGGTCACCCCAGGCCAGCAAGTTCTGGAGAGAGCAGCTTAAAAACCTCCTGGCTTCCCCCAGCAAGTCTGGTAAGTGTGTTGTACATCCACCTGTGACGGTGCATCGGGTTTTTCCCATCTCCTGCACCCCCATAATGGCACGGACAGACTCCACCAGCCAGTAGAACAGAGGGGTGGTGTCTAGACTGGCAAGTTTTTCCAGAAAATCAGTCGCTTTTCCGGAAAAACTTGCCAGCTGTCTACACTGGCCGCTTGAATTTCCGGAAAAGCACTGACGATCTCATGTAAGATTGTCAGTGTTCTTGCGGAAATACTGTGCTGCTCCCATTTGGGCAAAAGTCTTTTTCCGAAAGACTTTTGCGCAAAAGGGCCAGTGTAGACAGCACAGGGCTGTTTTCCGCAAAAAAGCCCTGATCGCGAAAATGGCGATTGGGGCTTTTTTGCGGAAAAGTGCATCTAGATTGGCCACGGACACTTTTCCGCAAAAAGTGCTTTTCTGGAAAAGTGTCCTGCCAATCTAGACGCGCTTTTCCGAAAATGCTTTTAACGGAAAAATTTTCCGTTAAAAGCATTTCCGGAAAATCATGCCAGTGTAGACGTAGCCAGGGAGTTTATTGCTTCTCCAGGATACAGCACAGCACAGATGTCATCTGGTTCCAGGGCAGGCCTAGGATGCCTCAGCCCCCCTTGAGATGGGGGAGACTGGGGCCCTAAATTCCAGCCCCTTTCCCTAGGCTGTAACCTCCATGATCCCAGACAGACACTAACTCACTCACTTCCAGCCCTGCCCCCAGCCAGGGCTCCACTCCCCTTCTTCCCATCGTTCTGCTCCCTGGGAGATCACTGGTCAGACTGGTTCGGAGCCCCCTTGCATAATGACTCCTCCCCTGCCCTGCTGGGCCATGCTGCAGCCAGCAGCCAGTGGAGGTCACTCACAACCCGCTGCCCAGCCTAGCAACCAGCAAGGTACCCCCACTATGTCTCACCACCCCAACGGGCTGCAGTGGCTTTGGTCTTGCAGCAGGGACCCGAGCGCCACCCAGCCAGGGATGACGCCTCTCCCAGGTGGAATCAGACTGCAGCAGTTGTTTACGGGCAAAAATTAACACTAGGGAACTATTGTATGTAGTTGAGCTTCTTTTAATGCAGGTGATCAGAACCATGGAGAACAGGCCGGTTGGACCTCTCCAGTCTGGCTCTCTCCAGTCCGGCAATGGCCAGGGCCCGGCAGGACTTGAGTTAGTCGGCTGACCACTTAGCATGGGTGTGGCCAAGTTTCCTGAGGTCTGTGACGGGCCGTCACTGACCCGCACGGGGGACGGCCGGGGCCGCCGCACGCTGGGAAACGGTGGCCAGCCCCAAGCCCTCCCCTCGGGCCTCGGCACAGGCTGGGGAAGCCGGTGGGGCCGCCCGCAGCCATCATGCCTGCGCCAGTGGGGGAGCGTTGGCCCCTCCCCAGCGGACACGCAGGACGAGGGCGGGGAGGAGCGAGGCGTACGGGCGGCGGGGGAAAACGCCGGCGCGCTGCCGGAAGGGGTGGAGACCCGGGCGGCGCCCGGCGCGGCGGGTCCATTTAAAAAGGCCTGCCACTAGCGAGGAAGGGGGCAGCCTCCTTGCAGGGAAGGAGGAGAGCCCCCGGACCAGGACGGACCCCGAGCGGCTCCAAGGCCGGCAGTCGGCCTGGCCTCGGCCCCGGGATTCCCGGGATGGGCACCGCAGCTGGCGGTCGGTCAGCCCCTGCTCTGACGGCGATCGGCCCCCGCCCCGCCGGGCCTGGAGAGAACGGCCTGACCGGGAGCGGACCCAGCCGAGGGAGCAGACCCCGGAGGCCTTGCCGGGAAAACCCCAGACCCGACCAACTGAACCAGGGTAGGTTTCGGAGGCTGGGGCAATGACCCGAGGAAACCTGGGAAGGGAGGAAGGAGCCTGGGGTGGGACGCTTTTGGCGGCCATGGGTAGACGGGTTACGGACGGAGTGACCCCCGTCTACCGCGTCGGGGCACGAGCAAGCCCCGATGCTTAGGGCCCCGGGCTGGGACCCAGAGAGAGGGCGGGACCGGGTCCCCCTCCCTCCCCTGAAGGAGCACTCAGCGCTGAGCAACGCCGGCTTGGGCGCGCAATAGAACCGGGGCACACCCCGAGTAGGTGGAGATTGGATCGAGGGGCTCAGGCCCCATCCCGCAGGGACAGGTGACAACTGCTGGGTCCGCTGACCCCCTGTGACGTAGTGGGGGTACTTGCTGGGCTGTGGTGACCCCTGCTGTCTGGAGCAAGACCCAGCAGGGAAAATCTCGCTAGGCAGAGATAAGGCCAAACTTGTCGAACCAGTGGCCAGACACCCCCCATGGAGAGGAACAAAGGAAGGTGAATGCTGCCCTGGACTGGGGGGCAGGGCTGCAAGGGAATTTAGTTGTTACTGTGGGAGAGCATGGAGGAGACAGCCTAGGGAGAGGAGCTGGAGTTTAGGGGCCCAGTCTCCCCCCAACTCAAGGGGGCCTGAGGCATCCTAGCCCAGTTCTGTGACCAGACGACATCTGTGCTGTGCTGTATCCTGGAGAGGCAATAAACTTCCTCTATTCCACTGGCTGGTGCAGTCTGTTTGTGCCATCTCGGGGTGCAGGAGACGGGGAACCCCCAACACGCCGTCACACCCCCCCTTCCTTCCGGGGAGGGGGTGATCGCACCCGATTGCCCAGGCTTCCGAGCCAGGGTCCGGGGCAGGATACAGTCAGAGGGAGGCGAAGGGGTCCGCCGAGCCCCCCTCTCATCCCGGGAGGGGGTGATCACACCCGATTGCCCAGGCTTCCGAGCCGGGGTCCGGGGCAGGATACAGTCAGAGGGAGGCGAAGGGGTCCGCCGAGCCCCCCTCTCATCCCGGGAGGGGGTGATCACACCCGATTGCCCGGGCTTCCGAGCCGGGGTCCGGGGCAGGATACAGTCAGAGGGAGGCGAAGGGGTCCGCCGAGCCCCCCTCTCATCCCGGGAGGGGGTGATCGCACCCCGTACCCCTCACATGGTCCCATAAAGTTTGTTTACAGCCGCCAGCCCTGGCTCTGTGTTCTGGGCGGCTCTTCAGCTCGAATTGACCCCTCCATGTCTTCTCCGAGCCCAGAAGAGCTTTCCACTCCGGAGTGGAACAAAGCCAAACCAAATTCCATTGCCCAGGAAACAGAAGCAAAGTGCAAACCTCATTGCAAGGTTTCCGTCTCGGTAGCATCGGGTCGCGTTCTGGCTTCAGAACCGCGACAGTCGCTCTCAGGACAGCAACAAGCGTGTTTGTAAGGGGAGCCCAGAGCAGCCCGCACCGAGAAGGTGGCCAGGGGACGTCTCAGCCTCACCCCGCTGGAATGTCTGTTCTGCCCGCCTGCCATGTGCCCCGACTCAGCGCATTTCCGTGAAACGTTTGGCCTGTAACAAACCAGCCCTTTCCACCACGCGCCCTCCCAGCGCTGCCGGACGGCTAGAAATCCCAGCGCCTCCCACACCCAGGGACCAGCTCACGCCCTCACGCCCGGGTGCCAGGGCAGGGCATTCCAGGGCTGACAAGGGAGCAGTCGCCCACGGCAGGGAGCAAAGGCTCAGACCACGGAGAACATGGCAGCTGCCAGGGAGCTAGAGCCTCTGTGAAGGGGCTTCGAAGGGTCAGGCCGGAGACGTCAGCAGCTGTGCCGGGCAGGATAAGGGGGTGGCCAGGCAGGGCTGACCTGCTCCAGGTAGGAGGCAGCCCCTCCCAGGGAGCAGTGGGTCAGGGAACCCGGGAGGGGCAGGCCCGGATTTCCTGTCACTCCCTGAGCGAGCCAGGGCTGCTTGCTCTGCAGGTCCACCCCACTGGGCCAGGGCTGAGTGGCCATTACAGATGCAGGTTGCCCCAAGGCAGGGCTAGATGGAGACTGGCCGTGGGTCACTGGGGCAAGGTGGGTCCGGAGAACTGGGGGGTCCCTGGGAGGAGAGCAGGCTGCCCTGGGGAGGGGAGGACCCTGGAGTGCGAGCAGGATGACCCCCCCGAAGGGGAATCGGACACTGGCGTGGGCGCTGCTGGGGGGCCGTGTCCGGGAGGGCACGCCATGGCCAAGGAGAACACGGGGAGACACCCGCTCGAGGGAGGCGTCCAGCCAAACCAGCCTATTCCCAGGGGTGGGTCTGCCCCGAGAAGGGAGCCGGGCAATCCAAGGGGGCCTGGCCGATGTGCACAAGACACGTTAGCTGCTGCTTGGCTCCGGCTCTGGCTGGCGCTGGAGCCTGGCGTTCACCGGGGCGCAAGAAGCCGAACCAAGAGGCAGCCTCCTTCCGCACGGGGCTGGCACGGCGGGGCTGGTGGTGCGGGCGGATTGGTAGCGTGGGAGACAACGGATTCCCACGGGCGATGCGGGGCCGTGGCTGGCGAGTACGTGGGCATCCAGCGCTTTCGTGGCTGGCGAGCTGGCCAGCAGGGGGCAGCAGCTGACTGTGCAGCTGCCCGAGGACAGCCCCTTGCCACAGGCCAAGGCAGGGATCTGCCAGGATGCTGATTTGCTGGAGGAGCCCAAACTCGGAGGCAAGCGGCACGGCTCTGTGCTTTCCTTTCTCCCGGGAGGGTGGCAGCAGAGTTCCCTGGAAGCTGAGCACTTGGACGGCCTCCCTGGAGAGAGTCAGGTGCTGCCCAGCTGACTAGCAGAGCACTGCGAGCTGCCCATCGCTGGCAGCAGGTATGTCTGCTGGTGGTGCACGTGCCTCAGTGCACACAAGACGATTTATTCCGCACATGGGTGGCAATAAGCAGCAGGAACATTGGTGGCGTTGTCACCCCAGCTGACTGGCCTGGCGCGTTCCTGTCGCCCCCGTCACTGGGGTACGGCAGTGCCGGAGAGCAGGGAAGGGCCCTGCTGGCTGTGGACTGGCCCGGAATGGGAGAGTCTCCTGGGTGTGTGGCGGGGGCCGGGGTGCACGTGCCTGGGCAGCGGCAGGAGCGTGGGCCGGAGGCTGATGTGGCTTGAGGAGCCGCTGCCCTGCTCAGGGGACGCGTCCTGAGTCTCAGCCAGGATGGGAGAGGCGGCTCCGGCCTGACGTCTTCTCCCCGCACGGCACTCGCAGAGGCACCGAGCCGCTGGCCCGTTCCCGAGGCTAGAGGAGAGCGCCCCGGTCTGCCACGGACACCGGCCTAGCTCCGCCGTGTTCCCGCAGCAGGAAAAGCGCCCAAGGGAATTGGGAACAGCCCATCAAACCCAAGTGCCCGAGGCCCCTGGGAAAGCCCCAGAGAAGTCTGGGGAAGGGGCACAGACGGGGACCAAGCGGAGCCTCCACTCAGAACTTGGACCAGGCCAAGGGAGCCTCCGGGACGCACCCATGCCGGTGCCCTGCCGTGCTGGGCATTATGCAGCCACAAGCTGCCGAGTCGCTCTCCTCCTAGGCCATGTGGCCACAGGCTGCTGCTCCCGATCCCGTGTGCCAGCTCAGGGCGGCTAGTGGCAGGGGCCACAGTACCGGCCCTCCGTCTTAGGCTACTGTGTTTTGGAAGCAGCCTGCACCCATAGCAGCCTGACTGCCTTTGAAAGCCTGGCCTGCAGCCCCGTCCAAGCCCTGCGCAGGGTGTGCGCCACCCTCTCCCCACGGGGCAGGCAGAAGTGAACCCGCCGCCCCCGGCCTTGTGGAGTGCCTCCCCTGACGGAACACACGAGGCCTTGTGCAAAGGAGGGTTTCACACGTGGCACACGAGGCCTTGTGCAAAGGAGGGTTTCACACGTGGCACACGAGGCCTTGTGCAAAGGAGGGTTTCACACGTGGCACACGAGGCCTTGTGCAAAGCAGGGTTTCACACGTGGCACGTAGATGGTGAGCAGCAGTGTTTGAAGGGAGCGCGCTGCGGCGCAAACCTCTGTTGCTTGAGGGAAAGGTGCACTCCTCCGGCCGGCAGCAGTAGTAGGTTTTCATCCTGTCGTGGAGCAGCCGCTAGAGGGAGTCTGACTCCGCACTCTCGGGCTGTCTGCTTGCACAGGGAGCTGCCTCTCGCTCAGTGGTACGGCAGCTTCTCCAGCTGCAGAAGTGCCAAGTGTCACCTGAGAACAGTGCGGGTTGCAGGGTGTCGTGAATTACCTACAAACCGTCCCGGGGGAGGGGCCCTTGCTCCCCCCCCCCCCCCGCCTGCTGCCAGATGCGCTCGTGGACAGTGCAGCAGGGGCTGAGGGGCGGCCATCGGTGGAGCAACGCGGCCCCCTAGCGGCCATGCCTCGCTCCAGCCGGATAAGGGCGCTCCCAAGGCGAGTCATTGGTTGCAAGGGGGCGGAGGCCCTGGGGAGCCGTCGCCCATGGCGTCCCCACAGCTGCACAGACCCCAATGGTGACTGCAGCTGGCGCAGAGCCTGCCAGTGCTGCCGGAGACCCTGACAGCACCAGTGCCTGGCTGTGGTTCGCGGTGACGGCCCCCCGGCTTCCTGCCCGCTGGTGTGAGGGCTGCTGGGCCGGCCAGTCGGGGCTGAGTAGGGAAGGGACTGGAGAGCAGGCCCGCGGCGCAGCATGGAGTTCCAGGGGTTTTCCGGGGCTAAGCAGCCCAGTTGCTCTGGTCAGCTGTGGCTGCCCTGACTTGTAGCCCGGCTCGGCCACACGGGGGTATTGGACGCACGAGACCCAAGTTTGCACCAGGGCCCTCTGTAAAGGCTCCTGTGGCCAGGCTGCTCCTACTACTCCGCAGCAGCACTGGAACCTCTACCCCTCCCCCCTGGGAGCCCGGAACAAGCCAGGGCCTTTCGCTGCCCTCCGAGGACAGAACTAGTCACGGGGCCACATCTGCATTGATCCTGCTGGTCCCCCCATTCCCAGGATGGCAGCTGAGTTCCCGCGGCTGCTGGCGCTGGCCAGGAACCTCGGCGCCAGCTGCCTGTCTGGGGTGAGTCCGTCCCCCCGCCCGGCCCAGCCCACCCCAGCCCACCCCAGCCCGCCGCAGTAGCTCAGGGATGCTCCAGGCCAGCGCTGGCGCGAAGCCTCCCTGTGCGGCGGGGGCGAGGGAGGTGCCAGAGGACCGTCATGGGCTGGGCCTGCCCTTGCTGTTCGGTCGCCAGCCTCGGCGCCCAGCGCTGGGTCTGTCGCTTCCAGGTGGAGCTGCGGGCACAAGGCTCCGGTGGAGACGGGCTTTGCCCAGCAGCCCCCAGGGGCCTTGGTCACGAACACGTTCCCTCGGCATTGGCCGGGGTGAGAGGCTCTGGGGGGTCTGCTCTCCCACACTGGCCGGGGCGAGGGGCTCTGGGGGGTCTGCTCTCCCCCATTGGCCGGGGGGAGGGGATTCTGGGGGGTCTGCTCTCCCCCATTGGCCGGGGGGAGGGGATTCTGGGGGGTCTGCTCTCCCCCACTGGCCGGGGCGAAGGGTTCTGGGGGGTCTGCTCTCCCCCATTGGCCAGGGGCGAGGGGGTCTAACGGGTCTGCTCTCCCCCATTGGCCGGGGCGAAGGGTTCTGGGGGGTCTGCTCTTCCCCATTGGCCAGGGGCGAGGGGGTCTAACGGGTCTGCTCTCCCCCACTGGCCGGAGCGAAGGGTTCTGGGGGGTCTGCTCTCCCCCACTGGCCAGGGGCGAGGGGCTCTGGGGGGTCTGCTCTCCCCCATTGGCCGGGGGCGAGGGGTTCTGGGGGGTCTGCTCTCCCCCACTGGCCAGGGGCGAGGGGCTCTGGGGGGTCTGCTCTCCCCCATTGGCCGGGGGCGAGGGGTTCTGGGGGGTCTGCTCTCCCCCATTGGCCGGGGGCGAGGGGTTCTGGGGGGTCTGCCCTCCCCGACTGGCCGGGGCGAGGGGTTCTGGGGGGTCTGCTCTCCCCCATTGGCCGGGGCGAGGGGTTCTGGGGGGTCTGCTCTCCCCCATTGGCCGGGGGAGGGGGTTCTGGGGGGTCTGCTCTCCCCCATTGGCCGGGGGAGGGGGTTCTGGGGGTCTGCTCTCCCCCATTGGCCGGGGAGGGGGTTCTGGGGGGTCTGCTCTCCCCCATTGGCCGGGGGAGGGGGTTCTGGGGGGTCTGCTCTCCCCCATTGGCCGGGCCGAGGGGTTCTGGGGGGTCTGCTCTCCCCCATTGGCCGGGGGAGGGGGTTCTGGGGGTCTGCTCTCCCCCATTGGCCGGGGCGAGGGGTTCTGGGGGGCCTGCTCTCCCCCATTGGCCAGAGGCGGTTCTGGGGGGGTCTGCTCTCCCCCATTGGCCAGAGGCGGTTCTGGGGGGTCTGCTCTCCCCCATTGGCCAGGGGGAGGGGATTCTGGGGGGTCTGCTCTCCCCCACTGGCCGGGCCGAGGGGTTCTGGGGGGTCTGCTCTCCCCCACTGGCCGGGGCGAGGGGTTCTGGGGGGTCTGCTCTCCCCCATTGGCCGGGGTGAGGGGTTCTGGGGGGTCTGCTCTCCCCCATTGGCCGGGGGGAGGGGATTCTGGGGGGTCTGCTCTCCCCCATTGGCCGGGGTGAGGGGTTCTGGGGGGTCTGCTCTCCCCCATTGACCGGGGTGAGGGGTTCTGGGGGTCTGCTCTCCCCCATTGGCCGGGGCGAGGGGTTCTGGGGGATCTGCTCTCCCCCATTGGCCGGGGCGAGCGGTTCTGGGGGGTCTGCTCTCCCCCATTGGCCGGGGCGAGGGGTTCTGGGGGGTCTGCTCTCCCCCATTGGCCGGGGTGAGGGGTTCTGGGGGGTCTGCTCTCCCCCATTGGCCGGGGGGAGGGGATTCTGGGGGGTCTGCTCTCCCCCATTGGCCGGGGAGGGAGTTCTGGGGGTCTGCTCTCCCCCATTGGCCGGGGAGGGGGTTCTGGGGGGTCTGCTCTCCCCCATTGGCCGGGGCAAGGGGTTCTGGGGGTCTGCTCTCCCCCATTGGCCGGGGGGAGGGGATTCTGGGGGGGTCTGCTCTTCCCCATTGGCCGGGGCGAGGGGTTCTGGGGGGTCTGCTCTCCCGCATTGACCGGGGTGAGGGGTTCTGGGGGTCTGCTCTCCCCCATTGGCCGGGGCGAGGGGTTCTGGGGGGTCTGCTCTTCCCCATTGGCCGGGGCGAGGGGTTCTGGGGGGTCTGCTCTCCCCCATTGGCCGGGGCGAAGGGTTCTGGGGGGTCTGCTCTCCCGCATTGACCGGGGTGAGGGGTTCTGGGGGGTCTGCTCTCCCCCATTGGCCGGGGCGAGGGGTTCTGGGGGGTCTGCTCTCCCCCATTGGCCGGGGCGAGGGGTTCTGGGGGGTCTGCTCTCCCCCACTGGCCGGGGCGAGGGGTTCTGGGGGGTCTGCTCTCCCCCATTGGCCGGGGTGAGGGGTTCTGGGGGGTCTGCTCTCCCCCAGTGGCCGGGGCGAGGGGGTTCTGGGGGGTCTGCTCTCCCCCATTGGCCGGGGCGAGGGGGTTCTGGGGGTCTGCTCTCCCCCATTGGCCGGGGCGAGGGGGTTCTGCTCTCCCCCACTGGCCGGGGAGGGGCTGGGGTGCAGTTTGGCCAGAGCCCGACAGGCCGCGTCTCCGGAGGGCTCAGGCGCTGGGTGACGGGGCTGCACCCGAGGGCCGTGCGGCTGGCAGTGGCGGGACGCGCGTGTCTGCTCCGTGTCGCTTTGAGCCGAGCCGTTCCCCTCGCAGGCCGGTGCCAGGCGTGCGCGGCCTGCGCCCCACGGGGCTGCCCAGAGCGGGGCTAGTCCTGGGCTCCCTGAGCTTGTTGCAGAGGCACGAAACCGCCCGGGTCCAGCAGAGGGCGCGCTAAGCTCGTGTAAGGCCCCGCCCCGGCAGCCCGGAGGGGCGCGGCGGCGCCTGCTGCACTGTGCAGCCCCAGCTGTCCCGCCGCGGCCCCGCACACCCCGGGCGCCCCTGCTCGGCCCGCTGCACCTCCCCCTTTCTCCCAACAGCCCCTGGGGCTCACGTGCCCGGGGCTCCCCCGCCCCCCATCGTCTGGCCCGCCTGGGGCTCAGCCCTGCTGTGGCGTCCCAGGTGTGGCCACGGCCTGGGGGCAAGGAGGGCAGCACGGTTCAGGCCAACGTGCCCGGGGCCGGCGCGGTTAGGGGCCCGCTGGGGAAGGCGCCAGGCAGGTGACTCCAGATTAGCCCAGACAAGCTGCAGCAGGGGAGCTCCCAGCGGCTAGTCCCCGAGGGATGTTCCGTGGCGCCCCTGGCCACGGCCACGGCCACGGCCCCTGCAATCCCACTGCTGCGAGAGGGGCGCGTGCGGGAGGCCAGGCCTCGTGGCAAAGCTCCGACCGTGGCTGCTTTTCCCACGTCACGGGCCCCGCCCTCGTGCAAGCTGCGCGCGGCGAAGGGCGGAAGATGCCCGGACAGGCCTGCGTGGCCTTCTGTGCAGGCTGGCACTGGGGCCAAGGCCCGGGCAGCTACAGAGGGACGCTGCTGCCTTCGCCCGACAGGGTCAGCGTGTGGCCTGGAGCTCTCTGCTTGCTCCAGCCCACAGCCAGCCTGAGCCAGGGCCGGCCCCACTATGCCCCACGGCCCCGGTTCTCCCTGCCAGCCCCGCCGTGCCCCACGGCCCCGGTTCTCCCTGCCGGCCCCGCCGTGCCCCACGGCCCCGGTTCTCCCTGCCGGCCCCGCCGTGCCCCACGGCCCCGGTTCTCCCTGCCAGCCCCGCCGTGCCCCACGGCCCCGGTTCTCCCTGCCAGCCCCGCCGTGCCCCACGGCCCCGGTTCTCCCTGCCAGCCCCGCCGTGCCCCACGGCCCCGGTTCTCCCTGCCGGCCCCAACACCCAGCCCCGCCGTGCCCCACGGCCCCGGTTCTCCCTGCCGGCCCCGCCGTGCCCCACGGCCCCGGTTCTCCCTGCCAGCCCCGCCGTGCCCCACGGCCCCGGTTCTCCCTGCCGGCCCCGCCGTGCCCCACGGCCCCGGTTCTCCCTGCCAGCCCCGCCGTGCCCCACGGCCCCGGTTCTCCCTGCCGGCCCCGCCGTGCCCCACGGCCCCGGTTCTCCCTGCCGGCCCCGCCGTGCCCCACGGCCCCGGTTCTCCCTGCCGGCCCCGCCGTGCCCCACGGCCCCGGTTCTCCCTGCCGGCCCCGCCGTGCCCCACGGCCCCGGTTCTCCCTGCCGGCCCCGCCGTGCCCCACGGCCCCGGTTCTCCCTGCCGGCCCCGCCGTGCCCCACGGCCCCGGTTCTCCCTGCCGGCCCCGCCGTGCCCCACGGCCCCGGTTCTCCCTGCCGGCCCCGACGCCGGGCCCCGCGGCCCCGGTTCTCCCTGCCGGCCCCAACACTGGGCCCCGGCATGCCCCACGGCCCCGGTTCTCCCTGCCAGCCCTGCCGTGCCCCATGGCCCCGGTTCTCCCCACCGTGCCCCACGGCCCGGTTCTCCCTGCCAGCCCCGCCGTGCCCCACGGCCCCGGTTCTCCCTGCCAGCCCTGCCGTGCCCCATGGCCCCGGTTCTCCCCGGCATGCCCCACGGCCCCGGTTCTCCCTGCCAGCCCCGCCGTGCCCCACGGCCCCGGTTCTCCCTGCCAGCCCCGCCGTGCCCCACGGCCCCGGTTCTCCCTGCCGGCCCCGACACTGGGCCCCCACGGCCCCGGTTCTCCCTGCCAGCCCCGCCGTGCCCCACGGTCCCGGTTCTCCCTGCCGGCCCCAACACCCAGCCCCGCCGTGCCCCACGGCCCCGGTTCTCCCTGCCGGCCCCGCCGTGCCCCACGGCCCCGGTTTTCCCTGCCAGCCCCGCCGTGCCCCACGGCCCCGGTTCTCCCTGCCGGCCCCGACACCAGGCCTGGCGGTGTCCCGTGGCCCCAACACCAGGCCTTCTGAGGAGAACACCAGGCTCCCCAGCCTGCATTCTCTGGGGAGAACCTGGCCTTCCAGCCCCCCCCCCCCCCCCGCCCCTCCGGGTCGAGGTTCCCAACTGACAAGCCCTGCTGCTGCTCCGGCCTCCATCCTATCCAAGCTGCAGCTGGGGCTACGGCAGCAGGGCCCCTTGCAGAGCACGAGCTGGTGTTTATTTGTCTGAGTCTGGTTTTCCTTCGCCTTGCAGCTCTGCCCTTCGCCGTCTCCATCTGCCTCCCGTCCCTCTCCATAGAGCCCTGCATGGACCGAGCAAAGCCCGCCTGCGCCTGGAGAAACAGCTCTCCTTGCTGTCACCCTGCTCTGGGGGTACCTCTGAGCCTCCCCTGGCCCTAGCCAGGCCATTCCCTCCCCCGCACCAGGGGCCTCGGCCCCCGGGGCAGTACTGCCCTATGGCTCTGCCCCTTTGCCAGGGCCCCGTGACAGGCTCTAGAGCACAGCAAGGGCTTGGGCCTGGGCCCGTTGGTGGCAGGTGAGCGAGGGCTGCTGGCAGGGTCTATTCCCAGTGCTGGCGAGAGCAGCCCGGCCTTCCCTTCTGGGGACCACGGGCTGGGCCAGCTGAGCCTGAAGAAATGGCTGGCCTGGAACAGAGCAGCCAGCGCCCAGGGCTCCGCAGCTCCATTCCCCAGCCCCTGGGGCCCCTCTGCCCCTTCCACTCCGAGGACTGCCTGGGCCCAGCCCTGGGGGCTCCAACCGGCGCTGATGTTCCCAGGCCACGGCTCCGTGGCTGAGAACCTCGGGCTGCACCTCGGGGCGGCTGCATCTCCTGCCCTGCTGGGAGGGGGGGGAAGGGCCGCCAGGGGGGTAGGCAAGCGGGCAGACCAATGGGCTCTTGCAGCCGTGTGTGCTCCAGTGCAGAGTACCTGGGCCCCGTCCCCTGCTGCCCTCACAGCAAGAGACTGGCAGCGACCAGGGCGCCCCTCTCCGACGCAGGCTTGCCGGACCCGGCTCCCCTCACAGGCCGGCACGCGCATTCTGGGATCAGCCAGGCCCTCAAACGCGCCCCAAGAAGCCGCAATCCCCGCCCTGGCCGCCTGCTCCAGAGCCAGGTTTTCCATGGGTCTCCATTTCCACACTGATGGGCCTTTTCCTAGGCAGGCACCCTGGCTTCATGTCACAGGTGCCCTGGGGCAGGGAGAGCGGGAAAACCTGGATGTGGATCAGCCAGAGGCCTCTGGCTCGATGGATTTTATTCCTGGCCTTGAAACGCCAGGCAAAGCCCAGCCCTGACACGAGGAGACCAGGTCCCCGACAAAGCCTCGGGTTCTGGGACTCAGAGGGAGCGAATCCGCCCTGGATCTGGCGGCGTCTGGGAAGCGGGCAGGATGCTAGACGTGGTGCTTCCCAGGGCAGCTGCTCAGCCAGGCTCTGAGTGGATGAGCCCTGACTGGCAGCTTCTTGGGCAGGCAGACCAGGGGTAACAACTTCCAAGTGGCAGCTGCTGAAGGGTCCTGCCTGGGGCTTGCAAGACAGGTCTCTGCTGTGCAGCTGGCACTAGCTGAGCTGGAGGCTGCTCTCCAACCAGCCTTTGAGGGTGGCACCTCTTCCCCCGCCCCCCCAAGCAGGGGCTCATGTAGCCAGGCAGCTGATTTGCATATGCAAATGAGAGCATTCAGCCTAAGGGCCCATTGGCTGCTGGGGGACATGGCTGCACCGGCCCAGACCAGCAGTGGCCACTTGCTGCTTCCACTGTCCCAAATGCCTGCAGTGCCCGGGTCAGGCTTAGACGCCCGGAGCCTCCCTGGGGACCCGTCTGGGGGAAATGCCACAGCAGCAGCCTCTGGCTCAGCCAGCCCCCCAGCTCAGAGGCATTGCTGCACTTCCCCTCAGCCCCAGGGCCCACGCTCCGGCCAGCCCCCCTGCAAACGCCCTCCCCGCCCCCAGCCCCAGGGCCCACGCTCCGGCCAGCCCCCCTGCAAACGCCCTTCCCGCCCCCAGCCCCAGGGCCCACGCTCCGGCCAGCCCCCCTGCAAACGCCCTCCCAGCCCCAGGGCCCACGCTCCGGCCAGCCCCCCTGCAAACGCCCTCCCCAGCCCCAGGGCCCACGCTCCGGCCAGCCCCCCTGCAAACGCCCTTCCCGCCCCAGGGCCCACGCTCCGGCCAGCCCCCCTGCAAACGCCCTTCCCGCCCCCAGCCCCAGGGCCCACGCTCCGGCCAGCCCCCCTGCAAACGCCCTTCCCGCCCCAGGGCCCACGCTCCGGCCAGCCCCCCTGCAAACGCCCTCCCAGCCCCAGGGCCCACGCTCCGGCCAGCCCCCCTGCAAACGCCCTCCCCAGCCCCAGGGCCCACGCTCCGGCCAGCCCCCCTGCAAACGCCCTTCCCGCCCCAGGGCCCACGCTCCGGCCAGCCCCCCTGCAAACGCCCTTCCCGCCCCAGGGCCCACGCTCCGGCCAGCCCCCCTGCAAACGCCCTTCCCGCCCCAGGGCCCACGCTCCGGCCAGCCCCCCTGCAAACGCCCTTCCCGCCCCAGGGCCCACGCTCCGGCCAGCCCCCCTGCAAACGCCCTCCCCGCCCCCAGCCCCAGGGCCCACGCTCCGGCCAGCCCCCCTGCATACGCCCTCCCAGCCCCAGGGCCCACACTCCGGCCAGCCCCCCTGCAAACGCCCTTCCCGCCCCCAGCCCCAGGGCCCACGCTCCGGCCAGCCCCCCTGCATACGCCCTCCCAGCCCCAGGGCCCACACTCCGGCCAGACCTCCCCCCCCCCCAGCGCCCTAGCCCCTCCCAGGGTCCACACTCCCGCCAACGCCCTACCCCCGGGCCCACGCTCCAGCGCCCCACCCCTCCCAGCCCTAGAGCCACGCTCAGGCCAGCCCCGCGAACCCCCGAGCCTGTGCAGCGGGAGCGCTGCGCTCACAGGAGCCGGAGGCGATGCCCCCCCCGGACTCCGCCCCCCTTTCACACCCTCGCGGCTCTCAGCTGATCTCTCCTGCTCCCCTGGAGCTTCTGGCCCCGTTCCCCGGCCGGCCCCGCCCCGCCGCCTGCCCCGAGTCGGTTCCTCTCCGCGCAGCGCTCTGGCACCGGGAGCCTCCTTTATTTCCTCCCCAGCCCGGCGCTGCTGCCGTGGGGCGGGCTGGCCCGGCTCCCCGCGCCTGGTTCCATGTCTCCCAATCTGCTTCTCATTTCCTCGGGGAGGTGACTTCCCTGCCGCGGCCCGGGACTGGCTGCAGCCTCGCTCCGCTCGCTCCCTCCCGCCCGCCCGCCGCTCCAGAGGTGCCGGGCCCGGGCGAGCCCGAGCGGCGGCCGCAGAGCGCGGCTGGACCCCCCCGCGCCGGGACAACCCCCCGGCTGCACTGACGGGCCCGGGGCTGGAACCGCAACCCCCCGGCTGCAGCGCGGCTGGAGCCGGGACCCGCCTACCTGCTCCGGGTAAGTACTGCCAGCCCCGCGGCTCTGACAGCGGCTCTCCGCGGTGGGGACAGCCTGGCCGGGGCCCGGTTCCCGGCCGGCCGGGGCTCGCTTCTGGGGGGCCTTGGCTTCCCGCGGGAATCGCCCCGGGGCGCGCCCGCCCTGCGCCTTCTGCCCTGCCGACTCCAGCCCGCCTGGGGTGCGGCTCATTCGCCCTCGCGGCTTTCCTGGCCCCTGCGCCCCGTCTCCCGTCCCCCTCCCCCTCGTCCCCCTGCGCCCCGTCTCCCGTCCCCCTCCCCCTCGTCCCCCTGTGCCCCGTCTCCAGTCCCTGTCCCCCTCGCCCCCATGTGCCCGGTCCCCCCTGCGCCCCGTCTCCCGTCCCCCTCCCCCTCGTCCCCCTGCGCCCCGTCTCCAGCCTGCGCCCCCCTGTGCCCCGTCTCCAGTCCCTGTCCCCCGTGCGCCCCGGGCTCGAGCGCCGCCGACACGGACTTGTCGCCAGTTTCCACTCGCCCCGCTCCCCGGGCGGGATGGGGTGGCTGGCTCCGCGGCCGCCCGGCTTGTGGAAAGGAGGCGAGGCGGCGAGCCCGGGCCGGGCCGGACGCGGAGGCCGGGGCTGGAGCCGGGGCCGGGGGGGGGGGACCTGCCGGGGCCGGTCTAGGGCCTGTCGTGCGGAGGGAGGGGGGGTCCGCGGGCAGAGCCCGCCTGGCGAGGCCCCGGCCCGGTCCGCTCCAGCGCAGCTCCCGGCGGGTGGCCCGTAGGCGCTGCCCCGGGCTGGGTCCCCCCGCCCAGCGCCGGCCGCTGCTGCGGTCTCGGGTCGCTGCAGGAGGCAGGTGCGTGGAGCGGCCGCTGCTCCGAGTCCTCCAGCCCGGGCAGGTGGCTCCGCGGGCGGGCGGAGCTGGGGCGTTTCCAGGCAGCGAGAGTGAGCTGGGGGCCCCTGGCTCTGTCTGCCTTGGCCCGACCCCTGCCCCCAGCCCCTGGCAGGGACAAGGCTCCTTCTGCCGGAGCTGGGGGCGGGGGCCCTGCAGCCTGGCCCTGGCAGGTGGACGGGCCTGGCCAGGCAGGTTCCATGCAGAGGAAAGTTCTCCTGCCAGGGCAGGTGGGCTGAGCAAACCCCTGGCTGGCCAGGAGGAATCGGCCCTTGCACCAGTGCAGTGTCCCCGCACAGACTCTGCAGCTGGTTCACTCCGGTTAGCCCCCCGGGCTGCCCAAAAAAGCCGGCAGAGCCCGGCTGCTCAGGGTGGGGAATCCGACCCCTGCCCTGCAGCGTGGCCGCCTTAGCCCGGCTATCGACGCAGCTAGCCCAGAATGGGTCCGTCCGGGCAGCGCCCTCGCGTGGGCAGGTGGCGTCTCCAGGGGACAGAAAAGTTCCATTAGTTGCTGCGGGACGTGGCTTGGCGGCAGCACCGGGCCTCCGGCGGCCTGGCTGGGCTACTGCCGGGTAACGTGGCCTCGAGCTGCCTTGTGCCTGCCAGGCCTGGCTCGGGCATGCCCAGCGTGGCTAGGTGGGGGAGGTTACCGGCCTAGCGATGCCGAGAGGTGTGCTTCTAGCCGTGCAGAAGGTGCGTTGGCAGGCCTGGCGCTGCCTGGAGGCCACCTGCTGAGCCGCGAGAAGGGGCTGTTGTGCTCTGGCCGTGCCGTGTCCTCGTGCACACGAGGGCTATGTGGCGCACGGCCCTAGTGTACACGCAGGAGAGCTCCTGCCGGGGGAAGGCCCAAGGCCACCCTGCAGCACATCGGCGGTGCCTGCGGATCCCCTTCCTGCTGGCACGCTGCGGCGGCGCTGGCTGGGGCGCTGGGTGGGCCTGGGGGTGGGTGTTTCCCACCCCTGACTACGGCAGCTCTGCCAGCATGAATGGGAAGCCAAATTGCTCTTGGCTGGGTTGGCCGTGGCCTAGCGTCCGTGTCCAGGCACTGGCCAAGCACCCTCCGAAAGCCCCACGCTAGTTGTGCTGCGCAGCCGGAGGAGCAGCCTGCAACCCTGCCACAGCGGGAGGCTGACTGCATCCCCCGCCCGGCCCGCAGCCTCCCTGGCCATGGGCGCCGAGAGGCCAGTGGGAGCAGCTCAGATCCGCCAGTGGCGGTCCCAGAGACCGAGGGCTGTTCCAGGGTGGGGGTGAATGCAGGTCCCCCAGCACATCCCAGTGAGCGGGGGGAGGTGTCTGAGCATGGCGGGGTGGGGTGGGCCCAGCGGGTGAGCGCCCGTCCTGAGGGCGATGCGGTGGGCACAGGCTGGCGTTTTACAGGGCACGAGGTGACAGCATTCGGGCTAGGTACGCGGCGGCGGGAACACGGCCTGAGGGATGCGGGGCAGGCATCACAGCTCCTGGCAACACGAGCCCCAACGTCTTGGGTTGGGGTCTGTGACCCGGAGGCCTCGGGCTCTGGGGCTGTGAGGGACCCCGGGCTGGGGGTGGGGGGGGCAGGGCTGGGGCTCTGGGGGACCCCGGGCTGGGGGCGGGGCTCTGGGCTGTGGGGAACCCGGGCTGGGAGCGGGGCTCTGGGGCTGTGGGGGACCCCGGGCTGGGGGTGGGGCTCTGGGGCTGTGGGGGACCCCGGGCTGGGGGGGGCGGGGCTCTGGGGCTGTGGGGGACCCCGGGCTGGGGGCGGGGCTCTGGGCTGTGGGGGACCCCGGGCTGGGGGCGGGGCTCTGGGGCTGGGGGTGGGGCTCTGGGGCTGTGAGGGACCCCGGGCTGGGGGCAGGGCTCTGGGCTGTGGGGGACCCCGGGCTGGGGGCGGGGCTCTGGGGCTGTGGGGGACCCCGGGCTGGGGGTGGGGCTCTGGGGCTGTGGGGGACCCCGGGCTGGGGGTGGGGCTCTGGGGCTGTGAGGGACCCCGGGCTGGGGGCGGGGGGGGCAGGGCTGGGGGTGGGGCTCTGGGGGACCCCGGGCTGGGGGCAGGGCTGGGGCTCTGGGGGACCCCGGGCTGGGGGTGGGGCTCTGGGGCTCTGGGGGACCCCGGTGCGTGCTCAGGGGTTCACAGTGCGAGGGGATGCCGGTGGCTATTGGAGGGAGACACAACGCAGCTGTTGGAGCAGGGCTGGCGAGCTCAGGCTCCCTCCCTTGGCCAAGCAGCCGGCCGTGCTCGGGGTGCGCGCCGGGGACGTTCCATTGGATCCATTAACTAATGGAATAGTCGAGGAGAACGCCCGCGCTCCTCCTGTGAGGCGTACGGAGGGGCAGCGCCCGCATGCAGCCCGGGCCAGCAGGACTCCCCCTGGCCCCGGGCACCGCGCCGCCTCCCGGCTTTGAGACGTACAGCACCCCTGGGGACTCCTGTCCATTTCAAAGTGGGCCGCCGCTGGCCCTGCCCCCTCCCACGGAGCCAGCCCCTCCGCTCCGCCCGAAGCAGCAAGGGGGAGGCACCCCGTCGCTCCCATCCCGGTATGCACCCCGCTCTCCTCCCCCCACGCTCGCACTGGGCCTAGAGCCCTGCGTCCGCCCACCACGCCCCTCCCGAGCCCTGCAGGCTGGGCCTGCCCTCAGGGCTGTCTGACCAAAGGCCGACCCCAGGCCGAGGGAGGGATTTCTGGAGCCCTGTCAGATGTGCCCTGCGCCACCCGGGAGCTGTCTTTCAAAGCCAGCCAAAAGCTGTCGTCTATTAATAGGCTAGTAAAGAGCCATCCCGTCTATTTTAACATCTGCGCCCGGCATGCGAGGGGACGTCCTGGAGAGCAGCCCGCGTTGCTCCTGGGTGGGGCGGGCTGGGGCGCTCTGCAGCAGAAGGGTGCGAGTCCCCCAGCCCCCGGGCCGGCATGGGAGCAGCGGTAGGAAAGGCCTCTGCATAGCAGGGGTGGTCCCGGGAGCACGTGACGGAGCGGAACAATGCAGCAGGAATGTGTGAAGGGCTTTAGGACGCCTGGGCCAGGATTAAGGTCGTGTAAAGCAACGCGCCCGCCACCGTTAGACGTTAATAAATGGCTCCGTGTCCCGCTTTGCGGCTCCTGGCTCCAGGTGTCATCTTGAGCCCTGCCGGGCTAGCGGGAGAAGCCGCCGAAGTAAGTGTGGGAGCGAGGAGCCCGAGGGTGAATGCAGCAGACTGGGTGGCTCCCTGGTCCAGCGTGGACGTCTGGGCCCTCGCGATCTGCCCCTTCTGGGGGCCAGTGGCTCACATCCCTAGATTGCCCTGCAGCAGACCAGAGCTGGCCTGGGAGGGATCGCAGGGTTAAAAGCGCGATGACTCTTGTGCTCCCGCTCGCTCCGGGTTCTGTGTCTCTGGGCTAACGCCCCCGGAACACGGCTCCCTGGTGATACTGGGAAAGCTCTTAAGCCACCGTGCGCGGGCAGCTCTCCCACACGGCACTGCCTTGTCTCGGGTCGGGCTCTGCGGATTTCTCTCCACTGCTTGGGATAACCTAGGAAATCTGGTTTCTCCGTGGGAGCCTTCCCCGCCCCCATGGCAAGCTGCCGCTGAAGTGAGCCACGCTCTGAGAAACTGGGCAGGTTCTGAAGGACACGCGTGTAAATCGGGAGTCGTTCTGCTCGCTGCATCCAGCTGCTTCCGTCTCCCTCGGGAACGGAGAGCAGGGTCTGGCCTAGGTGGTTTCAACCATGAAGTCGGAAGGGTTGTCCCTCGTTCCGCCTGGTTTCAGCCCTTTCCCCAGGCTGCAGCAATGCCCGGCAGTGTCCAGTGCTGGGAACGCCTCTTCCATGTTCTCCCTGTAGGCGCGTGTCCGTCCGTGCGCGTGTGCCATGGGGAGGGAATAGCAGACGCCTCCAGACCCGCTCTACTCTGAGAACCAGCAGAATGGGACCAAATCCAGGAGCAAAACCTAGGAGTGCAGCTGCCTAGAAACAGTTTGTGTTTTTTCTGACTTTTCAATAGAAAATGGGCCTGTGGGGTAGAGCGCATAAGGAAACACCCGCAAGCCCATTAGCACCTTTGCCATCTGTGCCATTAGCAACCCCCGCCCGAGCGCGCTCTTCCTCCCATTACCCCTCCCAGGGGTGCACTGAAATGCTATTAGCGCGCTCGTTCTGGCTCTGCTCAGGGTACGCCGGAGCACCTCGCCAGCCGTCCTTCGCGCCGCCCGTGGGTGGTGCCGTGCACACGCTGCCTCGGCCAGCACCGCTAGTCCGGTACCTGTTCTGTGCCCCGCCGCTGGCTGTGGGGGCGCTTCCTTCGTTCTCGGGCGCGCTTTCACCCTGGCGACACATGGAACGGTTTATCCGTGGCCGGGGTTGAGTTTGTCTTGGCACATTCCACTCCTCGGCTGGGGACAGAAGCATTCCACAACTGGCGCTGGGCAAAACGCGCCCGAAGCAGAGCTGCACAGGGCCAGTTCTGCGGTGATGGGCACCCCTGGGTGAGATGGGCCCAGTCTCCGTGTTAGAGGGAGCCCCGCATAAGGGCAGCCCCCGCCGCAGTGACGAGTTCAGCCTCGCAATGGGGCACGCTCCAAGCATAGTCACCCAGCTAGTTTCTTCTTTGCCCTCCGAGATTTCCTGCTTCCCAGCTGCATCTCAATTGGGAATTGGCATTGTCCAGATCTGTGGAGCCACTGGGGGCTCTGTGCCCGAGAGGAGCACGGCAGCACAGGCTGGGTCACAGAAAACCTCTTGGCGTTGTCCCCCCGTGTGCTGATTGTGACGGACCGGGCCGTGTCTGGGCACAGCTGAGGGCGTCCGCTCAGGGCGAATTGCTCAACTTCGGGGCTCCTTACAGCCCCCAGACTGGTGACCTCTCCAAACAGACCACAAACCAGTCCCACAGAGCGCTCCAGCTGCCTGCCTGAAGCCTCCCGAGCAAAACCCCTCCGACACCCCAGCAATATCCGTGCCCCAGATGGCCCCGGGCCTCATACACAGGTGGGGGGTCCTAGCACCCAATCCCACCTATCCCGAACAAGTTCTGTCCGGTTCCAAGAAACCAGCCACAGATCCCTGGTCAATTTACCCTCCGGACCTTACCCACAAATCACGCTGGGCCAATCCTTTAGCATCTATATCTAAAGGTTTATTATCACAAGAAAGAAAAGCCTGAGAGTGAGGTTGTTAAAGAATAGTACGTTACATGCACCGAATCTCCCAGTCCTCGATGCAGGCTCTAGCAGAGATGTTGCAGCTGCTGGTTTAAAAGTTCTTGTTGCACATCCTAGCATCAGGATGGGTTCACAGGTCTTCTGGGCTCTTCGATCCCTGCAGTGCTGCCTCTGGGATGAAGTGCTGAGCTGAGAACAAAATGGCATCGGCCACATGGCCTCTTTATACCTCCTTCCTGGCCTCCTCTTGTATGCAGCAGGTTACCTGGTCAGAGGCCAATCTCTATGTTCCCTGCTGGCTGCTCTCAGGTGACAGCCCCCATTCTTTGGGTGTGTCCTTGGGCCATTGAGAGCCATTGTCCCACAGGGCCTGGCTAATCATCCTGTCCATAGACATGCTTAACCACATTCAGAGAAATATTCAGCTTCCACACACATTACAGATTCCTACCTACACACATAGACATTATACACTCACATAAATAGCGTACATAAGATCAGCAAACAATAAGCTCCCATTCAATACCCCACATGGCTCCCTTTTATACCAATTTCTGGGGCCAACACCCCCACCTAGGGGTGCAGCAGCGATCTGGCTGCTTCCCTCCAGTTAGGTAATGTGACACTGATCAAGCCACAGACACCCCCTTCCTGCCCTCAGGGGAACCCCACCACCCTGTGCTGCTGGGACAGAAGCTCTGGCCTCCCCCAGCCCAGGCTCAGAGCTGGGGTTACCGCCCCCCTGCAGAGTGACACAGCTCCACTCCAGGAGGCACCCAGCAGACCAACCCCCAAACTCATCTGTCTTGCCCTAGAAGCGTTTTACCCAGAGAGAGCTCATAAGGTCAGGTCCGCCCCTTTGGTCAGTGGAAGAGAGAGATGCGCAGTGGTTGCTCCCTGCCCCGCCCCAGGTAACAAGTATGTACACAGGTTTGATAATAAACAAATGTGTTGCTATGAAGTATAAAGAGCCGCAGTCCAGTGGTTTCAAATGAAAACAGTCAGATCAAAGCAAATGATTAAATCAAAACAAAACCCACCAGCTAATCCCGATCCCCCAAGGAACGCGTTTCATGCAAATTCTCACCCTAACCAGCTGTTCAAAGCATCCCTTTCACAAGCCAGGCAGCCTCCTAGCTCGGCCTGACCCCTCCCCCTTTCAGTCTTGGATGTTTCCGAGGGAGGGGGTGTCTCCTGGCATCTGGCAACTCCCCGATTGTTTGGTTCCCCCCTTACGTCCCTTCTGCCCCAGGCAGGAATTCTTTGGGCTCCCTTCAAACTTTTCTCACCTCAAGAGGAAGGTACCAGCTCCAGCCTGGGTTTCAGCACCAGCGGCCTGGCCACACATCTTTCTAAGAGCAACCACAGTTACAGGTTGCCGATTTGATCGCCAAGCCATTACGTTTCCATTAAGAGCATCATAATAGCCTCATTAGCCCCTGTAGAATTATAAACCGATCCACCCTTCATATTGGTGACTTCTCATGCAAGAAGGATTCATGGGATCTACAGGTTCAGCAGATGACACCCTTGAAAGTGACATGCCCCGTGGTCTGTTTTGCATAAAGCGTCTCTGAGTTCTGCCTTCTCAGAAAGCGTGGAGGGGCCGAGACACCTCCCGCGAGATCCCTGCGAGAGGGCTGGGCAGGGTCCCTGGCAGAGGCCGTGCTCAGGAATTCTCTTTGCCGTGGGTTACATCCCCACCCAGAGTCCCCAATCCTGGCACATCCTTCAGAGGAGTTTCCCCAAAGTTCCTGTCCCTGAGCGATCCTTCCCTCTCTCCTCTCCATCAGAACTCCGTCCCACCTGTCATTCTCCCCTCCGTCATCCAATCGGTGTGCGGGATCAGTAGCATGTGACCAATCATCGTCTCGAAAGGCTGGGTAATTAACCTGGAATGGGGGGAGTGAATTGCTGGCCAAGAGCGGGGGGCTGGAAGTCGGTTGTTGGAAATGTTTGAGTAACAGGCAGCCCCCAGAGCCGGCCGCCCTCTGGCTGGGGCTGGAGCTGAAAGCGGGGTCGAAATCGTACTCATATTTGGCAGGAATCGATTGGCCAGCCCTATGGAGAGCCGCTTTTGCTCACTGCGCCGGGGCCCAGGCCTGGGTGCTGGGGGAGGGGCTGGGGGCACTGAGGCCTGGGACTGAGCATCGGGAGCTGCCTGGCCTCAGGGTTTGCTGTGCCAGGGTGGGCCCCACCCGTGGGCCCCACCCCCACCCACCAAGCAGACTTGAACATTGGGCGACGGGCCCTTTCGGAATCTTTTTCGGTCACACTGCAATTCCGCGTGTAATCCGCACCCCCGCCATGCTCCCGTTCCCCCAGCCTTCTGGCCAGGCCCCCGCGGCTCGCCAGCACCACCTGCGCTGCGCTGTGCCGGGCCGGCCTGGGGCCCCCTCCTCCCCAGACGAGTTCAGCTCTGCCTGGAGCAAAGGGCAGCTTGCAAACAAGCTCTTCCCTCCCCAGCCTGGGAGCTAAGCTGGGGGGGGGGGGAGCGCAGCGGCCAAGGGGAGACCAGACTTTCCATTTCCAAACGAATTCCATATAAGGCAACGCGTTTCCCCGGAGAGCGGCTGAGAGGGGGTCTGTGAAAATCCCCTGGAATGAAGCTTTCTTCTCCCATTGCCCTGGGAGGGGGAAGCTCCCTTGTCACGATGGAAAGCAGCAGGAACTGCCCTGGGGGACGCCCCGGGCACCGCATGGCGGAGAGCTGGCCGGCCGTTCCCCGCCGGGCTTGGGGGCGGGCTGGTACCACCAGTGCCACTTTCCTGGATTAGCCCTTGCCCCGTGCCCACACAGTGCACCCACACGGCTGCATTTCCTAAGGACGGCAGCCCGCGCCTGCCCGGGGCACCTGTAGCAGACTGGAGGGGGGCTGCCAGGCCCTGCCCGAGGGGTGGGCTCGCCCAGAGGAGAACCGGCTAGTGCTGCTGCCTGCTAACGGGGCTGCGGGCGAGCGCTCCAGGCCCTGGTCCAGCCATAGCAGGGGGCCTGCACAAGGCGTCTCCTTCGCTCCAGCCTGCTGTGCGCCCGGAGCCCAGGCAGCTCACGCTGGCTGTTCGCCTGCTCATCCCGTGCACCTGACCCGCAGGGAGAGGCCTTTCAGACCTGGCTCCTTCCGCCAGCCGGGCACCGGGCGCCCCGGAAGCGTGAGCCAGTGGGCTGACAATGGCAGTGCAGCCGGGCCAGCGGCATCAGCTGGCGACCTGTCCCAGCCTGCTCGTTTGCCCCGAGGACACTTCGGGCCCGTCTAGACAGCGGCGTTCCTTCGGGCTATGCCTGTTATCCCGAAATGCGCCCCCCATGTCCGGACGGCGCGCCGTTATCCCGAAATGCGCCCCCCGCGTCCGGACGGCGCGCCGTTATCCCGAAATGCGCCCCCCGCGTCCGGACGGCGCGCCGTTATCCCGAAATGCGCCCCCCCGCGTCCGGACGGCGCGCCGTTATCCCGAAATGCGCCCCCCCGCGTCCGGACGGCGCGCCGTTATCCCGAAATGCGCCCCCCGCGTTCGGACGGCGCGCTGTTATCCCGAAATGCTCCCCCCGCGTCTGGACGGCACGCCGTTATCCCGAAATGCACCCCCCACGTCCGGATAGCGTGCCGTTATCCCGAAATGTGCCCCGCGCGTCCGGACGGCACGCCGTTATCCCGCGCGTCCGGACGGCGTGCCGTTATCCCGAAATGCACCCCCCACGTCCGGACGGCGTGCCGTTATCCCGAAATGTGCCCCGCGCGTCCGGACGGCGCGCCGTTATCCCGAAATGCACCCCACGTGTCCGGACGGTGCGCCGTTATCCCGAAATGCGCCCCGTGCGTCCGGACGGCGCGCCATTATCCCGAAATGCGCCCCCCGCGTCCGGACGGCGCGCCGTTATCCCGAAATGCGCCCCCCGCGCGTCCGGACGGCGCGCCGTTATCCCGAAATGCGCCCCCCGCGCGTCCGGACGGCGCGCCGTTATCCCGAAATGCGCCCCCCCCGCGTCCGGACGGCGCGCCGTTATCCCGAAATGCGCCCCCCCCCCCCGCGTCCGGACGGCGCGCCGTTATCCCGAAATGCGCCCCCCCCCCCCCGCGTCCGGACGGCGCGCCGTTATCCCGAAATGCGCCCCCCCCCGCGTCCGGACGGCGCGCCGTTATCCCGAAATGCGCCCCCCCGCGTCCGGACGGCGCGCCTTTATCCCGAAATGTGCACCCCCCCGCATCCGGACGGCGCGCCGTTATCCCGAAATGCACCCCGCGTGTCCGGACGGCGCGCCGTTATCCCGAAATGCACCCCGCGTGTCCGGACGGCGCGCCGTTATCCCGAAATGCGCCCCCCGCGTGTCCGGATGGCGTGTTATCCCGAAATGCGCCCTGTGCATCCGGACAATGTGCCATTATCCCAAAATGCGCCCCGCACGTCCACACGGTGTGCCCTTATCCCGAAATTTGCCCTGTGTGTCCGGACTGCACGCCGTTATCCTGAAATGCACTCTGCACGTCCGGATAGTGCGCCATTAGACTGAAATGTGCCCCGTGTGTCCGGACGATGCGCCGTTATCCCAAAATGCACCTCACGTGTCCGGACGGCGCGCCGTTATCCCGAAATGCGCCCCGTGCCTCCAGACGGCGTGCCGTTATCCCGAAATGCGCCCCGTGCCTCCGGATGGCGTGCCGTTATCCCGAAATGCGCCCCGTGCCTCCGGATGGCGTGCCGTTATCCCGAAATGCGCCCCGTGCCTCCGGATGGCATGCTGTTATCCCGAAATGCGCCCCGTGCCTCCGGATGGCGTGCCGTTATCCCGAAATGCGCCCCGCGCCTCCGGATGGCGCGCCGTTATCCCGAAATGTGCCCTGTGCATCCAGACGGTGTGCCGTTATCCCGAAATGCGCCCTGCGCATCCGGAGAGCGTGCTGTTATCCCAAAATGCATTTGAAATAAGGGCTTCTTATTCTGGTTTCCTGGGAAGCTCGTTGCCCAAGGATTAAATAACGATGTCTTTTGAAATTAGCGCTGCGTGGACAGCACCAAATTTCGACGTAAGCGGTGCAATTTGCATAGCTCAAGTTGCATCGCTGATTTCAAGGTACGCCCCACTGTGCTGCTCTGTATTTTGAGTCCTCTCACTTCCAGCCCTGCGTAGACAAACGCAGCGAGCAGCCGCAGCAGCATGGGGTCCTGTCGAGAGCAGGGGTGCTCAGGGCAGCCAGCCTCGCAGGCCTGCACAATGCACCGGCTGCCTTTCTCTTTTTTGCAGAGTGTGCTAGCACTGGGATGGCTCCTTGAGCTGAATTTTTGCACCTTCCAGCTCTGGTGTGGCCGTATGGGTAGACGTGGAAATGCTAGGCTGACCCTGCAGCAATTCATGCCCCCGGAACTGGGGTTATAAAACAGACACCCCATTTAAGGCCAGGCTGAAAATCTGGCCCCATAAATTCTCTCTCTTAGGACATGCAGGTGAGGAAATCCAATGAGTGCTTATAAAATGTTTTAAGAGGCAACGTCCGTAGGTGCTAAGTGGAATAGTTATTTGATTATTAAAATCACTGTGATTGCTAATGTACAAATGGAACACCCTCCTCTAAAAGCTAAATCCTATCAAGGCTTCAAAAAGAAACTAGCAGGAGAAATCACTTCAGGTACCGCCAAAATGCAGCCACCTCTGGGGCAGATCGCAGCATCCGTTTAACAGCAGGCAGTAACGCTACTCGGCCGTTACGGGCAGCAAGTCAAGGAAAATACCCAACTTCCATTGCAATGGGAATTCCGACATCCAGAGGGCACCCACTAGAGACGTCCTCGGGGGGCTTGTAACCGGTAAAGGGTTAATGATGAGCAGTCGGCAGCCTTCGGAGGTGCTGACGCTGCTCTGGCTGTAGGCTGCTGTAGGGCCAGTCGCTGGAGCTGGTGGTCTTAAGTGAGCTCAGGTGAAGGTCCCTTTGGTGCACAACCCCCTCCCCACTGGGCCTGTTAGCTGTGGGAGGGGCTGCTAACCCCCCTCCCCTCCGGCTCTCGGGGAGCATGCCAGAAGTCACCGGGTCGCGCTGAATTGGCATAACATGGGCCGACTCCGGCAGCCTGCCGGTGATGGGCAGGTGAGGCCGCAGCGCCCCAGGCAGAGGGGAGCGGGGTGAGCGCTGGGTGGCGCGTGGGTGGTCTCTGCCCATGGGCGGGTGATAATGATTTCCAGTCACGCGGGGCCTCGGCAGCACTGAGACGTGAGGCTGCTCCAGCTGGCTCCTCGCTAGCCGAGAGGGAGAGGGAGAGGCAGCAGCCAAGCTGGAGCAAAGGTTTGGGCTCCAAGCCCCTCCCCCCAGTGCCCCATCTGCCCCAGAACCTTCTCCGGGCGTGTCCCAAGACCCTCCGCCCTCCCCATGGGTGAGAAAACAGCGACAGCAGCGGAGCCCGACGTGAGAGAGCCTAGGAGCCTCTCTCTCCCGCCCGGCTGCTGCTCCTGCTAACCCTGGCACCGCGCTGTCCTGAGGGCAGGCTGGGGGCGGCTTGCGCGCCGGGTACTTACCAGTAGCGAAGCCCAGGCTAACCCTGCACCGGGGCAGATGGGCACAGCTTGGCTCAGCGCAGCAGGCTGCATCGCCCCGGCCCCAATATTGAGCACCGGGGGTTCCTGGGGAGCATCTCCTCTTGCAGCTTTCCCCGGCGGATCTGGTTTTCCAAGCTGGGCTCCTGCATGTGCCTCTTTGCCGCGGAGTGGGGAAGAAAGAGCCCGGGGACTGGGATCTGCCCGCGGTCCCCGTGCGAGGGGCGGCAGGAATGGCCGAGGTGGCCCAGCTGCCCCAGGTCGGGTGCCGGAGGTGCAGAAACAGGTAGGAGCGAATTCCATCCCCATGGCCGGGGCTGATTCTGGCCTCGCTCTCCTCTGAGCGTGGAGCAGAGGTTGGTTTGCGCTAGGGGCTGCAAGAGAGCTGGGGGCGATGCAGCTACCCTAGACATGGGGCTAGTGGGGCTCTGATCGTCCTCTGAGCCGGGCTCAGCTCCTCCCAGGCACAGCATCCTCTCCGCAGCAGGGCAGGGCGTGGACGTCAGACCGGCCCCTCCCTCTCACCTCTCTCCCCATGGCTGAGGTTGATCCTGGGGCCCCATGCTGGGCTCTCATGAATGGGGAGCCCATCTCTGGTGCGCTGCAGTGCTCCAGGGCTGGGGCTCCGGGTTGTGCTGCTTGTGGAGAGCGCAGTTTGGTTTTGCACGGGGACTGTGCAGCAGCAGCAGGGTGAAAATCAGGCGTTTTCATCAGATCTTTTACAAATATTTTTTTAATTTCAAGTGGATTTTTTCAACTTTTTAAAAATCATACTAGGGGGTTTGCTTTCAAAAATAAACCTGATTAAAATTAAATCTGAGTCTAATACAAAATATGTCAAGGCTTAAACATATTCAAGTCTCTCCAAACACGAAAATAAATATGTAGAATCCACGAATCTCTATCAAAACCTGGAGGAGGCTGCTTCTCATTATCCTGAGAGGTTTTCTCCAATTCAAACTGTTGAGGTCAAGCTTTATAAACACGGCACAATAGCTCATGTCATGTATTAAGGGTTTGCTTTGTACAACACAAATACATTTTGATAGGCTGTTTTGTTGTGTTTAATTGCATTTCAATTACTGTCCTAAGCATGAACAAAAAGTTGATGATCTAGTTAAAAAGAAATAGCTCATTAACCATTTTAGCATACTTATTAATTGTACATTGTTAGAATCTGAAAATATTGCATTATGTAATTGCCTAACTAAATGCATATAGTTAGTGTGTACCTGCATCGGTTGTACAAAAATGTACCAAGTCTCAGGTAAAGGCTGGATTTACCTGTACACCAGCATTTTAAATGATTATCTCGACCAGTCAGAATGCACTTTTCTTTAGCAAATCACCAGAAGCACAAGTGGAAAAGTGGCCTGAGAGTGAGGATCTACAGCAGGGCAGGGAACCTGTTCTGGGTCCGGGGCCACTGACCCGCAGAGAAATCAGTTGGTGGCCGCACACGAGTGAGAAGGGTCTTTCCATGGCTGATTTAAATGAACCCACCCTGCCAGCAGGTGATGGGGTTTCAGAACCCTGCTGATATCTTTGCAGTAGCAGGCGCTGATATGTTTGCGGGGGGGGGGGGGCTTTGCAGTAGCGGGCGCTGATGTGTTTGCGGGGGGGGCTTTGCAGTAGCGGGCGCTGATGTGTTTGCGGGGGGGGCTTTGCAGTAGCGGGCGCTGATGTGTTTGCGGGGGGGGGCTTTGCAGTAGCGGGCGCTGATGTGTTTGCGGGGGGGCTTTGCAGTAGCGGGCGCTGATGTGTTTGCGGGCGGGGGCTTTGCAGTAGCGGGCGCTGATGTGTTTGCGGGCGGGGGCTTTGCAGTAGCGGGCGCTGATGTGTTTGCGGGGGGGCTTTGCAGTAGCGGGCGCTGATGTGTTTGCGGGGGGGGCTTTGCAGTAGCGGGCGCTGATGTGTTTGCGGGGGGGGGCTTTGCAGTAGCGGGCGCTGATGTGTTTGCGGGCGGGGGGCTTTGCAGTAGCGGGCGCTGATGTGTTTGCGGGGGGGGCTTTGCAGTAGCGGGCGCTGATGTGTTTGCGGGGGGGGCTTTGCAGTAGCGGGCGCTGATGTGTTTGCGGGGGGGCTTTGCAGTAGCGGGCGCTGATGTGTTTGCGGGGGGGGCTTTGCAGTAGCGGGCGCTGATGTGTTTGCGGGGGGGGCTTTGCAGTAGCGGGCGCTGATGTGTTTGCGGGGGGGGCTTTGCAGTAGCGGGCGCTGATGTGTTTGCGGGGGGGCTTTGCAGTAGCGGGCGCTGATGTGTTTGCGGGTTGGTGTCTGGCTTGCAAGTATTAGCAGGGTTGGGTTTTCATGATTATTATGGTAGCTGCTCATTGAGCTTGTGTCTCACTCTGCGAGGGTATGTGCAAACAAGAGCCGGTCCATGCCCCTCTGCCAGAGAGCAGGCAGCTGGTCCCAGAGAAAGGAGCTTGCCCTGCTGAGTAGCGAGAGGCTGGGAGTCGTGCACGGATCCCAGCTCTTGGAGCTCCCAGCCAGGGAACGCTGGATGCAGAAGCCGACCCTCCTCTCTGGTCACGCATCTGTTTAAAGCGTGTTCCATGGGCTGCTCGCGGCCACGGTGCCAGCGCAAGGTCTGTTGGGAGCAGTAATGTTTGTGGTCCTTGTGATGGCGCGTTGGGGTCCCCCGCCCCCTGCACTCCCCAGCCGGTAGAACAGAGGGAGTTTATTGCCTCTCCAGAATACAGCCCAGCACAGATGTCACCAGGTTACAGGGCAGGCCTAGGATGCCTCAGCCCCCTTGATATGGGGTGGGGGGTCCGGCTTCTAAACCCCCCAGCCTGTTGCTGAGGCTGCTTCCTCCATGCTCCCAGACAGAAAACTAACTAACTCTCCTCCAGCCCTACCCCCCAGCCAGGGGTGGCATTCCACCTTCCTTTGTTTCTCCCCATGGGGGTAGCTGGTCAGACAGGTTGGGAGCCCCCTTTGCATAATGACCAGACAGCAGAGGTCGTCACAGCCTTAGCAAGTTACCCCCACTACGTCACAGTCCTCTCGTGGGATGGAGGAGCCCGGTGCAGGCTGAGCTGTCGGCGGCCGTTCTGAGTGCGCTCAGTGCCTGACACATGGGGAGATCTCTCTGCGTGGGGGGCGGGGCCACAGAGGATGCTGGCAGTGAACAGATGAGCAGGGGGAGGTGGGTGTGCGGTTGGGCCTGCTCCTAGGGTCACAGGTGAGCTGTGTCTGGGCTGGGCACCATGGCACAGCTGGTGCGGGAGGGTTTGGTGAGCAGGGCGGCTGGCAGGCTCTCTGGCTCGGGCGTTGCTGGGGGTGTGGGAAAGGGAGTCTCTCGCGAGACAGGGCTGGGCAGGCCTGGGAGGGTCCAGCTATCTGGCGCTTCTCCCTAGGGTCCGCCTTGCCGGCGGAGAGGTTGAACTGACTGGAATCGAGGCCAGTGAGTGCCCAAGAGGAGGGCAGGGCAGGAGAGCTGAGAAACAGGCGTGTCTGTGCTGTGCTGCAGCTCCTCTCCTCAGGGCCGCCCCGTCACCACAGGGCAGTGCCACACCCCTGCAGGCAGACCCGCCGCGTGGCGACCCACCCGACGGGCGGTGTGCACAGGGCTGCGCCTGGGTCGTTTGCAGGGGGGGAGAAAACGAAGGGCAGCCCGTTGTACAGAGAGCCAGGGGTCTGTAAGTGGCTCTTTGCGCTGCCCTCCCCCGGCCAGCAGTGGGGCTCCCGGCTGCTGGGCAGGAGGCAGCGTGAACTGGTGCATCCCCCAGGGGCTCCCGATTGCCGAGCAGCTGGGGGTGCCCTCCGACCGGCTTCAGCACTGCTCCCGGGTGCTCCTGTGCTGGACAGTTCCCAGTGCACACTGGACAGCGGAGCAGCTGCTGCAGCCGGCCGCTCCCTGCAGAGCTGGGGCTGTTACAGCGGCAGGCTTCTCGCTCCGCTGCCGCTGGGCTGCTGCTGGCTTCCTGCCCCAGGCGCCCGCCACCCAGGCAGTGCTGCCCCCCCACCCGAGCTGGGGCGGCTACAGGGAGTTAGGGACTTGGCCTGAGGTGAGGGAAACACGGCTGAGCAGCGGGGAGCCAGGGAGCAGGGCAGGGGGTGGTTGAGCAGCGGGGAGAGGTGGGAGCGGCTAAGGGCAGGGGCATGGTGGGGCAGCAGCTGAGCAGCAGGGAGCGGGGTGGGGGGTGGCTGAGGAGTGGGGCAGGCGGGGCGGGTTGGTGGCTGAGGGGCAGCTGAGGAGCAGGGTGGCGGAGGTGCGGGGCAGGAGGCGGGGAACGGGGCAGGGCAGGGAGGCAGCTGAGAGGCGGGGAACGGGGCACAGGGTGGCTGAGGGGTGAGGCGGGGGCGGGGCACGGCTGAGGAGCGGGAAGCTGGTGGGGAGGGGGGCGGCGAAGGTGGTATCTCCCCACCCGCGCGGTAGCGCATCTCCCGCAGCTCAGCCCCTGCCCCGGGAGCCCTGTGTCGCTCAGCGGCCCAGCCAGCAGCGTTGCCGTGTCTGGGAGCGTTTCTCCCCCCCCCCCCCTCCCCCCCCCGCGTATGGGGCCTGGCGGGGCTGTGCCCGGGAGGGGCAGGGAGCCAGGACCCGGGGCTGCGGCGAGAAGGGTCACGTCAGAGCGGCCGGACCAAAGGGCCCGGGGCCCGGCTGCGGCGGGGTCGCGCCTACAGCCACGGGGACTCAGCACAGGGAGCCCTGGCTGGAGATGGGGCGGGTCTGCGCCGGGACGACATGAGCGCGTTGTGGGGGCGGGACACAGGCAGGCACAGAGACAGGATCTTGGGGCGGGGGTCTGCCGCAAGGAGAGCTAGCAGGCAGGCAATGTTTGGGGGGGCTGGGGTGTCACCCCTCCCCGCCCCACCCCGCCCCGCCCCGCCCCGCCCCGCCTTGCCTCCAGCTACACCCCCTGCCGCTGGCATGTGAAAGGGCCCGGGGTGCTCCGGCAGGGCCAAAGCAAGACAGGCAGACGAAAACCCCACCTGGAAGAGCAGGGGGCGCAGTGTTTTCCAGGGTGTCCTGCTGCCACTGCCCCCCAAAGTCACCCTCCCCGATACAGCCCAGCACAGACGTGATGTGGACATAGGGAGTCAGGCACTAGCAGCCCTAGACCCCTCGGGGTGGGGTCCCCAGGCCCCTGACTCCTCAGTACTCAGCTCAGTCTCCTCACGTCATCCCAGCCAAGAAACTGCCCAGCCCCCCAGCCAGGTGGCCGTGTCTGCCCCCCTTTGTCTCCCCCCGCCCCCCCTCCCCCCGCCTCCCAGGGCCTTGTTCTCTGCCCAGGCTGGGCCGAGGTGTCTGGGCCAATCCACAGGTGGGTGAGTCAGAGGGAATCAGAGCCCAGCGCAGGGGGACCCGGGTACAGAGCAGGCAGCCCCCCCCCCCATGCCATAGGCTGCTCAGTGGTTAGGGTGCTAGCCTCGGGCACAAGCCGCCAGGGTTCAATTTCCTGCTATGCCACCGGCTGCCTTTGTGACCCTGGGCAAGTCCCTTGCCCGCTTAGGGCCTTGACTTCCCAGTGGGGAGAACAGCCAGGCCCTGCCTGCCAGGGCGCCGTGTGGGCCAGCGAGGGGCCGTCTGAGGCCCTGGCGAGGTCTGGGAGCTGGCTCGCTCGCTCTCTTGGTGGGATTTCAAGGGGGACGTTTCCCCTCCAAGCCTGGGTCATGGGGGCTGGTCTCTCCACGCCTGTGGCTGTTGGAGGCCAGTGGTGGTGAGGCTGCCGGCTAGGAGTCAGGAGAGCTGGCCTCCACCTCCGGCCCTGCCCAGCTTTGGTGGGTATCCGGCACCTCGCTATTCGGGGCCTCCGGCTGCGAGCGCCCAGGCTCGGCCCGCGCAGCCAGAGATGCTGCTCCAGGGACAATGTCACCACCCCATTGGCCGCAGGCTCTCTCCCGAGGGGGATCTGCAGAGCCAAGGGGGGTGCAAGAGGAGGGAAGGAAATGGCTTTGCAGGGGCTGGGCCAGGCCCGTTCCCTCAGAGAGGGTGGAGCGTTCCCACCTCTCCCCGCCTGACTGGGTTTGGAAGCGGCTGGCTCCCCTCCGGGTGGTAGGAGCTAGCTAAATCCCAGCTCGGCGCGGGGGGGGGGGGAAGGGACTGGAGCGGTGTGACCGGCCAGCAGGAAATGCCAGTGGGGCACCGAGCGGGGGCAGCGGGCAGCCAGGGCCGGAGCAGCTGCTGGCGTCTGGACACAGCCGTGTGGCATGAGCCGCTTCCCCAGTGGGCGCTCTGAGGGCAGGCGGGGCTGGCGGCCCGGGGGCCGGGCACAGAACGTCTTGTCAGAGGCCTTGGCCTGCGCTGCGGTGGGGCGCGTAGCAACCCCCAGGCCTCGCTCTGACGCGCTGCCTTTCACGCACTGCTAGCCGAGGCCGGCCGTGCCCTTGTCCCATTGCACAGCTGGAGAAACTGAGGCAGGGAGGGAGCCGTGCTTGGCCAGGTCTCATGGCAGCTCAGGGACGGAGGCGAGGCTGGAATCCAGGCGGCCCAGGGCCCAGGTAGAGAGCCACGCCAGTGGGCTCCCTGGCATTGAGCCGTGAGCTCGGGCTGAGCAGGCACGGCGTCCCTGGTGACCCGCCCGGCAGGGCAAGGCCAATCTGCTGGGTGGCTCTGGCAGTGACCGTCTCTTCTCCTCACGACACTGCAACTGCCCCCCCCCCACGCTTGCCGAGGCTGTCGCAGGGCTGGAGCGGCCCCGGACCCCTGAGGAGGCAGATTCTGAGCCCCAAGGGACCGGTGGAGCCTCGGCACCCAGCTCTATGTGACGCAGCTCTGGTGTGTGAAGAGGCAGGAAGATTGTCGGGCTCCTGGCCCGGGGGCCTCTGTCCAGCGGAGCCTTGCCCCTGAGACAAGGGCGGAGCAGAGCAGGGAGATAGCTGGGAGCCCTGCCCTCCCCCAGCCCTACACAGTGCTGGCGCCCGGTGGAGAGATGCCGCCTGGCGCAGAGCTGTGTGCCCTGCTCGCCCGTCAGGCGGCTCAGTGTTCTCGGCTGGCGCACACCGGCACGGCCCCCGAGCGAAGGCTGGGGCGAGCTGCGGGCGCCTGGAGGGAGCTGCGTCCCTTGGGGCTCACGTGCGGGACTCACGGCTCCTTTGCTCTCCCTATAGGGCGCGCTCGGCTGGTGGCCGTGGAGACGGCGTCCCTGGCGAGGATGGAGCCCTGGTGCCTCTTGCGGCTGCTGCTAGGTGCCTGCGTGTTCGGCCTGCCCCAGGCCATCAACCCCTTCGCGGTGCAGCAGAGCGCCTCGGACCCCTGCTACGATGAGAGCGGCGCCCCCCGGCGCTGCATCCCGGAGTTCGTCAACGCCGCCTTCGGCAAGGAAGTGCAGGCCTCCAGCACCTGCGGGAAGCCTCCCTCGCGCCACTGCGACGCCTCCGACGCCCGCAAAGCCCACCCGGCGGCCTACCTCACCGACCTCAACACGGCCTCCAACATGACCTGCTGGCGCTCCGAGAGCCTGCACCACTCCCCGCACAACGTCACGCTCACCCTCGCCCTGGCCAAGAAGTTCGAGGTGATCTACGTCAGCCTGCAGTTCTGCTCGCCCCGCCCCGAGTCGGCGGCCATTCTCAAGTCCATGGACTATGGCAAGAGTTGGGTGCCGTACCAGTACTACTCCTCGCAGTGCCGCAAGATCTACGGCAGGCCCAACAAAGCCGCCGTCACCAAGCAGAACGAGCAGGAGGCGCTGTGCACCGACGGCCACACCGACCTGTACCCCCTCACCGGGGGCCTCATCGCCTTCAGCACGCTGGACGGACGGCCCTCCGCCCAGGACTTCGACAGCAGCCCCGTGCTGCAGGACTGGGTGACGGCCACCGACATCCGGGTGGTCTTCAGCCGGCCCCACCTCTTCCGGGAGCTGGGGGGCCGGGCCAGCGAGGAGGAGGAGGGCGCCGGCTCCTCCTACTTCTACGCGGTGGGGGAGTTCCAGGTGGGGGGCCGCTGCAAGTGCAACGGGCACGCCTCCCGCTGCCTGAAGGACAAGGGGGGCCAGCTGGTGTGCGACTGCAAACACAACACCGAGGGCCCCGAGTGCGACCGCTGCAAGCCCTTCCACTACGACCGGCCGTGGCAGCGGGCCAGCGCCAGGGAGGCCAACGAGTGCCTGGGTAAGAGCGGGGCCGGGCACGGGGAGATGCCCTCGTAGCATGTCCACCCTGCTGCCCCCCTTGTCGCCTGCGTGCCGAGCGGTCCCGGGGTGATGCCAGGGAGGGCGTGGCGCGGTGTGGTCCACGGGACAGGCTGCACCGCAGCACCTATCCACCGGGTGGCCCCTGCACAATACCAGGGAGGGCGTGGCGCGGTGTGGTCCAGGGGAATGGATGCACCACAGCATCTGTCCGCCGAGGGGCCCCGGTGCGATACCAGGGAGGGCGTGGTGCGGCCCGGGGGAACGGCAGTACCTGTCCGCCGAGGGGCCCCGGTGCGATACCAGGGAGGGCATGGTGCGGCCCGGGGGAACGGCAGTACCTGTCCGCCAAGGGGCCTCGGTGCGATACCAGGGAGGGCGTGGCACAGCCCGGGGGAACGGCAGTACCTGTCCGCCGAGGGGCCTCGGTGCGATACCAGGGAGGGCGTGGCACAGCCCGGGGGAACGGCGCACTGAGCTGCCGTTGCTCTGGGGGTAAGAGCAGCAGAGACGCTGAGGCCGTGTGGGCTGCATGAGGCGAGCGGGGACCCTGGGGGTGTCACGCTGCTGCATCGCTGCCACTGGTCCACTGCTGTTGGTCTCCGCTGGAGCCCGAGGGCCAGAGCCTGCTCAGGCGTGGGGCATGTGCAGGGTCCCACGCCGAGCAGCCCCCCGGGGCGCTGCAGAGTGCCCAGTGGAGTTACCCCAGTTTGGAAGGGGCTGGGGTCAGGGTTGCTCACAGACGGACCCAAAGAAAGCCAACGTGCAAAACTCGGGACTTAGGTGAAACTTTCGGAAAAGCACAAACTGAGACGCGACCAAAAGGGACGGCTGAGCAAGCCAGGAATGTCCCCGTCCCTGGTGCTGGCCATGCCCGGAGCAGCCCCTCTCAGGCCTGTGCAAAGGGGCTGAGGGATTCCGAGCAGGGTCCAGGGGGATGAATCGCTCGGCCCCGAGTCTCCTCAGCCCCTTTGCACAGAGTGTTCGAGGATGTTTCCCAAACCCCAGCTCTGCCCAGCCTGCGGTCTCCCCCCCACCCGGGCATCGCTGAACTGCCCCGGGTCCGTGGCCCCCCCCGGCCCCGCTAGAGACAGCAGTGTGCCCCTGCCCTGCCCAGCAGGGAGAAGGCTGCGGCAGGCGACGTTCGCCATCCCTTCCCGACACAGCCGAGCAGACCCCCCCGGCAGTCGAGAGCGCAAAGCGGGAGAAGAGAGAAGCCGGGCGGGGCGGGGGCGGGGGCCCTGGGCGAGGTCCCTGACAGCCGGCCACACAAAGGCGGCTTAGCAGTGCTGCCGTGTGAAAGTTTTTCCTGTCGGCTCCGTCCCCTGCCTCCCTTTGCCGCCTCAGGCTTTGTGCCCTCTGTGAAGGGCCCTGAAAGCGGCTCCATCACACGCCTCCCAGGGCTCCGAGGCTGAAAGCCGGATTAGATACTCAGGCCGTCCCCTCTGTGCCTGTCAACAATGCCTCTCCCAGCCAGCCCCAGCAGACACAGCAATTAGCACCAATTAAATGGAGAGGGCCTGCAGCCTCCGCCCCAGGCCAGGCCCTGCACCTCCGGGGGCTCTGGCAAGGGCCGGGCTGGGCCTGAGCCTCCGTGCTGGGCAGGGGCGGCCCAAACAGAAGGTGCTGTCGTGGGGGCAGGTCCGCCCCGCCACTGAGGAGGGCGTGAGGCCTGGCGGCTCCCCACAGCATGGGCGGGGCGGGGGCACTCAGCGCCTTAGGCCGGGGCCTGCTCCGGACGGGGCCGAGAACCGGCGGAGCTCGCAGTGTGTTTCTCGTGGCTCCCCGGGGGCGTCGGCGCTCGGCTCGGCTCGGCGTGCTGCCGCTGCCCGGGGCCGGAGTCAGGCCAGGCCTGGCGCCCGGGGAGGGCTTGTCCCACTGCTCTGGCGAAGGGGAGCCAGGCGCACGGGGGCTCCGGCCCGGCTCCTCTGGCCCCACGCGTGAGATGAGGTGCGGGCATGGAGAAGCGGGAGCCGGGGAAAGGCCCGAGGGCTTCTCTGGGCTCCGCTCCCTGGGCTGGATTTGGGAGCCGGGGCCTGGCAGAGGCAAGGCTGGCGGCAGGGAAGGTGCAGTCGGGTCTCCAGGCTCAAGCGGCTCCGTTGGGGATCTGCTGGCTCCTTTTCATCAGCCGGGGGCTTCTGCTCCTCTTCCACCGCCCTGCGGGGAGCCCAGGGGTGCTGTGTGCACAGGCTGAGCAGGGCCCAACAAGTGCGAAATCTTCCAGCTGGGCCAGCCCTGCCCACCCCGCACGGGGCTCTGAGTGAGTGGGGAGAGGCGCCTGGCGCACACAGGCCGGGAAATGGCCGGAGCTCTCCGGGAGACCCCGGCCACGGCGGTGGACTCTTCCTCATGAGCCCCAAGGTATTTCTGTAGGGTGGGTGCGGAGGCAGGGTGCCTGGGCCTAGATTTCCTCCCCGCACTGCGCCCTGCAAGCGGCCCGGCTGGGCACGGCTCCAGGGAAAGCAGGGGCGAGGCTCCAATGCGCTGTGGGTTTGGCAGGACTGGCCATTCTAGCGTTTCGCCGAGACTGTTCCATTAAAGAATTATTCCCACTGAATTCCCAGGCTTAGGGAGCTCGCTCGCTCTGCTGCCAGCCAGGCATGGCTCCATCATCTCCTGAGCCAGGGACCCCCCTAACGTCCCACGCCAGCCTGGGCTCCATCATCTCCTGAGCCAGGGACCCCCCTAACGTCCCACGCCAGCCTGGGCTCCATCATCTCCTGAGCCAGGGACCCCCCTAACGTCCCACGCCAGCCTGGGCTCCATCATCTCCTGAGCCAGGGACCCCCCTAACGTCCCACGCCAGCCTGGGCTCCATCATCTCCTGAGCCAGGGACCCCCCTAACGTCCCACGCCAGCCTGGGCTCCATCATCTCCTGAGCCAGGGACCCCCCTAACGTCCCACGCCAGCCTGGGCTCCATCATCTCCTGAGCCAGGGACCCCCCTAACGTCCCACGCCAGCCTGGGCTCCATCATCTCCTGAGCCAGGGACCCCCCTAACGTCCCACGCCAGCCTGGGCTCCATCATTCCCAGAGCCAGGGACCCCCCTAACGTCCCACGCCAGCCTGGGCTCCATCATTCCCAGAGCCAGGGACCCCCCTAACGTCCCATGCCAGCCTGGGCTCCATCATTCCCAGAGCCAGGGACCCCTCCATCTATCTCCCGCCAGCCTGAGCTCCATCTCCTGAGCAAGGATCTCATCTCAGGCCAGCCTAGGCGCCATCCGCTCCAGAGCAAGGATCCTCTTTGTGGCCAGTCACCCGCAGGCCTGACTGGCCGCACAGCACCTCCCTCCCTGGTTTGAGCTCGGCCGAGCCCGGAGAAGGCCGCTGTTGTGCCTGTCTCCCTGGGGCAGCCGGGCAAAGGCAGGCGTTCCCTGACACCAGAAGGGGGGCGGAGGCTCTCGGCTGAAGCAGGCTGCTCTTGCGATGAATTGGCCCTGCGGTTGTTCAATGGGCGTGCTGTCTGAGGAAGGAAGCAAGGCAGCTCTGTGTAATTAGCCCCAAACTGTGCAATTAAAGTCTCATTAATACCCAAACAGCAGGGAAGGTCCGAGCCTTTGCTGAGCGATTAACTCCGGCAGACAGAGCTGCCCCGCTCTCGGGCACGGCCGGGCTGGCTGGGAAGCGCGTGTGCTGAGCTGCAGCAGTTGCGGATGGCTGCTTGGCCTGCCCCTCTCGTCCCCAGCTGGGTCTGGGCACCCGGAGACATCCCCTGGGTCGTGCACAGCCGCCGTCCCAGGGCATTCGGTTCTCCCGATGCATCCGGCCACCTGCCAACCAGGCCTCCCCACCCGATTTCCACTGGCCTCGGGCCAGCTTGCTAACGCCACTCGGGTGCCTGTCAGTCCCTGTTCCCTGGGCTCACCTCGTAGTTGATTCCCTCCGTCGCTCAGTCGGCATCCGGTCTCTGCGCGATTCCTTTTCTCTCTGGGACTCCCGTTCACACCCGGACCGTCTCTCCGTGAAGTCATCCGCCAGCCTCCTGGGGGGTCTCTGGTCTTCGGTCCTTGAGCCACAGCCTCAGTTTGAGTGGGCACGCTTCATAGAACTGCTCCATCATGACCAGCTTGAGCAGCTCCTCTGCGGTCTGGGCTCCGACTCCAGAGAAGGAGGGCCAAGACCGAGAGAGGCAGCGACAGCATGAGTTGGCCATGATAGAGCGGAGAACCGGCGGGGCCCCGGCTGCGCCAAGAGTGGATGGGCCCCAGGGTCCCGGGGCTGCCAGACGCTTGGAGAGGCTCGCGGTGGCTCAATTGAAGGACATGGGCGACATGGATACCCCGGTGGCCCGCCACGGGGACGTCATGGGCCAAATACAGCAGCTTGAGGCGATACTTTCGGGGGATGACCAGCTGCCGCTGGACCCCCCATGCCCTCACCTTCCTGGGGGGAAGCTATTCCCAGAACAGGAGTCCACGCTCCCACAGGAATCTCTCCTGGCCACCTCTCCCCCAGGGCTGAGCTGCACAGAGGCCAGCCTGGTCCCTCAGCCTCTGCAAGGAGGGGTCTGCCTGCACCTCAGCCTGGAATTCAGCTGCTGAGGCAGGGATCGGGACCTGTTCCCCACCTTTGCCTAGGTCCGGAGTCTCAGCCTGGCTGGACCCCGTGTCTGCTGGGATGGGACCCTGAGGACGCTGCCAGGAGTCCTTCCCTGGACCCACGTTGTCAGCCCCCCGCTGGCTCTGGCTCCGGGTAGTGACTAGAGCCCGCTGGGATTCATGGGGCCACTCCTCTAGGTCATTCCCCATCAGCACCTCGGTGGGCAAGTGCGGGTGCACCCCCACTTCCTTGAGGCCTTCCTTGGCCCCCCATTTCAGATGCACCCTGGCTACAGGCACCTTAAACGGGGACCCGTCTATGCCCTTCAGGGTCAGCTGGGTGTGGGGTAGTATCCGCTCCGGGGCCACTATGTCGGATCGGGCCAGAGTCACCTCCGCCCCCGTGTCCCAGAAGCCCGTCACCTTCCTACCATCCACCTCCAGGGGTATGAGGCACTCGCTCCGCAGGGGCCGCCCTGCCCCCACCCGGTACACGGAGAAATCCGCCTCCTGAGAATCAGACCTCCCAGGGGAGGTGCACTGAGCATCCTTCCCCTCTCTCTGAGCTGAGGTTTGCCTGCCAGCCCCTGCCTCTGGGGCAGCCTGCCCTTCCTCCCGCCCCAGCCAGTTAACCCTGGAAAGTCCCCGGTCCTGGGACCTGGTGCACTGAGCCCTCTGGTGGCCTTTTTGCCCACAGCGATGGCAAGTTAGGCTTTGGGCTGTCTCTGTCCAGGCCCTGGCTGGTTCTCTGGGGCACAGACGACCTGTTCCTTGGGCTCGCCTCGGAGTTGACTCCCTCTGTCGCTCCGCCGAGATCCGGTCTCTGCGCGATTCCCTTTCTCTCTGGGACTCCCGTTCACACCCGGACTGGCTCTCCGTGAACTCATCCGCCAGTCTCCCGGCCTCGTGGGGGGTCTCTGGTCTTCGGTCCTTGAGCCACAGCCTCAGCTTGGGTGGGCACGCTTCATAGAACTGCTCCATCAGGACCAGCTTGAGCAGCTCCTCTGCAGTCTGGGCTCCGACTCCAGACACCCACTTGCGGCCGTATTGCGCCAGGCGGGAGGCCAGGTCCACATAGGTCTCCTGTGGCTCCTTCTGCACCCCCCGGAACTTCTTCCTGTACATCTCGGGGGTCAGCCCGAACTTGTGCAGCAGGGCCTCCTTGACTCGGTTGTAATCCCCTGGCTGTATGTCCTCCAGCTGACTGAGCACTCCGGCCGCCTCCTGGCTCAGTGCGGGGATGAGCTCCTACAGCCAGTCAGCGGGGGGGACCCATTGCAGTCCACAGGCCCTCTCAAAGGCACTGAGGAACCTGTCTATGTCGCCCACGTCCTTCAATTGGGCCACCGTGAGCCTCTCCAAGCGCCTGGCAGCCCCGGGACCCTGGGGCCCATCCACTCTTGGCACAGCCGGTGCCCCGCCGGTTCTCCGCTCTGCCATGGCCAGCTCATGCTGTCGCTGCCTCTCTCGGTCCTGGCGGTCCCTTTCTCGGTCCTGGCGCTCCTTCTCTCGGTCCTGCCGGTCCCTCTCTTGGTCCTCTACTTCCAATTCCTTCATCCGCAGCTGGATCTCCAGCCGCCGCAGCTCAGCTTGGCTGGCCCCTGCCCTAGATGGGCTACGGCTTGCAGGCCTCCTGGGGGAAGCTGTCACATCTCTCCGGTGGGTTCCAGCGCTCCTCCCCCTCTCTGAGCCTGACTCGCTCTCAGGAGGGGTCTGGCTGCTTCCCCTGGGGACAAGATCCTGGCCCTGTGGCTGGTCATTCTCTTCCAGCTGGGCAATCAGCTGGGCCTTGGTTGCTTTCCGCACAGGCAAGCCCCTCTCTCTGCACAGCCCCACCAGCTCTGCCTTCAAGAGTCGGGCATAGGCCATCTGCCCGCTGGGCCCCTCGGTGCAGACTCACCAGTCTAGTGCTGCAGCGCCCCACGATTCCCAGGAACCGCTTCGCTCTGTCTCCAGCACGCCTGGCTCCAGGGCTCTTGCTTCTACTGTGCCTTGTCGCTTGCCGCTGGGAGCTCCATCCACGGGGTGCAGTGCATCCCACCCCTGACACCAGTGTGACGGCGCGTTGGGGGTCCCCCGTCTCCTGCACCCCGAAATGGCACAAACAGACTCCACCAGCCAGTAGAACAGAGGGAGTTTATTGCTTCTCCAGGATACAGCACAGCACAGATGTCATCTGGTTACAGGAACTGGGGCTAAGAGGCCTCAGTGCCCCCCTTGAGATGGGGGAGTCCCAGCCCCCTCCCCAGCTCCTTCTCCCCTGCTTTCCAGCCAGGAACTAACTCACTCTCCTCCAGCCCTGCCCCGAGCCAGGGCAGCATCCACCTTCCTTTGTTCCTCTCCATGGGGGGTGGCTGGTCAGACAGGTTGAGACACCCTTTGCATAATGACTCATCCTGTCTTGCTGGGTCGTGGTACCCACGGCAGCCAGTGGGGGTTACCCCAGAGCCAGCAGCATAGAAACCAGCCAGGTACCCCCACTACGTCACACCCCTCCCCGCTCTTGTGGCCAGTCCTGTTACTGTTCAATACACACACACACCCCTCCCCGCTCTTGTGTCCAGTCCTGTTACTGTTCAATACACACACACACCCCTCCCCGCTCTTGTGGCCGGTCCTGTTACTGTTCAATACACACACACACACCCCTCCCTGCTCTTGTGGCCGGTCCTGTTACTGTTCAATACACACACACACCCCTCCCCGCTCTTGTGTCCAGTCCTATTACTGTTCAATACACACACACACCCCTCCCCGCTCTTGTGGCCGGTCCTGTTACTGTTCAATACACACACACCCCTCCCCGCTCTTGTGGCCGGTCCTATTACTGTTCAATACACACACACCCCTCCCCGCTCTTGTGGCCGGTCCTGTTACTGTTCAATACACACACACCCCTCCCCGCTCTTGTGTCCAGTCCTGTTACTGTTCAATACACACACACACCCCTCCCCGCTCTTGTGGCCGGTCCTGCTACCTTTCAACAACCCCTCTGCAAGTTTAGGGGTGTCCTGAGCTGGGGGCTGCTGCCTTGTGCTGGGCTAGTTTAGTCTGGGGAGGAGCAGACTGAGCAGGGGCATGAGAGCGGTGTTCAGGTATCTGAAGGGTGTCACAGGGAGGAGGGAGGAACGTTGTTCCCCTTGGCCTCTGAGGAAGGACAAGGAGCAATGGGCTCAAACTGCAGCAAGGGAGGTTGAGGCTGGACATGAGGAAGACGTCCTGCCTGGCAGGGGGTGAAGCGCTGGAGCAAGTTGCCTGGGGGCTGTCTCCGTCCCTGGGGATATTTCAGAGCAGGCTGGACACACACTGGCCAGGGATGAGCTAGGGGGTGCTGGGTCCTGCCGTGGGGGAGGGACTGGACCCGCTGCCTCTCCCCCTCTCTTCCCGCTCTGCTGCTCTGTGCTGACGATAGTCGCAGGCCTGGGCTGGCAAACCCTGCCCCGGGGCAGGCCAATGTTCCGGGCTCTTTGCCATCTCCGGAGGGGTGGGCTGAGGTCTGGTGTGGGGGGAAGGGCAGGGCGCTTCGAACCCCATTTCCCCCGCGCGGCTGGGCCTGAAAGAGCAGCTCAGGAGGCAGCCGGCAGCTGTTTGAGGCTGGGAGCTGGCGGGAGGCGGCAGGCGGGGCCATTCCGCCAGTGGCAAGCAGGCCCAGCAGTTAAATCTCGGCTGACACGGTAATGAATTTCACAGCACGCCTGGAACAACTCTGGCCGGGCTGTTTCCCAGGCCGCGGGGGAGGGGCAGGGCTGGGTCTCGCCCAAGGAAATCTTGTTCCCATTATCGTTTTGCGAGAGTGTAAAACAGGGACTGGCAGCGTTTCCCCTTCTCATCTCCCACACGTGGAGCTGGAATTCCCCCCTCGGGTTCTGCGGCTGGGTCGGGGGCGAACCCCTCTGCTGCAGCCCCCCAGCACCCTGCCCCGCTCCCCACGGGCCTGGCCCTGCACAGCCCAGAGCAAGGCGGGTGGCCCTTTGACAGGGGAGGGGGGTGGGGCAGGCCAGGAAGCAACAAGCAGGGAGCCCTAGTTCCCCTTGCACCTCAGGGCCCAATCCTGCCCCTGTGCCCGCAGGAGCAAAGCCCCATTGCCAGTAACAGGGCAGAGCCACGGAGGCCCAGCACTGCAAAGTGCCTAACTCCCCCAGTTCCAATGGGCGTTAGGAGCCTAAATACATTGGAGGCTCTGGGCTAGAAATCCTCCGTCTCTCAAATGGGGACAATTATACCTGGCTCCTGGGAGAGTCGCTCTCACGGCAGCAGCAGGCGGGGCCTAGCCGTACCGGCCAGCGGAGCTCCTAGCCGTGGGCGCCGGGCGCTGGCGGGCGGTGCTGGGGCCTGCCTCTCCCCCCGCCCCGGCTCTGTGCCGGGCAGCCGGTCTCGGTGGCAGCGAGGGAGGTGGTGCCGTGGGGGCTGCAGGCTGGCGGGTGCCCAGCTGCGTTTGCACTGGGTGCTGCAGCCTCACCGCCCCTTCCACACTGGTCTGCAGCCCCCAGCCCTCGGCAGCCACCCCGCGCCCGCCCAGCGGGCAGGAGATTGCACGTGCAGGCCCCGGCTGCGTGGCCGGCGGCTGAGCCAGGGCCAGGCCAGGAAGGAGACGATGCTCATGGCTAGCCAGCAGGCGCCGGGCAGCTGCCTTCTCCTGAGCCCCTCGCCCGCTGCGTAGGCCTTTGCCCGCCAGCCCTGCCCGGTCCCTCCGGCCTCGGGCCCCGCGCAGACCAAGCACCTGCCCCTCCCCGCGGGGCTGTGGGGCAGGAGCGGGGAGGCAGCAGGGCCCGCGCCCACTGGCAGCACCAGCGGGAAGCAGAACAGCCCGGCCTAAGCCCGCGCCGCTCCCCGGCTCCCAGCCTCCGCGCTCGGGAGGGGGCGGCGCCGCAGCCGGGCAGGTTGGGCCGGGAGCTCCGGCGCCACAGAGCACAGGGGCGGCCCCGGCGCTGGGCTCAGCCGTGGCGTGCGCTGGGGCAGGCCGGCCGGGCCCGGCGGGGTGGGGCGGGGGGGGCGCCGTGCTGCGGCCGAGGCCCCTCGGTGCCCGCTGACCCTCTGCCCCTCTCCCCGCAGCCTGCAACTGCAACCTGCACGCCCGGCGCTGCCGCTTCAACATGGAGCTCTACAAGCTGTCGGGCCGCAAGAGCGGCGGCGTCTGCCTCAACTGCCGCCACAGCACGGCCGGCCGGCACTGCCACTACTGCAAGGAGGGCTTCTACCGCGACCTGGCCCGGCCCGTCTCCGACCGCAGGGCCTGCAAAGGTGGGCTGCTCTCGCCTGCGCCTCGCCCCGCCCCGCCCCTCCTCCTGGCCCCTCCCCTCGCCCCTCGCCCGCCCCGCCCCTCCCTCCTGGCCCCTCCCCTCACCCCGCCCCTCCCCTCCCCTCCTGCCCCTCCCCTCGCCCCCTCCCCTCGCCCCTCCCCTCCCCTGCCCTGCCCCTGCCCCTCCTCCTGGCCCCTCCCCTCACCGCTGCCCCCGCCCCCCTCTCCTGGCCCCTCTGCCTGTCCCCTCACCACTGTCCCTCCCATCGCCTCTTGCCCGCCCTCTCCCCTCCCTCCTGTCCCCTTGCCACTGCCCCTCCCCTTACCACTGCCCCTCCCCTCACCCCTCGCCTGCCCTCTCCCCTCCCTCCTATCCCCTCACCACTGCCCCTCCCCTCGCCCCTCGCCTGCCCTCTCCCCTCCCTTCTGTCCCCTCACCACTGCCCCTCCCCTCGCCCCTCGCCTGCCCTCTCCCCTCCCTCCTATCCCCTCACCACTGCCCCTCCCCTCACCTCTCGCCTGCCCTCTCCCCTCCCTTCTGTCCCCTCACCACTGTCCCTCCCCTCACCTCTCGCCCGCCCTCTCCCCTCCCTCCTATCCCCTCACCACTATCCCTCCCCTTGCCTCTCGCCCGCCCTCTCCCCTCCCTCCTGGCCCCTCACCACTGCCCCTCCCCTCACCCCTCGCCCGCCCTCTCCCCTCCCTCCTGGCCCCTCACCACTGCCCCTCCCCTCACCCCTCGCCCGCCCTCTCCCCTCCCTCCTGGCCCCTCACCACTGCCCCTCCCCTCACCTCTCGCCCGCCCTCTCCTCTCCCTCCTGGCCCCTCACCACTGCCCCTCCCCTCACCTTTCGCCCGCCCTCTCCCCTCCCTTCTGTCCCCTCACCACTGTTCCTCCCATCGCCTCTCGCCCGCCCTCTCCCCTCCCTTCTGTCCCCTCACCACTGCCCCTCCCCTCGCCCCTCGCCTGCCCTCTCCCCTCCCTCCTATCCCCTCACCACTGCCCCTCCCCTCACCTCTCGCCTGCCCTCTCCCCTCCCTTCTGTCCCCTCACCACTGTCCCTCCCCTCGCCTCTCGCCCGCCCTCTCCCCTCCCTCCTGGCGCCTCACCACTGCCCCTCCCCTCACCCCTCGCCCGCCCTCTCCCCTCCCTCCTGGCCCCTCACCACTGCCCCTCCCCTCACCTCTCGCCCGCCCTCTCCTCTCCCTCCTGGCCCCTCACCACTGCCCCTCCCCTCACCTCTCGCCCGCCCTCTCCCCTCCCTTCTGTCCCCTCACCACTGTCCCTCCCATCGCCTCTCGCCCGCCCTCTCCCCTCCCTTCTGTCCCCTCACCACTGTCCCTCCGTCCCCCTCCCCCTCCCCTTGCCCCTCCCCCCCTGCCCTCCCCTCACCACTGCCCCTCCCATCCCCTCGCCCACCCTCTCCCCTCCCTCCCGTCCCCTCTCCACTGCCTCTCTCCTCCGCTCGCCCCTCCCCGCACCCTTCCTCTCTCCCCCCCTCCCGTCCCCTCTCCACTGCCTCTCCCTTCCCCTCACCCCTTCTCTGCCTCCCTTCCTCCCCTCATCCCTTCACCTCCCCGCCTCCCCTTCTCTTCACCCTCCCTCCTCTTGCCCCCCCTCTGGGCAGCACCACTGCCTCTCTCAGGACCCCGCTCTTCTCTCCTCGTGCCATCCCAGGGCGGATGGGCTGCCCAGCTCTGAGCCCCACTCTTGGGGCTGTTCTCGCCGTCTGGCTACAGGCGAAGGCCCCAGCTGCCTGCCAGGGAGCGTGAGGGGAGCAGACAGGTAGCAAAGCACACGCCCCAGAGGCACCCAGCATGTCACTGCCAGGGCCGCGAGTCTCATCCCCCCAGGCACCGAGGGTGGCTCCATCCCTCCCCTGAGTCTGCCTCTGTGACGCCCGACACGGCCGCCCTCCCCCACGGCCCATGCACAGAGCCGAGGCCGCCCCGGTTGGAAAGCGAGCGGGGTGAGTCCTTGGGTTCCCTCTCGGTCTCGTGGCCCTGGCGAGCTGCGTAGTGTGGGTGCAGGTGGCCCCGTTCCGCCTGGAACCGACTGGTGGGAGTTGGGTGTAGGGGCGGCTGAGGTAACGGATCCAAGCTGTGCGGTGCAGAGCGACGTCCCGGCTCTGGGGACTGGAGTGGCTGAGCCCCCAGCTCCTGGGGCTGCCAATAGCACTCAGCACTGCTGCTCCTGGCTCAGCTGCACTGCCTGCTGCCTCCCGTCGGGCCTGCCCTCCCCGCTTCGCTCGGCCTGAGGCAGCACAACCACGTCACCCACAGGGAGGAGAGCTCAGACGATGGCCGTCACGCCAGCCCGAGCTCCTCCAGATACTGAGGGGCCACCCAGGCGGGTCACCCAGGTTTCTGTGGGAGTCCACGACAGCGCCCCTCAGCGCCACCCTGCATGACTCACCATTCCCAGGCTGGGGGCAGCCAGGCCACCACCGGAAAGGCCGGGAGCCTGTCTTCTCCCACCTGCATGTCTGGCCAGATCCTCTGGGCACCGTCCCAGCTGGGAGGGACATGAGTCCTCCTCACCCAGATGCAGTGGGCGGCTGTGCAGGCAGAAGGAGCGGGGACGCAGTGGGCGGCTGTGCAGGCTGAAGGAGCGGGGACGCAGTGGGCGGCTGTGCAGGCTGAAGGAGCGGGGACGCAGTGGGCGGCTGTGCAGGCTGAAGGAGCGGGGACGCAGTGGGCGGCTGTGCAGGCTGAAGGAGTGGGGACGCAGTGGGCGGCTGTGCAGGCTGAAGGAGCGGGGACGCAGTGGGCGGCTGTGCTGGCTGAAGGAGCGGGGACGCAGTGGGCGGCTGTGCAGGCTGAAGGAGCGGGGACGCAGTGGGCGGCTGTGCAGGCTGAAGGAGCGGGGACGCAGTGGGCGGCTGTGCAGGCTGAAGGAGCGGGGACGCAGTGGGCGGCTGTGCAGGCTGAAGGAGCGGGGACGCAGTGGGCGGCTGTGCTGGCTGAAGGAGCGGGGACGCAGTGGGCGGCTGTGCAGGCTGAAGGAGTGGGGACGCAGTGGGCGGCTGTGCTGGCTGAAGGAGTGGGGACGCAGTGGGCGGCTGTGCAGACTGAAGGAGCGGGGATGCAGTGGGCGGCTGTGCAGACTGAAGGAGCAGGGACGCAGTGGGCGGCTGTGCTGGCTGAAGGAGCGGGGATGCAATGGGCGGCTGTGCTGGCTGAAGGAGCGGGGACGCAATGGGTGGCTGTGCTGGCAGAAGGAGCGGGGACACAATGGGCGGCTGTGCAGACTGAAGGAGTGGGGACGCAGTGGGCGGCTGTGCAGACTGAAGGAGCGGGGACGCAATGGGCGGCTGTGCAGACTGAAGGAGCGGGGACGCAATGGGCGGCTGTGCTGGCAGAAGGAGCGGGGACGCAGTGGGCGGCTGTGCTGGCAGAAGGAGCGGGGACGCAGTGGGCGGCTGTGCTGGCAGAAGGAGCGGGGACGCAATGGGCGGCTGTGCTGGCAGAAGGAGCGGGGACGCAGTGGGCGGCTGTGCTGGCAGAAGGAGCGGGGACGCAGTGGGCGGCTGTGCTGGCAGAAGGAGCGGGGATGCAGTGGGCGGCTGTCCTGGCAGAAGGAGCGGGGATGCAGTGGGCGGCTGTGCTGGCAGAAGGAGCGGGGACGCAATGGGCGGCTGTGCTGGCAGAAGGAGCTGGGACGCTATGGGCGGCTGTGCTGGCAGAAGGAGCGGGGACGCAATGGGCGGCTGTGCCGGCAGAAGGAGCGGGGACGCAGTGGTCGGTTGTGCTGGCTGAAGGAGCGGGGACGCAGTGGTCGGCTGTGCCGGCAGAAGGAGCGGGGACGCAGTGGTCGGCTGTGCCGGCAGAAGGAGCGGGGACGCAGTGGTCGGCTGTGCCGGCAGAAGGAGCGGGGACGCAATGGGCGGCTGTGCCGGCAGAAGGAGCGGGGACGCAATGGGCGGCTGTGCCGGCAGAAGGAGCGGGGACGCAATGGGCGGCTGTGCTGGCTGAAGGAGCGGGGACGCAATGGGCGGCTGTGCTGGCTGAAGGAGCGGGGACGCAGTGGTCGGCTGTGCCGGCAGAAGGAGCGGGGACGCAGTGGTCGGCTGTGCTGGCAGAAGGAGCGGGGACGCAATGGGCGGCTGTGCTGGCAGAAGGAGCGGGGACGCAATGGGCGGCTGTGCTGGCTGAAGGAGCGGGGACGCTATGGGCGGCTGTGCCGGCAGAAGGAGCGGGGACGCAATGGGCGGCTGTGCTGGCTGAAGGAGCGGGGACGCAGTGGGCGGCTGTGCTGGCTGAAGGAGCGGGGACGCTATGGGCGGCTGTGCTGGCAGAAGGAGCGGGGACGCAGTGGGCGGCTGTGCTGGCAGAAGGAGCGGGGACGCAGTGGGCGGCTGTGCCGGCAGAAGGAGCGGGGACGCAGTGGGCGGCTGTGCTGGCAGAAGGAGCGGGGACGCAATGAACGGCTGTGCTGGCAGAAGGAGCGGGGACGCAATGGACGGCTGTGCTGGCAGAAGGAGCGGGGACGCAATGGGCGGCTGTGCTGGCAGAAGGAGTGCCAGAGCAGAGAACGTTGCTTTTGTGTAGGACCTACGTACAAACAGCAGCTCCCAAGGATTCTGAAGGGGGTGCAACTGTGCAGGGGGAGACAAATATGACCAGAGCCGCTTGTCCTTTGGCCGCTGGAGCAGGGCTGACGGAGCGGGGACGGCACCCCCGGAATGGCATGAAAAGACTCCACCAGCCAGTAGAATAGAGGTGGTTTATTGGTTCTCCAGCATACAGCACAGCACAGATGTCATCAGGTTACAGGGCAGGCCTAGGATGCCTCAGCCCCCCTTGATATGGGGGTGGGGGGTCTCGGCTTCTAAACCCCCCAGCCTGTTGCTGAGGCTGCTTCCTCCATCCTCCCAGACAGAAACTAAACTAACTAAACTCTCCTCCAGCCCTGCCCCCCAGCCAGGGCAGCATCCACCTTCCTTTGTTCCTCTCCATGGGGGTTAGCTGGTCAGACAGGGTGTCTAGACTACAGAGTTTTGTCAACAAAGCAGCTTGGCCCTTGCTCCAGGCAGCAGCTTGCTTTGTCGACAGAACTGAATGTGTCTAGACGCTCTTTGTCGACAGAAGCTTTGTCGACGGTATCTGTCGACAAAACCCTGTAGTCTAGACGTACCCACAGGTTGAGACACCCTCTTTGCATAGTGACTCATCGCCTGTCTTGCTCGGTGGTGCTACAGGCAGCAGCCAGTGAGTTAGTCAGTTACCCCCCACTACGTCACACATGTGGACTCCGGGGCCGTCTGTCCGGCAGCCCTCCCCCATGGTGTGAGGTACGAATGGGAGCAGCGCAGACCCGGGGTATGTCTACACCAGTCCCCTAGTTCGAACTAGGGAGGCTAATCCGGCATTCCAAGTTGCAAATCAAGCCCGGGATTTAAATATCCCGTGTTTGATTTGCATCTTCCCGGCCGGTCGCTGTTTTTGAAATTTACAAGTCCAGACTAACTGCCCACGTCTACACACGGCAGGGACCCGGTAGTTCGAAATAAAGCCCTAGTTCGAACTACCTGTTTAACCTCATCCCAGGAGGAATAACAGGTAGTTCGAACTCGGGGACTAGTGTAGACGTACCCCCGGAGAGCAGAGGGTGAAGAGCAGCCGGGGCAGAAGGCGCTGCTGAGAGCGGGGTCTCCGAGACCCACTTGGCAGCCCGGACACTAGGACCCTAGAGCGACTTGTTGGCTGAGCTGGCAGGCCCGGGGCACGTGTCTGGCCTCCGGGCTGGCTCTGCCGTGGTCAGGGGATTTGGCGCTGGCTCCAGGCTCCCTGGCTCGGCAGTGCCTGCCCCGCATGATGGGGGCCCAGCGGGGCGGGGGTTTCAGTGAGCCTCGTGCCAGAAGGAAGCTGGGTGTCCTGCCATGGCAGTGGGAGGGGACGTGGCTCGTTGGGGCAGGGCCCGTGCCCCCGTGGCCTGTGGTGCTGCTGAGGGTGTCGTTTCCCACCCCCACCCTGCAAGGGGCTGTTTTCTGCCTCTGGACTGGCAGGCACATGAGCTGTGTCCCAGGCCGGGGCCCTCCTGCCAGAGTCCCCCGCGCTGCGACCACAGGGCTCGGAGGCTGGGACTGCGAGGGTGCGGCCGGCGCGTGCATCTCGCTGCACAAGGGCTGCAAGAAAAGGCAGCCAGGGTCTCGTCCTCCCAGGTTTCGTTCCAGGGATGGTGGCTGTGGGGCCTAGCCCAGGCCGGCTTGTCTCCTGCCATCTCCGGACACGGCTGCCTGCCCTGGGCCCCGGCTGTCAGGCCACCTGGCTACGCAGGACCCGGCTCCCTGGCTGCTGCAGCCCAGCACGGATGCCGAAGGCGGGCAGCAGACTTGTCAGCAGCGTGTGGTTCCTGGAAAAAGCCCTGAGTCATTTCCTCTGGGGGGCAGGGAGGGGGGATCGCTGCGGCCTCCTCTGCCGTCGTCCCCGCCCCTCCCCTCCCCCGCCCGCCCTGGCAGCGCGGCGGGGGGGCAGCTTGCTGAGGCAGGCCTTTATTCCGCCTTCCCTTCGCCCTTGGCACACCTGCCCTGCCCTTGAGCTTGGCACGGTCGTTCCCAGACCCCTCTGCTGCTGCCTCCTGGCGGCTCGGCCGGCACCGTGGCCCGCGGCTGCTCAGACCGGCAGAGGCTGCAAAGCGATGCCGTGCCTGCCGAACGGGACTGGCAGCTCTCTCTGCCCGGCTCCTCCGGCCAGCGCCCCCGCGCCGTCCCCGCAGCTCCGGGTCCCCACGCCGAGCCCTCTTCTCTGCCGGGACTCGGCGAGGAGCAGGTGTCAGAAACCGCTCTGCCTGCTCCCAACTCCTCTGCCCCCGAAAGCTCGGCTGGGCGTCTCCTGAGCTTACTCCCAGCTCCAGCCGAGCCTGAGCCTCCCCAGGGGCCTGTCGCACCAAAGGGACAAGGTGGAAGCAAGCTAGCCAACCGCGTCCAGTCTCCACGGCCGCACAGAGCTGTCAGCGAGCTCTCGTCTCCTCTGCCCCGCCCTTGGCACCCCCCTCGCCCGCCCGCGGTGCCCTGCTTGTGTTCTGTGCGGGGTGCTCAGGTGCTCCCTTGCAGGTGGCCCAGGCGGCGCCACCCGCACGGGCAGGGAGACGAGCGGCTGGAGGAGCCGGCCAGGCGGGCAGGGAGACCCCGGCGGGGGGTGGGTGCGTACTGCCAGCCCCTGGCAGAGGTAGTGCCGCGTGCTGAGCTGAGGGAGGGGCCCCGTGACAGTGCCCTGGCTCTGGCTGCCGCATCCACACGGCAAAGGCCGCAGCTTGCAGGCTGCTGGGACAGGCCCGTTGCGAGCGCGAGGGCAGGGCGATGCTGCAGCCTGAGACGCTCTCGCGTACCCAGGGCGGGCAGGGCTGGCAGGGCCGGGTGTGCTGCTGCTGAGGAGGGGCAGAGCTGGCTTCCCTCCCGCTGGCTTTGGACAGTCCGTGGCCCTGGCTGCCGGGCTGGGCTTCCTGGGAGCCCCAGCGGCCCGGCTGGGGGGAGTGACAGGAATCGAAATGCCGCATGGGGCTGCCATGGTTCTATGGCCCACGCCAGCCTGCAGGTGGGCGCACACGTGGCCAAAGCTTGCCCACGCCCCTCAGGAGGCAAGCACCCGGCACCCCTGCGAGCCAAAGCCGGAGTTGTGTCAGCCACGGTTTGGGGAGCGTGTCCCCGGAATGGTGCAAGGTGTGACAGCGATTTCCCGAGGCGGGTGGGGAGCGCTGGGCTGGGTTCCCTAGGGAGGGGGGATCTCCACCCCCTGAGAGTGGTTAAGTCCTGGCTGGGCTGATTGAGTTGGGTCTTGCCCTGCCTTGGGCTGGGGACGGGACCCGCTGGCTCCTGAGGGCTCTGCCCGCCCTGGGGTTCTAGGCTCCGCGCGCTTTCTGCTGCCGTCTGGCCTGGCGGGGCTGTGCCTGGGTTCGCTCTGCAGCTGTAGCCTTGGGCTCCGGGTCAGGGGTGTCGGCTGGATTTGCCAGCGATTTGTGGCCGGCCGTATAGCGCTCAGCACAAGGGAAGGGCCTTTGTGGGGCGAGCGTCTGGGTCAGTCTGCCTGCCTGGCCAAGAACTGCCCCGGACGTCCGCGCTACCGTAAATCCAGAGCAGGGCTTGTTGTGCCAGGGACATGGAGCGTGCCCGGATGGGATTGGCTCTCATCAGCCCTTACAGCATCACCAGGCAGCTGTAAGGGGCTGGGGGGATGGGACTGCCCCAGCCCCGAGCCCCCCAACCCTGTTTCCTTTAGGGAGGGCAGGGGGGCTGCAGCTCCCCATTGCCGGCTGCTCCCCTGCGTCAGGGAGCCAGGGGAAGGTGCCCCGGTTGCTGCCTTCCTCCTCTGGCCGGGGAGCGCAGGGAACCGACGAACCCGGACCTGCCCCCGCCGGGGGACATGCGCCCTCCCCTGGCAGTGCCCGCTGCAGCGGCCATGGACAGGCGCGTCTCTCCCGGCCCCAAGCTGCTGCGGTGAGAGAAGGCTGGGGCTGTCCGCTCTCCCCCGGGCAGCCTGCACCCCGAGCCCTCCTCCCAGCCCCACCCCACAGCAAGGGTTTCGATGAAGCCTGGACATTTTCATTTTATTTTCCAAAACAGCCGCGATGAATTGAGTTCCAGCCCCGAGCCCGGCTGGCGCGAGCACTAAGCAGCATTTCCAGTGGGGGCCTGGACCCTCCTGCCGTGGGCTGAAACGAGCACCAGGGCAGGAGCGTCCGGGATCCTGCCCCCGCGGGTTTGCTTCGTGCGCTGTTTGCAGATCGCCCCGACTCCGGCCAGGTGCCAGGCGCGAGGCCGGGGCTAGAATTCCTGGGTTGCTGCCATTTCCAGGGGCAATCCAAGCGCTGGGGCTCGGGGCAGGCAGCTCCGCGGGCCGACTCCTGGCAGCGTTTTCAACAGCTCGCAATAACGGAAGCCCCAATGCTAATCCGGATGAGGAGGCGTTCCAGCAGGCCGGCGGGCTCTGCGCTAGATGTGGCTGAGGACAAGAGCCAAGGAATTGCCCAGAACAGCAACAGGAAAGCCGAGTTTTCAAAGGCTGCTCACCTGGCTGGAGCCCAGGGCTCTCCAACGCCTGCGGGAAAGCGGGGCCGGGACACAGATCGCCTCGGCAGGACAACGTCTGCGGAGCAAACGGCTCAGCCTGGTGGCCCAGCCGTGGCTGTGAACTCAGGGCACTGGGGCTCTGAGCGTTTGCCACCCCTGCGGGAAAGGAAGCAAAGCATGACCCTCCCTCGACTCACTTTCCCGACAGGCAGTGGGGCCGGAGTCCTGGCTGCCCAGCTTTGTGCGACACGCCCAGGGCAGCATGTCCAGAGAGCTCTGCGTCTGGGTGACTCCAGTGACCCCTCCGCCAAAGGGCAGCGGGCCCAGCGGGCGTGGCGCTCCGGGCGAAGGCTGGTGAACCGCCAGGCGCGCGGTGGCGTGCGAGAGCCTGGGCTCTAGCCGCGCCACTGAAGGGGTTTCCCAGTGGCCAGCGCTCGGCCACACGCCAGCCTCCGCAGCAGGGCGAGGCCGGGCTCCACGCTGAGCTGGTGACTCCGCTCTGGGCTCTGGGCTCTGGGCCACTGGGAGCCCGGCTGCAGGCCACGCCGTCGGGTGCCACGCTGCACCTCTCCGTTTGCCCCAGCATGGCGCCGCGCAGGCCTGGGTCCCCCAACGGAGGCTGCTCCAGCTCACGCCACACGGGCGGGGCCGGGGGCAGGAGGTGCCGCCGGAGGCCCCTTTCCACTGGCCACGTTCTCCACAGCAGGGGAGGGAAGAGGCCACGCGAAGGCCCCCTCCCTGGGCTGGGCGGAGCGAGGCCTGTGAAAGGGCTGGTTCTCCCGCCTGGATGCCAGTGGGCAGGGGATTAAGGGCCCTGCTACCTACGGCCCCGCGCCCACGGCCCCAAACGGGCACGGGAAGAGCTTCCGAGGGCGGCCGAGCCTGCAGCGTGGTCACGGCCACGTCCCGGGCCAACCGGCAGAGGACTCGCCAAGGGCTGACGGAGACCGTGCCCTTGCTCCAGGCCAGGGCAAGGCAGGGAGAGGCCCTGGCGGTGGGGCTGGCGGGATGAGTCCCACAGCGTGGTGCTTCCGGCTCTGTTGGCGTCCCCCGGGCCTGGCACGCGAGAGATGATGAGAACTAACCCTCTGCGCCCTGTAGATGAGCGTTCGCATCCCCGTGTCTCCCTCTTGCTGTGGGGACCCCTCTGCCGCCTGCAGGGGCGCTTCCGAGAGACCATCGGAGCAGCCAGACTGGGTCAGACCAAAGGCCCATCCAGCCCAGGGTCCTGTCGCCCACAGTGGCCAATGCCAGGTGCCCCAGAGGGAGGGAACCCAACAGGGAACCATCCAGTGATCCCTCCCCCGTCGCCCATTGTCAGCTTCTGGCAAACAGAGGCCAGGGCACCCTCCCTACTCAGTCTGGCTAACGGCCGTTGCTGGATCTATTTTCCATGTGTTTGTCTAGTTCTTTTTTGAACCCTGTTAAAGTCCCGGTCTTCACAACATCCTATGGCAAGGAGTTCCACAGGTTGACAGGTTGTGTGAAGAAAAACTTCCTGTGGTTTGTTTTAAACCTGCTGCCTATTAATTTAATTTGATGACTCCTAGTTCTTGTGTTATGGGAAGGAATAAATCACTTTTCCTTATTCACTTTCTCCACACCAGTCAGGACTGTACAGACCTCGATCCTCTCCCCCTGAGTTGTCTCTTTGCCAAGCGCTTTTCTATTTCCCGACACTGTTTCCTGGAGGGTGGCTGAGCCTCTGTGGGAGTTTCCAGCGCGCCGCGTCGCAGCTGTCTGCCCGGTGGGAAGTCTGGAGCGCAGCGGATGAAGCGGCGAGGGTGTGCTCAGCCGTGTCCGATGGCGTTCGGGGGACGGGGACGGGTTCGGCTTGCTGCGTATTGAAGCCTGTTGACAAGCTGTGGGGCAGGGCTAGCCCGAGCTGCAGCCAGGTGTGAGCGCTGGCGTGGGCCGGGCTCCAGGCAGCACTGGGCCCTGGGTCACACGCTGCAGATCAGCCCCAAGCGCCCGCCGGATCCCCCAGCTCCTCGGGAGCTCTGCGGACCGCTGGGAGGCCGGGGTCGCAGCCCTGGCACTGCTGGGCCGAAGCAGGGCCTGTGTGGCTGAGGGCCCCTTGCCAGCCAGGACTCCCTCAACTGCTGCCCATTTGTTATCACAGCTGAGCCCCCAAACTCCCTGGCCAAAAGCACGTCTGATAAGGCCCCGGCATCTGGTCCCCATTAGCGGCTGCGTGCTCTCGCTGGGCGAGCGGGGTGCTGTGCTGACAAGCTCCCATCTGGTGAGCGTTAGGGGAATGGTAACATCTTGGGGGGGCAGGGTTGGGCTTCGGAGTCCCATTTGGCTGTTACACTGGTGGGAAGCGAGCCCCCCCCCAGGTCTGAGCCGGCCCCGGGCCAAGCCCGGCCGAGGGACGGTCGTGTCCTGTTGGCGCGGCAGGGAGCGAAGCTGCGACGCCCCCCGCGAGCGCGCGGCGCGTCCTCTGGGTGGCGGGCTGGGCGGGGAACGCGCCACTCGCACCCCTCCCGTGGGCCGGAGAGCAGCTGCGCTGGGGAGCACCAAGACGAGCCACTTTGGCTTCACCCGGTGGCTCCAGAGCCCCGCCTAGGGACACGCCCCTTCCGCCCCGGGGAGGACGGGAAAGGGAAAGGCCAGCGAAGACAGGCGCCTCAGATGGACTCTGGCTCAGCGGTGTCCCTGAAGAGGGGGGACGGACTGTGTGCACGTGTGTGCGAGTGTGTGCACACGTGTGTGTGCGTGTGCACGTGTGTGCCTGCACGTGGGTGTTATAAGGAGGTTCCATCCTTGTTCTGACAGCTGGAGTCCAGGCCTGGTTCCAGCCCCCTGCCCAGGGTACGAGAAGTGCCCCTCCCCAGAGCAGCCTGCCCGCGGGATGCAGGTGGCATGGCTGGGCTGCAGCTCATCCCAGGGCCTCGGCTTCCTCCGGGCGGGCGGCCCCGGTTCGGTTCCGCAGATTCCCGCTGCGCCGCGCTGCCAGGGAACAAGCAGAGCCGCCTCAGGGCTTCCCCCTTTCCCGACAGGCCAGGGTCACTTCTTACCCGCTTTTTCCAAACTTCCAATCCCCCGCTGGACCCCAGCTGTTTGTTCCCCTCCCCCGCCCCCTCGCAAGGCGTCATTAGTTACCTTTAATGAGCCTCAACACTCTCGCTTCCACCGCCGGGCGCGGGGCTGGCTAATTGGCGGGGCCAGCTGCCGGCTGGAGAGTGGATGGCAATTCCTCCCAGGCCCGCCAGGCCCCTGAGGCAGCTGCAGCTGGTTCGCCCGGGGAGCGGAGCGGTGGGGGAACCGCCCGTGGGATGCCCAAAGCGCCAAGGGCGGCAGGCAGCTGGCGGAGCCAATTCCAAGGCCCTGCGCTCCAGGGCCGTGCCCGGAGGAGACCGCGCGGGGGGCCGGGCCCGCTCCCTGCCCTAGGAAAGGAAGCAGGAGCATCCTCTGGCCAAAGCCCTGAAATCCAGCTCCGGGCGGCTCCCGTCCTGCAGGCCAGAATTGTCTCTCCGCACCCCAGGCCCGGCCCATCCCCTCGTGTCCCTTCCACCCGGCCGTGCGATGCCCAGGACCCCACGGGCCCCGTGTCGGCAGGGGCTGGCGAGACACTCCTGGAGGGTTCCGCTCCTCACGGTCCCCACCATCCTTCGGCCCCAGAGGGACTAGCAGCAGCGGTGCCCGACGCCGGCGACCAGGCGCGTGCCGCGAGGCTGGGCCCGTCTCGCCGGCGTGGCGCAGCGTCTCTTCTCCGAAGCGTCGGCCCTGCCGGCAGCTCCGGAACGCCCACCGGCCCGGCATGGGGTGGCTGCTGGCCACGGCCTGTCGCTTACCCGTCTCTTTGTCTCTCCTTTGCCAGCGTGTGACTGCCACCCCGTCGGCGCCGCCGGGAAAACCTGCAACCAGACCACCGGGCAGTGCCCGTGCAAGGACGGGGTGACGGGACTCACCTGCAATCGCTGTGCCAAGGGCTACCAGCAGAGCCGGTCCCCGGTGGCGCCCTGCATCAGTGAGTGGGGGGGCCCAGTGTGTGGGGCTCTTTCCTGGCTCCTGCGCTCCCTCGCAGGGAAGGGCCCATCCCCGCCCCCTGCCCTCGGGGCTCCCTCAGCCCCTTGAACCCCGGAAGGGCTCCTGGGGGGTCGACCCCCAACCTTGTCTAGGGCAGGAGCTAGCGTGTCCCTGCTGCCGGGCTCCTCCACGCTGGAGGGTCCTCGGCCCCGTGCGTATTGTACACGCCCCCCCCCAGGCACAGGGGCTAAGGAAAACGGCAGAGGCTCCTGCCCTGCCAGTGCTGCACAGCCGGGAGGGAACCAGCAGGAGGCGCCGCCCCGGGCAGGCTGCCAGCCAGGGTCTCCCCACTCGCGGAAGGTCTAGGGTTTGCCCCACTGTGACGGCGCGGCGCGCTCCCCCGACCCGGCTCCTGTGACTCCGCCAGCCGGTAGCGCAGGGAGGGGCTAGTGCTGCCCCGAGGTGCGGCCCCGCCTGGGCCCGATGCAGGCGTGAGAGGACGGGCCGACAGCCCTAGTTCCCCTGGGGGGGTACAGGCCCCTGAGCCCCCCACACTGGTTAGTCTGCTCCCTCCATGCTTCCCCTGCCCCCAGCCCAGTGTCCGGCTCCCCCTCCCTTCGTCTCTGCCCCGGGAAGAGCCTTGTTCTCTGCCCAGGCCGGGCCCGGGTGTCTGGGCCAGTCCACACGTGGGTGCGTCAATGGGAGCCCCACCAGCCAGGCGCAGTCAGGTGGGGACCCGGGTTGCAGAGCAGACGCCCCCCGTCACACCCACCCCAGCGGCTGACGGAGCAGCCCCCGGCCTTAAGATTCTGCCTCTTTCTTTTCCAGAGATTCCTGCCATCAACCCAACCTCCGTGGTCACCAGCACGGAAGAGCCAGCAGGTGAGCCCCTAGGCCCGGGTTGGTCTGTCCCTCGCCTGGCTGGTCCCTGCTTGCCCCATTGGCGCCCGCGCTGGCACTGGGCACCCAACAGGCTTCTCGGGCCCAGCCCGGCACAAAGCTCCTCCGGCGAGCACCAGGCGTTGAAATCCGCCTACTGCTGGGAAGCCACCAAAGCCGCGTGACATGTGCCACCGCCTGCCTGCCCAGCGGCCGCTCCCCGGGGGGGCCTAGAGCGTTCTCTCGCCGGGATCGGGGCCGGCTCTTCCGTCTCCACGCGCCGGCCCTCTCCCCCGAGGGCCCCGCTGAGCACTGCCCGGGGGCGGGGGCCGACGGAGCTGCTGGGCCGGGGCTCCAGCCGCTGCCACTGCTACGGGAGGGGCACCACGGCCAGGAGCCTCGGGGCCCCGGGGCAGCTGCCCCTCCCCCATCAGCAGGCACAGGCTGGCCCCACCCGGGTGACTGTGGGGCGGGCAGCGGCTGTCCCCTCCCAGCGCCGGGGGACCGGAGTCCCTGGGCAGAGCAGAGCAGCCTCCACCCTGCGGCCAGCCCCTGGGGCTTCGATCCCATTTGCCTCCCCGCCCCAGGGACGCGCGCCGATCCCTCTAGGGCCCCGACTGGCTCCGCGGGGTGGGGGGGGAGGGTGCCAGGGTCTTGGACACGGGTTTTTCTTCCTCCCTACGCTTCCCTCCGGGCCTTGGCCTTCTCATGCCCTGCCTGGAGCTAGCAGACGCGCGAGTCAGCGCCCGCCCCGGCCGCCCGCGCAGGGTCAGGGGCCAAGGCGACGCCGCAGCCGCGTCTCCCAAGGCCTTGGGGCTCCCCTCTCTGCCCCCCGGCGCTGCCCAGCAGGCCTCCTGGCCGTGCTCCCCACGCTGCTGAAGGGCAAGGCGGGCACAGCAGCTAGCGGGCACGGGCAGAGCTGCCCAGGTATTGCCTAGACTCCCCAATGGGACGCCTCCTTGCCTTGCACCCCGGCGCTTCCCGCTCCTCCGGCCACGCCGCCTCCTCTGCTTTGGTCCCGTGGCCTCCCTGTGCCTGGCCTGGGCCTTGCCCCTCCCTGCGGGGCGCGTCCCCTGCCACCTTCTTCCCAAACTCGCGTGAGACCCGTCGCAGCTGTCGGGCGACCCTTGCCTGGCGCAAAGGGGCGGGGGGCGGGGGGCGGGGCAGACTCGGCTCTCGCCAAGCCCCCTCCGCGAGCTCACGCGGGGACTTTAGCGCCTCCACTGGCCCCTTTGATCCCTCGCTTTGCCCCTCCCTGGGCCACGGCAGAGAACCGGGCCCCGCGTTTCCTGTCTCACACAGAACAAGTGCCTGGGCCAGCCGCCCCTGCCATCGCAATGGGGCAAGGGGCGGGGGCAGGGCATTCGCCAGCCTGGCTCCCCTCCCGCCACCAACAGAGCAACTTCAGCTCTCAGGCCTGGTGCAAGCAACCGTCTGTGTGTGGGGGGTGGGGGGGTGCACATGCATGTGCAAGTGTGTGTGTTCGCGCATGCGAGTGCATGTATGCATGTGCGTGTGCGTCCGTATGTGAGTGCGTGTGCATGAGTGTGCGTGTGACAGTGTGTGTGTACCCCAGAACCTCTCCCCCCACACAGAGCAAGGTGACTGGCACACGACATTGGTGAGCCCCCAGATACCCCCCCCCCATCCTTTTAATCTCCAAAGGCTTGCAAAGCCCACAGCAGGTGTCCCATTCTTGGAGGTGTCTGGTAACAGTGTTTCATTGTTTCCAGCCTCCTGCTTTTCAGGTGTTTGCCTCCCCCCTTCTGCCCCCGCTCCCGTCCCTGCGAGCCTGCCCAGCTGGCCTCTCCTCTCTCCCACACTCCCCCAGGGGCGGCCCCGCCGGCTCTGGGCACCCTCCGGGCCGCTCTCTGCTGACTTTGGAAATGTTCCTGCTCCGGCCCATTCTCCGTTAGCCCAGCAGAACCTGGCGGGCGGCGCAGGGCTGGGAGGAATTCAAAGCCGGCAGTAAAAGATTTGCAGCCGTAACACCTAATTAAGTTACATCTCTCTTAAAACAAAATAGGCCGGGGAAGGAAACCAGATGTGCCAGCGCGCTCGCGCGCCCCGTGCGCACGGCCCAGGGCGGCTCTTCCGCTGCCTCCCGGGCAGTGGGAATTCCAGCCCGAGAGCTGGGGACCTGCGTTAACCAGTTACCTGCCTGAGCACGACCCGCGGCCGGGCCCCGGCTGGACTGGAGCTGCCCCGGGCCGGCTGCAGTACGCCCCGGTCGCCATGCTGCGGGCGGCTCTGGCCTCGCGGGGGGAGCTGCTCCAGCCCTGCGCCCGCACCCCTACAGGTGCCAGGGCTGGGCTACGTCCCTGGCGCTCTCCCTCTCACACCCAGGGTCCCACGCGCTCCTCCCCGCGCACAGACGAGTCCCGGCCGGCCGGCGGGCTGCCCAGCTCCTCTTCCCCGCTCACCCGCACACCGGGCCTTCTCCCCTACCCCCGCGCCGCCTGTCTCGTCTCTCACTGGCGCCGGCGTAGAGCCAGGGCGCAGCATTGACACGAGTGGAGTTACTCCAGTGGGGGGGCCATGGTAGCCCCGCCCCCTACAGTCACACACGCCAGGTGTACAGACACCGCCGCGCACACAGCCGCAGGCTGCCCCCTCCCCCCGTGTGGAGTCTGCCACCCGCCCCCTGCACATGCCCTCCCTGCTCACGGAAGCGGCTGCTGCTTCCGTCCCGTGCCCGCCTGGACACGAGCCCCGAGGCCGTTCCTGGGGTGCTGACAGCGCCGGCTGGGCGGGGGAGACTGGGCCAAGGGGAAGCATCAGCGAGAGGGCGAGGACAGAGGGGTGGGCTCAAACAGGCCACACACCAGTCCCACAGAGCGCTCCAGCTGCCTGCCTGAAGCCTCACGAGCAAAATCCCTCCGACACCCCAGCAATATCCGTGCCCCAGATGGCCCCGGGCCTCATACACAGGTGGGGGGTCCTAGCACCCAATCCCACCTACCCCGAACAAGTTCTGTCCGGTTCCAAGAAACCAGCCACAGATCCCTGGTCAATTTACCCTCCGGACCTTACCCACAAATCACGCTGGGCCAATCCTTTAGCATCTAACAACTAAAGGTTTATTACCACGAGAAAGAAAAGCATGAGAGTAAGGTTGTTAAAGAATAGTACGTTACATGCACCGAATCTCCCAGTCCTCGATGCAGGCTCTAGCAGAGATGTTACAGCTGCTGGCTTAAGAGTCTTTGTTGCACATCCTAGGATCAGGATGGGTTCACAGGTCTTCCGGGCTCTTCGATCCCTGTACTGCTGCCTCTGGGATGAAGTGCTGAGCTGAGAACCAAGATGGAGTCAGCCACATGGCCTATTTATCCCTCCTTCCTGGCCTCTTCTTGGCTACAGCAGATCACCTGGTCTGCGGCTTATTCCTGTGTTCCCTGCTGGTAGCCCTTAGGTGTGAGTCACCCTCATTCTTTAGGTGTGTCCTTGGCCCATCGAGTGCCATTGTCCCACAGGGCCTCGCTGATTAGCATGTCCATAGGCCGGGCCCTGCCCAATGCTCAACCACATGCAGAGAAATATTCAGTATCTACACAGATTACAGACTCCTAACTACACACACAGACATTATACACTCACATGACTAGCGTACACAGGATCAGCAGACAGTGAGCTTCTATTCAACACCCCACATGGCCCCCTTCTATACCATTTTTGGGGCCAACACCCCACCTATGGGTGCAGCAGTGATCTGGCTGCTCCCCTCAAAATCCAGTAACGTGACACCCCCAACGCAAAACTGATGCAGGAAGTGATGCTGGTAACATCACTGAGGGCATCACAGGCCTCCCATGCTTTGGCCCTGTGTCATCACATGTTCTAACCCAATGGTCCCCAACGCGGTGCATTTGTAGGCGCCCGCCGACAACCCGGGCTGGCCCCGCCCCTGGCGCACTGGAGGCGCCGGCCCCAGGCGCGCGACACTCACCGGCGCCTGGTGCGCGGCGCTCGGGCGGCCCCAGCCCCGGGGCACATGCGGGCGCGCGGCGCCGGTGCCAGCCCCAGGCACGCAGCTCGGGCGGCGGCGCCAGCCCCGGGCCCACGGCACAAGGGGCTCGGGCGGCCCCAGCCCTAGCGTGCCCCAGGACGCTCGGCCCCGCCCCCGGGCGCCCGGTGCGAGTGTGGCCCCGCCCCCGGGCGCCCGGCGCGAGTTTGGCCCCGCCCCCGGGCGCCCGGGAGCCCGTAAAGGTTGGGGACCACTGTTCTAACCCAATGGCAGAAACAACAGTACAGAGCTGAATGAGAGTATGAGAGCCAAGTGCCTAAAATAGGCTTCATTATTGCAAGGTCTGCCCTATTGACACCCATGTCCTTGCACTGTCTCACCAACCCAAGGTAGAACTTGGTAAAAACCACAGCTACTTGGATCTGCTTCTGTGGCATGATCCCTGAGGGTCTGTCTACACTACTCCCCTAGTTCGAACTAGGGTGGTAATGTCGGGAACCGGAGTTGCAAATGAAGCCCAGGATTTGAATTTCCCGGGCTTAATTTGCATGTTGCCGGGTGCCGCCATTTTTAAATGTCCGCTAGTGCAGACTACATGCCGCGCGGCTACACGCGGCACGGACTAGGTAGTTCGGACTAGGCTTCCTCGTGAAACGAGGAGTAACGGTAGTTCAAACTAGGGTGGTAGTGTAGACATACCCAGAGTTACTGCAAACTGCTTGCTACAAGCCCTGCCAGGACTCTCCTCCCTATGAGCTTCCTTAAGCAACAGTTCACCCTCCTCTGGCTCCCAGCAGCCTTGCCCTGCTGAGCCCCAACCAACTCCTCCTGAGCTGGGTTAGCACCCAGTGAGTTAATCGGCCCCCTCCCCTCCGCCCCTCCTGGCAGCCGGCTTGCGGGCGGCCTGGGACCAGAACGGGGGAAATCTCGAGGGTGTTGGCCGGCCGCGGCGCTGGCAATACTTGCCCGTGGTTTAAAGAGCCGCTTCTTCCTCTGAAACCCTCCTGGTTTTGTCACAAGCCGCCCCCATCCCTAGACAGAGGAGAGCAGCTCGTGGCCTTTAAGGGCGTCATTGCTATACCCAAGGCTCAGACTTGGCCCTTGCTCTGGCCAGAGCGCCTGGCTGCACACTGGCTTTGACCTCCACGACCAGCCTCGTGCTGCCTCCCCCACCCGGGCGCTGCGTGCCCCTCGCCCCCACTCTCCGCACGCGGCTGCCTGCCGGGAGGGCTGTTGGCAACTTGCCGCTTGTCACAGGCGCCCGCGGGGCCGATGGTGCCGCCTGATGCCCTGTGGGGTTGGCGACACCCGGTTGTCAGCGCCCGTCCCCCACCGCTGGGAGAGAGGCTGGTGCAGAGGTAGGTCCCTGTGCTCAGACTAACACCTGGCCATGCCTGTGTCTCCTTTGCATTCCCTCGCCTCTGCCCCCCGCCCTGTGGCCCCGGGACAGGCGGAACGCGAGGGCTGCGCCGCCAGCGAGTCGCACCTGGGTCCAAGCTCCCAGCTTAGCCCACGGAGGAGCCTCCCGCAGCAAGGGCTCAGAGCCGCCCTCTGGCTCAGCCTCGGCAGCAGGGCGGGTCAGTGCAGACCCGGCTTGGAGGCAGCGCGGTGCAAAGCAGCCGAGGCGCTCCAGAGAAGCTGGGGCCACTGGTAACTCCCCGTATCTTACACTGGAGCTTTTCCTCAACATCACTGGCCCTTGAGAAAAGCCGTGGGGACTGTGACGTTTTTCTCAGAGCCTGTCAGCTTTGGTGGAAACACCTCTCCAAGATGGCAGCCCCTCCAGATGTTTTGGTTTGCAATTGACTTTCGTTTCTATTAAATCCTGTAGGGGAAATAATAAATGGTCAGAATTGCAACTGGGGGCGTGGTGCAGCCGTGGGGCGGTGCAAGCGCCTTGGGGCAGGGTCTGTCTGAACGCCCCGGGGGCGGGAGCTTGGCCTCTGCCCCACTGGCTGGGGGCGCGGTGCAGCCGCGGGGAGGTGCAAGCGCCTTGGGGCAGGGTCTGTCTGAACGCCCCGGGGGCGGGAGCTTGGCCTCTGCCCCACTGGCTGGGGGCGCGGTGCAGCCGCGGGGAGGTGCAAGCGCCTCGGGGCAGGGTCTGTGGGAAGCCCCGGGGGCTGACCCAGCTCTGTCCCTTCCCTGCAGATTGCGACTCCTACTGCAAGCCAGCCAAGGGCAACTACAAGGTCAGCATGAAGAAGTACTGCAAGAAGGATTATGGTGAGTCGGCGCAGGGACGCGTGAGGGGAGGGGCAGGGGACACGGCCCCGCTCTGTCCCAGCGCCTCAGCTGCCTCCGCCCGCCGCTCTCCCGTACTCCCCCCGAGCCTCGCCCGTTGGGCCTCAGTCCAGCCAGAGAGCCGGCCCTCCCAGAGGGGCCTCCAGGGCCCACGGTGGCCACATCTGGGGGTCAGTTAATGGTCGGGGGTCCCCGCCGGGGGTGAGTGGGAGTCCACGTCCCCGGCCCTGCCTCGCGCCCCCTCCCCCCCGCACTCCGCTGGGAGGGCGCCAGGACGGAAAGGTGCCGTCTCCGGTGCAGGGAACCCCGGCCGTGGGGGTTTTGAGGAGCCGATTTGCATCCACAGTCAGGGCAGGGCTGACTGACTCCGATTTAAGTGAATTTCATGGGGGGGTGACGGCTGTGACGGCATTTCCGGAAACTCCTGCCAGTGTAGACGTAGCCTTAGAGACTAACAGCTTCGCTGGGGCACCAGCTGGCCTGGGTAACGCCCACGTCATCAGACAAACTGGAGCGGAGTTTACAGAGCGGGGTCTATGTGAGGACAACAAAAGGAAGAGGGTGCTGGTGTGAATTAAGCTCATGGACTCCTGGCAGAAGCGGCTCATTCACAGCATGGGGGGGAGATGTGACTATCTAGAGCAGGGAAATTGCCTTTGTAGTGTGTTAACCAGCTGAGAGCCTTATTCAGTCCTAAATGTGTCATCATGAATTTGCCAGTGGATTCTAGTTCAGCTGCCTCCCTTTGGACCCGGGTCTGACATCCCTTGCAGGAGGCTGGACCCGGCTCTGACGTCCCTCGCAGGAGGCTGGACCCGGCTCTGACGTCCCTCGCAGGAGGCTGGACCCGGCTCTGACGTCCCTCGCAGGAGGCTGGACCCGGGTCTGACGTCCCTTGCAGGAGGCTGGACCCGGGTCTGACGTCCCCCGCAGGAGGCTGGACCCGGGTCTGACGTCCCTCGCAGGAGGCTGGACCCGGGTCTGACGTCCCTCGCAGGAGGCTGGACCCGGCTCTGACGTCCCCCGCAGGAGGCTGGACCCGGCTCTGACGTCCCCCGCAGGAGGCTGGACCCGGGTCTGACGTCCCTCGCAGGAGGCTGGACCCGGCTCTGACGTCCCCCGCAGGAGGCTGGACCCGGGTCTGACGTCCCTCGCAGGAGGCTGGACCCGGGTCTGACGTCCCCCGCAGGAGGCTGGACCCGGGTCTGACGTCCCCCGCAGGAGGCTGGACCCGGGTCTGACGTCCCACGCAGGAGGCTGGACCCGGGTCTGACGTCCCCCGCAGGAGGCTGGACCCGGGTCTGACGTCCCTTGCAGGAGGCTGGACCCGGGTCTGACGTCCCCCGCAGGAGGCTGGACCCGGGTCTGACGTCCCTTGCAGGAGGCTGGCTACTTTCAGCTCCGTTGCTTAGTGGCCAGGCAGGTGAACGTGTCTCTACAGGTCTACGTGAGGTCTGAGCTGGGTCCATGGATCCTGACCCGCGTGGCCGTGCCCATGGCTGAGCGCACTGCTGGTGCGCGGTTGCACGTAGCCCATTAGTGGATGTGCAGGTTAACCCCAGTGAACACCAGGGCTGGGGAAGGAAGACTCAGGCCTGCCAGCTTGGTTTGCTGCACTGTGACTTCCAAAGCCAAATCGCTGCCTTTCCCCTTTGGTTTCCTGCCATCCTGCCCTTTCCTCATGCACCTGCCCTAGATAAAAAGGTGTTTGGCCCGCAGACCTGCCGGCCGCATCCCAGCCCGAGGCAGGGGGCCTGTCTCTGGTTCATGGTGCTTGGCTGGAAAGGCAAATTAAGCCATGGCCAGTCCTCCTGCCGTGCAGGTGTGATTGGGGGCCTTTTCGGAGGGCTTGGCCGTGCCAGTCCCCCTCCGGAAGGGCCAGGCGCTCTCAAAGGCCCGGGAAAGCCATGCCGCGTGAGGCTGGCACAAATGGCAGTTGCTTCTCAGCGGAATGGTTGGTGCGTTTGTATGTTACATTTTCCGGTTTTTCATCGAAACTCCAGAACGTTGGGGGCGTTTCTTCCTTTCTGTGGGGAATGCTAGTGCAGCCAGCCTCCTCGCTGGCCACCTTTCTGGGCCGTCTTTGGCCCCCCTCACAAAGCCATGTCTCGTCCTCCCCAGCGTCTCGAGCGCCAGGTCACCAAGAGCCATGGTGAGACGCCGTGACTAGACCCTGGGGCTCTGGCCCCTGGCGACGGTGCAGTGACACAGGCCAGAGCGGTTCCCGGGTCCCCCTCAGAGCAGCAGCAACTCCGCAAAGGCTGAGCCCGGAGGTTGGCCTGCTGCCAGAATGGGGGGCGTTCACTGCTGACTCTTGCTCTGCTCTCAGCGTCTCTTTGTCTCCCCCAGTTGTCCAAGTGAACGTCTTAGACATGGAGACGGTGGCCAACTGGGCCAAGTTCACCGTCAACGTCCTTTCAGTCTACAAGTGCCGCGACGAGCGCGTCAAGCGTGGGGACAACTTCCTGTGGATCCACATGAAGGACCTGGCCTGCAAGTGCCCCAAGATCCAAATCAGCAGGAAATACCTGGTCATGGGGGTCAGCGAAAACCCTGCCGACCGGCCAGGACTAATGGCTGACAAGAACAGCCTGGTCATCCAGTGGCGGGATGCCTGGACCCGGCGCCTGCGGAAACTGCAGCGGCGGGAGAAGAAGGGGAAGTGTTTGAAAGCGTGAGGGGCCGGCGAGCGCCCTCTTCCGACGGAGCCCCAGGGACTCGGCGGAGAGCGGCGCGGACTCTCCCGTCTGGCGAGGGGTTCCTGGGCGCCGGCCGGGCGGGAGCCACACGTAACCCAGTAGCAACGCGCCCTTCAAGGGGCGGGCGGTGGAGGGGAGCCCGGGGTGCCACGTCCGCCGTTGCTCAGAGAACGTCAGCAAAAGGCCGCGTGGGCGGGGCCCCGCGCCTGTGGGCGTCCCCCGGCTCGCCGCTGGGGGAGGGGCAACTGCTCCGGGGCCTGGCGATTCCAAAGGGGCCAGGGCTCCCCGCTGCCGCCGTTGCTGTGGTAACGGTGGTGTCCAGAGCCCTGGCCCCTTTAAATCGCCGCTGGAGTGCCAGGCTGCACGCTCCGGGCAGCGCTGAGGGCTGGCTGGCCCCGGCCCCGCCCCCTCCAACCAAGGCCCCACCCCTTCCAGGAGCGTGGCGCAGGGGCCACTCACACTGTGCCCAGGGGCCCCGAGCATCTCCCTTGGGTTCTGATCCCCCTTCCACGCCGGGCCTGCTCCCCAGGTCCGAGGGCGAGGCCCCAGCGCAGCAGGGTGTGCACCGGCTTGCGCATCAATCCCCTCCCCTCCGCAGCAGCTGGGCCTAGCCTGGGATCTAGGCCAGAAGAGACCACCGTGATCATGGGGTCTGCCCCCGGCCTAGCACAGCCCAGAGACCGCCCTGAGCCACGGCCCCCAGTCCCAGCTCGGGGTCAGAGCCCTCTGTCCTGGCTCGCCGACAGATTCCAGCGGCAGAGCAGAGCCCAGAGGGGCCCGATTTGCCAGCGGCCCCGTGTGTCTGCGCCGCCACCAGGCCCAGCGCTGCAGGGCAGCGAGAATCAGGCCCATTGGGTTATTCCCCCCGCTCACTGCCAAAGGCCCCCCTGTGTCCTCTCAGCCAATGGGGTGTTGGGGGGCAAGCAGGCAACAGGCCGCGTTCGCCGGGGGCCAGATTCTGCCCTGCGTGGGCCTATTACTCTGGGCCACAGGAGTGTGACATGCAGCCATGGGACTCGGCCAAGAGTGCGGGGGTGTCAACGGGGCACAAGGTGCAGGCCCAGGAAGCGCGGGTGTCTCTGAGCTCCCCCAGGCCCGGCAGGACTGAGAACGCAAAGCAAACACCCGGGATTATGCTGAGCGGCACTGGCGCTGCAGGGCTGGCCCACGGCACAGGAGGGGCCAGGGGCTGGGGGTTGGAGGTATCCAGAGGGCAGCAAACGGCCCAGCCAGGAGGGTCCCAGCAAGCCAGGGAAGCTGTGGCAGTGGGCAGCAGGGAGGGGCTGGGGCACTGGCAGAGCTGGGTGAGGGCCAGGCCTGGTCCGGGGTAGGCACCTGGCAGAGCTGGAAGGGAAGAGCCCAGGGTGGTGGGCGGGGCTCTTCATGCCAGTTTCACAGCAGTGCAACTTGCGCCAATCCAGTGCAGTTACTCGCATGTCCCCTGGGGCAGGGAGCTGGTGCGGGGGTGGGACTGTGTGTGTCTGGGGGGGTCTGTGTGCCTGTATATGTGTGGCTGTGAGTGGGTCTATATATATAGGGGGAGGTCAGTGTGCATGCGTGTGTGGATCTGTAGGTGTGGGTGGGTGTGTGTGCACACTGTGTGTGGGTGTATATATATGTGAGGGGCGTCAGTGTGTGTGTGGCTCTGTGTGAGTGTGCGCGCGCATATGTGGCTCTGTGTGTGTGTGTGTGTGTGTGCGCGTGCATAAATCTGTATGTGTGTGTGGGTCTGTGGGGGGGGTCTATGTGGGGGCCAGTGTGTGTGTGTGCGCATGTGGATCTGTGTGTGTGTGTGCATGTGCATGCAGGGCTGTGTGCGCATGTGGGTCTCTGTGTGTATGCATGGATCTGTGGAGTTTTCAAGTGCCCATGCACTGACCACCACGTGTGCTCCGCCAGGTGGCGCTGTGGTGCACCGGTGTGAAATGGCAGGTGCCCCCTGTGTGGGGCTGGGGCTGCCTGCCACCTGGCCGGGCAAGGGTCGATTACATAACCATGGGGCGCTCGAGCTGCCGGGTGTGCCCGCGGGCGGCCTCAGGCCACGAGCCGTGTCCCACCAGGGTCCTTTACTGAGCAAGCAAATCCGCCAGCTGACGTTCGCCAAGCTGTCTAGGGGAGTTAGGTGCTGCGCTAATTAAAGAGGTGCATGCTGGGTGACTCAGCCCGCAGCTGTGTGCCTTTACTTTGCGTTGCCGTGTCCAGCGAGACGGGCAGACTGTGGACAGCCGTGGGGTCTGGCAAGCTGGGCAGCCAGCGTGGTCCGGCGCAGGGCGTCCGCTGCCAGAAACGCCGCCCCGGCTTCCTTTTCTCAGGCCGCTTGGCACCTGCCGGCTCCAAGCCACACGCCTCGCAGGGCTCCACGACGCAGCGGAGCCACCGAGCGGGAGGGCGGCTCTGGACTGGGAAATGCTGTTGACCATGTAACCAGCGGGATGGCACCTAGTGCACCATGTAAGAGCTGGACGTTGGCGTTTCATTGCTAATGTCATTTAACAACACGAGTCTGATGTGTATTCCCGCAGCGTCCGTGGCTTCTTTGCCTGCGGCTCCTGCCGCCCCCTGCCAATGCCATCCCCCTCCCCCAGACTTGGGTCCGCGCCTGCTTCGGTGCCTGGCAAAGGGCCTGCGGGAAGCAGGCCTGGCGCAGGGCACGGGGGGGATGTGCTTTGTGTTTGGGGGGCGGGAGGCGCTGAGCACGGGGGGGATGTGCTTTGTGTTTGGGGGGCGGGAGGCACTGAGCACGGGGGGGATGTGCTTTGTGTTTGGGGGGCGGGAGGCGCTGAGCACGGGGGGGATGTGCTTTGTGTTTGGGGGCGGGAGGCACTGAGCACGGGGGGGATGTGCTTTGTGTTTGGGGGGCGGGAGGCGCTGAGCACGGGGGGGATGTGCTTTGTGTTTGGGGGGCGGGAGGCACTGAGCACGGGGGGGATGTGCTTTGTGTTTGGGGGGCGGGAGGCACTGAGCACGGGGGGGATGTGCTTTGTGTTTGGGGGCGGGAGGGGCTGAGCACGGGGGGGATGTGCTTTGTGTTTGGGGGGCGGGAGGCACTGAGCACGGGGGGGATGTGCTTTGTGTTTGGGGGGCGGGAGGGGCTGAGCACGGGGGGGATGTGCTTTGTGTTTGGGGGCGGGAGGCACTGAGCACGGGGGGGATGTGCTTTGTGTTTGGGGGGCGGGAGGCACTGAGCACGGGGGGGATGTGCTTTGTGTTTGGGGGGCGGGAGGCGCTGAGCACGGGGGGATGTGCTTTGTGTTTGGGGGGCGGGAGGCGCTGAGCACGGGGGGGATGTGCTTTGTGTTTGGGGGGCGGGAGGCACTGAGCACGGGGGGGATGTGCTTTGTGTTTGGGGGGCGGGAGGCGCTGAGCACGGGGGGGATGTGCTTTGTGTTTGGGGGGCGGGAGGCACTGAGCACGGGGGGGATGTGCTTTGTGTTTGGGGGGCGGGAGGCGCTGAGCACGGGGGGGATGTGCTTTGTGTTTGGGGGGCGGGAGGCGCTGAGCACGGGGGGGATGTGCTTTGTGTTTGGGGGGCGGGAGGCGCTGAGCACGGGGGGGATGTGCTTTGTGTTTGGAGGGCGGGAGGCGCTGAGCACGGGGGGGATGTGCTTTGTGTTTGGGGGGCGGGAGGCGCTGAGCACGGGGGGGATGTGCTTTGTGTTTGGGGGGCGGGAGGCGCTGAGCACGGGGGGTGTCCCTAGAGTTGGCACCCACCCATCCTGAGAGCTCTGGCAGTGGCAGCAAGTTGCTCCAGCCTGGGGAGAGAGCCAGGGTGGGACGGGCCTTGCAGGCCCAGCTCGCGCTCCTGGCTCACCCCATGGGACGTAGGCTCCCCTTGTCCTTGCGGCCCAACCGCCGTGGCAGCACGGAGCCTGCTGTGGGACACAGGGCCGAAGGGTCCCAGGAGCTCGGTGCACGTGGTGCCGAATGGCTCAGGGTTGGTCCCACCAAAGCCACGTGGAGGAGGCTGAGCAGGACAGAGCCCTGACCCTGAAATGGCGGCCTGGCTGGTTTGCTGCTTGGCAGAGTCTGTGTAAAGCCCCCTTCCCTGTAGCCCCCTGCCCAAGGGGGGGATCCCCAGCCTCGTGTGGCTCGCCGTCAGCCTGCAGAGGGGCGATGAACTCACACGTCTCTGGCTTCCGAGGGCTCCCTCAGGCTCAGCGCCACCGTAAATCTCAGCTACTGCCTCCCAGGCGGACGCTCCTCTGAGCCCCATTCCTCAGCGCGAGGGCGCCCGCGAGCCCCCCGGTGCGAACGCAGAGCGCTGCCCGTGGCCGTGGCGCTGTCACCCGGACGTGAGGCGTGGGCCCGCTTTCGTGGTATGGCGAGGGGCGGCGGCGTGGCGTTGGAGTTCCCGGGAATGGAGCAGGTGGGACCGGGGCAGGGCCACTCACCGCGTTGTGTCACTCTCACCACACTGCGGCGGTTCTGCCACGCTAAGGGCCTGCTGCAGAGCTGAGGGTTCCGGGGAAATGCCGATTTTCCAGCTAGCATCAGCAGGGCTCAGCACAGGTGAAACGTGCAGTGCCTGCACTGCAGCTGTCGGGACTGGGCACGGACCCAGCAGCCTACTAACTAACACCCAGCGCACGCTCACTGCCCGCCTCCCCCCCAGTGGTGCAGCGCCAATAGTGCAAGTGGTGCAGTCGCACCAGTGAGGGTGGCCAGGAGCACCCAGACTCCACACCCAGGAAGGGAAGAGGTGAGATTGCCCTGCTGAATCAGTGCAGGGGACTTGCCTGGGGGCTGCATTTGTGGTTTTGTTGGCGAAGGCCAGACCTGCCCATCTGCCTCCCAGGAGGTGTTGCCAGCTGTGACGGACCGGGCCGTGTCTGGGCACAGCTGAGGGCGTCCGCTCAGGGCGAATTGCTCAAATCCGGGGCTCCTTACAGCCCCCAGACTGGTGACCTCTCCACACAGGCCACACACCAGTCCCACAGAGCACTCCAGCTGCCTGCCTGAAGCCTCCCGAGCAAAACCCCTCCGACACCCCAGCAATATCCGTGCCCCAGATGGCCCCGGGCCTATACACAGGTGGGGGGTCCTAGCACCCAATCCCACCTACCCCAAACAAGTTCTGTCCGGTTCCAAGAAACCAGCCACAGATCCCTGGTCAATTTACCCTCCGGACCTTACCCACAAATCACGCTGGGCCAATCCTTTAGAATCTAAAACTAAAGGTTTATTAACACAAGAAAGAAAAGCATGAGAGTGAGGTTGTTAAAGAATAGTACGTTACATGCACCAAATCTCCCAGTCCTCGATGCAGACTCTAGCAGAGATGTTACAGCTGCTGGTTTAAAAGTTCTTGTTGCACATCCTATCATCAGGATGGGTCCACAGGTCTTCCGGGCTCTTCGATCCCTGCACTGCTGCCTCTGGGATGAAGTGCTGAGCTGAGAACAAAATGGCATCGACCGCATGGCCTCTTTATACTCCTTCCTGGCCTCTTCTTGTATGCAGCAAGTCACCTGGTCAGAGGCCAATCTCTATGTTCCCTGCTGGCTGCTCTCAGGTGACAAACCCCATTCTTTGGGTGTGTCCATAGCCCATTGAGAGACATTGTCCCACAGGGCTTTGCTACTCAGCCTGTCCATAGCCATGCTTAACCACATTCAGAGAAATATTCAGCTTCCACACAGATTACAGATTCCTACCCACACACACAGACATTATATACTCACATAAATAGCGTACATAAGATTAACAAACAATAAGCCCCCATTCAATACCCCACATGGCTCCCTTTTATACCAATTTCTGGGGCCAACACCCCCACCTCGGGGTGCAGCAGCGATCTGGCTGCTTCCCTCCAATTCAGTAATGTGACACCAGCGGGGCCAGAGCTCTGCCAGGCGCGCTGGGTGGTTCGGCGATGCAGACTTTAGGGCCCATTCAATTTCAGCATCTCCTTTGAGTTGTTTCCCCCCTTTCCTGAGAAATCAGGAGTTTGCTCCACATTTTCAGACGTGGCTACTAATTTTGAGTCCCGCCATTGGTGGGAGCCCAGGTCGAGAGACTTTCAAGGGCAGACGCTAAGCCCCCGCCCTCAGGGAGTCAGGGCTCCTCCAGGTGGGTGCCGAATACCAAGCCCTCCCCCATCAATACGCACCTGCACACGTGGGGCACGGTCCTCTCCAGACGGCCTGCCCAGCAAAGGGGCCCCGAGTCCCCAGCGGGTGCAGGTCTCTGGAGAGGCCACGTGGCACAGCGTACGGTGCGCCCAGGCTCTCGGGGCTCACGAGCACCCTGGCGCTGCTCGGGGAGCTGCCCCCGAAGTCTGGGAGGTCACCGGTCCGGGGCGAGTCAGTCAGAGCGGGTTCTCCTCCCCACCCCGCCCGCGCCCCCGCCCTCACCCCGCCCCCGCCCATGCCCACGCTCTCGCCCGCGCCCCCGCCTGCACCCGCACCTGCCTTGAGTAGTTCCCTGCTCTGAGGCTCGTTCTGTCGGCTCGCGCCGCTCTGCTTGCAGAGCCAGGCCCTGCCCAAGGGCGGAAGGCAGCAGAATCCAGCTCTCCCAAGGAAGCCGATTTCATGTGGTGTCAATGGACTCGCCCTTGTAGGGCTCTCAGGGTCTGTCCCAAGGCCCGGGGCCCCCATTCAACAGGTGCCACTGCAAAGCCCGCGCTGACCGCGCCGCCGGTGGGCACACGGCAGGCTGGGCTCTGAGCACGGCGAGGAATTGGGGTTCAACAAGCCTCACGCTCAGACCTGTCAGCCCAGAACAGTCCATGAGGCAACGATGGGGAACGTGACGGGTTGTCACAGAGATCCCCTTGAGACCGAAACGCCACCAAACCCTCTGGGGCGCCCCACCCCCACCCTGTGAGCCAGACCCTCTGGTCTCCCCCAGCCCAGGCCCAGAGCGGGGGTCACAGCCACTGAGCTCTGGGAAGGCCCAGTGCACAGCCCGGTGGGCCCAGAGCCCCCGCTTAATCCGTCTCACGTCGCAGCACAGAGCGAGCTCATCAAGGGTCCCCCCGTTTCCAGGGAAAGAGAGAGATGCGCAGCTGTTGCCCCCCTCCACGGAGCAATTATTCACACTGGGATCCTTCATAAACAAAAGGGATTTCCAAGCAGAAGGGTCGAATGGTCGCAAGTACTAGCAGACAGACCAAAGTAAGTTACTAAGCAAAATAAAAGAAACCCGCCAGCTCAGCCTAATGCACTAAGAGAAGTTGTTACAAATCGCAATTTCTCACCCTGGTTCTTATTGCAGGGAAAGTCCTTCTCGGGCCGGAGATGTCCCTTCTGACCCGGGTCCAGCAGCTCCCGTTCCCCCCCCCTCCTCCCGCTCCAGTCCTTCGGTTTCCAGGTGTTTCCATGTATCCTCCCAGGGCGGGGAGGCCGTCTGGAAAGCCCGCTGAAGACAATCGCTGTTTACTTCCCGCATATGGAATTTCCCTGGGGCAGGAAGCCTTTGTCCAATTCCCCACCCCGTGGAAAAGTACCAAATTCAAGATGGATTCCTGCATCAGGTGACGGATCCCACGTCTCCGTAGCAAGTCGGCAGGAAGACGGCTCTCCCCACACTCGACAGTCTCTTGCTAATGAGCTTTGTCTGGCCTCTTCACTGTTCCTGATGGGCTGGAAATAGGCTTGAACCTCGTGCTAATCCAGCCCCAGCCAGCGTGCGGATGCAGGCGCAGGAATTCTACATGCACACAAACAGAATAGCAGGGCTTACAATGACAGGTTCCATGCACTATTTTCCTAAGGCACATCTGAGTAAGGCACACGCCTCTGTTCCCAAGGAACATGAAACCCTCGGTCCCGGGGAGCGTCGTTGCTTGGGACACAGACACCTGTCCTGGCTCAAACGCTTGTGAACGTAGCGGGCAAAGGCTGGCACCAATCATGGAGAAAGAGGCGATGGACGAGCAGGTCTGCTGAAGAGCTGCCAGGTGTCCCCACAGACACCTAGCGCCTGACGTCGTGTCCAACTCCATTTCGTGTGGGACGGAAATTCGTGTGTCTGCGATGGCACCAACAGCGAACCCTGAGCTATGTTCAACGAGTCAGGGAATGTCCCAAAAATGCCTCGTTTCTGTGTCCCTGGATCTGTCCGTCACATCCTCACCACGCCCTTCCATGGCCATCTTTCTTCTCTGGCTCAGTGGCCACTGCTCTGCCACCCCCTTCCCGGCCACCTCTTGCTTTGGCCATGTCTCCCCCGCCGCCCCGTCACTGAGAGATGCCACACACCTACCCGTCCCTCCTTTGAGCTCAGTGCCGGGCCACCGCTAGCGGGTAAGCGCTGGGCACACTTACGTTGGGAGAGGGGACCACAATGGCCCCAGCAAGACACGAACGGGTCCCTTTCCCTCTGCCTCCAGACCCCAACGTCTCCTCGCTTGGCCTTCACCGTTTCCCTGGGGCGGCCAGGGCTTGGGGCTTGCTGGGGCGCAGGCCTTCTGCATGTTTCTGATTTCCCTTGGGTGTAAGAAGTACCCGTGCGTGTGCGTGTCTCTCTCACACACCTCGCTCCCCCTCCGACTCCCACTACGCACATCTGCTCGCTCGGGTCCAGAGAATTCGTTTCATCTCACCACTGAGTCCTTTTTTTCTTTCCAGCGAGTTAAAAGCCTGTCGCCCTTGATTTAGTGAGTCAATAGCGGCTGAGAGGGGGAAAGAATGAAAGAAAGAAACAAAATAATGAAGAAAAGGTCTCTGGCACATCTGGAGTTGCTCTCAGGCAAGATGCAATATCCCCGGCCAGATGTTGGGCGACTGGCTGCTACTTGGGAAATGTCAACATGTCAGACTTCACGATTCCGTCCCGCGCCACCCGCTCCCCACCCGCCTCCGCCTTGTGATTGGCTCTCGGCGAGCAGCTGCCTCGGGCACCCGCTGCTGGCGGGACGAGGGGATGCCAGGACCCTGCTGAGTGTCCTGGTGCTCTGAGCACCGCTGGGGACAAGTCCCATGGAGTTTGAAGCTGGGACACCCCCACTCCAGGCGAGTTCGGGGGCTGCGGGACTTGAGAACTCCTGCTACAGCTCCGCCCAGGCCTTGGAGCAGTGTCCTGCCACGGCAGAAGGGCCGGGAGCCAGGCCGCAGGGAGACGGTCTGGACCTTGGAGCTGAACTCGTTGGCAGGCAGCTTGTCCTCGCAGTGCTCTTCTGCCCGCTTCTCCCCGGGGCCTCGCGCCCCCTCTCCTCTCCTCCCCTTGCTCGGGGGCCCCCGACAGGCTCCTGGGGGTTGGGACTGTGGCGCTGGGCTGAGCCGGTCAGTCAGCCCCCGGCCACGCCTCTTCGCCACACCTCCAGCCAGCAGTGGCGCCAGGGCCAGTCACTGCTCGCGAACAGCAGCCCCCGTGCGGCGGGGCTTGCCATGGCCAGGCGACCCCAAGGCCCGCCCCCCTGCATCTCCGTGAAGCCGCGGCACTGGGGGTCTCCCCTTCCGGGCACGCCTCTGGCCCGAAGGCAGCCGCTGAGGTGTCGGGCTTGCGCGGCGCTCGGCCCCAGGCTGGGCCCTCTCTCCGGTCTGACGCGGGCTGAGCGCTGCGGGAGGATGGCCCTGGCCCATTGTTATTAGGCTGCACACAATTTCCGGACACATGGCATTGATTTGGGGCCTGGCTCTGACGGGAACATGAGACCGATCAGGCAGGGAGTGGGGGCGACGGTCTGGGCCGGCCGTGGCCAGGCTGCTCCAGGGAGCGCGCAGGCTACGGGCCAGCCGGTGCACGGCTCTGTGGGGAGCAGCCATTGCACCTGGCAGCCCTGCAGCGAAGCCAAATCCGGGGCTGCCCCGCCAGAGCAGTGCACCCCCGAGAGGCAAGCACCAGACAGCGGGGCGCCCCGCCGGAGCAGTGCACCCCCGAGAGGCAGGCACCAGACAGCGGGGCGCCCCGCCGGAGCAGTGCACCCCCGAGAGGCAGGCACCAGACAGCGGGGCGCCCCGCCGGAGCAGTGCACCCCCGAGAGGCAGGCACCGGACAGCGGGGCACCCCGCCAGAGCAGTGCACCCCCGAGAGGCAGGCACCAGACAGCGGGGCGCCCCGCCGGAGCAGTGCACCCCCGAGAGGCAGGCACCGGACAGCGGGGCGCCCCGCCGGAGCAGTGCACCCCCCGAGAGGCAGGCACTGGACAGCGGGGCGCCCCGCCGGAGCAGTGCACCCCCGAGAGGCAGGCACCGGACAGCGGGGCGCCCCGCCGGAGCAGTGCACCCCCGAGAGGCAGGCACCGGACAGCGGGGCGCCCCGCCGGAGCAGTGCACCCCCCGAGAGGCAGGCACCGGACAGCGGGGCGCCCCGCCGGAGCAGTGCACCCCCGAGAGGCAGGCACCGGACAGCGGGGCGCCCCGCCGGAGCAGTGCACCCCCCGAGAGGCAGGCACCGGACAGCGGGGCGCCCCGCCGGAGCAGTGCACCCCCCGAGAGGCAGGCACCGGACAGCGGGGCGCCCCGCCGGAGCAGTGCACCCCCCGAGAGGCAGGCACCAGACAGCGGGGCGCCCCGCCGGAGCAGTGCACCCCCGAGAGGCAGGGTTGCCCCGCCGGGGAGGGAGCTCTCCCTGCGCTTGCCGAACGGAGTGCAAGAGCAACTGTGCTGTGGGCTGGAGAGCACTGCCGGGGTCGCACCCGGCCTCTCGAGGAAGGCACATGGGCCAAGGGTCGGGTGCGCGCTGCCAGAGCTGGCGGGGCAGCACGGGACCAGCCGGCGAGCTGTGGGTCAGGCCTGTGGGGGCCCAGCGCTGGAGTAGCTGGTGAGCTGTGGGTCAGGCCTACGGCGGCTCAGCACTGGAGTAGCTGGTGAGCTGTGGGTCAGGCCTGTGGGGGCCCAGCGCTGCAGTAGCTGGTGAGCTGTGGGTCAGGCCTGTGGGGGCCCAGCGCTGCAGTAGCTGGTGAGCTGTGGGTCAGGCCTGCGGGGGCCCAGCGCTGGACTAACTGGTGAGCTGTGGGTCAGGCCTGCGGGGGCCCAGCGCTGGAGTAGCTGGTGAGCTGTGGGTCAGGCTTGCGGGGGCCCAGCGCTGGACTAGCCGGCGAGCTGTGGGTCAGGCCTGCGGGGGCCCAGCGCTGGACTAGCCGGCGAGCTGTGGGTCAGGCCTGCGGGGGCCCAGCGTTGGACTAACTGGTGAGCTGTGGGTCAGGCTTGCGGGGGCCCAGCGCCGGACTAGCCGGCGAGCTGTGGGTCAGGCCTGCGGGGGCCCAGCGCCGGACTAGCTGGTGAGCTGTGGGTCAGGCTTGCAGGGACCCAGCGCTGGACTAGCCGGCGAGCCGGGGGGCAGGCCTGCGGGGGCGCAGCAGCGGGGTCAGGGCTGCAGGCTGCAGGGGAGCGCAGGTCTGTATTTACGCCATGTCTGCGCCGGGCGTCGGGACGCAGCCTGCAGCGGGGCTGAGTGGTCGCCGTCCCCGTGTGAGAGCAGCCTGTGCCCAGGGCCTTGCGGCCAGAAGCCCCTTCCCGCGTCCCGGGGGAACGGCGACCCAGGGAGCAGCCACCGCGTGGGCAGCCCAGCCGGCGGGTTGAGCCGCTCCCCCGAGCGGGACCTGGGTGACTGGTTACGGGATTGGAGAGAAACGTGCCGGCTGCCCAGGTGACGTAACGGGCTCCGCTCCCCGGGGCCGGGGGCTGCAGTCGTTCCCAGAGCGGAGGGGCCGGCCGGTGCTGCTGGAACAGATGCAGGGAGAACCCTGCACGCTCAGGAGGTGACGTCCTTCACCAAGCGGACACGCTCCGTCTCCCGTGCCCCCGGGGGAGCAGCGAGAGGCAGAGGCGCAGGCCCGGCACTGGCGGTGTCATCCTTCATCCGCTGGCCATGCTCCATCTGGCAGCAGCCGGGGCCGGTCCCAGAGGGCCGGGTGCTCCTGCCCAGGCTGGCCTGCAAGGCGCTGGACACGGTCCATCTAGCCTGCGCCATGGTGCCCATCAATCACCGAGCCAGGGCGTCCAGGAGTCACCCGGGGCTGCTGGCGAGTGAAAAATTCCTGCTTCCCACAAGCAGCCCCTGCGTGTGAATTATGAACCACAGCATCAAAAGCCAGAACCCAGGAGTTCATCAGAGGCGCTGTGCCCATAACCTGCCAGCCATGGCTGCAGCCATAATGCTGCCTCTGGGCTGGGGGCTTCTGGGATAGCGCCCTCACGGGGCGGGCCAGGGGATTCTGGGATAGCACCCTCATGGGGCGCTGTGACGGACCGGGCCGGTCTGGGCACAGCTGAGGGTGTCCGCTCAGGGCGAATTGCTCAAATCCGGGGCTCCTTACAGCCCCCGACTGGTGACTTCTCCAAACAGGCCACAAACCAGTCCCACAGAGCGCTTCAGCTGCCTGCCTGAAGCCTCCCGAGCAAAACCCCTCTGACACCCCAGCAATATCCGTGCCCCAGATGGCCCCGGGCCTCATACACAGGTGGGGGGTCCTAGCACCCAATCCCACCTACCCTGAACAAGTTCTGTCCGGTTCCAAGAAACCAGCCACAGATCCCTGGTCAATTTACCCTCCGGACCTTACCCACAAATCACGCTGGGCCAATCCTTTAGCATCTAACAACTAAAGGTTTATTACCACGAGAAAGAAAAGCCTGAGAGTGAGGTTGTTAAAGGTTAGTACGTTACATGCACCGAATCTCCCAGTCCTCGATGCAGGCTCTAGCAGAGATGTTACAGCTGCTGGTTTAAAAGTTCTTATTGCACATCCTACGATCAGGATGGGTTCACAGGTCTTCCAGGCTCTTCGATCCCTGCACTGCTGCCTCTGGGATGAAGTGCTGAGCTGAGAACAAGATGGAGTCAGCCACATGGCCTCTTTATACTCCTTCCTGGCCTCTTCTTGGCTACAGCAGGTCACCTGGTCCCCGGCTTATTCCTGTGTCCCCTGCTGGTAGCCCTTAGGTATGAGTCACCCTCATTCTTTAGGTGTGTCCTTGGCCCATCGAGTGCCATTGTCCCACAGGGCCTCGCTGATTAGCATGTCCACAGGCCCGGCCCTGCCCAATGCTCAACCACATGCAGAGAAATATTCAGTATCCACACAAGTACATGCTAATAATTGCACACACAGACATTATACACACACATGACCAGTGTACATAGGGGTAGCAGACAGTGAGCTTCTAGTCAACACTTCACACGGCCCCCTTTTATACCATTTTTGGGGCCAACCCCCCCCCCCCAGGGGTGCAGCAGTGATCTGGCTGCTCCCCTCAAAGTCCAGTAACGTGACAGGCGGGCCAGGGGATTCTGGGATAGCACCCTCACGGGACGGGCCTGGGGATTCTGGGATAGCACCCTCACGGGACGGGCCTGGGGATTCTGGGATAGCACCCTCACGGGACGGGCCAGGAGATTCTGGGATAGCACCCTCACGGGGCGGGCCAGGGAATTCTGGGATAGCACCCTCACGGGACGGGCCTGGAGATTCTGGGATAGCGCCCTCACGGGACGGGCCAGGGAATTCTGGGATAGCACCCTCACGGGACGGGCCTGGGGATTCTGGGATAGCACCCTCACGGGACGGGCCTGGGGATTCTGGGATAGCACCCTCACGGGACGGGCCAGGAGATTCTGGGATAGCACCCTCACGGGGCGGGCCAGGGAATTCTGGGATAGCACCCTCACGGGACGGGCCTGGGGATTCTGGGATAGCACCCTCACGGGACGGGCCAGGGAATTCTGGGATAGCACCCTCACGGGACGGGCCTGGAGATTCTGGGATAGCACCCTCACGGGACAGGCCTGGGGATTCTGGGATAGCACCCTCACGGGGCGGGCCAGGGAATTCTGGGATAGCGCCCTCATGGGCAGGCTGCCGGCCGGGGTCACAGCGGGGCTGAGGGAGGCGCCCGGGGCCAGGGTGAGACCCCGGCGGGCACTGGAGTCGGGCAGGCTGCCGGCCGGGGTCACAGCGGGGCTGAGGGAGGCGCCCGGGGCTTGGGAAGCGGCGACTCCCAGCTGCAGCGCTGGGGGCAGATGGCACGTGCTCTGATGGGCACACGAAGGGCTGAGGCTCCAGGCCTCTGGCAGCCCGAGGCTGCAGCGTGTGCTGGCCCCATCCGCCCCCCAGCGCCTGAGCCCCCTGCTCAGTGCACACGGGCCTCGCTCCGGGAGGGGCCTCGCTCGGCAGCTCCCCATCCCCCCCATGGCAGCTGGTGGGCGGGATTCGCAGCCATTTGGGCTCTGCTGCCCGTGGGCGTTTCTCGCTCGCTGGGCCCCGCCGAATGCCTGTGGCTACCAGTGTGCTGACAGGCAACGGAAAAATCCCGGGCCCAGCCCCGGAGAAGCCAGGCCGCGGGCAGGGAAGCAGGCAGCTCTCGGCTCCCTTTCAGGAAAGGAAATGGCTGAGCAGCACCACACCTCCCTGGCGCTGCTCGCAGGCGGGAACCTGCCCCTTAAACCAACAAAGCTGCTGCGAGCCGGGCCGGGGGAGGGGGAGGCAGGAGGCCGAGCGTGCGGGAGGAGGGGGCGCGGACAGACCGGGAGCTGGAGACCTCGGGGGGCTCAAATGTTTTCTTGTGTGGGTCACGGACACAAAGCCTGGGCCCCACCCGGCCCCTCTACCTGGGCAGCCCCCGCCCCCTCCGATCTGCCCCGGCCACCCCACCGCCCGGCCCCATCACCCCCCTCCTCCTTGCCACTGGCCACCCCACTGAGCATCCCCCGCCCCCTCCGATCTGCCCCGGCCACCCCATCACCCCCCTCCTCCCTGCCACTGGCCACCCCACTGAGCATCCCCCGCCCTCTCCGATCTGCCCCGGCCACCCCATCACCCCCCTCCTCCCTGCCACTGGCCACCCCACTGAGCATCCCCCGCCCTCTCCGATCTGCCCCGGCCACCCCACCACCCGGCCCCATCACCCCCTCCTCCCTGCCACTGGCCACCCCACTGAGCATCCCCCGCCCTCTCCGATCTGCCCCGGCCACCCCACCGCCCGGCCCCATCACCCCCTCCTCCCTGCCACTGGCCACCCCACTGAGCATCCCCCGCCCTCTCCGATCTGCCCCGGCCACCCCACCGCCCGGCCCCATCACCCCCCTCCTCCCTGCCACTGGCCACCCCACTGAGCATCCCCCGCCCTCTCCGATCTGCCCCGGCCACCCCACCACCCGGCCCCATCACCCCCCTCCTCCCTGCCACGGGCCACCCCACTGAGCATCCCCCGCCCCCTCCGATCTGCCCCGGCCACCCCACCGCCCGGCCCCATCACCCCCCTCCTCCCTGCCACTGGCCACCCCACTGAGCATCCCCCGCCCTCTCCGATCTGCCCCGGACACCCCACCCCCCGGCCCCATCACCCCCCTCCTCCCTGCCACTGGCCACCCCACTGAGCATCCCCCGCCCTCTCCGATCTGCCCCGGCCACCCCACCGCCCGGCCCCATCACCCCCCTCCTCCCTGCCACTGGCCACCCCACTGGGCAGCCCCCGCCCTCTCCGATCTGCCCCGGCCACCCCATCACCCCCCTCCTCCCTGCCACTGGCCACCCCACTGGGCAGCCCCCGCCCTCTCCGATCTGCCCCGGCCACCCCAGTGCCCGGCCCCATCACCCCCCTCCTCCTTGCTACTGGCCACCCCACTGCTCAGCTCCCTCCCCGTTTGCCATTGGCTACCCCACTGGCCAGCCCCAGCCCCACTCTGGCCCCCTTCTGCTCCCTCCCATACCACTCAGCCACAGCCCCTGGCCCCTCTCCTGTCTCCCAGCCTATGGACTCTTACTCCTGTCGCAGGGAGTTCCACAAGCTAGGGCCCGCTCCTGCCCACCAGTGTCATTCTCCAGCAGGAACTAGCTACGGTGAGAGGGGTGGGGGCCGAGGGAACAGCTGACACTCAAGCCCAGGTGCAGATGCCTAGCAGGGGGTGGGTCCCTATCACTGGCTGCAGAATGCAGCCACCTCTGGGGTGGAATAAGGCAGCTGTTTGGAACGGTGACGAGGACAGCAGAGCCGAGCCCCCGCTCAGGGGGTTCGCGGGTGTGCAGGGCGAGCTGGCCGTGGGGTGTCTGCTCAGCGCAGGTCGCTCTGCTCTCCAGGCTGCCTGTATGGCCCTGGCGCTGGCACAGGGCCGCTGGTGGCCCGCGGGCTGCGAACCGCGGCTCCTTTGCACAAGCCTCCCCCTTCCCGCCAGGCATTGCCATGGGGCTGACGCTTTAGTCTCCTGGGGAAACTGAGGCCCAGAGGGGCCCGAGCTGCCCACGGCCAGTGCGGCGGGGCTGCTAGCGGGGTCCCGGGCAGGCTGGAGCGCGGCCGGGGCAGGAAATCGTTCAGCTCCGCCAGCGCCGGGCCCGCCTTGAAAGAAAACAAACGCCGGGCGGGCGGCGGGCTCCGGCTGCCAGGAGCGTCAGCCAAGGGCCCTGCTCCCGGCAGGTGCGCGGCCGCCGGCAGGGCCACAGCCTCCGGGCCAGCCGCAAAGGAGGGGGCGAGCCCAGCCCGGCGGGTCGGCTCCGCCACGCGCCTTCTCTGGGAGGCGAGAGGCCGCCGCTGCCGCCTCGTCTTTCCCATGTGCTGTGGCCTCCCCTGCCTCAGTTTCCCCAGCTGTCACGCGCAGACGGTGGGGCCACGCCGCCCGGTAAAGCGCTTTGCGGGCCGGCCAGGGAGTCGCGCCCGCAGCGCTGAATCGGGGGGGGGGGGGCGTCCCTTCTAGCGCCCGGTAGCTGCAGCGCGGGCTGCCCACGCCAGACGCCGGAGGGCCGGCCCGTGCGCGTGGGGTGCGCTGCTTTGCCGGCTCGGGGCAAGCCGGGCTGGGGGGGGGGGGGGGGGGGGCTGAGTCACGGCTCGGCTTGGCAGGGCGCGGGGGCCGTGCAGACCAGCGCCGCGGGAGGGGGCAGCCCGCCCCACGCGCGACTGGGCCCTGGGGGCGGGGGCCCGGCTGCGTCTCGTCCCCTGCGCTCGGCCGGGCCGCCCGGCTGGGAAGAGCCGGAACCGGGAGCCCGGCCCCGCACGAGGCTCCGTGGGCCCAGCCCGCTTCGGATGCGCCGCCGCCGCGGGCTGGGCCCACGGACGCTCCCGCCTGCTGGTCTCGGGCGCTGCGGGGCGCTCGACGGGTTCCAGACTGGGACTGGGAAGGCATTTGCATACTGCGCTCCCATTGGCTCCAACACCTTCTCCGTGGCTCCCCAGCATCCCATGGTGCTCAGTGGCCTTGTGGCTGTGAGCTCGGAGCAGTCTGGCGCTGGCCGTGCGACTGGGGGTCCCGGGGCTTTCCCTGCACCCAAGCAGGAGCAGCGTGGGACCCATGGGACAGCTGCTAGCAAGCACCAGTAGGACGAGGCACACGTGCTGCGGCTGCCCGTGGTGGCTGGGCCACAGGAGCCAAGGGAGGCTCCGGCAGGCATCTGGACCTGGCCCACGCGTGGCTGGGCCACAGGAGCCAAGGGAGGCTCCGGCGGGCATCTGGACCTGGCCCACGCGTGGCTGGGCCACAGGAGCCAAGGGAGGCTCCGGCGGGCATCTGGACCTGGCCCACGCGTGGCTGGGCCACAGGAGCCAAGGGAGGCTCCGGCGGGCATCTGGACCTGGCCCACGCGTGGCTGGGACACAGGAGCCAAGGGAGGCTCCGGCGGGCATCTGGACCTGGCCCACGCGTGGCTGGGACACAGGAGCCAAGGGAGGCTCCAGCAGGCATCTGGACCTGGCCCACGCGTGGCTGGGACACAGGAGCCAAGGGAGGCTCCGGCGGGCATCTGGACCTGGCCCACGCGTGGCTGGGCCACAGGAGCCAAGGGAGGCTCCGGCAGGCATCTGGACCTGGCCCACGCGTGGCTGGGCCACAGGAGCCAAGGGAGGCTCCGGCGGGCATCTGGACCTGGCCCACGCGTGGCTGGGCCACAGGAGCCAAGGGAGGCTCCGGCAGGCATCTGGACCTGGCCCACGCGTGGCTGGGCCACAGGAGCCAAGGGAGGCTCCGGCAGGCATCTGGACCTGGCCCACGCGTGGCTGGGCCACAGGAGCCAAGGGAGGCTCCAGCAGGCATCTGGACCTGGCCCACGCATGGCTGGGCCACAGGAGCCAAGGGAGGCTCCGGCGGGCATCTGGACCTGGCCCACGCGTGGCTGGGCCACAGGAGCCAAGGGAGGCTCCGGCAGGCATCTGGACCTGGCCCACGCGTGGCGGGGCCACAGGAGCCAAGGGAGGCTCCGGCGGGCATCTGGACCTGGCCCACACGTGGCTGGGCCACAGGAGCCAAGGGAGGCTCCGGCAGGCATCTGGACCTGGCCCACGCGTGGCTGGGCCACAGGAGCCAAGGGAGGCTCCGGCAGGCATCTGGACCTGGCCCACGCGTGGCTGGGCCACAGGAGCCAAGGGAGGCTCCAGCAGGCATCTGGACCTGGCCCACGCGTGGCTGGGCCACAGGAGCCAAGGGAGGCTCCGGCAGGCATCTGGACCTGGCCTGCCCAGCGCTCCGCAGGAAACGCTGATTTTCCACCCCTCTAATTTGGTTTCCCAGAATTAGGAGAGGAGGCTCCCACCTGCCACCCCCAATTGCGGCTCGGGGCAGCTGGGCTTTTCACCGCCCGGAGAAGCTGCCGGCGCGGTGCTGGACGCCCCCCATGCCAGGCGGCAACACCTGGAGAGGACGCGCGCGAGTCTCGTGCTGGCGCTTCCCGGGGGCTGGCCCAGAGCGAAGGGGATTCAGCCCAGGGCTCGCTGCGGCTGTGCTGTCCACCCCCGCACAAGGGCAGTAACTGCAGCGGGGGATTCCGGGCCTGGAGCGCAAGGGGGGCGCAGGGGGCAGGGGTGGAGCATGCTTGTGGCCACAGCTGGAGCTCCCCAGTTGCTCTGCTTGCCGGGGGGCTCCTGCCAGGGGTTCCTGCCCATTTTGCTGGAGCAATGGGCGCAGGGTTCGTGTCTCCGAGCTGAAAGGACCCGGCTGATCGACCCAAGTCAGCCTCACATGTAGCCAGGGCAAGTCCCCTGGAGAGCACCTTTGGTGGCGTTTGGCCTGGCACGACTGCACCAGAAGCAGATGCTTGGGAAGGGGGTGAAGTTGTGAGCCACACCCCAACCTAACAGGCTGTTCCCGTATTGAGGGCTGGCTACAGCCTCTGTTCCCCTCCGCAAGGACAGCAAGGGCATCAGAGAAGCCATGGGGAGTATCAGCTCGGCTAGGTAACATAACAGGGCTCGGCCAAAGCCCTTTCCATCCATCCCAGAGCATCATTCCCATTTCACTGCAGGGAAAACTGAGGCAGAGCGCTCTGACTGATGCCTGAGGCAGTCACCCAGCACGGGAGCAGAGCCCAGGTCTCCTGCCTTCCTGCTGTGCCATCAAAGCTTCCGCCTGCACATCACCAGGTCTCGGGGCACGATTTCTTTACACCGCGCACGCTGCGCTCCCCAGCCCGCCTGGCATCGCTTCGGAGCAGAGCAGGGCGCGAGCTTCCGTCAGGATGGGGAACATTCTGCCGAGGGCTTGGTGATGGGGACTCTCTTCTAGACAAACGGGTTAGGAAACCCTCCAATTTCCACACATCGCCCAGACAAACCACCATCGCAGTCACACCCCGCCCGAGCCGCTGTGCCCGGACAAACCACCATCATCCCTGGGTCTCCTTGGCCAAGGCCCAATGGCCCAGCGATGTCAGCACAGCGAGACCACTGCAGCGTCCCGGTGACCACATCAACCGGCTGATCCCAGCATGTCTGGAGGGGCGGGGGCCCTGTGCACTCCCAAAGTGGCACCTGTTTCACGAGGGACGGTCTCGTGTCAGCACGAGACTGGCGTGGCTTGGGGCAGCTTCCTCCTGCCTTTCCCGGCGGAAACATTCCCATTCATTTGCGCTATTCCCTTTCCATTTGGTTCCTTACTGCTGATCAAACAAGAGCCGAGCCCAGGAATGCCCCAGGGGCCTGCTGCCCATCAGCGTGTCTCCCGGCACCGTGCTTCCCTGTTATCCTGCACCCCCGCGTGGCTGGGTCCCTGCGGCAGGTGTGTGCCCAGCCCCCGCTCCCGAGCGCTTTCCATGACTCACTGGAGAGCGCGTCCTCCCGAGGCCAAGCGCGGATTCCTCACATCCCTGGCTGCCCGCCAGCTCCCAGAACACACCTGCAGGCCTGGCCTCCGGGCCCGTGCTCGGCGCCTTTGCCAGCTACTGGTCTAGATGCCTGCCCAGCTCTCTTCCCACCCTCGTCTGCTCTCACTTGGTGATTAGCAAAGGGAGCCCTGCAGGCTGGGCCCTTCCCCAGCCTTCGCGTGCCAAGTGGCACCACAAGCAGCTGCTGTGGGAGCCGGGAGCCATGCCAGCCTTGGCGCACAGGGCGGGCACTGTCTGTGCTCCGCACCCAGCCGGCACCCTGGCAGCCCGGGGCAGACAGGTGCCCAGTTTGCATCCAGAAAGAAATCCAAATCCACACTTGCAGCTGCAGAGGCTCCGGGGCTACCCTAGAGCCAGGATGAGCTCTGGTATTTGGAGCCACCGCCGGCTCTGGCTCAAAGTTTGTGCCAGGCACCCGTTATAAAGGTGAGACCAAGGAGTAAATGTTTTCCACAGCTGCCCTGCTGCACTGTGCACTCGACACTGTGTACCCCGGAGCCCTACGGTCTATTCCCAGCACCGCCAGTCCTATTGGGTGACCTTGAGCAAGTCCCTGCGCCTCTCTGTGCCTCAGTTTCCCTACCTCTAAAATGGAGAGTGTCATGCCCCTTGGCATCTCAAGACCATGAAGTCCACGTCAGGGAAGTTAACAGGGAAGCTAACCCAGAGCCAGCAGTGACTCTCGCTCCTCAAACACCAGATAACCACACGGCTCCGTAACTCCCAGGCTTTTGCCAGCGTAGTATAGAATGGAAACAGTCCCTTGAACGCCCCAGTCCTGGCCACCGAGTGAGCAGGGCCCCTGTGACCGTCGGCCCCTTCTGCCCGAGCGTCCCAGGATTCCAAGTTCCTCGGCTTCCAAAGGACAGTGACACAGCGCTCGGCTCCTGCTGCCTCTCCCTCCGCTCTCCAGGAAGGCAGCACTTGGTCCCCTCGATCCAGCACTTCCGTGGGCTTTCCTGAGTGCAAATGAGGCAGGGAGGTTGTACATGCCCTGACTACTGAGGACGGACAGACAGACGGCCAGCAGCTTACAAGGCCTGGGGCTGACCTGACCCACTCTGGTAGGTTCAGCTTCTGAGGCTTTTGCCCTGTGGTTGCAGCTGTGGGCCCTGGCAGACAAAGTCCTTGCGGCTTGGGGGGCGGTCTGGGAAAGAGACCCTGTGACAACCAGGCCGGCTCTGGGCACCGCTGAGGGCGTCCGCTCAGGGCGAATTGCTCAAACTCGGGGCTCTCTATAGACCCTGACTGGAGACCTTCCAAACAGGCCACAGACCAGTCCCAGAGCGCTCAGCTGCCTGCCGGCCAGCCAGACTCACGAGCAAAACCCCTCAGGCACCCCAGCTCTGCCTGTCCCCCCATCAGGCCCAGGCCTAACACAGGTGAGGGGTCTAGAACCCAACCTCACCTCCCCTGAACGGGCTCTTCCGGTCCCAAGAAACCAGCCACAGGTCCCAGGTCTATTTATACTCTGGATCTCACCCACAAATCACGCTGGGCCGATCCTTTAGAATCTACCATCGACAGGTTTATTACTAAAGGAAGAAAAGCCTGAGAGTGAGGGTGTTAAGGAGAATACGTTACATGCACCGAATCCCCCAGTCCTCGATGCCGGCTCTAGCAGAGATGTTAGAAACGGCTATCTCATAAGTCTCTGGTTACATCCTATGTCAGGACGGGTCCACGGTTCTTTCCGGCTCGTTGTTCCCTGCAAGGCTGCATCTGGGATCAGGAGCTGAACTGAAGACCAGATGGAGGGGCCACATGGCACTTACACCTCTCCTGGCATCCTCCTGGCCAGAGCAGGTCACATGGTCGCGACCTGTCTGTGTTTCCCATGCTGGCAGCCCTTAGGCCCTGGCTGGTCTGCAGGGATCAGTCCCATTCCTCAGGTGTGTAGTGGCACCTAGAGATTCACTGTCTCCTTGCTAATTAGCACAGCCACTGGCTGAACATCCCTTGCCTAGTGGTCCCCGGCCTCGCGCCCAGCTGACACCAGGCCTGGCCTCCAGCATGGCAGGGACGGCGATGCTGCCCCGAGCCAGGAGTGCTGGAGAGACGCACGCTGCTTTCTAGGCCCCAGCACAGCCAGGCTCAGGAGTCCCAACAGCATCCAACGACTGTGTCTCCAGCCCCTCCTGCTGGTGCCCCGGGGGACGCTGACGCCAGCTGTTCCCCGGTTTCTCTCTAGCCCTTTGGCGGTGCCCTGCCAGTGCCAGACCGTGAACCTCCCCGGCAGGGCCCACTCACTACGGCCAGTCGCGGGTGCCCCGTCGTGCCCGGCAGACAGGTCAGCTCGCAAAGCAGGCAGCCGGAATTCCCTTCCGCCGAGCAGGGTCCTCGCGGAACCACGTTCTGGCGGCATGTTGCACGCATGGTCTGCGACCGCCAGACTGAGGGCAGGAGCGCGTCCGGGGCTCTGAGCCCTGGGTCCCCGGTTATTGCTCCCCTGCGCGCCCCGGCCACCTGCTCTCGGGCCAGGCTGATCCTTCCTTCTAAAACCACCCCCAAACCGAAAGCCCCAGGAAGCGCTGGGTCTTATTCATCACGATTCCGGCTGCACTGACGGAGCGTTTAAATCCATTTCTGCAAGCCTGACAGATTCCTTTCCACGTGCGCATGTTGTTCCTCCATTCAATCATCTTCTTGAGCAGCTTTGGGTTTTCGATGGTAACAAATGGGGTCGGAGAAAAGATTCATTTCCACAGTTCCAGCTCATTGAGAACAATGCCGGCGGTAAACACAGGGCGTCACTGCTTAGGAATGTTAGACATTTGCTTGTGGTTTAAAATTACTCATTTTTCCATTTTTTATAGGCAAGAATATCTCGTGTTAGGGACTTTTCAGGCCAGGCCAGGCCAGCCGCCTCTGCCTTTTTTACGGACTAGCCGTGAATTTCACAGATGGTCAACAACTCTGTCAGCTCCACAGGAGCTCAGCTGTTCCCCCGGCTGCTTCTGTCAACTGGCGGGTCCAAGTTACAAAACGTGGCTCCGGAGCCAAACGTTCCACAATGTCCGGGCCATTTGGATCCACTCTCCTGAACCAGACTTCTCTCTTCTGACCGCCCCCTCGCTCCCTTGGGAATGAAGCAGGCAGGCCAGGGATGGGGTATCGCAGCACCTGCTGCCTTGGCGGGAGCTACACGGGCTGACGCCAGCCGCGCAGATGCTCCAGACCGCTAAGCCGGACAAACGCCTGGGCAGCTCAGCCCCGCTGTGACCCTGCCTCGGTGGGCCGGCCCAGCAGCCCCTGGCCCTGCTCCGAGTGCTGGGGTAAGGAAAGAGAGGCACCCGGCGTGCCCCTGCATGCTGCTAGAATGGCCCCGGTGGGGTGGCAGCCAGTATGAGAGAGAGCAGTCAGGGCCATCGAGGCACCGGACTGTCCACGCAGGCTGGAGCTGAGCCTGGCTCGGCTGCTGCGGAGGTTCTGGGTCTAGAACAGGCCGGGGGAGGAAGCTCAGAAGCAGCCTTTGCCAGATGTTGCTGCAGGTACGGAGAACAGGGCAGATGTTGATTCTACTGCGGCCCAGGCTCTGGGCGCTGGAGAGCCCAGCGTGGGAAGGTGTGATGGACCGGGCCGTGTCTGGGCACAGCTGAGGGCGTCCGCTCAGGGCGAATTGCTCAAATCCGGGGCTACTTACAGCCCCCGACTGGTGACCTCTCCACACAGGCCACAAACCAGTCCCACAGAGCGCTTCAGCAACCTGCCTGAAGCCTCCCGAGCAAAACCCCTCCGACACCCCAGCAATATCCGTGCCCCAGATGGCCCCGGGCCTCATACACAGGTGGGGGGTCCTAGCACCCAATCCCACCTACCCCGAACAAGTTCTGTCCGGTTCCAAGAAACCAGCCACAGATCCCAGGTCAATTTACCCTCTGGACCTTACCCACAAATCACGCTGGGCCAATCCTTTAGAATCTATATCTAAAGGTTTATTATTACAGGAAAGAAAAGCCTGAGAGTGAGGTTGTTAAAGGTTAGTACGTTACATGCACCGAATCTCCCAGTCCTCGATGCAGGCTCTAGCAGAGATGTTGCAGCTGCTGGTTTAAAAGTTCTTATTGCACATCCTACGATCAGGATGGGTTCACAGGTCTTCCGGGCTCTTCAATCCCTGCACTGCTGCCTCTGGGATGAAGTGCTGAGCTGAGAACAAAATGGCATCGACCGCATGGCCTCTTTATACCCCCTCCCTGGCCTCTTCTGGTCTCAGCCGGTCACCTGGTCCTCAGCCTCTCTCTGCTGGCAGCTCTTGGGTCTCCGCCCTCCTGCTTTAGGTGTGTCTTTGGGCCATCAAGGGCCATTGTTCCACAGGGCTTCACTACTCAGCCTGTCCATAGCAATGCTTAACCACATTCACAGAAACATTCAGCTTCCACACAGATTACAGATTCCTACCTACACACACAGTGACTCCTCCTCCCTCTTCCGGGGCCCGACTGTGGCCACTAGACCCTGCAGGCAGGGCCCTCGGGAGCCCAGCTGGGGCAGAGAAGAGGGGTGCAAAGTGCTGCTGGGGTGGAGGCTTTGCAGCTGCACGCGCTGAGGCTGCAGGAGACCCGCGTGCTCCGGGAAAAGCAGCCCTTGCCTCATGGGCCGGCCCCAGGGGTGCTTGGCAGGGAACTAGCTTCCCACAGTCCCGAGGAAAAGGCTGGGCCAGCTCAAACTAACACCCAGGGGGGGGCCAGCCCCACTCACCCAGGAACCGCTGGCTCAGCCCAGGACCAGACCCTATTGCCACGGAGCCAGCGAGGGCCTGACGAAGCGGCCGTCTTGCTCCCCGATGCCCCGGATTTCCTGTTTCTCCAAGGAGGCGGCCCGGCGGGGAGGGCGGCACAGACGTGTGCGGAATGGCTCCGGCATCTGCAGGAGAGAGGGAGAGGACGGCTGCAGTGCTTCCCCTCGCTGCAGAGAGCCTGCTGGCGCGCCAAGCGCCGCTGCGTCGGCCGCGCACACTGGGGTGGCCATAGCGCAGCCAGCCAGGCCCTCGCTCCTGACGGACAGGCCCTCGTCTCGCAGCATGGCCGTGTGGATGTGCTTCAGCAAACAGCCCCAAAGAAAACAAGGCTAAGATTTCGCAGGAGCAGGAGCAGGAGCAGCTGCGCTTTCCCCTCCAAATGATTTTTCCAGCTTTCGGTCCCAGCTTTGCCGCTTGTTAGAGGCTGAACGGAAACATTCGCCCCATCGCTGCTGTGTGAACACAACGTCTCCGGGTCTCCGGGGTGGCGGCAGAGCCAGGGCCCTGGTCTGAGATGCCTCCCGGGGCAGCACCCCAGGCCTCGGGGACCCGAGAGCACGGAGCGAGCGAGGACAGTAAGAACTGACCCTCCCGAGAGGAAGGGCAGGGCATAAAGCTGCAAAGACGTTTGCTTTTATTGGTTGTTCAGTTGGGTCCCCTGCTCAAGAGGGGCTTTGCTTTTGGGCGGGTGCCAGGAGGGGCAGCGGATCGCGGCTCTGCACTGACGGGAACTAGCGGAATGAACCCACGGGGCTGGGAAAAGCCGCTTCCCAAGCCGATGCTGAAAGTTGCCTTTTTTCTGCTGAACAGGACCCCGGCTGCCTTCTCGGGGCTCTCCCGAGGGCCGTTCCCAGGTGCGCCAGCGAGCGCTTTCCTTCCATCCCTCTCGGCGCTCCACTTAGCCACTACAGCCCGCGAGAGAACGGGAGCAGCTGAGACTCCCACCAATACACGTGATGGTCTTGCAGTTGAGCCCTCCCCCCGTCGGGACATCGAACCCACTCGCACCCCTCCTGCCCGCCCCATCATGTGCTGTCCAAGCCCCCGTCCTCCTACCGTACACGTCGGCCCTGCCCTCTGCTTTGCGCAGATCCTGCCTCGCGCCAGCCTGCTGAGTTTCCCCTCTCTCTGGCCTGGACAACACCGCGGAGAGCCCCCCGGGAGCGCCCGTCTCCGCCTGGCCTCCAGCAGGACTCGCGCTACGGCAGGGAGACTGGCAGCGTCGCCTTCCCGCGAGAGCCCGGGGCGTCCCCATTGCCCTTCCAGTTCTGGGTCTGGTCTGGCCCCGTTCAGTGTGGCACCAATGGCGATGCCCACCCGAGATGCAGAGCACGGGCGCTGATGGGGACCGACACGCCGGAACGCCACGTGAGCGGGTCACAGAACACGGTGCGCAGCTGAGCGGGTGGGTTCCTGCTCTCCACCCCGCACGTCCAACGGGAGCTGAGCCCCCCACAGGCTGCAGCGTCGCCTCAGGACTGTCCCCGGGGACAGGGAGCTGGCAGAGGAGATGTCTCCGCTACATGACCAGCCTGAGCCTGGCTAGGACTCATGCTCCAGGGGCAGAACAGACATTTCCTGAGCCCACGGTCAGTGCTGCATCTGCTGGGCGCTGCGCCTCGGTTTGCCTGGCTCTGGCCGTAAGGCTCTGGGGTTAACGTCCCAGCAAAGCTGCAGGGCGCTCGGGCAGGGCTGGGCCTGCACAGCCAGTCGTTTCTTGATCCAAACGCCCTCTGGTTCCTTGCCACTCCCTCCAAAAGCCAGGGATCACAGCTCCATGTGCTCCCTGCCTCCGAGCCCCACAGCGGGGTGGGTTTTAACCCATGTCCGAACAAGTTCCAGCTTCCCCTCGGTGGGCGCTGGGCACCTCCCAGGCCCGGACATGGGTGCCAGGAGCCAGGGCCTGGTGAGAAAGGAAAGAAGATCCGACTGCTGGGTCTGGGGGGCGTGAGGCGGCTGGCGGGGAAGGAGCTAACGCCCAAGCCCTGGCTGGGGGCTGGGCAGCACAATGAATCGACGCCCCCAGATGGCGACCGCGGGCAGACTAGGGATGTTGACGTGCGTGGAATTCAGTGGCCGTGGAACCGCTGAGCAGCTCGGCAGTGCCGGTCACGCGCGGGGCGGCCGTGGGCCCGGGGCGCCGGTCAGCTGGCTCTTGCGTGTGCCGGGGCCTGCGCGTAGCCGTGAGCCGAGCTCGGCCGCTAACCGCTGACACGTCGGCTTAGCCCATTTCCCAAGGCTGAGGCCCCGGCTCCTCTCCCGGGCAGCAGGCGGCAGGAGGCTGTGCAGTCGGCCGCCCCGCGCTCTGCTATTGCCCCGCACCAGGTGCCGGGCTCCTGTCCTGGAGATCTAGAGCAGCCACGTTCCGTGGGGACCGTGCGGACGGAAGGAGCGGGTTCCGCGGGCAGCACCTGGGTGCGCACTCCTGGAAGAAGTAAAACGCTGCTCCCGGCCGATACGAATGAGGCCCCATTGCGGGCGTCCAGTTTTGCCCGTGCGCCGCAGCACGGCCCGTCCCGAGCGCTGCCCTTCGGTGCTGTGGCCGGATGGCCGTGGCACGGGAGCCCTGCTGGAGCCGGGCGAGGAACGGCACCGGACGCTGGGTCTCTGCACAGGGGGCACGGGGCTGACGCCTTCCTGGAGGGCTCCACTTGACCAAACACGAAAACCCAGCAAACGAGTTCCCCACCGTGATGGGCGGCATGGGCACCTCGTGCTGCGCTGAGCGCCCCCCCGGCCCCGTGCGAGAGGGGAGCCCCGGCCGAGGGCTGCGCTGAGCGCCCCCCCGGCCCCGTGCGAGAGGGGAGCCCCGGCCGAGGGCTGCGCTGAGCGCCCCCCCGGCCCCGTGCGAGAGGGGAGCCCCGGCCGAGGGCTGCGCTGAGCGCCCCCCCGGCCCCGTGCGAGAGGGGAGCCCCGGCCGAGGGCTGCGCTGAGCGCCCCCCTGGCCCCGTGCGAGAGGGGAGCCCCGGCCGAGGGCTGGCTGAGCGCCCCCCCGGCCCCGTGCGAGAGGGGAGCCCCGGCCGAGGGCTGCGCTGAGCGCCCCCCGGCCCCGTGCGAGAGGGGAGCCCCGGCCGAGAGCTGCGCTGAGCGCCCCCCCGGCCCCGTGCGAGAGGGGAGCCCCGGCCGAGGGCTGCGCTGAGCGCCCCCCCGGCCCCGTGCGAGAGGGGAGCCCCGGCCGAGGGCTGCGCTGAGCGCCCCCCCGGCCCCGTGCGAGAGGGGAGCCCCGGCCGAGAGCTGCGCTGAGCGCCCCCCCGGCCCCGTGCGAGAGGGGAGCCCCGGCCGAGGGCTGCGCTGAGCGCCCCCCCCGGCCCCGTGCGAGAGGGGAGCCCCGGCCGAGGGCTGCGCTGAGCGCCCCCCCGGCCCCGTGCGAGAGGGGAGCCCCGGCCGAGGGCTGGCTGAGCGCCCCCCCGGCCCCGTGCGAGAGGGGAGCCCCGGCTGAGGGCTGCGCTGAGCGCCCCCCCGGCCCCATGCGAGAGGGGAGCCCCGGCCGAGGGCTGGCTGAGCGCCCCCCCGGCCCCGTGCGAGAGGGGAGCCCCGGCCGAGGGCTGCGCTGAGCGCCCCCCCGGCCCCGTGCGAGAGGGGAGCCCTGGCCTCGGGCTGCACTGAGAGCCCCCCCGACCCCGTGCGAGAGGGGAGCCCTGGCCTCGGGCTGCACTGAGCGCCCCCCCGGCCCCGTGCGAGAGGGGAGCCCTGGCCTCGGGCTGCACTGAGCGCCCCCCCGACCCCGTGCGAGAGGGGAGCCCTGGCCTCGGGCTGCGCTGAGCGCCCCCCCCCGGCCCCGTGCGAGAGGGGAGGCCTGGCCGAGGGCTGCGCTGAGCGCCCCCCCCCGGCCCCGTGCGAGAGGGGAGCCCCGGCCGAGGGCTGCGCTGAGCGCCCCCCCGGCCCCGTGCGAGAGGGGAGCCCCGGCCGAGGGCTGCGCTGAGCGCCCCCCCGGCCCCGTGCGAGAGGGGAGCCCCGGCCGAGGGCTGCGCTGAGCGCCCCCCCCCCGACCCCGTGCGAGAGGGGAGCCCCGGCCGAGGGCTGCGCTGAGCGCCCCCCCGGCCCCATGCGAGAGGGGCCCTGATCCCTCCCCCATCTCCCTGGGCCAGCCACGCTGCCCTGACCCCTCCCCCATCTCCCCGGGTCAGCCGCGCTGCCCCGACCCCTCCCCCATCTCCCCATGCCGGCCACGCTGCCCCCGACCCCTCACCCGGCCAGCCCCGCTCCCCCCCATCAAGTGTGTCCGGTATTTTTTCTAAACCTGCCTGGTAACCGCACCGACGGCTGCATCTGGGTCAGGACGCTGTCAGATGAGGCCACGTCTCCAGGGTCACGGAGCCTTGCAGTCCGCCTGGGTCTGCACCTGCCGGGTGGGGGGGGTCAGCAGTCCTAGCAAGATCCTGCGTCGCACCCCCAGCTCCCTCCTCCCTCAGGCGAGCCCCTCGCCAGGCCCTGCTCTAGCCCTGCCGGGGAGCCCAGCTGTGGCCGGAAAGGTCGGGCCTCCTGGCTTGTTTGGCTCCTCCGAAGCCAGTGGCCCCAGGACAGGCGGTGGGAGCAGGGGCTAATGGTTCTGAATCCCAGGCACAGAGCATGTGGGGCGACGTGCCGGGAAATGAAGGGGGCGGAGGGCAGTGCAGGCCGGCAAAGGGACCGGGGGGGGAGGCTGCTTTTCGAATGGAGAGTGTTTAACCGACAAAACATCAGCAGGCTGGTAGGGTCACTGCTGCAAGACGCAGCCCCCTCCGGAGAACACACCTCTGGCCAGCGGCTGGGCCAGGCCTCCGCTTGCAGGAGCCCAGCATGCCCCCAGGCAGAGGCTGGCTAGCCTCACCCTGGCCTCAGCAGCTGGCCGGGTGTCCGCCTAAGCACCCATTCCCCCAGGCACGGGGCAAGATGGCAGGACTGGGGGGAGAGGCAGGAACCAGCATGCCACAGCCAGTCCCTGCACATCCCGGAGGTGCGGGGAGCCCCGGGGCTCTGCGGGGGCGAGGGAGGAAGGGATGCGGCACTGAAAGGGTTACCGGTGCCCCTCAGATTGGCTTGGCTGTGTGCTGAGCTCGGAGCCATGTGTTTGAAATCCCTGCTGCTATCTCCTGAAACTATTTACAATACGCGCAGATAAATGAGCTGCAGCGCTAGCGCGTCTCCGGGAACATACACAGCCGTGGCCGGCGGCGTGCGCCTCCCGGAGCCCGGCTCTTGACTATATCTGGAAGAGATTTCCCCGCGAGGACGCCGGGGCCAGGGGCAGGGAGAGCTCAGCCATTTTCACTCGGCAGTGCACGTTCAAGGGCCCTTCCCTGGACTTTCTTGCCCTCTCCACTTGCCAAACAAGGGCAGAGGTTTGCTCAGATACCAGGGCTCTTCCCCGCCCGGTTTCGGCCACACTCCAAAGCGGGGGCTGGGCCCAGAGAGTGCACACGGGCAGCGCCCCTCCACTCAGGGGATGTGGCCCCTGCTTGCCTTGGGCCTCGTGTGGGGCGTGATTACATGGGCCCCGGCCAGGCCCGCTGTTCCCGGGGCAGACAAGGCGTAGGTGAGATGGCAGAGCATGGGCAGGGGGGCGCGTGTGACACGAGAGAGCTGCGGATGCCTTCAGTGGGCAGCGTGCCAGCCCCTCTCAAAGGAGCAAGCGAAGCCTGGTGCAAGGCCCCATCAGTATGACGGGCCGGGCCGTGTCTGGGCACAGCTGAGGGCGTCCGCTCAGGGCGAATTGCTCAAATCCGGGGCTCCTTACAGCCCCCAGACTGGAGACCTCTCCGAACAGGCCACAAACCAGTCCCACAGAGTGCTTCAGCTGCCTGCCTGAAGCCTCCCGAGCAAAACCCCTCCGAAACCCCAGCAATATCCGTGCCCCAGATGGCCCCGGGCCTCATACACAGGTGGGGGGTCCTAGCACCCAATCCCACCTACCCCGAACAAGTTCTGTCCGGTTCCAAGAAACCAGCCACAGATCCCTGGTCAATTTACCCTCTGGACCTTACCCACAAATCACGCTGGGCCAATCCTTTAGAATCTATATCTAAAGGTTTATTATCACAAGCAAGAAAAGCATGAGAGTAAGGTTGTTAAAGGATAGTACGTTACATGCACCGAATCTCCCAGTCCTCGATGCAGGCTCTAGCAGAGATGTTACAGCTGCTGGCTTAAGAGTCCTTGTTGTGCATCCTAGGATCAGGATGGGTCCACAGGTCTTTCCAGCTCTTCGATCCCTGCACTGCTGCCTCTGGGATGAAGTGCTGAGCTGAGAACCAAGATGGAGTCAGCCACATGGCCTCTTTATACTTCCTTCCTGGCCTCTTCTTGGCTGCAGCAGGTCACCTGGCCAGTGGCCTATCCCTGTGTCCCCTGCTGGTAGCCCTTAGGTGTCGGTCACCATTCCCGAGGTGTGTCCTTGGCCCATTGAGTGCTATTGTCCCACAGGGCCTCGGTAATTAGCATGTCCATTGGCCAGGCTCTGCCCAATGCTCAACCACATGCAGAGAGACTCCCAGTCTCCATACAGATCACAGATCCCCAACTCCACACACAGACATTGTACAGATCTATGAAGAGCAGATACACAATCAGACGAAAGTAGCTTTTGTTTGACCCCTCCCATGGCCCCTTTGTACCACTTTTGGGGTGACCCCCCCCATGGGTGCAGCAGTGACCCGGCTGCTCCCCTCACAATCCAATAACGTGACAGTCAGTCGCTGCCCTTCCGGAGGCGGGTTTGAGCAAGGCCACAGCAGCATGGCCCCAGCTTCAGGCAGAGTCCGCCAATTTCCCAGAGCCACCGGTAAGCCCACGGGTAGCATGGAGACACTAGAGCCTCAGCTGGCTTCTGGGTCTTCGGTCTCTCTCTAAGCTCTGGGCAAAGACCCAGCTGATTTGTATCAGCGCTGTCAGCACCATGGCGCCCAGCAGCAGGGCTCTGGCCCAGGCCCGCCTGAGTCAGCGGAGCAGCTTACACAGGAATCAGGCCACACGCGACAGCAGCAAATTCATACCCAGCTCAGGGGGCCACCAGGCCTCTCCTGCCACAAAGTGGCCCACAGGCAGCATTAGCAAGCCACCAGCCCTTTTTATTCAGCTTGCTGGGCTCCGATTGGCTTCTGTCGGGTTCCCAGCCTTTCTAGCTGCTGGAGGACCCGTATTTATGGTTCCACCCACTGCTGAGCCTAGGTTGTCTTTCTAGGCAGCTTGGAAAGGACGTTTTCCCCAAAAGAACACTTTCTTTGGCAGGGTGAGCCAAGGAGACGGCTCCTCAGAGCCCAGCAGAATAATCCCTTCGTGTTCCCAGAGCCTGCCCGACACAGGTAGCTGGAAGAGAACAAGGTGGCTGAGGCCACAAAACAGGGACAAGCAAGTAGTGACTAGGGCTGTCGAGCGATTCAAAAAGTTCCCATGGTTAAGCACACGCGTGTGCTGTCACACAAGAGAACACCAGCCACTAAAATATTTTGATGTCTTCTACATTTTCTAATATGTGGATTTCAATTACAACATGGAATACAAAGTGCACCGTGCGCACTATTATTTTTATTGCACTGTAAAAAAGGAAAGAAAGAGTATTTTTCAATTCACCTCACATAAGCAGTGTAACACAATCTCTTTATCGTGAAAGTTGAACTTACAATGTAGAATTATGTACAAAAATCTGCATTCAAAAATAAAACAATACGCAATTTTGGTGCCCACAACGCCACTCAGTCCTACTTCCTGTTCAGCCAATCACTCAGACAAACACATTTGGTTACATTTGCAGGAGGTAATTCAGCCTGCTTCTTGTCTACGGCATCACCTAAAAGTAAGAACAGGCATTTGCATGGCACTGTTGTAGCTGACATTGCCAGATCATAGAATCGTAGCGCTGGAAGAGACCTCAAGAGGTCATCGAGTCCAGCCCCCTGCCCAAGGCAGGACCAATCCCAACTAAATCAACTTGGCCAGGGCTCTGTCAAGCCGAGACTTAAACACCCCTAGGGATGGAGATTCCACCACTTCCCTAGGTAACCCATCCCAGTGCTTCACCACCCTCCTAGGGAAATAGTTTTTCCTAATATCCAACCTAGTCCTTTCCCACTGTAACATGAGCCCATTGCTCCTTGTTCTGCCATCCGCCACCACTGAGAACAGCCTCTCTCCAGCCTCTTTGGAACCTTTGATATTACATGCCAGATGTGCTAAAGATTTGTATGTCCCTTCATGCTTCCACCACCAGGCCAGGGGACGTGCGTCCTTGGGTTCTGCTCAATAATGGTCCAAAGCGGGCTGGCTGACATGTTCATTTTCAACATCTAAATCAGGTGCCACCACCAGAGAGTTGATTTTCTTTCTTTTTGGTGGTTTGGGTTCTATAGTTTCCACATTAGAGTGCCTCCTTTAAGGCTTCTAAAAGCCTGCTCCACACCTCCTCCCTCTCAGATTTTGGAAGGCACTTCAGCTTCTTAAACTTTCTAGCTAACTGTAGAAAGCTCACAGTGGTAATCTTCTAGGCCTGCTGCCAGCCCCGTGTGAAAGTGTTCTAAAACAAACATGTGCTGGTCATCATCTGAGACTGCTATTACATGAACTAGATGGCAGAATGTGGGTAAAACAGAACTGGAGATGCACACTTCTCCCCAAGCAGTCCAGCCACTAATTTAATTAATGCGTTATTTTTAACAAGCATCGTCATGTCCTCTGGAATGGAGGCCAAAGCATGAAGGGGCATATGCATGTTTAGCATGTGGCGTGTACATATCTTGTAATGCCAGTGACAAAAGTGCTATGCAAGTCCCTGGGCTCACTTTCTGATGCCACTGTAAATAAGAAGTGGGCAGCATTAGCTCAGTAAAGTACAAACAAGGTTGTTGTCTTAGCAATTGGCTGAACAAGGAACAGGACTGAGTGGACTTGTAGGCTCCATAGTTTTATATTGTTTTATTTGAAATGTAGTTATGTAACGATAAAAAAAATCTACCTTTGTAAATTGCATTTTCACAATAAAGAGATTGCTCTCCAGCACTTGTGGGCGGTAAAATGAAATAAACTATTTTCTGTATTATTTTACATGCATAAATTTTTATCAAAATAACAAAGAGAACACTGTGCACTTTGTATTCTGTGCTGTAATTGAAATCAACAGATTTAAAAATGTAGAAAAGCATCCAAAATATTTAGTATATTTCAGTTGGTATCCTCTTGTTCAATAGTGCGATTAATGACCATTAATAGTTTTGAGTTAATCACATGAGTTAACTATGGCTAAGTGACACCCCGCTACAGATGTTTCTGAGGGTATGTCTAGACTGCATCTGTCTGTTGGCAGAGGGATGCAGATTAGGCAGGCTGACATTGCAAATGAGGCAGGGATTTAAATATCCCATGCCTAATTTGCATAAAAATGGCCACAGCGTTTTGCCGACGCACCACTTTGTTGGCAAAAAGTGGCAGTCTAGAGAGGGATCTGTTGAGAAATTAAGCCTTTTTCGACAGATCCTGTAAACCTCCTTGCAGGAGGCATAAGGGATCTGTCGAAAAAGGCTTTCCTTGTCGACCAATTCCCCTCTAGACTGCTGCTTTTTGCTGACAATGTGCTGAGTCGGCAAAACGTGGCGGCCATTAGTTAAATCCCTGCCTCATTTGCAATGTCGACCCACCTAATCTCCATCCCTCTGCTGACAGACGGATGCAGCCTAGACATCCCCTCAGCTGGGTGTGGCTCTGTGGGTCGGTGGGATTGGTTCACCCGTGGAGAGGTCAGTGGTAGCAAAGAAAGTCTGCTGATTGGCAGTGAAAGAGGCAGCTGCTTCCCAGCCTCCCTTCTGCTTTGGGGAGGACGTCAAAGTAGGGTCTAAGCAGGGATGCTGGTGTGGCTGGTGGCCTGGCCGGCACAGGGACTGCCTCACGGCTTGGGCCAGCTGAGGTGCTCTTGCCAAGAGCCCCCAGAGCAGTGGGACTCTGGGTGAAAGGTTCCCCCTTCCTTCGCCCACCAGAACCCCAGCAGCCTGCCTCCAGTCCTCTGTAGCCAAGCCTGCAGGATGGGTCATTTCCGCCCTGCTTTTGTGAGCTCTGCCCTGCCGGCGGGGAAGCGCCTGCTGCCGGCTGGGGGCAGACGACAGGGGCGGGCTTGGTGCTCTTGCAGGATGTGCTGCAGTTGCCAGGCAGCAGGCACGCTCGCTGGCGCTCGAGAAGACGGGCCGTTTGGAATCCATCTCGTCCGCTCGGGCTCATCAGAGATCGCTCTTCTGAGCAAGACACGCTCCTCCCAACCGTGGCAGGGCTGTCGCCTTTTCCTAAGTGCCCGGTCGGGTGGTGTGTTCTGTGGGCGAGCACCTATCCGCTAGGAAGGGCAGGGCCGGGCACTCCCGACTCCTTCACCATAGCTCACCGGCTCTCTGCTGCACAAGACCTGCTGCCCGCCACCCACCTTAGTGATGCGAAGCAGTGACCCAGAAGTAAAGGGCTTTAGCAGCCAGCCATTAATCTCCTGCGCCATCCGGTCGCCTCCTGGTTTGAAATTCGTATTTCACGAGGGGATGGGGGATGGGGGAGCCCAAAGAAGCACACAGCACGCTTGCCACAGCACAGGGAGCCGGCCCAGTACTGATGAACACGTAAATCCTTGCGAGGCATCAGCTTCCAGAGAGATGCCACGCCCCAAGGTGAAGGGAGGGGAAAGCGAATGGAGCTGTGAAATGGAGCGCACGGCACTCGGAGCCATGGGCACGGGGCCCCAAAAACATCAAAGCGGAAGGACGTGACTGACGGAAAGTGGGCGGATGATTTATGGCTTGCTGCTTGAGTCCAGCAATGGATGGAGACCCCAGGAGGACCCCAAAACCCAGCGTTGGTGTGGGAACAGCCTCCTGCACTGGGCCCCGTTCCCACGGCCCGCTCCTCACCCGCGGGCCCCGTTCCCACGGCCCGTTCCTCACCCGCGGGCCCCGTTCCCACGGCCCGCTCCTCACCCGCGGGCCCCGTTCCCACGGCCCGCTCCTCCCCCGCGGGCCCCGTTCCCACGGCCCGCTCCTCACCCACGGGCCCCGTTCCCACGGCCCGCTCCTCACCCACGGGCCCCCGCTCCTCACCCGCGGGCCCCGTTCCCACGGCCCGCTCCTCACCCGCGGGCCCCCGCTCCTCACCCGCGGGACCCGTTCCCACGGCCCGCTCCTCACCCACGGGCCCCGTTCCCACGGCCCGCTCCTCACCCGCAGGCCCCGTTCCCACGGCCCGCTCCTCACCCGCGGGCCCCCGCTCCTCACCCGCGGGACCCATTCCCACGGCCCGCTCCTCACCCACGGGCCCCGTTCCCACAGCCCGCTCCTCACCCGCGGGCCCCGTTCCCACAGCCCGCTCCTCACCCACGGGCCCCCGCTCCTCACCCGCGGGCCCCGTTCCCACGGCCCGCTCCTCACCCGCGGGCCCCCGCTCCTCACCCGCGGGACCCGTTCCCACGGCCCGCTCCTCACCTGCGGGCCCCCGCTCCTCACCCGCGGGACCCGTTCCCACGGCCCGCTCCTCACCCACGGGCCCCGTTCCCACGGCCCGCTCCTCACCCGCAGGCCCCGTTCCCACGGCCCGCTCCTCACCCGCAGGCCCCGTTCCCACGGCCCGCTCCTCACCCGCGGGCCCCCGCTCCTCACCCGCGGGACCCGTTCCCACGGCCCGCTCCTCACCCACGGGCCCCGTTCCCACAGCCCGCTCCTCACCCGCGGGCCCCGTTCCCACGGCCCGCTCCTCACCCGCGGGCCCCGTTCCCACGGCCCGCTCCTCACCCGCGGGCCCCGTTCCCACGGCCCGCTCCTCACCCGCGGGCCCCGTTCCCACGGCCCGCTCCTCACCCACGGGCCCCCGCTCCTCACCCGCGGGCCCCGTTCCCACGGCCCGCTCCTCACCCGCAGGCCCCGTTCCCACGGCCCGCTCCTCACCCGCGGGCCCCGTTCCCACGGCCCGCTCCTCACCCGCGGGCCCCGTTCCCACGGCCCGCTCCTCACCCACGGGCCCCCGCTCCTCACCCGCGGGCCCCGTTCCCACGGCCCGCTCCTCACCCGCGGGCCCCGTTCCCACAGCCCGCTCCTCACCCATGGGCCCCGTTCCCACGGCCCGCTCCTCACCCGCGGCCCCCGCTCCTCACCCGCGGGCCCCGTTCCCACGGCCCGCTCCTCACCCGCGGGCCCCGTTCCCACGGCCCGCTCCTCACCCGCGGCCCCCGCTCCTCACCCGCGGGCCCCGTTCCCACGGCCCGCTCCTCACCCGCGGGCCCCGTTCCCACGGCCCGCTCCTCACCCGCGGCCCCCGCTCCTCACCCGCGGGCCACGTTCCCACGGCCCGCTCCTCACCCGGGAGCCCCGTTCCCACGGCCCGCTCCTCACCCGCGGGCCCCGTTCCCACGGCCCGCTCCTCACCCGCGAGCCCCGTTCCCACGGCCCGCTCCTCACCCGCGGGCCCTGTGGGTCAGCCCGGGAAGGCCTGCCTCTCGTGGTGTTACGCCTGCCGCCGCTGTTTGGCCCCTCTTCTTGGGGGCGGTGCCCACTCGACCTTCTCCCCCTGCAGTCCCGTCTGCCCGCTTGCCTCTGTCCCAGCTGCAGTCTCAGGTCTAGCCACTCGCGTCAGCCACTGAGGGGCCCGAGGGCTTCTGCGGGGCTAGACTGCCCTGGGCGGGCGGGAGCAGCAGGCCTGGGCACCATCCTGTCTAGCGCCATCCTGCCAAGTGGCCAACGGGAGCTGCAGGGTGGGGCTCGCAGGCGTGGGCAGCACGTGGAGACCACCTGCCTCCCTCCCTCCCCGCCGCCCAGAGACACACGCCTGCCCCAGAGCCGGCTGCTTTCAGTGGGGTGCGGGGTCACAGCCGGCAAGCACTGAGCACCTCGCTGGGCACCACCACCTCCCAGCCAGAGCCTGCTCCTGGCCCTCTGCCTGCACCCCAACCCCTCCTGCACCCCAACCCCCACCTGCCCCCAGCTCCCTCCTGCACCCCAACCCCTGCCTCCCCCAACCCCCGCCTGTCCCCAGCTCCCTCCTGCACCCCACCCCCCACCTGCCTCCAACCCCCGCCTGCCCCCAGCTCCCTCCTGCACCTCAACCCCTGCCTGCACCTCAACCCCCGCCTATCCCCTACTCCCGCCTGCACCCCAACCCCTGCCTGCCCCCAGCTCCTCCTGCTCAGCCCCTGCCCTGCCCCCACCCCCCGCCTGCCCCCAGCTCCCTCCTGCACCCCAACCCCCCTGCCCCAACCCCTGCCCCCCCCGCCCCTCCTGCACCCCAGCTCCCTCCTGCACCCCACCCCCGCCTGCCCCCAGCTCCCTCCTGCACCCCACCCCCCCGCCTGCCCCCAGCTCCCTCCTGCACCCCAACCCCTGCCCTGCCCCCAGCTCCCTCCTGCACCCCAACCCCCACCTGCCCCCAACCCCACCTGCCCCCAGCTCCCTCCTGCACCCCACCCCCCGCCTGCCCCCAGCTCCCTCCTGCCCCCACCTGCCCCCCTCCCCCTGCCCCAACCCCCGCCTGCCCCCAGCTCCCTCCTGCACCCCAACCCCCACCTGCCCCCAGATCCCTCCTGCACTCCAACCCCCCCTGCACCCCAACCCCCGCCTGCCCCCAGATCCCTCCTGCACCCCAACCCCCCCTGCACCCCAACCCCTGCCTGCCCCCAAGTTCCCTCCTGCACCCCAACCCCCGCCTGTCCCCAGCTCCCTCCTGCACCCCAACCCCCACCTGCCCCAGCTCCCTCCTGCACCCCACCCCCCGCCTATCCCCTGCTCCCACCTGCACCCCAACCCCTACCTGCACCCCAACCCCCCCTGAACTCCAACCCCCGCCTGCCCCCAGCTCCCTCCTGCACCCCAACCTCTCCTCAGACCCTGGACCTTAATCCCCTGCCTGGAGCTCCCTTCTGTACCATTAACAGAGGAGAAAAGTGCAGCCCATGACCACTTGCCATAGTCTCGGAGTTCCCTGCCCTGCGAAAATGATGGCCCCGCCCCGGGCCAGAGCTTTCCAAACACCAGGTAACCCGCATGTTTGAAATGGCAACACAATGCACCTCCCCCACGCGTGTCCTTGGGCCTGGCTGCAGCGCGTGGGCCGAGCGTCTCTCGCCCCGTTCAGCCGGAGGCGGAGGTTTGGTGCAGAACAGTTCAAGCCAGACAGCGAACGTGCAGCAAAGTGACAAGCCCTGGAAGAGCCAGTTCCACACTGCGCCAGGCCACCTTCCTACCGGCTGGGGCGCCTTCCCCCACGCAACATGCAAGCGCAGTGTTATCGATTCTAGGCGGCCGCTGTCTCCGGGGCACGCTCGCAGGAGCCTTGCTAATGGGTTATTTCCCCGCTTGTCAGCACGAGGAAGCCATGCGAGTAACGAGGGCCGCTCCTCACTTTCGCCGCAGATAAGCTAATTGTGGCTGTGCCCTTGGAGATAAGAGCATCCCGGTTTATGAGCTAAGCCGAGTTCCTGGCCACCGGGGGCCTGCTGCACGTGACAGCCCAAAGCAGCACAGACTCCCCAGTCTGCTACTGGGTCTTCCTCCCACGCTCGCTGCCCCCAGCCCGGCTGAGGAAGTGGCTGGGACGGACTGGGCCGGGTCTGGGCACAGCTGAGGGCGTCCGCTCAGAGTGAATTGCTCAAATCCGGGGCTCCTCACAGCCCCCCGACTGGTGACCTCTCCAAACAGGCCACAAACCAGTCCCACAGAGCGCTTCAGCTGCCTGCCTGAAGCCTCCCAAGCAAAACCCCTCCGACACCCCAGCAATATCCGTGCCCCAGATGGCCCCGGGCCTATACACGGGTGGGGGGTCCTAGCACCCAATCCCACCTACCCCGAACAAGTCCTGTCCGGTTCCAAGAAACCAGCCACAGATCCCTGGTCAATTTACCCTCTGGACCTTACCCACAAATCACGCTGGGCCAATCCTTTAGAATCTAACATCTAAAGGTTTATTATTACAGGAAAGAAAAGCCTGAGAGTGAGGTTATTAAAGTACAGTACGTTACATGCACCGAATCTCCCAGTCCTTGATGCAGGCTCTAGCAGAGATGTTACAGCTGCTGGTTTAAAAGTCCTTGTTGCACATCCTAGGATCAGGATGGGTTCACAGGTCTTCCGGGCTCTTCGATCCCTGCAGTGCTGCCTCTGGGATGAAGTGCTGAGCTGAGAACAAGATGGAGTCCACCACATGGCCTCTTTATACCTCCTTCCTGGCCTCTTCTTGGCTACAGCAGATCACCTGGTCCCCGGCTTATTCCTGTGTCCCCTGCTGGTAGCCCTTAGGTGTGAGTCATCCTCATTCCTAAGGTGTGTCCTTGGCCCATCGAGTGCCATTGTCCCACAGGGCCTCGCTAATCAGCCTGTCCATAGGCCGGGCCCTGCCCAATGCTCAACCACATGCAGAGAAATATTCAGTATCTACACAGATTCCAGATTCCTACCCACACACAGACATTATACACTCACATGACTAGCGTACACAGGATCAGCAGACAGTGAGCTCCTACTCAATACCTCACATGGCCCCTTCTATACCATTTTTGGGGCCAACACCCCCACCTATGGGTGCAGCAGTGATCTGGCTGCTCCCCTCAAATCCAGTAACGTGACAGTGGGTCTGTCCGGAAAGCTCAGGGCTCCATGTCTTCTGAGTAGTCTCGAAGGGGCTGCAGGCAGCGCCTTGTTTTCTCCCTGCGGTCGGCGACAGTCACGCCACGGGAGGGGAGAAGAACAAGCCGATTTCTAGGTGTCCCCGGGAGCCCCTGGCCTGGGGCAGCGCTCCGGAGCTAGCGATCACATGGGGGTGCCCCACGGCCAGAAACAGCCACTAGTGACCCAACATGGGGAAACCCCACGCTCCCTACGCCTGAGAGGAGGCCTTCAGAGCACAGGCGCTGTCACCGGGGGTTGTCTCTTGGCAGGAGCTAATGCTGGGTGAGGTGTCAAGCACACACACACAATGCACACAAACACACATGCACGACACACGCACGCACATATGCACACACACGAGGCGCATGCATGATGCACACACGCACAATGTACGGAATCACTCACGTGCTCAACGCACACACGCACTGCACAGAATCACACATGCACAATGCGCACCCTCACCATACACTCTCACGCACACACATGCGTGACGTACACATGCACAATGCGCGTGCGCGCACGCACACGCACACACACACACACATGCACACACACACACACACGCACGCACACGCACACGCACACACAGCCTTTGGCACTAAACAGGCCTCAAAGCACAAGGGGACCCGCACAAAGAGGTTTTCAACCTGTCCTCCCAAACCACACTTGTTTTCGCCTTGAGGAGCCTCTGCGCGGGGCCGGCTCCCCTCTCCCTAGCAATGCGGCGGCTCCGCTGGCAGGGCTGCGGCTGGGAGTCGGCAGAGGGACTGTCCCCCCCGCGCCCCTCGCAGCCTGACTTCCCAGGGGAGCAGGGCCAGGGCGGGAGGGACGCGCCCCCAAGGAGCCGGCCAGAGGCTGGGCCTGGAAATCCAGGGGAGGCCAGGGGCTGCGCCTCGGTGCCCTGCCGTTGAGCAGCCCCAGCCTGGGGCCAGAGAGGAGCTGAGCTGGGACCCCCATGCAGCCGGCAGGATGGAGGGGCAGAGCGGGGGGGGGGGGAGTCCCTGACTCAGGCCTGTCCTGGCTCAGGGCGGGGGCTGCAGGGAAAGAGGGAACCTGCCTCTGCCAGGGTCTGCAGGGCACCAGAAACAGGCCCCCCCGCCCTGCCGGAGCATCTCCAGCCCATGCGAGCGGGGCCGCCCCCGCCTGTGGGAATGTCTCTCCCGCTGGTCAGTCTGGGAGGCAGCCCCCCCGCGCCACCCACCATGTGCACCTGCAGCGCACGGGGCGGGGCAGGAACAAAGGGAGCCCATCGCCCCGCCGGGCGCAGGGACGAGCCCTCCTTCCCGGCCCCCTCCCCCTCCTCCGTCCCCGCCCGCCCATCACTCACCAGGCTTTGATTAGGCTACAAAGAGGCCTTGGATGAGCCACGGTCAAGCTGCAGGGAGGGGGGCCGATGATGAAAGAGCTGTCAAATGGGATTAAACAGCAGCCGTCTCCCTTACCCAGGCAGGGTGGGGGGGCGGGATTGTCCGGCGGGAGCCATCCCGGGCCCAAACACCGCCAGGCACCCGCGCACGGCAGCCCCCCGCCCCGAACTTCCCAAGGGGCAAGCGAGAGAGAGAGCCCAGCACGGGCACAGCCCAGCCTGCACGGGGACAGCCCAGCCTGCACGGGGACAGCCCAGCCTGCACGGGGACAGCCAGGCCCAGCCTGCACGGGGACAGCCCAGCCTGCACGGGGACAGCCCAGCCTGCACGGGGACAGCCAGGCCCAGCCTGCACGGGGACAGCCCAGCCTGCACGGGGACAGCCAGGCCCAGCCTGCACGGGGACAGCCAGGCCCAGCCTGCACGGGGACAGCCCAGCCTGCACGGGGACAGCCCAGCATGCACGGGGACAGCCAGGCCCAGCCTGCACGGGGACAGCCCAGCCTGCACGGGGACAGCCAGGCCCAGCCTGCACGGGGACAGCCCAGCCCTGCACGGGCACAGCCCAGCCTGCACGGGGACAGCCAGGCCCAGCCTGCACGGGGACAGCCCAGCCTGCACGGGGACAGCCCAGCCTGCACGGGGACAGCCCAGCCTGCACGGGGACAGCCAGGCCCAGCCTGCACGGGGACAGCCCAGCCTGCACGGGGACAGCCCAGCCTGCACGGGGACAGCCAGGCCCAGCCTGCACGGGGACAGCCCAGCCTGCACGGGGACAGCCCAGCCCTGCACGGGGACAGCCCAGCCTGCACGGGGACAGCCCAGCCCTGCACGGGGACAGCCCAGCCTGCACGGGGACAGCCCAGCCTGCACGGGGACAGCCAGGCCCAGCCTGCACGGGGACAGCCCAGCCTGCACGGGGACAGCCAGGCCCAGCCTGCACGGGGACAGCCAGGCCCAGCCTGCACGGGCACAGCCCAGCCTGCATGGGGACAGCCAGGCCCAGCCTGCACGGGGACAGCCAGGCCCAGCCTGCACGGGGACAGCCAGGCCCAGCCTGCACGGGGACAGCCCAGCCCTGCACGGGCACAGCCCAGCCTGCACGGGGACAGCCAGGCCCAGCCTGCACAGGGACAGCCCAGCCCTGCACGGGCACAGCCCAGCCTGCACGGGGACAGCCAGGCCCAGCCTGCACGGAGACAGCCCAGCCTGCACGGGGACAGCCAGGCCCAGCCTACACGGGGACAGCCCAGCCTGCACGGGGACAGCCAGGCCCAGCCTGCACGGGGACAGCCCAGCCTGCACGGGGACAGCCCAGCCTGCACGGGGACAGCCCAGCCCTGCACGGGGACAGCCCAGCCTGCACGGGGACAGCCCAGCCTGCATGGGGACAGCCCAGCCCTGCACGGGCACAGCCCAGCCTGCACGGGGACAGCCAGGCCCAGCCTGCACGGGGACAGCCCAGCCTGCACGGGGACAGCCAGGCCCAGCCTGCACGGGGACAGCCAGGCCCAGCCTGCACGGGGACAGCCCAGCCTGCACGGGGACAGCCCAGCCCAGCCTGCACGGGGACAGCCCAGCCCAGCTTGCACGGGGACAGCCCAGCCCAGCCCTGCACGGGGACAGCCCAGCTTGCACGGGGACAGCCCAGCTTGCACGGGGAGAGCCCAGCTTGCACGGGGACAGCCCAGCCCAGCCCTGCACGGGGACAGCCCAGCTTGCACGGGGACAGCCCAGCCCTGCACGGGGACAGCCCAGCCCTGCACGGGGACAGCCCAGCCCAGCCTGCACGGGGACAGCCCAGCCCAGCTTGCACGGGGACAGCCCAGCCCAGCCCTGCACGGGGACAGCCCAGCTTGCACGGGGACAGCCCAGCCCAGCCTGCACGGGGACAGCCCAGCTTGCACGGGGACAGCCCAGCCTGCACGGGGACAGCCCAGCCCTGCACGGGGACAGCCCAGCCTGCACGGGGACAGCCCAGCCCTGCACGGGGACAGCCCAGCCTGCACGGGGACAGCCAGGCCCAGCCTGCACGGGGACAGCCCAGCCTGCACGGGGACAGCCAGGCCCAGCCTGCACGGGGACAGCCAGGCCCAGCCTGCACGGGGACAGCCCAGCCTGCACGGGGACAGCCCAGCCCAGCCTGCACGGGGACAGCCCAGCCCAGCTTGCACGGGGACAGCCCAGCCCAGCCCTGCACGGGGACAGCCCAGCTTGCACGGGGACAGCCCAGCTTGCACGGGGAGAGCCCAGCTTGCACGGGGACAGCCCAGCCCAGCCCTGCACGGGGACAGCCCAGCTTGCACGGGGACAGCCCAGCCCTGCACGGGGACAGCCCAGCCCTGCACGGGGACAGCCCAGCCCAGCCTGCACGGGGACAGCCCAGCCCAGCTTGCACGGGGACAGCCCAGCCCTGCACGGGGACAGCCCAGCTTGCACGGGGACAGCCCAGCCCAGCTTGCACGGGGACAGCCCAGCCCAGCCCTGCACGGGGACAGCCCAGCCCAGCTTGCACGGGGACAGCCCAGCCCAGCCCTGCACAGGGACAGCCCAGCTTGCACGGGGACAGCCCAGCCCAGCTTGCACGGGGACAGCCCAGCCCAGCCTGCACGGGGACAGCCCAGCCCAGCCTGCACGGGGACAGCCCAGCCCAGCCCTGCACGGGGACAGCCCAGCTTGCACGGGGACAGCCCAGCTTGCACGGGGACAGCCCAGCCCAGCCTGCACGGGGACAGCCCAGCCCAGCTTGCACGGGGACAGCCCAGCTTGCATGGGGACAACCCAGCCTGCACGGGGACAGCCCTTGCTTTTGTAGTCCCCCCCAAACATCCCCTAGCTCTGCGTGGGACGGGGAGGGAGAAGAACTCTGCAAGTTGAGCTGAGCTGCACAGGCCCAGCACAACAAACCCTCGTGCCTGACCCAGAGACCCACGGGGCTGGAGAGCTCTGCCGCTGGGGGCGCAGGGGAGGAAACGCAGAGCTCAGCCCGTTCCCGTTACTCCCCCGGAAGCACTCCCACCCAGGCCAGCCTTCCCGCGGCCGGCCCAGAGCCAGGAGGCAGGCAAGTAGCTCTCTCCTATTGGCAGGTAGGGATCTAAGGCCCCTGGAGGGTCTGGGCCGTACAGACTGTGACCGAGTCACTCGATCCCTGCTGAACGGCAGCCACCTCCGGAATGAAACAGGGCAGCTGGGTAACAGCCAATCTACACAGCAGCCGAGGCCACTCAGGGTACGTCTACACTAGCTCGTTAGTGCAAGGTAGGTAGGGTAATGAGGGCAAGTGGAGTTGCAAATGAAGCCTGGGATTTAAATATCCCGGGCTTCATTTGCATGTTCCCGGGCGCCGCCATTTTTAAGTCCCCCTTAGTCCGAACTCCATGCCCGCGGCTCCACGCGGCTCCACGCGGCTCCACGCGGCACGGAGTAGGTAGTTCGAATTAAAGATCCTAATTCGAACTACTGGTACTCCTCGTGGAATGGGGCGAGAGGAGAGACTCCTCTTGCCTCATTCCACAAGGAGTAATGGCAGTTACTCGTCTCTCCTCTCGTCTCTCCTCTCACCTCGCCTCCTCTTGCCTCTCGCCTCTCTCCTCTCGCCTTGTCTCTCCTCTCGCCTCTCCTCTTGCATCTCCTCTTCTCTCCTCTCGCCTCGCCTTGTCTCTCCTCTTCTCTCCTCTCGCGTCGTCTCTCCTCTCGCCTCGCCTCGTCTCCTCATCTCTCCTCTCGCCTCATCTCCCCTCTCCTCTCCTCTCCTCTCCTCTCCTCTCCTCCCGCCTTGTCTCTCCTCTCGTCATGTATCTCCTCTAGTCTTCTCTCTCCTCTCCTCTCGCCTCGCCTCATCTCTGCTTTTGTCTCTCCTCTCCTCATGCATCTCCTCATCTCTCCTCTCGCCTCGTCTCCCCTCTTCTCTCCTCTCCTCTCTCCTCATCTCTCCTCTCGCCTCATCTCCCCTCTCCTCTCCTCGTCTCTCCTCATGCATCTCCTCTCCTCTCCTCCCGCCTCCTCTCCTCTCGTCATGTATCTCCTCTAGTCTCCTCTCTCCTCTCCTCTCGCCTCGCCTCATCTCTGCTTTTGTCTCTCCTCTCCTCATGCATCTCCTCTCCCCTCCTCTCTTCTCTCCTCTCCTCACCTCTCCTCTCGCCTCGTCTCTCCTCTCACCTCGCCTCTCCTCTCTTCTCTCCTCATGCATCTCCTATCCTCTCCTCCTCTCGCCTCTCGTCTCTCCTCTCCTCACACATCTCCTCTCCTCTCCTCTCCCTTCTTGCCTCTCCTCTCCTCACATCTCACCTTTCCTCTCACCTCCTCTCCTCGCATCTCGCTTCCTCGCATCTCCTCTCCTCTTGCCTCACATCTCTCCTTGCCTCTCCTCCCTGGGAGTGGGGCGCCTCCAGGCCCTGGCAAGATGCACTGTTGTGTGGTTAAACCATCCAGCATTATTCTCTTTTCTCACACCTGGGCCCCTCAGGCTTCACTGAATCCCCTGCAGAGAACGGCTCCTTGGCGGCAGGGCCCTGCTCCGTGGAGCACATGCAGGCGAGTGCACATTTAATCCGTGCCCGCTCTGGGTCGAGGCGTTCGCAGTTAGCGGGGCCAATGGCCAGTGATTAGGGCATTTGCCCTACACCTAGGGGTGCTGTGATACAGACTGGCGGGCACCCAGCTACTTCAGAGAGGCACAAAATCCTCACCAAAGACAATTGAGAAATGCTGCCAAGGCTCGGCTGCTTCCTCGGTGTTCCTCAGGGGCCGCGAGCCGGCTAGGAGCTGTACTCCCGCCCCCCGCCCGCCAGCAGCCAGGGGACACTGACTTGGTGTCCTGGAGTGTGGTTATCTGCCCCTCCGCCCTGCGGTGCCCACAGTGCCTGGGGAAGGGCAGGACGGCGCTCGGCCGCAACGCTGTAAATCAGAGCGGCCTCGGGACTGCTCCAGCTTGGACACGGATCCCCCGGGACGCCCCGCGGGGCCTGCGGACAGCTGAGAGCAGCCAGAGCACGGCAGGGCCTAGCCGAGCTGTCTCCCCAGGCCTGAGCTCGGGGGCCCAGTGCGGCGCCATGGGATTCCCCCGGGGCTGGGCCCACCGGCTGTCTGGCCACTTGCCCCCACCGGTCGGTGTGAGTGGGCCGCAGCCCGGCAGAAACGAGGCCTGCTCTGGACCCGGACTCCAGCTTCATGCTCCCTGCCCAGCATGGCCAGGCCAGGCCCACGGACCAAGGAGGCGCTGCCAGCAGAGCTGCAGCCTTGGCTCACTGGGGAAGCCTGGTGGGGGGGTGGGATGGACCCTGGGACCTGCCCAGCTGGGCGGGTGGGTCGCAGTGCAAGAGGCACCTCTGCCCCGCTCCCAACCTGTCACAGCTGGGCAGGCTCTTGGCGAGATGCGGCTGCAGACAGCTCCAAATTCCCTGGCTTTGGGCGGCTTCCCTGCCCGCGGCCCCAGTGCCGACAGCAGGACCGGAGCTGGGGGGCAGGGCTGGCAGCTCCAGGTTTGCAGACGGGAGGGAGGAGGGGGGCTCTGAGGAACCCCAGCAAGGGAGCCATAGCTTTCCTGGCATGGGCTCCTCCCCGGCCCAGCCCATGGCCTCTGCGCCGAAATCGGGGGGTAAAACGTTGTCTGTGGGCCCCAGCGTCCTTCCCCAATGCCCCCCCCATGAAGAGAAAGTCACTTCCCCGGCCCAGCTCCCCGCCTCTGCCCCCCAGCGAGGCAGAAAGCCTGCGCACCCCACGCTCGCTGGCCGCGCCAGGTTCTCACAGCACCCGCCTTTCTGCCCCATTCGTCACGGCCCCGCTCACAAAGGCAGGGGAGAAAGGAACACGGCAGAGGAAAAGGAAGGAAGATAAAAAGCAGAGAGAAAAGAAAGAAAGAGGAGGGCCCCGGAGTGAAAGGGAGCAGGGCTGGCTCGGTGGTGGGGGATAATTAAATAAATAAACCACTCCGAGGTTGGGGGGGGAGACAGGCCAACCAAGGCTGAATTTTAAACACTTGCTGCACAATTGGCTCCTTTTTCTGAGGGAGGAAGCTGATGTCCCCACAAGCTCATGCATATTCATGAGCAATGCCCTGTCCCCGCCCACTCCATTGTCTTCGATTATCGATCATGGCCCCTTTTTTGCGGGGCATCTGTCAAGGCTGCTGAATGCCCGGGGTAATAAATGAGGCTGTGGAGGAAGGGGACAAAGCAGGAGGAGCTGGCCCCACAGTGGAGCACAGTGTGGGGGGGGGAGTATGTGACCCCCCCCCACCGGACACCTTTCAATCACCCCCCGCTGACAGGGCCGGCCCAGCTCTGAGCCAGCCGAGGCTGCGGCCTTGTGCGGCACCACAGGCCGGGCCCCGGGGGGCCAGTGGCCCAGGAGCTCTGGGGTCTCTGCAGCTTTGTGGCGCCCCAGTGGGACCTCTGTGCCGGGGCTGGGGCCCTCCAGCCACAGGGTCACACCCCAGCGTGCCTGAGGCGCTCAGCCCCGCAAAGCCGCCCCGGGAGCTGCCAAGCGCGGGACCAGCCCTGCCGCCGGGAAACCAGGCCCCCCTCAGGCCACCTCCCCAGCCTGGGCTGCTGGGCCACACCTCACCAGACTCCTCTGGAGCCCTGCGGAGGGCGGCCAGGGTCCCGTTCAGAACCGGACAGTCCAGTAGCGGAGCTCTCTGCCCGGAAACACACCGAGACAATGGAACCGAGACAGAGACAATGGACCCAAGACAATAGAACCGAGACAATGGACCCGAGACAGAGACAATGGACCCGAGACAATAGAACCGAGACAATGGAACCGAGACAGAGACAATGGACCCAAGACAATAGAACCGAGACAATGGAACCGAGACAGAGACAATGGAACCGAGACAATGGAACCGAGACAATGGAACCGAGACAGAGACAATGGACCCGAGACAATGGAACCGAGACAATGGAACCGAGACAGGGACAATGGACCCGAGACAATGGAACCGAGACAATGGAACCAAGACAATAGAACGGTCCGGTCTGTTCTAACTCAGATGGGATGTCAATTGTGATGTCATGGCAAGTGTGTCCAGTATGTTTGTTGAAACCATCTGGCAGCCCTAGCCCTGCGGAGGGTAGAGGGCCCGAGACGCAGCTCCCGGGGGCAGAAGGACAGAGCAGGAGACAGCCCCAGAGCCCAGCCCCTGACTCCAGGCCAGGCCTGCCCTGCGAGCTGCCTTGGGCCATTCCGAGCCGAGAGCTGGTGGCGCTCAGAGCCCCCAGGACAGCGGAGCCGGCCCCCAGGGACCCGACGGCTCTCTCCTCATGCAGAGGGAAGGGGCGCGGCTGGGCCAAGCAGACATCTCCCTAGTCAGTCGTTCCAGGTGAGCGCCGGCTGCCAGACGCCCTCCTGCAGGGCTGGGGCTGGTTTCTGGCCTTGTCGCAAGGGCAGGCAGCCCCACTCCCTAGTCCAAGCGGGGAGCTGGGCTCCCGTCTGCCACTGGCTCTGGGTGAGTCCCTGCCATGCTGCCGGCCCTCATCTGTACCGATGCCTCTCTTCGAGGCAGGACTCTCCGCTGCGGGGAGCTCAGACGGGCACTGATCCTGGCTGGGGCCTCCAGACGCTGCTGCCGTAGCTCCAGGAGGGGGCACCTGCCCTCCCCGCCGGGCACCAGCTGGCAGAGGCCGCAGGTGAGATGGAGCCAGGGCACAAACTATCAGGGACCCTTGTTTTCACCTGCGTGGTCGCCAGCTGTGCTTAAAATGCCACCGAGCCTGCCCCCGCCCTCTGGGGCGCCCCACCCCCACCCTGTGAGCCAGACCCTCTGGTCTCCCCCAGCCCAGGCCCAGAGCGGGGGTCACAGCCACTGAGCTCTGGGAAGGCCCAGTGCACAGCCCGGTGGGCCCAGAGCCCCCGCTTAATCCGTCTCACGTCGCAGCACAGAGCGAGCTCATCAAGGGTCCCCCCGTTTCCAGGGAAAGAGAGAGATGCGCAGCTGTTGCCCCCCTCCACGGAGCAATTATTCACACTGGGATCCTTCATAAACAAAAGGGATTTCCAAGCAGAAGGGTCGAATGGTCGCAAGTACTAGCAGACAGACCAAAGTAAGTTACTAAGCAAAATAAAAGAAACCCGCCAGCTCAGCCTAATGCACTAAGAGAAGTTGTTACAAATCGCAATTTCTCACCCTGGTTCTTATTGCAGGGAAAGTCCTTCTCGGGCCGGGTCCAGCAGCTCCCCGCCACCCCTGCGCTCCAGTCCTTCGGTTTCCAGGTGTTTCCATGTATCCTCCCAGGGCGGGGAGGCCGTCTGGAAAGCCCGCTGAAGACAATCGCTGTTTACTTCCCGCATATGGAATTTCCCTGGGGCAGGAAGCCTTTGTCCAATTCCCCACCCCATGGAAAAGTACCAAATTCAAGATGGATTCCTGCATCAGGTGACGGATCCCACGTCTCCGTAGCAAGTCGGCAGGAAGACGGCTCTCCCCACACTCGACAGTCTCTTGCTAATGAGCTTTGTCTGGCCTCTCCACTGTTGTTCCTGATGGGCTGGAAATAGGCTTGAACCTCGTGCTAATCCAGCCCCAGCCAGCGTGCGGATGCAGGCGCAGGAATGCTACATGCACACAAACAGACTGTACACGTGCAGGGCATGGCACACTGATCGGTGATGGATCTGCTTTATGCAGTGTTGCGTGCAACCCGCGTTCTGACTATGAACATGCCGAGGCACATTCCCCTGAAGAACGTAGGATGCAACGTCCCAAGGAGTGAGGGGGGAGGGACAGCCCAGAAGATGACAATTATCTCTGCCTCGTTTCTGAGCAAATGGTGCAGGAGCATGCCCAGTGCTCGGAGTGGGGCCCAGGGATTGTGTGTGGCAATTCTGAAGCTCCCTAGAGTACACAAGTCTGCCGGGCCCGCCAGAGGAGAAACGTGGCAGCAAGCGCCTCGCCCGCTAGCTCTGTGGCCAGCCCTGATCGCGGTGCCGCTGGGGAGAGATCCGTCCACAGCTCAGTTCCCCAGGGACCTCGCTTCCCCCGGGAGACGCTTCCAGGTTGGTGGGTGGGACAAGTCGGAATCGAGCAAGAGAAGGTGTGATGTAGTGGGGGGTAACTTGCTGGCTGCAGCACGGCCCAGCAGGGCAGGGGATGAGTCATTATGCAAAGGGGTCTCTCAACCTGTCTGACCAGCTACCCCCCAGGGAGAGGAACAAAGGAAGGTGGATGCCGCCCCTGGCTGGGGAGCAGGGCTGGAGGAGAGTTGGTTAGTCGCTGTCTGGGATCATGGAGGAAGCAGCCTAGGCAACAGGCTGGGATTTAGGAGCCAAGACTCCCGCATCTCAAGGGGGGCTGAGGCATCCTAGGCCTGCCCTGGAACCAGATTACATTTGTGCTGTGCTGTATCCTGGAGAAGCAATAAACTCCCCCTGTTCTACTGGCTGGGGGAGTCTGTTCGTGCCATTACGGGGTGCAGGAGGCGGAGAACCCCAACGCGCCTGCACAGAAGGACAGCAGGAAATCCCTCCAGTTCTCCTGCCCTCTAGAAGTGAATGGAAACCTCTTGGCAAGCACCGTGGGCAAAGCCTGTGGCTGTGGCGGCGTGGGGCTGGGGCCCGGAGCTGGCGATCCGCAGGGAGGGCTGGTGTCCCAAAGGGATGTTCCAGGCGCAGCCCTTGCTTCGTGTGTGGAGAGAGGGCGAGAGGCCAGGCCAGCTCCTCGGCTTGCACCTGGCCTTCCGCAAGGCTGGGCCACCTGTCAGCAGCGAAGGCCAGTTCCACGCCCAGCGAGGCGCCTTCCCCTTCCCCGGGGGATTCCTGCCAGGTCCTCTGAGCAAAGGCCCGTCTGGCGCATGCAGCTTTTCCCCCCGGGACGCTTGCTCCTCCGATCCGCCCCGCCCCCTCTCGGTAGCAGCCCTGGAGCCGGGCTCCGGAGGAGGCCAGGAGGAGTGGTGCAGTGCCCTGGGGCAGGGCACACTGGGCTGCGCTCGGAAAGGCAGCCCTGCTCCAGGGATAGGCTGCGGGAAACGGCTTTGCAGGTCAGCACTGACTCACCGGGCAGCTTCCACACTGACTACGGGTGGCTCCGGCCACCCCGCATGCAGCCAGGGGCCTCCCAGGGCCCTGCCAGCTGGAGTCACGGCTGCTCCCAGACCTGCGCGGCGTGAGGCCTTGCTCTGGCTGGGACGGAGGACTTCGCGGAGCCCTCCCAGCAGCCCCAGACTGTGGCCTGGGGGACCGGCCTGGGGGCTCGCAGGCTCTGCCCGGTGGGACCGTTCTTCAGCCCTGCGAGCCGCTGGCTCCCTCTCCCGCTTCACTCTGGGCACCTCCCCAGTGGCGCGAGCCCTCGGCGCCCAGCCCGGATCCCTGCGGGCTCCACAGCCGTCCCGTGGAGGGACCCCCCGCCCCTCAGCACCAGCCTGTCTGCCTCCAGCCCAGCTCCCTGCACCAGGCACCCGCGTTCCCAGGCAGCCCTCCCTTGACACCTCCTGCTCCCCGGTCAGCACATCGTCAGCTGCAGCCTTTGCGCTGGAACGTCCCCGTGGCCGGGCTGATGCCCATCATGTCAGGCCCAGGCGCCTGGCGAGGGCTGTCGGGCTGCTGGCTCGTCTGCCTGAAGCCCAGAGCCCACGCTGGACGGCAGAGCAGCCATCCCTGTGCCCCGTGGCTCCTTCCCTGAGCTGCATGGGTGTGCCCACCCCAGGGGCCTGGCGCCCATCCGCCCCGGGCTCGGCTCAGTGGGTGCAATGACGCCTCCCCCTTCAGGCGCGTCGGTTCTTCTCCAGAGGCTGCAGTCCAGAAGCCCACAAGCGGCACAGGGGGCCCGCTGCTGACCCCGGCTCCTGGCAGCACATCCTGGTGCTCTGTGACCCGGCTGGGCTCCTCCCAGGGTGCTGGGGGTGGAGCATGGCGATCGGTGCCCTGGCCTGCCCGCGGTGATGGGAAGCGGGCGCGGCCTGGAGTCAGTGGGGAGCCATTGAACGAGCTGGCAGGGACCTGGGCTGCAAGAGGACCGCACCTGCAAGACAGGTGATGCTGCTGGCCAGGAGCGGGTGGTGCCCCCCACGTGCCAGCTCCCGGGATCTCCAGGGGGCCATGTCCCCTGTGTCCTGGGTTTCTCGTTGACTAGCCACTGGCCCGCAGGTGTTGCCGCTTCTCCGTGGCAGCTGCCTCTGCGCCAGCCGGACACTGATCTGACAGGACAGCCGAGGGCTGGCAGGGGTGTGTGACGAGCCTCTGGAGCTGCTAACGCCACACACCAGGCCCATCTCCTTCGCTCTCTGGCAGCGGCCCGGCCCTCGCTCCCTGCACGTGCTGCTGCTTTTCAATCCTGGGTCGCCTGGGTCTCTGTCTCCCAGCCCTTTGCACTGACGTCCAGAGCCGGCAATTCCTGCAGGCCGTCCATGGAGCATCGCAACACGTAAGCTGGGCCCAGGTGCCGGCTTTCGGGGGAGCCCATCTCTGCTCTGCTCCCTTCCCAGCGTCACTCTGCTCCCTTCCCGGAGTCGCTCTGCTCCGGCGGCCCTGCTGGGTCCTTTCCCGGAGTCGCTCTGCTCCGGCGGCCCTGCTGGGTCCTTTCCCGGAGTCGCTCTGCTCCGGCGGCCCTGCTGGGTCCCGTCGGCCCAGCTCCGCCTGGCAGCCACACACGCTTTCAGGGCTGGGGCTGGATCTCTGCACCACTGAGCCACGTCCCACAAGTGATTCTGGCTCTGATTCGTGGCTTTGTGTCTCCTAAGTCACCTGTGCTCTCAGCCCCGCAGTGAAACCAGCCACTGCCGCTCCCTGGAGGGGAAATGGTCTCTGTGCAGCCCCACCCTGTCTGGGCTCCCAGGACTCAGCGGCTGCTCCCTGCTCTGGCGTTAGCCTGGCACCAGACTCGCTGCTCATGCTTCCCCCAGGGAGACAGTACAAGGGTGAGTGGCCATTTGCCATTTGCAGGGGACTGGCCCTTGTCCTGCAACGGGCTAATCCTACGCCCCAGCTAGAGCCCCAGGATCCGCACGCCGAGGGCCCGAGGTGACTCCTGGAACCCCGGGGAGCAGGGTCCCTCTCGCATGCTCTCAGCCCCGCGCAGGCGCGCACAAGGCCGCACCGGGACGCGAGGCGGGTGGGGCCCAGCCCAAACCCCCTAGAGTGGCGGCGTGCTATGAGGCAGATGTCAGACATGGCCCATGCAGAAGGCAGGGTCAGGCATCGCCTGGATCTGGATTCTGGCCCCACTCTGGATCTGGAGCTCCGCAAGCCTTGGGGCATCTGGGCTGAGGAGCCGGTCTAGCCCAGCTGTAGGGAAGGCCATTTCTGTAAGTGCAGAACCCAGCCCCACCCCGTCTGCAATCGGTTCACCGCTGCGCTGCCTCTGCATCCCGCTGCCCCACTGCAGGGCCCAGACCAGCCTCCCAGAGGAGCCGGGCCGAAGCAGGGCTCACCCTGCAAAGCCCCTGTCTCGTGCCATTTCAACAGGTCCGGCTGCAGGAGCGGAACCCCTGGGGATGAGGGCCGGGCTCTAGCTGCACAGAGCGCAGTGGTTGTCAGGTGCTCGCTGGACAGGCACTGCTGATGAGCCTGGATAGGACTGGTGACCTAGAGGCAAAAGGAGCCAGGGCCTGTTGTCCAGGCCAGAAATAGTGTCATGTAAGATGCAGATGGCAAGAGGGTGAAAACGCACCTCCTGAAGCTCCCGCTCCAGGAATCTAGGGGTCAGAGCGGACCACAAGCTAAACAGGAGTCAGCCGTGCGATGCTGTTGCAAAAAAAGCAACATGATTCCGGGCTGCATTAGCAGGAGTGTTGTGAGCAAGACACGAGGAGTCATTCTTCCGCTCTGCTCTGCACTGATTAGGCCTCAGCTGGAGTGTTGTGTCCAGTTCTGGGCACCGCATTTCAAGAAAGATGTGGAGAAATTGGAAAGGGTCCAGAGAAGAGCAACAAGAATGATGCAAGGTCTAGAGAACATGAGCTGTGAGGGAAGGCTGAAGGAACTGGGCTTGTTTCGTTTGGAAAGGAGAAGACTGAGAGGGGACACGAGAGCAGTTTTCAGGTGTCACAAGAAGGAGGGAGAAAACTTGTTCCCCTTGGCCTCTGAGGACAGGACAAGAAGCAATGGGCTTAAACTGCAGCCAGGGAGGTTTAGGTTGGACATTAGGGAAAAGTTCCTACCTGTCAGGGGGTTAAACACTGGAATAAATCGCCCAGGGAGGTTGTGGAATCTACATCTCTGGAGATATTGAAGAGCAGGTTAGATAGCTGTCTATCAGGGATGGTCCAGACAGGACTGGGTCCTGCCATGAGGGCAGGGGACTGGACTCGATGACTCTCGAGGTCCCTTCCAGTCCTAGGATTCTACGATTCTATGAAGCGGCGTCCAGAGCTCAGGGAGGAAGCTTTAGGGAATTGATCAGCACCGTGGACTGGCATGCGTGTGCTGGTGTGTGAGAGAGCATGTGTGTGTTGCTGCCCGGGAGAGTGCATGCGTGTGCTGCTGCCTGAGAGAGCACATGCGTGTGCTGGTGCATGAGAGCGCCTATATGTACTGCTGCCCGAGAGCACATGCGTGTGGGGCACGTGCCTGCATATCTGGCATGCTTGCACAGGCTGTGGAGTGGCTGCACAGATGTGCACGCTGGCTGCGCACATGGCACACTGGGTCCTGTGTGTGTCTGTGCATACCCTGGGCCTGCCGGGGAGTGAACACACACCCTCACAGAGCACCTGTGGGGCTGGATTCCAGCAGCGCGGCTCCTGGACAGGGGCTGTCAGTGAGCTGTCAGCCTCACTGCCGGCCTGCGCAGCTGGGGCCTATCGCCCCATCCCATCGCCCCGCTCAGCGTGGAAAGAAACGCCGGAGCCGCCCGGCGTGGCCCCGTGGCAGCCGTGAGGGGAAAGGGCTGGAGCTTCCTTCGCAGCCGAACACGGACGGGGCAGCGCCACAGACCCACTGGTGGGGCTGGTAGAGCTTCAGCTGCAACTCCGCAGTCCAGGGGTGGGGAGCTGCCCTGGCCCTCGGGAGAGGGGACCTGCACCAGGCCGCCAGCTCCAGCTTCCCCTGAAGGACAGCGACGGGCTCGGCCTGGACCGCACAGAGGATTGTGGGTCCCTTCTCCACGGGGCTAATCTCGCTGACCCAGCGGTCGAAACGCCAGCAGCTGCCGCTGGCCTCCGTGGCTAGCCTAGGGAGCGGGCTGCGCTAGGGCCCTGGCAGGGGACCCTGCCGGTCCTGTGAGACGCCTGGCTCCGGAGACACACCCAAGAGCAGCAGTGCCGAGAGCCCCCAACTGACCCACAACGGTGGCCAGCGATGTGCAGCTGCTGACAGACTCGCACAATCGCCACGAGCGGCACAAGCGCAAACCCACCCCAGAGCATCTCCCCAGCCGTGCGCAGGGCATGGGCCAGGGGGGCGTGGGGCCAGGGGGGCGTGGGGCCAGGGGGGCGTGGGGCCAGGGGGGCGTGGGGCCGGGGGGGGACCAGGGGAAGTGGGGCCCAGGTGGGGGGCAGGACTCACATACAGACCCGAGGACACTGAAGTGGCATGAACGACGCCGACGTCTCACCAGGCCACGTCTCCACAGGAGGGCAAAGGGACCTGCCTTCTCCCGCCCACGGCCAGGCAGTCAAATGCCTCGCCCGGGCTCAGCTGCAGGGCCCAACACAGAAGCACCCTCCCAGACTGACAGGCATGTGGTGCAGGCAAAGCTCGGCCAGAGGCCGGCCCGGGCCGGGGGATTTGCTCCGTGGCTGGCTGGGCCAGCAGAGCAAAGACCACGGAAGACGTGTTTGGGGCTCGGCCGACATTAGGGACGCAGGGCTGGGTCAGCAGCCCTTTGACACAGGACCTGCCCCCACCGCCAACTGCCTGACGGGAACGCGAGCACCGCTGAAACGAATGCACAGAGTGGGACCCGCCCAGCCCTTCACCTCCCACCAGCCCCCCGGCCGGGGCGCGGGTTCGAACCCAGGCCCGGGAGAGGACGAACGCTGGCGTGGCGTTGCCAGCCCGCCTCTAGGCAGGCCCAGGAAGCACGACCTGAGGTCCCGCTTCTATAGGGACAGTCTCAGGACACCAGGCGCTTGCTACCCCCACCCCAGTCCCCCTCTGTCAGCCTCGCTCTCAGGCAGCCGAGGCCCGGGGGTGCGCTGGAGCTGATCCCCTGGAATGGTCATCCCTGGGTCTGCCTAAGGAAGCAACGGACCCGCCACATGGTCCTTTGCAGGGATTTACTGCCACCTCTCAGTGCACTGGGGAAACACACCCGGCGAGGAGCGACAGAGACAGCTGGGCATGTCGCACGTGTGTGCACGTTCCCCGTGCAAGTCTTCAGGTCTGTGCACACCCAGCAGAGGAACAGCTCGGCATCCCTGTGCACGAGCATCTTCCTGGGTGCCAGCAGGCAAAGTCTCCAGCCGACAGGGGCCTGGCAGGCCAAGGAACAGGCAGCGTCAGAGGAGCCCGGCACGGAACGAGGAGCAGGCGGGTCACTCGGTGGCAGTTAGGCTGAAATACCTCGGAGGCTCTGAGTCTTCACTTCCTTGAGCATCCGGCACCCAGACGCCTGCTGGGGAGGCAGCAACAGCTCCTGTGCACAGTAACCCCCCCCAGCTCCATCTCGCCCTAGACACCCTAGAGCACAAGGCCATGAAACTTCCCTCCCTTGCCAAGGTGGGTTCCCCTCTCTCCCCTCCACGGCGCACACAGCGCCCGGCCGGGCCAGCCATTCCAGCCAAGATTTCCGGCCCCCACGTCTCGGCTGGAGAGGGGTCCGCAGGCCAATCCCGCCGAGACCCACACTCGGCCTGCGGGAGTCAGAGTCCACGGTGGCGACTCCGAGCAGGGCCGCGGGCATCCGAGCGGTCAGGGATTTCCCACCCGGCAGAGTGTTTGGGGGCAGAACGTGCCCATTCAGACTGTTGGCAGGGAAGGGCCATTTTCCACAAATCTCCCGTTTCCATGCTGCCAAGCTGCCCCTTGCCAACACTCGCCAAGCAAACCCTGGCACTCGAATCGGCGTCTCGCCCTTCGCCTCTCGCTCGTGTGGACTGACACGGCGACTTTGGCCTGACAGGGGCCACTCGCCGCCACGGCGCCTCCTGCTGGTCACGCAGGGAATCGGCTCCGTTCGCCCCAGAGCGCCCCCTTGTGGTCAGAGTCTCGCTCACTGCTACCTGAGTATGTTAATGGTTCCGCCACCTTCCATGGGGACCCACGTCCCTCCTAGGCCAGGGCGCCCTCCCCTCTGGGCACTGCCCTGCCGCACCGCCCCCACCCCCTGGGCCCACCTTGCCTCAGCAACCCACTGCCGGTCACCATCTAGCCCCTGCCTCGGGGCAACCTACCTCCTGAAATGGCCTGGCCTGCTGCTGCCCCCCTGCAGCCCTAGTACCCTCACCTTGCTTCAGGCCCTGACGCCTGGGAGCTCACCTGGCCAGAGCTGCCCCAGCCCTGCTCTAAGCCAGGAAGCCGCCAGCTTCCCGCAGTCAGATACCTCCTGCTCCACCTCTGGAGCAAGTGTGTCTAAGTCTCCCCTCCAGGAGCCTTATTTATACAGCCCCAGCTGGGCCCTAATTGGCTGTCCCTGCCCCAGCTGGGCCCTAATTGGCTGTCCCTGCCCCAGCTGCTCACTCCCCCAGGGCTGGCCTTGACCCTGCTTAGGCAGATGCCCTGCAATGTGACACTTCGAAATGACTGACCAGGAACGGTCCAGCTGGGCTGAGCTGCCTTGGTTTGGATTATTGATTCCTGTCCAGTCTGGAGATTGTCGCTTCTTTTGGTCCTAATTTGGGACAGGAAAGCCAATCCCTCCCCCCACCCCAGGCATTCCCCTGGCTCGTCCAGGTCTCAGCTCCTGGCTGGATGGTCGGTGGGGGGCCTCTAGCGAAGATGGGCTGCGTGACAGCAGCTGTTATTTCTCTGAACGCGTGGCCGAGGGCCCCCCGCGCACTCCGTAGCCACGGCAGCTCTTGGGCGGCGGGCTCTCCAGGGGATGGGGCAGAAGGGTGCGAACCGGAGCCCCGCTCTGGCCTTGTCCTGCACAGGCCCGACTGTGCTACAAAGGGACGGGTCTCCGCTCCTCCACAGGCTCTGAACTAGTCCGTATCAGCAGCCCCGCCGGCGGCCAAACGCCGCAGCCCTGGGGCTGTTCGACATTTCTTATCGTGTGTTACTGGGCGGTGGCTGCTGACCGGCCGCTCCCCGCTGCCAGGGTGGGCATGCGACTCAGGGAGCAGTTTCTACAGAACATCCCCTCTGGCAACCGGAAGCACGACGCACCCTCTGCCTTCCCGGCCGTGGTCAGAGGGGCCCGCTGCTTGTGGGGCGCACGCCTGGCTCTGCCCGCCAGCGGGGAAGGGGTGAGCAGCACGGCCCTTTGGCTGCTGAACTGTCCTTCGCCGGCGCCTGCTCCGCGCGCTCTGGTGCGCTCCAGGACTGTCCACGCCGCTGTCAGCCAAGGGGGAAGCACAGAGGCCTGAAGCTCTGTCCACGAGGGAGCAGTTCCTCCCCCATTGCCATGGCCACGTGGCAGAGGTTGGCTCCTCCCTACCTGCCTGTGGGAGGAGACAGCCATTCGGCGAGGGCCAGCGACTCCCAAGCTCCCGCTCTGCGCTTGCCCCGCAGCCCGCCCTGCCGAGGCCCGTGCCGTAAATAACATGGCGCTCCCTGTGCCGGGCACACCCTTGAGCGGCGCTGCCTGCGAGGCCGGGCACCATCGCCCTACCCCCCTCAGGCCAGCGCTCGGTTGCGATCGCAGCCCTTCTGGGAACACGGCCCCTCCGCCCACCTGCACACGCCGCTTGTCCTGCGATCGCCTGTGCCAAAGGGCCCGGCCGAGCTCGCCTCCTTCCCAGGCCCCGCCGGGCAGGCACTCGGGGCCTGGCGCCCTGTGCCCGACGGCAGCCCGGGCAGAAGGAGGTGACTGTGTTTATCGTCGCCAGCGATGCACTCATGGAGCGGAGGCCCTGCGCTCCTAGCACGGTGAACTCAGAACCCGACGCGACAGGCCTGGGGTTGGCAAACGGCTTCGTCACCCCGACTGGCTCTTCCCAGGCGCCGTCTCTGCTCACAGCTCTGGCGGGCGCATCCCTTTCCGGTGCCTACATCCTGTCTGGGGGGAGCAGGGAGCGGAGGTGGGTGGGCATTAGGACCCGGGGTGCCCCAAAAGTTCAGATGCCCTAGCTCAGGGCTACTCAACACGCGGCCGGTTTGTTGGTGGCGCGGGGCGGTTTGGGTTTACGCGCGGCCCGCAGGTCGGAGCCAAAACCAAAAAGTCGTCAATAGAACCGTCTTGTGTGGATCTGCGCGTCAGTAGTGACGTCCCTGGGCGGTCTTGCTCAGTACAAGGGCTGCCAGGTGTTGGGGATCGGGGGATGTTGCATCTCACTAATATCCGCAGAACTGAGGGTCTGTCTACACTAGCCCCCTAGTTCGAACTAGAGGGCTAGTGTAGACAGACCCTGACTTACACGGGGCCTGCGTGTTGTGCAGTCTCGCCTCAATCTCTGTATTCATGCCCGTCAGTGTGAAAGAAGCTATTTGCATAGATTTGCATATATATTTGCATGTACATGCAACCACACTTAAGTTGTGGCCCGTGGCATGTGCTGTGAGTACCATTGGGGCCCCTGGGGCTTCTAAAGTTGAGTAGCCCTGGCCTAGCAGCTGCATATGGCCAGCCCTGGTCCTGCTCCTCCGGGCAGTCTCTCTGCTCTCCTCCCCAGCCCCGGACAGGTCCAGCAGGCTGGGCCAACTCACAGGCTGACTGGTCCCCAGCAGCTAGCCCTTACAGCGGCAGGCTTCCCTCCTACACCACTCTGCCCCCCCAGACAATAGTCTCACACACACACACCAGCCAACTCCCCTCCGCGCAGTCCACACGCGGGTGTTAACACAGGCTCACTAGCCCACTTTACACGGGTACCTTTATTTCGAGTGGCGACAAGCCCAGCCCGCACACGTGGTCACGCCCCACCTCCCATGTGCACACGTACTCATCCCTGGCACCCACCCCAAACACGCACTTACCCACCCGCCCAGCTGCTGTGCATCACACACCTATGCACGTGCACACACGGATTCACTCTCCCCACCACATGGGGTCAGCCATTTTCCCTCCCTCCTCTACAGATCACACCGAGACCCCTCCACACACATCACTTCCCCCCACGCCCTGCCCTCCTGGCTTTGCACATGCACACGTGCCCCCTGGCATCCGCATGCACATGCACACATGGCCACCCAGGAATCTCGCATGCACACAGCCACCTGGTAATCTCGCACGCACGCACGCACGCACACATGCACACAGCCACCTAGGAATCTTGTACACATGCACACACGACCACCTAGTAATCTCGCTCACACGCATGCTCGGCCACCTAGTAATCTCATGCACATGCACATACAACCACCTAGTAATACCATATGCTTGTGCACACGGCCACCTACCAATTTCACGCACACACAGCCACCTAGTAATCTCGCACACATGGCCACCTGGTAATCTCATGTACATGTACACACAGCCACCTACTAATCTCTCACAGACGTGTACACACACACACCTAGTAATCTCATGCACACGTGCACACGGCCACCTAGTAATCTTGTGCACATGAACACACAACTACCTACTAATCTCGCGTGGGTGCACACGCACAAAGACACCTAGTAATCTCGCACGCACGTGCACACGGCCGTCTAGTAATATCTCCCGTGGAGCACGGTCAGCACTCGAGCACCATAGAGATGGGGCTACAGCTGACCCAGAGAGGCCCTGTCACCCAGAAACATGTGGCAACCGCTCCAGTGGCCTTGGACTTCTCGGAAGCAAGGGCCTGTCTGGCCGCACCGGCAGCTCTGCGTGTGGCCCTCCCCAGGAGCACATGAGCAAAGCCAGGAGGTGGAGAATTCAGTCCACCTGCTCCTGTGGAAAGCGCAGGCGCGGAGGTCTGCTCCGAAAGGCATGCTTCTAGCCCAGCGGGACAGAGCTGCTCCTGGGGCAAGGCAGCAGCTGAGAGCTGCGTGTGTCCTGCTGCCTCGGCGCAGGCCGCGCGGGGAGCGGGAAAAGCGAAGTGGGCGTTCGTCGTTCCAGGCTCAGCGCAGGGAAAGCAGGACTCCTGGGGCGGGCAGTTCAGCGGGGTCAGGGCTAACCCAAGCCCAGCGGATGGGAGCGGTGAGGGAAGCTGGAGGAAAATCAGAGTCAAGCACGGAGAGGTAAAAGCTGTGTCAGGGGCTCCTGGGAGAGAGGAAACGAATGTACAATCCAAACAGAACGGGCAGGGTTCACGTGGCTGATGCTGCCTCTCTGGGGGGGTCTAATTTTACATTCAGCTGTTGGGGAGCTGGGAGGGCAGGACTCAGGGGAGCCGGGCCACAGCTGGGGGGAAGCAGGGGAGCTGGATTCCCCTTATCTGTGGATGGACACACACGGCCTGGGTTATGGTTTGGCACAGTGAGCGTGGGAAGGAGCGAGTGGCCGGCCAGAGTCCTGTCCTGGCTTTGATCCGGTTCCCGGTGGCTAGACAGGTGTGTCTGCCTCAGACGAGAGCCCGTTCCACTCTCCAGCCCAGTGGAGGAAGGGTTAAAGCGGGGGGGCCGCGTTCAGAGAGACAGCGCGGATCTGAGAGGAGACCTTTGCGTCCAGTACGCCATCGACTCGCCCAACTCTTGGCACAGACTCAAACCCCGCGGTGGCGTTCGGCTGCCTCTGGCAGTAACGGCAGTGACGGTAACTGGATGCCGGCATTGGGACGAGCCGAGAAAAGAGCAGAAAGAGCGACAAGGAATAATGGGGTCGGACTGCGTGAGCCAAATCTGCCCTCGGTGTCACTCAGCTGCCGGCACTGGGGCAGTTACACCGGCGGTCGAGGCGAGTTCAAAAACGTCCGAGCGAACTTTTGGGGGGAAACGTTTGGCTTTTTCCATCCCCTCTGATGTTCTGACCAAAGGCTTTTCAGTCTCGCGGAAACCACGGCTGGAGATTTCTAAAGAAAAGTATTTTTTCGAATAAACGTCTCGTGAAAGCCAGTCGGCTTTGCTGCAGAGCCCCCGTATGGGAGGACTGCCATTGGCTCCTGCTGCCAAGACAGGTCGAGGAGGCCTCCGGGCCCCGCGCTGGCCTGCCGACGGGCCAGAATGTTGGAGCGCCTGGTCCCGGCACAGAGCTTCAAGCCTCCGGACCTGGCCTCGGCTCCAGGCCGACACTGCCCACCTCAGCCAGGCTGCTGGAAACGGCCACCACTGGTTGACAGATGATTGAATGTAAAAGACTTGGGGGTTATTTTTCTTTGCTTTCTGGTTCTGAGCCTGCAGGCCACAGGTCCCATTTTCACACCATTCTCCTCAACGAGGCTAGAAACGTGGATTTGTGATGGACGCCGAGAGTCTCGTGAAATGACATGACTCCGGGGCGGGCCAGCGCCCTGACCCAAACAGCCGAACATCTCTCTCTCCCAGGGTTGCCAGATGGTTGAACAAAAAATACTGAACAGCCCTCTCCCCCCGAACAGAAAAATTCTGTTGAGAAAAAAAAAGGGGGAGACCAAAGATGTTGAGGAAAAAAAAGGGTGCTGCGCCTTTAAATGGCCCCGCACTCCTCACCCCCCCACCCTGCCAGACGTGGCAGGGAAAATTGTTCCCCCCGGGCTTCCGTCCAAGGGAAACGGGAAATTCCCGACATTTCACACGTCCGGTATTTCTGGGGGTTTTAACGGACGGGGGGGCCCGAATAACGGACAGTGCTCGTAAGCTCAGCGAGCGGGGGGGTTCGCTGCTAGAGGGGGGCAGCGATTGGGGGGGTCACAGCTAGAGAGTGGGGGGCTCGTAAGCGCAGCGAGCGGGGGGGTTCGCTGCTAGAGGGGGGCAGCGATCGGGGGGGTCACAGCCAGAGAGCGGGGGGCTCGTAAGCTCAGCGAGCGGGGGGGTTTGCTGCTAGAGGGGGGCAGCGATCGGGGGGGTCACAGCCAGAGAGTGGGGGGCTCGTAAGCTCAGCGAGCGGGGGGGTTCGCTGCTAGAGGGGGGCAGCGATCGGGGGGGTCACAGCTAGAGAGCGGGGGGCTCGTAAGCTCAGCGAGCGGGGGGGTTCGCTGCTAGAGGGGGGCAGCGATCGGGGGGGTCACAGCCAGAGAGCGGGGGGCTCGTAAGCGCAGCGAGCGGGGGGGTTCGCTGCTAGAGGGGGGCAGCGATCGGGGGGGTCACAGCTAGCGAGCGGGGGGCTCGTAAGTGCAGCGAGCGGGGAGGTTTCACTGCTAGAGGGGGGCAGCGATCGGGGGGGTCACAGCTAGAGAGCGGGGGGCTCGTAAGCTCAGCGAGCGGGGGGTTCGCTGCTAGAGGGGTTCCTCTCAGTGGAGGGTCAGAGAACCCAGAGGCCGCCAGAGCCCTCTGCGGGGTGCAGCCGGTCCCTCGGGCAGGCTGAGTCTGCGGCCTTGGTCAATTCATTTCCCCATCTGCCTTGCTACCGCCCTGGGGCCAGGCGCTCACAAGAGCCATTGAGGCACCAGCAGAGGAGCCAGACTGAGGTGTGTTCTGCACTCAGCGACCCCCTGCAGTTGGGGGCTCAGCCGAGCTCTGCACCCAAATCTTTACTGGACTTTTTGGGAAGCCAGGCCCTCTCTGGCAGCCTCCTTCCCCTTCCACGTAGCTCCCTGCAGGCCACGGTGCGAGGCAGACAGCTCGCCTTGAAGGGAGATGCCTGGCCCAAGGAGTTCCCTCGTTAGTGGTGAACGAGCTGAGTGGGCGGGGGAGGCTAGTGGCCTGCCATGAGCAGGAGGTCAGACTCGATTATCAGGATGGCTCTTCTGGCCTCAGAGTTTGAGCCTATGAACCCACAGAAGAGAGTTCTGCCATCCACAGTGAAGGAGTGGTGCTCTTGGATGAAACCAGTAGCAGTAGTAGGACGTTATCCTCCAATCGTCAGTCAATACAGGAGGAGCAATACACAGTGTTGTGCCCCAGGGAAATGGCTCAGGACAGGCCGTGAGGGGCAATACTTCCCCCAGCAGGGGAGCTTAGGGCCTAGTCCTGTAGCTGGACTCTGGCCAGGGTACCAGTGCTCACATGAGTGATGGAGGCTCTCCGGGAAAGGCAGGGACTGAGCGCTTGTGACCGTGTGTTTGTACGGCACACGGGCGCCAGCCAGAGCATGCACGAGGCTCCGTACACGCAGGACAAGAGGGTCCCCGTTCCCCAGACCAGCACATGGAGGGACAGAAGGCTGCTAGTGCAAACCACAAAGGAGAACCAGGGGCCGGTGAAACCACGATGGCTAACAGGATGACCAGCCATCGCTGCAAACCGAGCTGCCAAACCGCTGTTCCGAGCCTCCCGCTCATTGCAAGCAGTGACCTCGGGAGGGAAGTTTGGCCCTTGGTGCTGTAGAAAAAAGGCCTCTCGCCAGCAGTAAGTCAGAGAGCGAAACCCTCGCAGAGCGCCCCTCAGCTCGAGCGCATGCGAGCGGCAGAGAGCGAGCAGGCCCCAGGCTGCTCAGCCAAGCTCTGATGTTATCTTCCAATGGCCACGCCAAGCTGCGCGGCGACGCTCCCAGAGCAAACGCCCTGTGAGCGCTCGCGATCTCCGCTCGCTGTGTTTAGACTTGGGATGCCAATGTTTATCCGCTCTTTAAAAAGCCATTCAGTGCACGTCCCAAATTAACTTCAGCTGTGAGCGCAATGGGAACATTCCGACATCAGATTTCAGACACTTTGGTGTTATTTAATTCTTGGAAACGCTTTTTCTTTTTAAATATAAAAATATTTTTTAAAAAATCTCCAAGGTTTCGGAGAGTGGAACCGCTCCCTGTGTGGTCTGCGGAGCCTGGCTGCAGAGCCCGTCCCGAAGGTTCACCAGCGCTGCTGTAAATTGTCTCCTTATCTTGCTCCTTCGCTTTCTGTTTTCACGGAGACCCATCTTGGGCAGGGGAAGGCTACGGAAGCCTCCGCAGTCGAGGCTCAGGCCCAGTTGCTACAGCATCCGGGGCTGGGCAGGCTCTCGGGGGTAACTCAAAGTTGCTCCACACAAGTACCCAGCCCCCGAGCGCCTCCTGCTGGTGCAGTCGAGGGCTGGGGTAGCTAGGAGTTCCCCTGCTTTCCATTTAGGGTTGCCAGATGATTTAACCAAAAATACCGAACAACCACCGCCCCCAAAAAATCACTGGGGACAATATTCTGTTGAGAAAAAAAGAAGGGGGAGACCAAAGTTGTAGAGCAAAAAAAATTTTAAAATGAAAAAATTAAAACCCCAGCGTGGCCCCTTTAAGAAATGCCTTTGAGGCTTTTTGGCCGTAACAGGCTGCTGGCGGCCGTCTGCCATCTTGTCTCCCTGCTCCGGGCCGGACAGCTCCCCTGTAGAACCAGGTGAGCACCCAGGATATTCGCCTCCTGGCCGGGAAAACAATCAGAAAGTCCCGGACGTTGTAGGACATCCCAGGGGTCCGGTATTCTCTGAATCCTTTTACCGGACAGGAGGCCTGTGCGGGTCCACGCCGGACACCGGGCAGCCCAATTCCCTTCCTGCTGCCCCGGGCGGGCAGGGAGCTCTCCATTGGGTGGCCCACCCTGCCCCGGAAGGCTCAGCCCCTGCCCTGTGCTTTGGGCCGCAGTAGGTCTCATGCGCTCTGGGCTTTCCAGGGCTCTGCGCCGGCCAGGGGCACCCGCATGCGAGCGGCCGTAGGGACCCGCCACGTCCCAGGGGCTGCCAATGGGCCCGGGAGCAGAGCGTGCTGCAGGCTGGGAGCAGCAGCTATTGGGGCAGCTCTGTGCCGGCCAGGGGCGCCCTGCACGGGGGCTGCTCTCCGGAGGCCATTTCACCCCCACTTAAGGCTCCTTCGGCTGCCGGAGCAGCAAGCGGGAGCCGGGCTGTAAACAAGTCGGGCCCGGGGCCAGTGGTCCCTTCCAACCGAGTGAGCTGTGGTCCGGGCCCACAGCCACAAACCGCCCCGTGGTGTCAGCTTCCAGCGAGGGCGTGACCCATGAGAGTGGCGGCCGTGTCGTCAGCAGCCCTGGGGCTCGGGTGCGGCTGCTCACTCGACTCCCGCGCCGGCAACCCCATGGCAGCCTCGCGCCCTGCTCCGCAGCTCAGCCGTGGGCAGCCGGCCCCACTCCCCAGATCACTGCCCCGGAGAGGCCGCCTTGCCTGCGCTACTCAGAGACGCGTCAGCGCTGGGGCCAGAAGGGCCCATCGTGACAATCTCCTGCCCATCACAGGCCCAGGACCTCCCCCGCCCACTCCCGCCACGGACCCCCAGCCTCTGGCTGAGTCACTGACGCCTTCAAATCACAGTTTAAGGCAGGGCCACTTAACTCTGGAAGCCCCAGGGGCCACGATGGTACTCACAGCACATGCCACGGGCTGCAACTGAAGTGTGGTTGCATAGACATGCAAATCTATGCAAATCTATGCAAATAGCTTCTTTCACACTGACAGAGATTGAGGCGAGACTGCACAACACGCAGGCCCCGTGTAAGTCAGTTCTGCTGATAATAATAAGATGCAACATTTCCCCGATCCCCACCACCTGGCAGCCCTTGTACTGAGCAAGACCGTCCAGGGACGTCACTACTGACGCGCAGATCCACACAAGACCGTTCTATTGATGCCTTTTTTGTTTCAGCTCCCAGCCGCGTGATGAGCCCCAAGGAAACCCACTGCACCACGGGCCGCACACAAACGGGCCACGGGCCACATGTGGCCCACGGACCGCGCGTTGAACAGCCCTGGGTTAGAGGCTTCAGGTTACAGAGAATCCCTCACTGACATGAGCTTAAACCGGCAAGTGGCCCAGGCCCCACGCTGCGGAGGCAGACAAAAACCCCTCCGGCATCTCTGCCAGTCTGAGTGGGGGACATTCCTTTCCACCCCCCACACAACCCCAGCCAGGCCCTGAGCCTGCGGCCGGGCCCACCAGCCACATCTCCGAGCCCTGCCCATCCCACATCGCATCACCGGCCGTTGGGTATGTTGATTGACGTCAGGTATGCAAAGGCCCAAACGCGCTCAGTCTAGCTAGAGACCTAAAGGGGAACAAGACGACATTCTACAAATACAGGAAAAGCCAGAGAAGACCAGGGCCAGGGTAGGCCCGTTGCTCTGAAGAGGGGAAAACAAACAATAACAGAAAATGTGGGAATGGCAGTGGTGCTGACCGACTTCCTTGTTTCGGTTTTCACCACGAACGTTGCTGGTGATTGGATGCCGAACGTAGTGAATGCCAGTGACAAGGGGGTAGGTTCGGAAGCTAAAACAGGAAAAGAACAAGTCAAAGATGACTTAGACAAGCCACCAGGGCCTGATAAATGCATCCCAGAATCCTCAAGGAGCTGATCCAGGAGGTAGCTGAGCCTTTCGCTGTCATCTGTGACAAGCCATGGCAGTCAGGAGAGATTCCAGAAGCCTGGAAAAGGGCAAATCTAGTGCCCGTCTTCCCCTTCCTTTCTCTGGGTGAGCGCAGGCGTGGGCTGGAGCTGCTGGCACCTGCCGTCCCACAGCAGGGCCGTATCTGTGGGGCCCGTTGAGAGGCGCGGCAGGCAGGCGCCACAGAAGCTCAGTGGTATGATTTAGGGCCAGGAAGTGGCGGGGGCTACACAAAACAAGCCGCCTCCGCAGAGCAGCGCAGCGTTACGAGTGGTCCTGGCCCTGCCGCACGCCTCTTCTTCCTTTTAGAGGCAGCACTGATTGCTCGGCCTCGTGGCTGCAGAGGGCTGCTGGTGCCAGCTGAGCGGCAGCCAAGTGAAATGTCAGGGGAAAGAAAAACACACTCCCAGGAGGTGGAATCAGTGAGCATCTCCCAGGGCGTCTGCCCCCCGCGGAGCCCTGCCTGGGCACCAGCAGCGGTGGGTAGCCGCTCACATCATCTGCTCCCCCACTGGCACCGAGTCAAGAAGAGGGCGAGGAATCCACCGCCCACGGTGCCCATGCATCTCGCCCCCAACCTTCATTCGCGATCCCTGCTGTAACCAGGCATCTAATGGCAGACTCCATCTTTCGCCCACCCATGTTTCTGTCAGCGCATCATGCTGCTGGTCTCACCGCGCCTTGCTTCATATGCCCCCGCCCCCCGCACCCCCCGCGCCCCAAATACATTGCTCAATTCCAGCTCATATAGCTCTGACGTATGAGAGCTTGTAAGGCCCGGCCTGAGTCAGGGTTGGTCCTACCTTGGCAGGGGGCTGGACTCTATGGCTCCTGAGGGCTCTGATGACACCCAGGTTGCTGTGCCGAGTGGTGGCCAAGCTCTGAGCTCAGCGTGAAAAGCCTGGCCGCGGTGCCTGAGTGCAGGTGTGTGCTGAGATCTTCTCCGCAGGGCGATCTGGACCCGAAGCCAGCGATGGGTCTGGCCCTGCAGAGACGCCCGTGGACGTCTGGGAGCTGGGGGGAGCTGCACGTGTGCAGAAAGTGGGACCCAGGGAACCTGAGAGTGACAGCGACTGCAAGGGATGGAGACGGCAAGCCCCAAAGACCATGGCTAGGACCCTTATGTACCCTGCTCCCTGGGAACCAGTGAGAAGCAAGAAGGGACTTCCAGGCGGGTGGTGACACCTGCTTCTGATGCGGCACCTGTGCAGGCTGAGGGGACCTGTGGGAGTGGGCTTTCCAAAGGGACGCAGGCACGAACTCCCATTGACGTGCTGTGGGAGCTGGGCCCCCAGTCTGGAAACATCAGCAGAAGTTACGTCCGGCTCTTTCCGGCTCCCTCGCTTGCTCTCCACGGATTCAGTGCAGCTTCTACTGACCTCAGTGGGAAGGAGACCAGACTCGCAATTAACAGATCACAAGTTAGCAGAGTGCTGCTCTGACTGTGGAGTTGCAACTGTGGCTCCTCTATGTGGAGAAAGGGGAGCGGGAAGTCCCCGGGACAACGGGCCTCGTAACAGCAGAACCTCAACGATTCGGGGCTCCTGCAGCTTTCGAGGTGCATCCAAATGTCTGGCAGGTCAGCTGCTGATGCGAGGCTTCTCTAGCTCTCTCGGGGCTGCAGAACTCTTGAAAATCTCTGGAGGAGTAGCTTTTCTCCCACGATTTCCGGCATTTCCCACGGCAAGACAGTCTGGGAAACACTGCAGGAATAGCCTTTCTTGAGGTATTTTGGCAACTTTACTTCCAGCAGGACTCCAGCAAGTACAAAGGCTGCAAAACCTAAAGATAATAAGAAAGAAAGTTAACGGAACTTTTTCAAACACTAAAAAGTTTGACTTGGGTGCAGTTCAAGTGTGAGGCGAGAGTTCAGGCAGGGCTCTTCTTCCCTCTGAATGAGGCACCCTCCTGCCTGGGGCTAACAATAACACCACAGCGCTGAAGAAGATACAGTACGTGGATCAGTGGATGCAAATAAACATACAGGCTGTGTCTACACTGGCACCCTTTTCCGGAAATGCTTAAAACGGAACAGTTTTCCCTTATAAGTATTTCCGGAAAAAGCGCGTCTACATTGGCAGGATGCTTTTCCGGAAAAGCACTTTTTCCGGAAAAGCATCCGTGTCAATGTAGACGCGCTTTTCCGGAAAAAAGCCCCGATCGTCATTTTCGCGATCGGGGCTTTTCTGCGGAAAAGAAATCTGGGCTGTCTACACTGGCCCTTTTCCAGAATAGTTTTTCCGGAAAAGGACTTTTGCCTGAACGGGAGCAGCATAGTTTTTCCAGAAAAACACTGACAATTTTACAGTAGATCGTCATTGCTTTTCCGGAAAAGCAAGTGGCCAGTGTAGACAGCTTGCAAGCTTTTCTGGAAAAGCGGCTGCTTTTCCGGAATAAGTGGCCCAGTGTAGACACAGCCACAGAAACTAACAACCCTTAGAGACAGGCCCACAGCACAATGGAAAGATCCAGATTCAGAGCTTTGCAAAGGTTAAGGGCATGTGGATCTGAGGCATCAGTCTGACCCAGGACAAGAGATGACGCGCAAACTTTGGATCCAGATTCCAATCCAAATGACCAAATGTTCTGGGCGAGAGTATTTCTATTCGTTAACTAATCCTATTCGGCACTAGAACTGTGTGGAGAATGGCAATTCTAGTTCATGAAGGATTTTGAGATTTCAAAACTTGCCTTTGTATTAAAATTTCAAAACTCCGAAGGAAATTTTTTTTAAAGTTAATTTGTTTTGGGATGATCAAAATATTTTGTTTCCATTTTGACTTTTTTTATTTTGTCTGATGATGTCATTCATAATGTGATGATTCCTCCCACCCAGGCTTTCTGAAAATTGGCTTATAAGTATAAATAGGCATCACTCAGACATGCTTGGGACAAAATCCCTCACGTAACCTATCAACGTTAATGCTACAATCTGCTGGATCTGTGTCTCCCATTTTGGTGCACGCATCGTTCCTGCAGATAGAGTTAGAAAGATGACGTGAAACTGTTTATAGTTTGAAGTGTGCTAATGAGACATCACTGGTGCTCCGGGAGTCTTAACCATTTGGTGATCAGCTTAACAACTTGTAAGCAGCCTTGTTTGCTCTATAAATCCAAAGGTGATTGGACTTGTCAGTCATGTGACAGTACCACCTGGTACTGGGATTATTTTTTAACCCAGGCAGTTTCCATGGAAGGGGGAATGTAGCACGAGAGTCCCATTCTGGGGGGAAGACTACTTACGCAAGGGGAAGTTAGCAGGACTTGTCTTGGGCTGGCTTGGAAACAAAGAGAACTAAAGCCCCAAGTCAGAGTAAATGATCATCTTTGGCTTGAAGGCTTGCCTGAAACAAGATCAGCACTTTAGGGTAAGAATTTGCTTGCGATCAGTTTTTGAGTAAATTGGAACGAGCGCTGCGTTTTCTTTTCATTTTAACTTAGTATCTTACTTTGATCTGTTTTCACTTGCAAGCACTTCAGTCCTACTCTTTGTACTTAATAAAAACCCTTTCCTTTCCTCTCAGGCCCAGTGTGAATACTTGTTACCGGGGGGGGGGTGCGCATGTTCTCTCTTTCATTGATAAAGAGGGCGAACCTCCTCGTGAGCTTTCCTTGTATAAAACGTTTACTCAGAGAAAGACGGATTTCTCTGGGGGTTGGATCCTTTTGGGGGTTGGTTTCCTGGGTGCTGTGCCCTACAATGGCACCTTCCCAGAGCGAAGTGTTTCAGTGTCTGCATTGCTCCTCAGGGGGGCAGCAACCCCATCTCTGTGCCTTGGCTGGGGAGACCAGAGAATGTGTCCCAGCAGGACAGGGTGGGGTGGAGCCCCAGAGAGCAAGAAGGTGGGTGTCAGTGGCTTGTCGAGCACACTGGAGACCAATCCTGGGGGAGGGGGGTGTCACACATAGCATGACAGAACATGTTCTAAAAAATTGAAGTGAAAAGTCGTTTCAAAAGAAAACAAAGTGGTTTGTTCCACAAATGTTGACATGGGGCATTTTGACATTGCCAGAATATTTTTTCTAGTGTTTCTCTGAAGCAAAATACTAGCAAAACTGACCCAGTTTTGCTAGGTGTTGTGCTCGGAAAGGAAAGGTTTTTATCCGAGTCCTACTTTGCTCTATTTCTGCTGTCCCCAAGCACTACACGACCACTAACCAATTAACTCTTTCTAGCCCTTCACATTCAGACACCCTCGTCACTGTTGTTATTCTTATTGATGGGCTTGGATTACGGCAGAACGTCCAGGCCCCTAGTGTGCTCAGGGCTTCCTGGCATTCGGGGTGGCACGTTCATGTCATCAGCGATAGTCCACCCCCCCAGGGCTCACAGCTTCTGTAGGCAGGGCCAGGGCTGGGTTGGTATTCGCATGGGGGAACAGGGAGATTAAGTGACTTCCCCAAGGCCACGGTGAGCCTGTGTCTGAGCAGGGGCTGAGCGCAGGCCGTGTCAGTTGAGGAAATTCTGTTCCACAAGAGTAGCTGCATTTTCCAAAGCGCTCGAACAATAAGCACAATCCAAATGGCAAAGACAACAGAGCATGAGCAAAGGAAATCAAATATAATAATTAACACACTCTTGGTCACATATTAACGGCTAGTAGCTCGTGGTAACCACTTCTGGATGGACTCTACCCAACATGCATTTAATTAGCGTTTGAAAAAGCCACAGCATGTTTTTAAAGGCCAATTAGAAACATATTCACTGAGGTTAGGCGCTATGTAGCAGAGGCCTGTGAGAACTAGCTATGTGCTGATTACAGCTCTGTTAATCGTCAATAAAGGCGCTAATCATCGGTGTGTGCTTCTCTCCCAGGCGGCAGCTTTATTCAGCCCTAATGAGACGCATACTTGGGAGCTGCCCTTCACAGCCAGCCGGAGCCAGGGAAATGGCCTTAGAAGCAGCGAGTTGCTGGGTAAAGAGATTCCCTCCCTCGCAGGCGCTTTCCGGCGCGACCCTTACACCGGGGGGACGTACCCACCCAGCGGGCCAGGCAGCAGGTGTGTCCCTGCCAGCGACGTGATGCGCAGGGCTGGGCAGGTCAGTGCGGCTTGTGCTGGGCACTGCACATACACAGGCTGCGTGTGAACCCCTGTGATGAGCCGGGAGGCAGCAGGACTCGTGGGGGCCCCATGAATGCCCCCCAGTTTGAGTGGGGGTTGTACGGCAGGATGGCTAAGCCAAACCCCATTCCCAGGGACGCATGCCTGGAGGGCCCACTCGCTTGCAGCCTGCTGCCAGGCTCCCTGGGCTGCACTGGTGTCTGCCCATGCGCCAGCCCCCGCTGCCGGACTCCGCTAATCCGGGACGTGTGCAGGCTGCGCCCAGGCAGGTGAGCTGGTGGGGGCCCAGCAGCCAGGAGGGGTAAGTGTGACAGCGCGTCGGGGTCCCCGACCCTGCACCCCCGTAGCAGCAAGAGGACACCCCGCCGGCCAGTACAACGGGGGTTATTGCTTCTCCGGGACACAGCCCGGCACAGACGTGACGTGGCCACAGGAGTCAGGGCCAGGACGCCTCAGACCCACAGGCCCCTGACCCCCCAGTACTCAGCTTAGTCTCTTCTCTCCATGTTTTCCCAGACCAGACTGCCCAGCTCCCAGGCCCTGCCCCCAGCCAGGTGGCGTCTCCCCCTCCCTCCCTTTGTCTCTCCCCCGGAAAGAGCCTTGTTCTCTGCCCAGGCTGGGCCGAGGTGTCTGGGCCAGGCCACACGTGGTGAGTCCGTGGGAATCTCACAGCCCAGCGCAGGGGGACCTGGGTCACAGAGCAGACCCCCCCCCCACGTCACGGTAGGGAAGAGACGGGTGCAGGGAAGACGCCAAGCGTTGGCTCGTGCTGGGGAGAGCCCCACCCACGTTCCCGTCAGGCCTCCCCGAATGGCGCTTTGGCTGGTTGGGCTTTGCTGAGCGCTTCTGGGGCACAGTCGGGGCAAATGCACAAGCGGAGCCTCTGCACCAGAGGCCAGAGGGGCTGGAACAAGGCAGCTGTTCCCATCCTGTGCGGTCTGGCCTGGGACACCCGGCAGGCTGGGGGGGCTGTCCATTACTGGCCCCCGCACCCTGCCCCTTCCTGCCATCGCCCTGCCCTCTCCCCCATGGCACCCATCCCCCGAGCACACAGCTTTGGGGATCGCGGGGGGGGGGCTCGGTGTCAGGTCAGATCGCGGGGGGGGAGGCTCGGTGTCAGGTCAGATCGCGGGGGGGGAGGCTCGGTGTCAGGTCAGATCGCGGGGGGGGCCCGGTGTCAGGTCGGGGGGGGCTCGGTGTCAGGTCAGATCGCGGGGGGGGGAGGCTCGGTGTCAGGTCAGATCGCGGGGGGGGCCCGGTGTCAGGTCGGGGGGGGCTCGGTGTCAGGTCAGATCGCGGGGGGGGAGGCTCGGTGTCAGGTCAGATCGGGGGGGCTCGGTGTCAGGTCAGACCGCAGGGGGGGGGGGCTCGGTGTCAGGTCAGACCGCGGGGGGAGGCTCGGAGTCAGGTCAGATCACGGGGGGGGCTCGGTGTCAGGTCAGACCGCGGGGGGAGGCTCGGAGTCAGGTCAGATCACGGGGGAGGCTCAGTGTCAGGTCAGATCGCGGGGGGGGAGGCTCGGAGTCAGGTCAGATCACGGGGGGAGGCTCGGAGTCAGGTCAGATCGCGGGGGGAGGCTCAGTGTCAGGTCAGATCGCGGGGGGGAGGCTCGGTGTCAGGTCAGACCGCGGGGGGGCTCGGTGTCAGGTCAGATCGCGGGGGGGAGGCTCGGTGTCAGGTCAGACCGCGGGGGGGGGGGCTCGGTGTCAGGTCAGATCACGGGGGGAGGCTCAGTGTCAGGTCAGATCGCGGGGGGGGCTCGGTGTCAGGTCGGGGGGGCTCAGTGTCAGGTCAGATCACGGGGGGCTCGGAGTCAGGTCAGATCGCGGGGGGAGGCTCGGAGTCAGGTCAGATCGCGGGGGGGCTCGGAGTCAGGTCAGATTACGGGGGGGCTCGATGTCAGGTCAGATCGCGGGGGGGCTCGGAGTCAGGTCAGATTACGGGGGGGGCTCGGTGTCAGGTCAGATCGCGGGGGAGGCTCGGTGTCAGGTCGGGGGGCTCAGTGTCAGGTCAGATCGCGGGGGGGCTCGGTGTCAGGTCAGATCGCGGGGGGGCTCGGTGTCAGGTAGGGGGGCTCAGTGTCAGGTCAGATCGCGGGGGGGCTCGGTGTCAGGTAGGGGGGCTCAGTGTCAGGTCAGATCGCGGGGGGGAGGCTCAGTTTCAGGTCAGATCGCGGGGGGGGCTCGGTGTCAGGTCAGATCGTGGGGGGGGCTCGGTGTCAGGTCAGATCGCGGGGGGGAGGCTCGGTGTCAGGTCAGATCGCGGGGGGGGCTCGGTGTCAGGTCAGATCGCGGGGGGGGGGCTCGGAGTCAGGTCAGATCACGGGGGGGCTCGGTGTCAGGTCAGATCGCGGGGGGGGGCTCGGTGTCAGGTCAGATCGCGTGGGAGCTCGGTGTCAGGTCAGATCGCGGGGGGGGCTCGGTGTCAGGTCAGATCGCGGGGGGGGCTCGGTGTCAGGTCGGGGGGGCTTGGTGTCAGGTCATATCGTGGGGGGGGGCTCGTAGTCAGGTCAGATCGCGGGGGGGAGGTTCGGAGTCAGGTCAGATCGCGGGGGGGAGGTTCGGAGTCAGGTCAGATCGCGGGGGGGGGGGCTCCCCACGTCGGCAGGTGTCTCAGGGGAAGTGGGGGGCAGTAGCGTGAGTGCACCCACCAAGTGCGCTCTCCATCCCCCACTCCTGCTCCAGCCCTGCCCCGTTCCAGTGCCAGTCCCAGGCAGGAGCCCCCGGGGGTCAGAGAGCCCCACGGGCAAGGGCCCGGTACAGCTCGACTGCTCCCCCAATGCCTTGTCCGTCCAGGGGCTCCAGTGGCAGGAGCAGCCCCCGGGCCATCCCTGGGCCTTCGCTTCATTCCCTCCTCCCTGGGCCCAGGGAGGCCGCCTCTTCCCAGAGCCCTCAGTCCCTCTGCCCACAGCCACTGGCCCATTCCCGCGCCCGGAGCGAGCAGCCCCCGCGCCGTGCTGCACCCCGCCCCCACGGCCAACAGCTGGAGCTGGAGGGGATGCGGGGGGGCGGGGCGGCCAGAGCAGGAGACACGGGCGAGCAGCTGGTTCCCGTTAGCTGCTGTCAGCCGTCACGTTCCTGCAGCTGGACAAAATCGCAACATCTCTCGTGTTATTAATTAACGTGTTTTCACAGAAAATAGAAACGTCTTTCAAGCCCAGGGACGAGTTAATCTGCTGCACAAATTGGCCCTAACAGCAGCCCCAGGCCCGCCGGGGAGCGGGAAGGGGCGAATGAGCTTCCCCAGACTGAGAGGTACAAGGCTGTTTGAAACCAGAGCAGGCCAGGTGCAGCACAGTCCCCCTCCGGCCATCTGCCCCTCTGCTTTCTGTCACCCGCAGCCAGCCGCCTTCCCCGCTCAGGCCTGGCAGAGCCCCGAGAGGACAGGAACCGAGCCACAGCCCGTGAGGAGTGCCCCCTCGGCGCAGGCTCAGCTTTGCCCCCGTGTGGCGGGCACATTTCCACCGAGCGCCGCTGGCCGAGTGTCGCCAGGGCACTGCTGCGAGGAAGCTCATGCAGCTGGGACAGTAGTGTGATGGCACGTCGGGGTCCCCCGACTCCTGCACCCCGGAGCGGCACCAACAGACTCCCCCAGCCAGTAGAACAGAGGGAGTTTATTGCTTCTCCAGGATACAGCCCAGCACAGATGGAATCTGGTCACAGGACAGGCCTAGGATGCCTCAGCCCCCCTTGAGATGGGGGAGACTGGGCCCCTAAATCCCAGCCCCTTGCTTAGGCTGCTTCCTCCATGATACCAGTCAGAAACTGCCTCCATTCCAGCCCTGCCCCCCAGCCAGGGATTGGTCTCAGCCTTCCTCCCTTTGTCTCTCTCCCTGGGAGGCACCTGTCGGACAGGTTGGGAGACCCTGGCCTAGTGACTCATCCGCTGTCCTGTTGGGCCGTGCTACAAACAGCCGCCAGTGGAGTCACCCACTGCCCAAGCTGTGACGGACCGGGCCGTGTCCGGGCACAGCTGAGGGCGTCCGCTCAGGGCGAATTGCTCGAATCCGGGCTCCTTACAGCCCCCAGACTGGTGACCTCTCCGAACAGGCCACAAACCAGTCCCACAGAGCGCTTCAGCTGCCTGCCTGAAGCCTCACAAGCAAAACCCCTCCGACACCCCAGAAATATCCGTGCCCCAGATGGGCCCGGGCCTATACACAGGTGGGGGGTCTGTGACGGCGCGTTGGGGGTTCCCCGTCTCCTGCACCCCGAAATGGCACAAACAGACTGCACCAGCCAGTGGAATTGAGGGTGGTTTATTGCTCCTCCAGCACAGCGCAGCACAGATGTAATCTGGTTACAGGAACTGGGCTAGGATGCCTCAGGCCCCCTTGAGATGGGGGAGACTGGGCCCCTAAACTCCAGCCCCTTCCCCTAGGCTCTCCTCCATGCCCTCCGACAGCCAGCAACCAACTCACTCACTTCCAGCCCTGCCCCCCAGCCAAGGCAGCATTCCACCTTCCTTTGTTCCTCTCCATGGGGGGTGTCTGGCCACTGGTTTGCATAGTGACTCATCCTGTTTTGCTGGGTCGTGGTACCCACAGCAGCCAGTGGGGGTTCCCCCAGAGCCAGCAGCATAGAAACCAGCCAGGTACCCCCACTACGTCACAGTTCTCCCCCCTCCGAGAGCGAACTGAGCAGGGTCACTCCGCTCGTGACCTAGGGAAGTTCGGGTCCTCTGCGTGGGAACCCGCCCTGAGGACATGGGTGCTCCCCTTGACTCGGGCCGGCCGTGGCGAGGCCCCACATGAATTGGCTTCCCTCTGTCCACTCGCCGCCCCGCTCCAGGGCGACTGGCACAGGCCTGTCCTCGGGGGTCACACCCACCCTTCCACTGGCCTTGATCTCTGGCCAGGGTCTCTCGGGCCGGGGCCATGAGCCCAGCGAGCCTTCTCTGGACAGCCAGGGCGGCTTCCACCCCTGATGCTCCATCCAGGGAGGACTTCCCCTCCCATAACTCTCTCAGCAAGCCCAGAGGGTCTATCTGGGGTAGAGACCCCCAAGCCGCTTTCCTCCTGTCTTGGGCCTTCCCGCCCCTCTGGCAGGAGTCACAGGACCGGCAGTACCGCTGCACGGCTGTAAAGATTCCCGGCCAATAGAAGTGCTGGAGCAGCCTCAGCCGGGTGCTCCGGATCCCCCGGTGGCCCCCAACGGGGACATCGTGGGCCAAATACAGCAGCTTGAGGCGATACTTTCGGGGGACGACCAGCTGCCGCTCTACCCTCCATGCCCTCGCCTTCCTGGGGAGGAGCCACTCACGGAACAGGAGCCCACGCTCCCGCAGGAATCTCTCCTGGCCACCTCTCCCCCGGGGCTGAGCTGCACGGAGGCCAGCCTGGTCCCTCAGCCTCTGCAAGGAGGGGTCTGCCTGCACCTCAGCCTGGAATTCAGCTGCTGAGGCAGGGATCGGGACCTGTCCCCCACCTCTGCCTAGGTCCGGAGTCCCAGCCTGGCTGGACCCCGTGTCCACTGGGATGGGACCCTGAGGACGCTGCCAGGAGTCCTTCCCTGGACCCACGTTGTCAGCCCCCCGCTGGCTCTGGCTCCGGGTAGTGACTAGAGCCCGCTGGGATTCATGGGGCCACTCCTCTAGGTCGTTCCCCATCAGCACCTCGGTGGGCAAGTGCGGGTGCACCCCCACTTCCTTGAGGCCTTCCTTCGCCCCCCATTTCAGATGCACCCTGGCTACAGGCACCTTAAACGGGGACCCGTCTATGCCCTTCAGGGTCAGCTGCGCGTGGGGTAGTATCCGCTCCTGGGCCACTATGTCAGATCGGGCCAGAGTCACCTCCGCCCCCGTGTCCCAGAAGCCCGTCACCTTCCTACCATCCACCTCCAGGGGTATGAGGCACTCGCTCCGCAGGGGCCGTCCTGCCCCCACCCGGTACACGGAGGAATCCGCCTCCTGAGAATCAGACCTCCCAGGGGAGGTGCACTGAGCATCCTTCCCCTCTCTCTGAGCTGAGGTTTGCCTGCCAGCCCCTGCCTCTGGGGCAGCCTGCCCTTCCTCCCGCCCCAGCCAGTTAACCCTGGACAGTCCCCGGTCCTGGGACCTGGTGCACTGAGCCCTCTTGTGGCCTTTTTGCCCACAGCGATGGCAAGTTAGGCTTTGGGCTGTCTCTGTCCAGGCCCTGGCTGGTTCTCTGGGGCGCAGACGACCTGTTCCTTGGTCTCGCCCCGTAGTTGACTCCCTCCGTCGCTCAGCCGAGATCCGGTCTCTGCGCGGTTCCCTTTCTCTCCGGGACTCCCGTTCACACCCGGACCGGCTCTCCGTGAACTCATCCGCCAGTCTCCCGGCCTCCTGGGGGTTCTCTGGTCTCCGGTCCTTGAGCCACAGCCTCAGTTTGGGTGGGCACGCTTCATAGAACTGCTCCATCATGACCAGCTTGAGCAGCTCCTCTGCGGTCTGGGCTCCAACTCCAGACACCCACTTGCGGCAGTATTGCGCCAGGCGGGAGGCCAGGTCCACATAGGTCTCCCGTGGCCCTTTCTGTACCCCCCGGAACTTCTTCCTGTACATCTCGGGGGTCAGCCCGAACTTGTGCAGCAGGGCCTCCTTGACTCGGTTGTAATCCCCTGGCTGTAGGTCCTCCAGCTGACTGAGCACTCCGGCCGCCTCCTGGCTCAGTGCGGGGATGAGCTCCTGCAGCCAGTCAGCTGGGGGGACCCGTTGCAGTCCACAGGCCCTCTCAAAGGCACTGAGGAACCCGTCTATGTCACCCATGTCCTTCAATTGGGCCACCACGAGCCTCTCCAAGTGGCTGGCAGCCCTGGGACCTTGGGGCCCATCCGCACTTGGCGCAGCCGGTGCCCCGCCGGTTCTCCGCTCTGCCATGGCCAGCTCATGCTGTCGCTGCCTCTCTCGATCTTGGCGCTCCTTCTCTCGGTCCTCTACTTCCAATTCCCTGATCCGCAGCTGGATCTCCAGCCGCCGCAGCTCCGCTGGGCTGGCCCCTGCCCTAGATGGGCTACGGCTTGCAGGCCTCCCGGGAGACGCTGTCTCATCTCTCCGTTGGGTTCCAGCGCTCCTCCCCCTCTCTGAGCCTGACACACTCTCAGGGGGGGTCTGGCTGCTTCCCCTGGGGACAAGATCCTGGCCCTGTGGCTGGTCATTCTCTTCCAGCTGGGTAATCAGCTGGGCCTTGGCTGCTTTCCGCACAGGCAAGCCCCTCTCTCTGCACAGCCCCACCAGCTCTGCCTTCAAGAGTCGGGCGTAGGCCATCTGCCCGCTGGGCCCCTCGGTGCAGACTCACCAGTCTAGTGCTGCAGCGCCCCACGATTCCCAGGAACCGCTTCGCTCTGTCTCCAGCATGCCTGGCTCCAGGGCTCTTGCTTCTACTGCGCCTTGTCGCTTGCCGCTGGAAGCTCCATCCACGGGGTGCAGTGCATCCCACTTCTGACACCAGTGTGACGGCGCGTTGGGGGTTCCCCGTCTCCTGCACCCCGAAATGGCACAAACAGACTGCACCAGCCAGTGGAATTGAGGGTGGTTTATTGCTCCTCCAGCACAGCGCAGCACAGATGTAATCTGGTTACAGGAACTGGGCTAGGATGCCTCAGGCCCCCTTGAGATGGGGGAGACTGGGCCCCTAAACTCCAGCCCCTTCCCCTAGGCTCTCCTCCATGCCCTCCGACAGCCAGCAACCAACTCACTCACTTCCAGCCCTGCCCCCCAGCCAAGGCAGCATTCCACCTTCCTTTGTTCCTCTCCATGGGGGGTGTCTGGCCACTGGTTTGCATAGTGACTCATCCTGTTTTGCTGGGTCATGGTACCCACAGCAGCCAGTGGGGGTTCCCCCAGAGCCAGCAGCATAGAAACCAGCCAGGTACCCCCACTACGTCACAGGGTCCTAGCACCCAATCCCACCTACCCCGAACAAGTTCTGTCCGGTTCCAAGAAACCAGCCACAGATCCCTGGTCAATTTACCCTCTGGACCTTACCACAAATCATGTTGGGCCAATCCTTTAGAATCTAACAACTAAAGGTTTATTATCACAAGAAAGAAAAGCCTGAGAATAAGGTTGTTAAAGGTTAGTACGTTACATGCACCGAATCTCCCAGTCCTCGATGCAGGCTCTAGCAGAGATGTTACAGCTGCTGGTTTAAAAGTCCTTGTTGCACATCCTAGCATCAGGATGGGTCCACAGGTCTTCTGGGCTCTTCGATCCCTGCAGTGCTGCCTCTGGGATGAAGTGCTGAGCTGAGAACAAAAATGGAGACCACCACATGGCCTCTTTATCCCTCCTTCCTGGCCTCTTCTTGGCTATCGCAGGTCACCTGGTCCCCGGCTTATTCCTGTGTTCACTGCTGGTAGCCTTTAGGTTTGAGTCACCCTCATTCTTTAGGTGTGTCCTTGGCCAATTGAGAGCCATTGTCCCACAGGGCCTTGCTGATTAGCATGTCCATAGGCCGGGCTCTGCCCAATGCTCAACCACATGCAGGGAAATCTTCAGTGTCCATACAAGTACATGCTAATAATTGCACACACAGACATTATACACACACAGGAACAGCGTACATAGGACTATCAGACAGTGAGCTTCTATTCAACACCCCACATGGCCCCCCTTTATACCATTTTCTGGGGCCAACACCCCCACCTATGGGTGCAGCAGTGATCTGGTTGCTCCCCTCAAAATCCAGAAACATGACACCCCCAACGCAAAATTGATGCAGGAAGTGATGCTGGTAACATCACTGAGGGTATCACAGGCCTCCCCATGCTTTGGCTCTGTGTCATCTCATGTTCTAACCCAATGGCAGAAACAACAGTACAGAGCTGGGTGAGTGTATGAGAGCCCAGTGTGCCTAAAAGAGGCTTCATTATTGCAAGGTCTGCCCTATTGACACCCATGACCTTGCACTGTCTCACCAACCCAAGGTAGAACTTAGTAAAAACCACAGCTACTTGGATCTGCTTCTACGGCATGATCCCCATGTGTGTCAGGTGATTTTGCCCGGAGCTGAAGGAAATAGTGAATTTATCCAGGCCAGCTCTGGCAACTCTCTGAACAACAATTAACACTGTGTGAATGCAGGTATTCCACCCCAAATCGTGTAGGCATTTTTGCATTTAGCCATGAAAACAAAATGGTGGCGTGCCTCAGTTTCCCTTCTCACACAGGACCTTCTGGCTGGAACCTTCTTTGTCCTGTAAGAAGTTCCAAGACCAGTTACAAGTGTTAACCACGAAATAGCAAGATCACAATGTCCCCTTACATACCGTCTGTCGTTTGCTACATCTCCAGACAGATTACATGGTATTTTCATAAGATCATGCCCATTGTAAACCTTTACAATTCTCTGCCACAATAATACATTGGTTACAAGAATTAACATCAGTAACAAGAACAATCCTATCTCAGGTGTATACTGACATTCTCCATCAGGCCCCTTCTCTGGCCCCACCCCATTGCAGTTTTGGCCCTTCAGGTTTAAACTGCAAATCTTCTTGGCCAAATCAAGTCCTGCCCCTCCCCCTTGTCCTCTGGGCTCCAGGCCTGAAACCTCTGGCCTGCCCAAGACAAAGGGCTGGCTGGGCGTGACTCCCTGGCTCACAATGGCCCTGGAATTCTCCCCCTTCCCCCACTCAGTGGGGTAACAGCAGTGAGCTGTAGACTCCCAAGTCTCTCCTCTGTCCCTCTCTAACCTCTGTTTCCACATGGAACCAGATATCAACCTCCCTGATTGAGTATGAGTGTCCACCGTGTCCAGAGATGGGAGCTTAATCGCCATCTCCTGCATCCTAGGGAGAGTGACCACACAGCTGTTCTGCTCTGCATACTTAGCTACCCAGCCCTTCCCCTGAATCTGAGACACTAAGTTCCCACTCTCCTCATCCACCTGGGAACAATCCTGTCCCACACACACTGACTTCCCAGCAAGCTGGTCACACACGGTCACTGGATTAGCAGCCTGCTCCAATTCTCTGGCTGTTCCTGCCTCATCTGGAACAACCCTCAGTCCCTCCGAGACCTCTCCACCACCATCCACCCTGGGTTTCCCTAAACCCAAGTCAGTGGAGTCACTGCTAACAGACAAGTTCTGTCTGTCAGGCACTGCAACAAGTGCCTCACACACCAAGCTGCTGCCCTTTACAGGCAGAGCTTTCTCCTGAATGCCTTCTCCCAGCAAGGCCCTGTCACCTCCCTCAGTCACAGCAAACTGCTTGCTACAAGCACTGCCAGGACTCTACTCCCTATGAGCTTCCTTAAGCCACAGTTCACCCTTCTCTGGCTCTGCAGCAGCCTTGCCCTGCTGAGCCACAACCAACTCCTCCTGCAATTCCCTTACTCCCTGAGTCATCTCTGGCCCCTCTGGTGGATTCACAGACAATCCCCTCTCAGGCACACAGACAGACTCACAAGAGACAGGGTCAGGGGCACCTTCTCCCCCTTTGCAGCTCTCTAGATGGCTGTAAACTTCCACACTATCATTAGGCTCCAGAGTTAACACGACCTCATTCTTTCCTTGTGCCCGGTCTAAGGGGTCACCCTGGTCCCACAGAGTCACTCCCCCCTTTTCCAGCCACACAGCAGCATCAGGCACAATATCAGTGTCCCCACCGTCTGGTCTCTGGGGTTCTGGCAAGACACTGCCTGGATCCACCCAAGTCACAGCATCCTCCTCCCCGGCAGATACAACCTTAGAGCCACCTCCTTTCTGGGCCTTCTCTGTATCCAGACCCAACTCTGGGACAACAGCCCTGCTCTCAGCCATCACAGGCCATGGGGCACCTTCATCAGAAAAAGGAAGAAACTCCTCCCCAGACTCAGACAGACAACCAGAGACAGTTTCTCCCTTGTCCCAACACCCCTGGCTAATTTCAGGCAAACAGCTAGACACTGAGACAGCTTCCTTTACTGATCTACTGCTACTTCCACCAGCCAAATTGCCAGCTTGCACACACTGTGCTTCACACAACTCACTTTCAGCTTGTGCAGGTTCAATTCCACAAACCTCACCAGCCACCAACTCCTCAACTAAAACTTCACTCTGGCCAGCCACTCCAGACTGCCCCAGAGAAACATTTCCCTGATTTCTGGGCTCTTCCTGCCCTGGTTCTGATTCCAGCCTCACCTCTGAGGCATCAGACGGGCCCTCACCCCCAGGCTCACTGCCCCCCTGCACAGACACACAGCCGTCTGCCACAGGCACACATGTAGAGACACTTTCCCCTTGGTTACAGTAAAACAGACTAGCCTCAGAAAACTTCCCAGAGTCACCTGTACCCCCCTCACAGCCCCCATACCTGTTTTGGGGCTGGGTCACAACATTTGCCATGTCATAGTCACACCACATACCCACACGTTTATACATCAAACTTTCAGGAGGATCCAGTCCCTTTTGATCTTTTGTTCTCTTAAGCTGAAGTTCAAGGCTTGCCATTCTCTCTGCGTGTTCTGCCTCTTGCCCCCACCGTCTCTCAGCATATTCTGCCTTTTTCTCCTCAAGTTCCCGATCCATCTCCTTCTGTCTCTCAGCAATTTCTTCATCTGCCTTCTGCCTTCTTTCAGCAGCTTCCTTGGCTTGCTTCTGCTCCTTTCATCCACATCTCTGGCTAGTAACAACACTACCAGATCTAGTTTAGAGGCCCTTTTCCTACAGGCAATGCCTCTCCCCAAGCACAAATCCTTCAGAGCACTTTTGCCCAGATTCTCATATAGTCCTGGGCTCATCGCAGCGGCTCTTTAACCAACCAAACTCTCAACACCAAAAATCAAATTTAGACAGCGTGGGGTCCTGATCCCAAAGCTCAATTGACCAAGATCTGTGGATCCTGCCGACTACGCCACTGTGACGGACCGGGCCGTGTCTGGGCACAGCTGAGGGCGTCCGCTCAGGGCGAATTGCTCAAATCCGGGGCTCCTTACAGCCCCCAGACTGGTGACCTCTCCAAACAGGCCACAAACCAGTCCCACAGAGCGCTTCAGCAGCCTGCCTGAAGCCTCCCGAGCAAAACCCCTCCGACACCCAAGCAATATCCGTGCCCCAGATGGCCCCGGGCCTATACACAGGTGGGGGGTCCTAGCACCCAATCCCACCTACCCCGAACAAGTTCTGTCCGGTCCCAAGAAACCAGCCACAGATCCCTGGTCAATTTACCCTCTGGACCTTGCCCACAAATCACGCTGGGCCAATCCTTTAGAATCTATATCTAAAGGTTTATTATCACAAGAAAGAAAAGCCTGAGAGTAAGGTTATTAAAGTACAGTACATTACATGCACCGAATCTCCCAGTCCTCGATGCAGGCTCTAGCAGAGATGTTACAGCTGCTGGTTTAAAAGTTCTTGTTGCACATCCTAGAATCAGGATGGGTTCACAGGTCTTCTGGGCTCTTCGATCCCTGCACTGCTGCCTCTGGGATGAAGTGCTGAGCTGAGAACAAAAATAGAGACCACCTGTGACGGCGCGTTGGGGGTTCCCCGTCTCCTGCACCCCGAAATGGCACAAACAGACTGCACCAGCCAGTGGAATTGAGGGTGGTTTATTGCTCCTCCAGCACAGCGCAGCACAGATGTAATCTGGTTACAGGAACTGGGCTAGGATGCCTCAGGCCCCCTTGAGATGGGGGAGACTGGGCCCCTAAACTCCAGCCCCTTCCCCTAGGCTCTCCTCCATGCCCTCCGACAGCCAGCAACCAACTCACTCACTTCCAGCCCTTCCCCCCAGCCAGGGCAGCATCCACCTTCCTTTGTTCCTCTCCATGGGGGGTGTCTGGCCACTGGTTCAACAAGTTTGGCATCACCTCTGCCTAGTGAGGTTTTCCCTGCTGGGTCTTGCTCCAGACAGCAGGGGTCACCACATCCCAGCAAGTACCCCCACTACGTCACACCACCACATGGCCTCTTTATCCCTCCTTCCTGGCCTCTTCTTGGCTATCGCAGGTCACCTGGTCCCCGGCTTATTCCTGTGTCCCCTGCTGGTAGCCCTTAGGTTTGAGTCATCCTCATTCCTAAGGTGTGTCCTTGGCCCATTGAGAGCCATTGTCCCACAGGGCCTTGCTGATTAGCATGTCCATAGGCCGGGCCCTGCCCAATGCTCAACCACACGCAGGGAAATCTTCAGTATCCATACAAGTACATGCTAATAATTGCACACACAGACATTATACACACACATGACCAGTGTACATAGGATTAGCAGACAGGGGGCTTCTATTCAACACCCCACATGGCCCCCTTCTATACCATTTTCTGGGGCCAACACCCCCCACCTAGCAGCAGCAATCTGGCTGCTCCCCTCAAAATCCAGTAACGTGACACAAGCCCAGCAACCAGCAAGGCCCCCCCACACCACTCTGGGTTACAGAGCAGACGGCACCCCCACTACGTCACAGGTAACCCTCTTGGTGCCCCGCCCGTGGGAAGCTGGCGCTAGGCAAACGCTGACGGGAGGAGCCTGGCAACAGGTCGGGTGCTGCCTGACTTCTGGCTGGCACCGCGGGGCGCCCACCTGGCGGGCGCCAGGCCCACGCCAGTGACATCCCGCGGCACCGGCAACGGAAGATGGATTTGTTAGGGGCCTGCAGTGAGTCGCTCCCGACACAGGGACCCAAGGTCTGGCAGCTCAACACCTCGCCCCAGACACCTGCCGGGGGGGGTGCTACCCCCGACCAGCTCTTCAACCCTGGACACAGCCCTGGCCAGCAACGGCCGCTTCCTCCCCCGCTGCACAAGACTCCGCAACGTGAGGCGAAAGGGGGACCGAGCAGAGCCCCACCCTGCCGCGTGGCTTTCCCAGCAGCCTCCGTCCGGCGCCTCCAGCTCACCCCGGCCGGATGGTGCAGGAAGGGCCAGACAGCAGCAAAGCAAACAAGGAGCGAGGCGCAACGGGCTCAGGTTGCGGTGGGGGGGTCCAGGTTGGTTATCAGGAAAAACGATCTCCCTAGGCGGGCGGGGAAGCGCTGGGCTGGGTTCCCTGGGAGGGGTGGACTCTCCGTCCCTAGGGGTGTCTAAGTCTCGGCTGGACAAAGCCCTGGCCGGTTGATGGAGTTGGGTTGGTCCTGCCTAGCGCAGGGGGCGGGACTCGATGGCTCCTGAGTCTCTCCCAGCTCTACGATTCTAGGATTCAAGCTGGCCGCTGGCTCGAGCCCAAATGCAGAGCCCACCTGGAAGAAGCGGGACCATTTCTGTGGGGTGAAGCGCCCTGCCCCTGCCGGCGACTGGATGGGGCTCGGGGGAGGCCCCTGCAGCAGCCCCCGCCATCGGCCTTACAGACGCCTCCCCTCTTCCCACCAGCAAGACTCCTCACTCCAAACCTCGGCAGCCCCCCGAGAGGAGGCGAAGCCTCGGTGCCCGCGCCCCGCCGTCGCTCTGTGGCAGGGCCCGGGGCCGTGTCAAACACGAAGGCCTGCCTGCGCGCCGCACTGGCGTGTCCCTGGCCGGATTTCCCTGGGACTGCTCATGGAGCCGAGCTGTGTTCTCAGCCGCACCCGTGCAAGCCTAGAGGAGCCCTGCACCCCCCAGGGGACGGCTTAGGCCCGAGGCCCATGGACTGGGCCCCCAACGACACCGACCCGCAGAAGCGGCGGCAGCAGCCCCGGCCCCCAGCCGCCCCCTGTAGCCCCGCTTGGCCCCCAGGCGGGGAGGAGGGGAAAGAGCTTGCTGCGAGGATGCTCTGCACCTGCCCCGCCTGGCTCCCGGCATCAGCCCTTGGTCTGCTCGACAGCTGCGTGCCCGGAGAAGGGGGAGAGGAGGCGCAGGGCTGTGCGTTTGGTGGAGCTCCGGCACCTCCGTGGAGACGGGACGAGCCACAAAATCCAGGTCCAGAGGTAGGACGAGAATGCCCCGAGTTGGAGAACACCTGAGCCCAGCAGTCTCCTGTGGCCGGCTGTGGCATCTGGGTCTGGCTGCTGGGTCACATTCCAACCGCCCTGCAACCCTGGAAGGAAACCAGGCGGCACGGCCACGGGCCCTGGCCCCACGGTGCGAGTCACATCCCTGCAGCCCGTGCCCACCGCGCCGGGAGGCCGCCAGCAGCCCGCAGCAGGGACGAGGCCTCAAAGCGTTCCCAGCCACTGACGCTCTCGTCCCAGCGCAGGCGCCACGGCCCATGGCCAGAGAGCGCGTGCTGCGCTGGGCCGGACCCCAGGGCCGGGGGCCCCCAAGAGGCTCGTTATTCTGCGCATTTCAACGGGGCGGATGGGCTGGGGCGTCTCCGGAGCGGCGGGACGGCGCGTCACAGGGCCAGTTACAGACCTGCCCAGAAATCCTCTCCCACCACCGCAGTCGCCCAGACGAGGCCTCGGGACAGGTCGGGGCAGGTTTCACCACCGTCTGGGGACAGGCAGGCCTGGGCTGGGATCAGGCCGCTCCCCAGCTGGAACCAAGCGTCCCAGGAGAGGAGGAGGAGGAGGAGGAGGAGGACGCAGCCGCCATGGAGGGGACAGCGTCTCTGAAGTCTCCCCGGCACAGCAGGCGGGCGTGCTGGGTCCTCGTCCCGGCAGCTCCAGCAGGGAGCTCTGGTTCCCTTCCTGTGGGCTGCCCCGCAGGGCAGGGCTTGTGCTGGACGTCCGGGCTCCTTCTCCGGCCTGTGGGCAGTGGGGGAGGGGCGGGAAGTCCCTTTCCTCCATCAAGATCCCTCGCACGGGCGAGCCCGCCAGACCCCTGCGCTGGGCGGGTTTGGGTGGGAGCCACTGAACTGCCCCGTAGTCAGCTCCAGCCTCGGCCAAAACCCTCCAAATGCCTGTGGGGGAGCAGGCCCCCAGCAAACCCTGCGCCCCCATTGGGGCAGCAGCCAAGGTCTCGTGGGGCCTTGGCTCCGGCTAACCCGGAGTGCGAGATCCCGAGGGGCCAGGACCCAGACAGCTCCTTGGGCCCGGCCCTGCAGGCGCCCCGCCCCCTCCCCCAGCGAAAAGCAGGAGTGGGGAGCAGAGGTGGGATTTCCTGCCAAGGGCCCAGCCAGCCGGGGACCCGGGGCCAGAGCCGGCGCTGCCACACGGCGGGTGGGTGCGGGGCCCTGCTTGCAGCGAGGCGGCCTGGCTCCATCGACTTGCTTCCTTAGGGCTGCGGCTGCCCCGGGCAATGCTCCTGGGGATCCGTGCCAAGCGAGCGCCATGCCGGGTTTGCCCCTCCCGGCAGCACTGAGCAGGCCCGGGACTCCTCGGCGGCCCTGCGGCAGGGAGGGGGAGGCTGGCTGCCGCTCGGCGCGGCGGGAGGGCCCCCGGGAGGGAGCCCTTTGGGGAGCTTGTGATGAACACGCAGAGGCCAGAGCCCGAGACACGCCTCGTACACCCACCCAACCCCCGCCTGAACCTCGGGCCAGCTGGGCCTGTTCCCAGCCCCGGCCTCTTAACTCTCCTCGCCCCTGGGCCCGAGGTGGGCGCCAAGCGTGGACTCAGGCGCCACCCAGTCGCTCCTGCTTGTGGCCACCCCTCGGGCGCTCGCCCCCGCGCCTGTCAGGAGAGCTGCCGGGGGTGCCCTGCAGGCAGGAAAGGGGGCGCAGGGCAGGTGTTGCCTGGCAGCGCTGCACGGTTGGCGTCACGAAAGCAACAGGCCGAGGAGGGCCGCCTGCCATGGCCAAGGCCGGCCCCACTTCCCAGCCGAGCCCCTGGCACCGCGCTGAAAGGAGGGGACCCAGACGTGCTGTCACTGAGCCCTGGCTGTGCGCTGCTCCAGCCGCAGCATCGCGCCTCCCTCCCTCCGGAGCGCTGGGAGGCACCCAATGCTGCCTTGCAGAGGTGGGCCAGGGCCCCCGAGCCAGCAGGCTCACGAGGCTTCCCAGCACAGGAACCACGCAGACCAGAGACCCCCTTTGATCTGTGTCTGGTGCACGCAGCCAAGGCGCTGGGCATGAGGTAGCGCTGCCCTCCTGGGGTTTCTTGGCTGGCTAGTTTCTTTCCACAGCCGGCAGAAAGCGCCTCTCCCCGCTGCCACACTGAGCTGAGCCTCTGCTGGCACAGGCGCATGGTGACAGCGCGGGGCAGTGGTTAGCATAGGGCGTGAGGCGTCAGCAGGGCTGGACCCCGGGCCCTGCTCCCTGCTGTGACCCCTCAGGCCACGGATTCCCCGCCTTGTTTGCGTGCACTGATTTGGGGCTCTGGAGGAAGAGCAATAGGTAAGACTTGGGGGCTGCCTGCCCCACAGCCCGGCAGGGAGTGGCAGGCCAGCCCAGGCTGCCTGGGAGACACTCCCTGCACATCCGGATTCAGCCCATTCTACAATACCCAGCGCCCTTGGAGAGCCCCAGCAGCTCTCTGGTCCCCCACCACCATGGCCCCAAGTCTGGCCCCCAGGCACACGCTGCACGGTGCAGTGCAAGGGAGAAGGGGACCCGGCCAGCACGCCCCCAGGCACACTCTGCAGGGTGCAGTGCAAGGGAGAAGGGGACCCGGCCAGCACGCCCCCAGGCACACTCTGCAGGGTGCAGTGCAAGGGAGAAGGGGACCCGGCCAGCACGCCCCCAGGCACACTCTGCACGGTGCAGTGCAAGGGAGAAGGGGACCCGGCCAGCACGCCCCCAGGCACACTCTGCAGGGTGCAGTGCAAGGGAGAAGGGGACCCGGCCAGCACGCCCCCAGGCACACTCTGCAGGGTGCAGTGCAAGGGAGAAGGGGACCCGGCCAGCACGCCCCCAGGCACACTCTGCACGGTGCAGTGCAAGGGAGAAGGGGACCCGGCCAGCACGCCCCCAGGCACACTCTGCAGGGTGCAGCGCAAGGGAGAAGGGGACCCGGCCAGCACGCCCCCAGGCACACTCTGCACGGTGCAGTGCAAGGGAGAAGGGGACCCGGCCAGCACGCCCCCAGGCACACTCTGCAGGGTGCAGCGCAAGGGAGAAGGGGACCCGGCCAGCACGCCCCCAGGCACACTCTGCAGGGTGCAGCGCAAGGGAGAAGGGGACCCGGCCAGCACGCCCCCAGGCACACTCTGCAGGGTGCAGCGCAAGGGAGAAGGGGACCCGGCCAGCACGCCCCCAGGCACACGCTGCACGGTGCAGTGCAAGGGAGAAGGGGACCCGGCCAGCACGCCCCCAGGCACACTCTGCAGGGTGCAGCGCAAGGGAGAAGGGGACCCGGCCAGCACGCCCCCAGGCACACTCTGCACGGTGCAGTGCAAGGGAGAAGGGGACCCGGCCAGCACGCCCCCAGGCACACTCTGCACGGTGCAGTGCAAGGGAGAAGGGGACCCGGCCAGCACGCCCCCAGGCACACTCTGCAGGGTGCAGTGCAAGGGAGAAGGGGACCCGGCCAGCACGCCCCCAGGCACACTCTGCACGGTGCAGTGCAAGGGAGAAGGGGACCCGGCCAGCACGCCCCCAGGCACACTCTGCAGGGTGCAGTGCAAGGGAGAAGGGGACCCGGCCAGCACGCCCCCAGGCACACTCTGCACAGTGCAGTGCAAGGGAGAAGGGGACCCGGCCAGCACGCCCCCAGGCACACTCTGCAGGGTGCAGTGCAAGGGAGAAGGGGACCCGGCCAGCACGCCCCCAGGCACACTCTGCAGGGTGCAGTGCAAGGGAGAAGGGGACCCGGCCAGCACGCCCCCAGGCACACTCTGCAGGGTGCAGCGCAAGGGAGAAGGGGACCCGGCCAGCACGCCCCCAGGCACACTCTGCAGGGTGCAGTGCAAGGGAGAAGGGGACCCGGCCAGCACGCCCCGAGGCACACTCTGCACGGTGCAGTGCAAGGGAGAAGGGGACCCGGCCAGCACGCCCCCAGGCACACTCTGCACGGTGCAGTGCAAGGGAGAAGGGGACCCGGCCAGCACGCCCCCAGGCACACTCTGCAGGGTGCAGTGCAAGGGAGAAGGGGACCCGGCCAGCACGCCCCCAGGCACACGCTGCACGGTGCAGCGCAAGGGAGAAGGGGACCCGGCCAGCACGCCCCCAGGCACACTCTGCAGGGTGCAGCGCAAGGGAGAAGGGGACCCGGCCAGCACGCCCCCAGGCACACTCTGCAGGGTGCAGCGCAAGGGAGAAGGGGACCCGGCCAGCACGCCCCCAGGCACACTCTGCAGGGTGCAGTGCAAGGGAGAAGGGGACCCGGCCAGCACGCCCCCAGGCACACGCTGCACGGTGCAGTGCAAGGGAGAAGGGGACCCGGCCAGCACGCCCCCAGGCACACTCTGCAGGGTGCAGCGCAAGGGAGAAGGGGACCCGGCCAGCACGCCCCCAGGCACACTCTGCACGGTGCAGTGCAAGGGAGAAGGGGACCCGGCCAGCACGCCCCCAGGCACACTCTGCACGGTGCAGTGCAAGGGAGAAGGGGACCCGGCCAGCACGCCCCCAGGCACACTCTGCACGGTGCAGTGCAAGGGAGAAGGGGACCCGGCCAGCACGCCCCCAGGCACACTCTGCAGGGTGCAGTGCAAGGGAGAAGGGGACCCGGCCAGCACGCCCCCAGGCACACTCTGCAGGGTGCAGTGCAAGGGAGAAGGGGACCCGGCCAGCACGCCCCCAGGCACACTCTGCAGGGTGCAGTGCAAGGGAGAAGGGGACCCGGCCAGCACGCCCCCAGGCACACTCTGCAGGGTGCAGCGCAAGGGAGAAGGGGACCCGGCCAGCACGCCCCCAGGCACACTCTGCAGGGTGCAGTGCAAGGGAGAAGGGGACCCGGCCAGCACGCCCCGAGGCACACTCTGCACGGTGCAGTGCAAGGGAGAAGGGGACCCGGCCAGCACGCCCCCAGGCACACTCTGCACGGTGCAGTGCAAGGGAGAAGGGGACCCGGCCAGCACGCCCCCAGGCACACTCTGCAGGGTGCAGTGCAAGGGAGAAGGGGACCCGGCCAGCACGCCCCCAGGCACACGCTGCACGGTGCAGCGCAAGGGAGAAGGGGACCCGGCCAGCACGCCCCCAGGCACACTCTGCACGGTGCAGTGCAAAGGAGAAGGGGACCCGGCCAGCACGCCCCCAGGCACACTCTGCAGGGTGCAGCGCAAGGGAGAAGGGGACCCGGCCAGCACGCCCCCAGGCACACTCTGCAGGGTGCAGCGCAAGGGAGAAGGGGACCCGGCCAGCACGCCCCCAGGCACACTCTGCAGGGTGCAGCGCAAGGGAGAAGGGGACCCGGCCAGCACGCCCCCAGGCACACTCTGCAGGGTGCAGCGCAAGGGAGAAGGGGACCCGGCCAGCACGCCCCCAGGCACACTCTGTACGGTGCAGCGCAAGGGAGAAGGGGACCCGGCCAGCACGCCCCCAGGCACACTCTGCAGGGTGCAGCGCAAGGGAGAAGGGGACCCGGCCAGCACGCCCCCAGGCACACTCTGTACGGTGCAGCGCAAGGGAGAAGGGGACCCGGCCAGCACGCCCCCAGGCACACGCTGCACGGTGCAGCGCAAGGGAGAAGGGGACCTGGCCAGCACGCCCCCAGGCACACGCTGCACGGTGCAGTGCAAGGGAGAAGGGGACCCGGCCAGCACGCCCCCAGGCACACTCTGCAGGGTGCAGCGCAAGGGAGAAGGGGACCCGGCCAGCACGCCCCCAGGCACACTCTGCAGGGTGCAGTGCAAGGGAGAAGGGGACCCGGCCAGCACGCCCCCAGGCACACTCTGCAGGGTGCAGTGCAAGGGAGAAGGGGACCCGGCCAGCACGCCCCCAGGCACACTCTGCAGGGTGCAGCGCAAGGGAGAAGGGGACCCGGCCAGCACGCCCCCAGGCACACTCTGCACGGTGCAGTGCAAGGGAGAAGGGGACCCGGCCAGCACGCCCCCAGGCACACTCTGCACGGTGCAGTGCAAGGGAGAAGGGGACCCGGCCAGCACGCCCCCAGGCACACTCTGCAGGGTGCAGTGCAAGGGAGAAGGGGACCCGGCCAGCACGCCCCCAGGCACACTCTGCAGGGTGCAGCGCAAGGGAGAAGGGGACCCGGCCAGCACGCCCCCAGGCACACTCTGCACGGTGCAGTGCAAGGGAGAAGGGGACCCGGCCAGCACGCCCCCAGGCACACTCTGCAGGGTGCAGCGCAAGGGAGAAGGGGACCCGGCCAGCACGCCCCCAGGCACACGCTGCACGGTGCAGTGCAAGGGAGAAGGGGACCCGGCCAGCACGCCCCCAGGCACACTCTGCAGGGTGCAGCGCAAGGGAGAAGGGGACCCGGCCAGCACGCCCCCAGACACACTCTGCAGGGTGCAGTGCAAGGGAGAAGGGGACCCGGCCAGCACGCCCCCAGGCACACTCTGCAGGGTGCAGCGCAAGGGAGAAGGGGACCCGGCCAGCACGCCCCCAGGCACACTCTGCAGGGTGCAGCGCAAGGGAGAAGGGGACCCGGCCAGCACGCCCCCAGGCACACTCTGCAGGGTGCAGCGCAAGGGAGAAGGGGACCCAGCCAGCACGCCCCCAGGCACACTCTGCAGGGTGCAGTGCAAGGGAGAAGGGGACCCGGCCAGCACGCCCCCAGGCACACTCTGCACGGTGCAGTGCAAGGGAGAAGGGGACCCGGCCAGCACGCCCCCAGGCACACTCTGCAGGGTGCAGTGCAAGGGAGAAGGGGACCCGGCCAGCACGCCCCCAGGCACACGCTGCAGGGTGCAGCGCAAGGGAGAAGGGGACCCGGCCAGCACGCCCCCAGGCACACGCTGCACGGTGCAGCGCAAGGGAGAAGGGGACCCGGCCAGCACGCCCCCAGGCACACTCTGCAGGGTGCAGTGCAAGGGAGAAGGGGACCCGGCCAGCACGCCCCCAGGCACACTCTGCAGGGTGCAGTGCAAGGGAGAAGGGGACCCGGCCAGCACGCCCCCAGGCACACTCTGCAGGGTGCAGCGCAAGGGAGAAGGGGACCCGGCCAGCACGCCCCCAGGCACACTCTGCAGGGTGCAGTGCAAGGGAGAAGGGGACCCGGCCAGCACGCCCCCAGGCACACTCTGCACGGTGCAGCGCAAGGGAGAAGGGGACCCGGCCAGCACGCCCCGAGGCACACTCTGCACGGTGCAGTGCAAGGGAGAAGGGGACCCGGCCAGCACGCCCCCAGGCACACTCTGCACGGTGCAGTGCAAGGGAGAAGGGGACCCGGCCAGCACGCCCCCAGGCACACTCTGCACGGTGCAGTGCAAGGGAGAAGGGGACCCGGCCAGCACGCCCCCAGGCACACTCTGCAGGGTGCAGCGCAAGGGAGAAGGGGACCCGGCCAGCACGCCCCCAGGCACACTCTGCACGGTGCAGCGCAAGGGAGAAGGGGACCCGGCCAGCACGCCCCCAGGCACACTCTGCAGGGTGCAGTGCAAGGGAGAAGGGGACCCGGCCAGCACGCCCCCAGGCACACGCTGCACGGTGCAGCGCAAGGGAGAAGGGGACCCGGCCAGCACGCCCCCAGGCACACTCTGCACGGTGCAGTGCAAGGGAGAAGGGGACCCGGCCAGCACGCCCCCAGGCACACGCTGCACGGTGCAGCGCAAGGGAGAAGGGGACCCGGCCAGCACGCCCCCAGGCACACTCTGCACGGTGCAGTGCAAGGGAGAAGGGGACCCGGCCAGCACGCCCCCAGGCACACTCTGCAGGGTGCAGTGCAAGGGAGAAGGGGACCCGGCCAGCACGCCCCCAGGCACACTCTGCAGGGTGCAGTGCAAGGGAGAAGGGGACCCGGCCAGCACGCCCCCAGGCACACTCTGCAGGGTGCAGCGCAAGGGAGAAGGGGACCCGGCCAGCACGCCCCCAGGCACACGCTGCACGGTGCAGCGCAAGGGAGAAGGGGACCCGGCCAGCACGCCCCCAGGCACACTCTGCAGGGTGCAGTGCAAGGGAGAAGGGGACCCGGCCAGCACGCCCCCAGGCACACTCTGCAGGGTGCAGCGCAAGGGAGAAGGGGACCCAGCCAGCACGCCCCCAGGCACACTCTGCACAGTGCAGTGCAAGGGAGAAGGGGACCCGGCCAGCACGCCCCCAGGCACACGGTGCAGGGTGCAGTGCAAGGGAGAAGGAGACCCGGCCAGCACGCCCCCAGGCACACGCTGCACGGTGCAGCGCAAGGGAGAAGGGGACCCGGCCAGCACGCCCCCAGGCACACTCTGCAGGGTGCAGCGCAAGGGAGAAGGGGACCCGGCCAGCACGCCCCCAGGCACACTCTGCAGGGTGCAGTGCAAGGGAGAAGGGGACCCGGCCAGCACGCCCCCAGGCACACTCTGCACGGTGCAGCGCAAGGGAGAAGGGGACCCGGCCAGCACGCCCCCAGACACACTCTGCAGGGTGCAGTGCAAGGGAGAAGGGGACCCGGCCAGCACGCCCCCAGGCACACTCTGCACGGTGCAGCGCAAGGGAGAAGGGGACCCGGCCAGCACGCCCCCAGGCACACTCTGCAGGGTGCAGTGCAAGGGAGAAGGGGACCCGGCCAGCACGCCCCCAGGCACACTCTGCAGGGTGCAGTGCAAGGGAGAAGGGGACCCGGCCAGCACGCCCCCAGGCACACTCTGCAGGGTGCAGCGCAAGGGAGAAGGGGACCCGGCCAGCACGCCCCCAGGCACACTCTGCAGGGTGCAGCGCAAGGGAGAAGGGGACCCGGCCAGCACGCCCCCAGGCACACTCTGCAGGGTGCAGCGCAAGGGAGAAGGGGACCCGGCCAGCACGCCCCCAGGCACACTCTGCAGGGTGCAGCGCAAGGGAGAAGGGGACCCGGCCAGCACGCCCCCAGGCACACTCTGCAGGGTGCAGCGCAAGGGAGAAGGGGACCCGGCCAGCACGCCCCCAGGCACACTCTGCACGGTGCAGTGCAAGGGAGAAGGGGACCCGGCCAGCACGCCCCCAGGCACACTCTGCACGGTGCAGTGCAAGGGAGAAGGGGACCCGGCCAGCACGCCCCCAGGCACACTCTGCACGGTGCAGTGCAAGGGAGAAGGGGACCCGGCCAGCACGCCCCCAGGCACACTCTGCAGGGTGCAGCGCAAGGGAGAAGGGGACCCGGCCAGCACGCCCCCAGGCACACTCTGCAGGGTGCAGTGCAAGGGAGAAGGGGACCCGGCCAGCACGCCCCCAGGCACACTCTGCAGGGTGCAGCGCAAGGGAGAAGGGGACCCGGCCAGCACGCCCCCAGGCACACTCTGCAGGGTGCAGCGCAAGGGAGAAGGGGACCCGGCCAGCACGCCCCCAGGCACACTCTGCAGGGTGCAGTGCAAGGGAGAAGGGGACCCGGCCAGCACGCCCCGAGGCACACGCTGCACGGTGCAGCGCAAGGGAGAAGGGGACCCGGCCAGCACGCCCCCAGGCACACTCTGTACGGTGCAGCGCAAGGGAGAAGGGGACCCGGCCAGCACGCCCCCAGGCACACGCTGCACGGTGCAGCGCAAGGGAGAAGGGGACCTGGCCAGCACGCCCCCAGGCACACGCTGCACGGTGCAGTGCAAGGGAGAAGGGGACCCGGCCAGCACGCCCCCAGGCACACTCTGCAGGGTGCAGCGCAAGGGAGAAGGGGACCCGGCCAGCACGCCCCCAGGCACACTCTGCAGGGTGCAGTGCAAGGGAGAAGGGGACCCGGCCAGCACGCCCCCAGGCACACTCTGCAGGGTGCAGTGCAAGGGAGAAGGGGACCCGGCCAGCACGCCCCCAGGCACACTCTGCAGGGTGCAGTGCAAGGGAGAAGGGGACCCGGCCAGCACGCCCCCAGGCACACTCTGCAGGGTGCAGCGCAAGGGAGAAGGGGACCCGGCCAGCACGCCCCCAGGCACACTCTGCACGGTGCAGTGCAAGGGAGAAGGGGACCCGGCCAGCACGCCCCCAGGCACACTCTGCAGGGTGCAGCGCAAGGGAGAAGGGGACCCGGCCAGCACGCCCCCAGGCACACGCTGCACGGTGCAGTGCAAGGGAGAAGGGGACCCGGCCAGCACGCCCCCAGGCACACTCTGCACGGTGCAGTGCAAGGGAGAAGGGGACCCGGCCAGCACGCCCCCAGGCACACTCTGCACGGTGCAGTGCAAGGGAGAAGGGGACCCGGCCAGCACGCCCCCAGGCACACTCTGCACGGTGCAGTGCAAGGGAGAAGGGGACCCGGCCAGCACGCCCCCAGGCACACTCTGCAGGGTGCAGCGCAAGGGAGAAGGGGACCCGGCCAGCACGCCCCCAGGCACACTCTGCAGGGTGCAGCACAAGGGAGAATGGGACCCGGCCAGCACGCCCCCAGGCACACTCTGCACGGTGCAGTGCAAGGGAGAAGGGGACCCGGCCAGCACGCCCCCAGGCACACTCTGCAGGGTGCAGTGCAAGGGAGAAGGGGACCCGGCCAGCACGCCCCCAGGCACACTCTGCACGGTGCAGTGCAAGGGAGAAGGGGACCCGGCCAGCACGCCCCCAGGCACACTCTGCACGGTGCAGTGCAAGGGAGAAGGGGACCCGGCCAGCACGCCCCCAGGCACACTCTGCAGGGTGCAGTGCAAGGGAGAAGGGGACCCGGCCAGCACGCCCCCAGGCACACTCTGCACGGTGCAGTGCAAGGGAGAAGGGGACCCGGCCAGCACGCCCCCAGGCACACTCTGCAGGGTGCAGTGCAAGGGAGAAGGGGACCCGGCCAGCACGCCCCCAGGCACACTCTGCAGGGTGCAGCGCAAGGGAGAAGGGGACCCGGCCAGCACGCCCCCAGGCACACGCTGCACGGTGCAGTGCAAGGGAGAAGGGGACCCGGCCAGCACGCCCCCAGGCACACTCTGCAGGGTGCAGCGCAAGGGAGAAGGGGACCCGGCCAGCACGCCCCCAGGCACACTCTGCACGGTGCAGTGCAAGGGAGAAGGGGACCCGGCCAGCACGCCCCCAGGCACACGCTGCACGGTGCAGTGCAAGGGAGAAGGGGACCCGGCCAGCACGCCCCCAGGCACACTCTGCACGGTGCAGTGCAAGGGAGAAGGGGACCCGGCCAGCACGCCCCCAGGCACACTCTGCACGGTGCAGTGCAAGGGAGAAGGGGACCCGGCCAGCACGCCTCCAGGCACACGCTGCACGGTGCAGCGCAAGGGAGAAGGGGACCCGACCAGCACGCCCCCAGGCACACTCTGCACGGTGCAGTGCAAGGGAGAAGGGGACCCGGCCAGCACGCCCCCAGGCACACTCTGCACGGTGCAGTGCAAGGGAGAAGGGGACCCGGCCAGCACGCCCCCAGGCACACTCTGCAGGGTGCAGTGCAAGGGAGAAGGGGACCCGGCCAGCACGCCCCCAGGCACACTCTGCAGGGTGCAGTGCAAGGGAGAAGGGGACCCGGCCAGCACGCCCCCAGACACACTCTGCAGGGTGCAGTGCAAGGGAGAAGGGGACCCGGCCAGCACGCCCCCAGACACACTCTGCAGGGTGCAGTGCAAGGGAGAAGGGGACCCGGCCAGCACGCCCCCAGGCACACTCTGCAGGGTGCAGTGCAAGGGAGAAGGGGACCCGGCCAGCACGCCCCCAGGCACACTCTGCACGGTGCAGTGCAAGGGAGAAGGGGACCCGGCCAGCACGCCCCCAGGCACACTCTGCAGGGTGCAGTGCAAGGGAGAAGGGGACCCGGCCAGCACGCCCCCAGGCACACTCTGCACGGTGCAGTGCAAGGGAGAAGGGGACCCGGCCAGCACGCCCCCAGGCACACTCTGCAGGGTGCAGTGCAAGGGAGAAGGGGACCCGGCCAGCACGCCCCCAGGCACACTCTGCAGGGTGCAGCGCAAGGGAGAAGGGGACCCGGCCAGCACGCCCCCAGGCACACGCTGCACGGTGCAGTGCAAGGGAGAAGGGGACCCGGCCAGCACGCCCCCAGGCACACTCTGCAGGGTGCAGCGCAAGGGAGAAGGGGACCCGGCCAGCACGCCCCCAGGCACACTCTGCACGGTGCAGTGCAAGGGAGAAGGGGACCCAGCCAGCACGCCCCCAGGCACACGCTGCACGGTGCAGTGCAAGGGAGAAGGGGACCCGGCCAGCACGCCCCCAGGCACACTCTGCACGGTGCAGTGCAAGGGAGAAGGGGACCCGGCCAGCACGCCCCCAGGCACACTCTGCAGGGTGCAGCGCAAGGGAGAAGGGGACCCGGCCAGCACGCCTCCAGGCACACGCTGCACGGTGCAGCGCAAGGGAGAAGGGGACCCGGCCAGCACGCCCCCAGGCACACTCTGCACGGTGCAGTGCAAGGGAGAAGGGGACCCGGCCAGCACGCCCCCAGGCACACTCTGCACGGTGCAGTGCAAGGGAGAAGGGGACCCGGCCAGCACGCCCCCAGGCACACTCTGCAGGGTGCAGTGCAAGGGAGAAGGGGACCCGGCCAGCACGCCCCCAGGCACACTCTGCAGGGTGCAGTGCAAGGGAGAAGGGGACCCGGCCAGCACGCCCCCAGACACACTCTGCAGGGTGCAGTGCAAGGGAGAAGGGGACCCGGCCAGCACGCCCCCAGACACACTCTGCAGGGTGCAGTGCAAGGGAGAAGGGGACCCGGCCAGCACGCCCCCAGGCACACTCTGCAGGGTGCAGTGCAAGGGAGAAGGGGACCCGGCCAGCACGCCCCCAGGCACACTCTGCACGGTGCAGTGCAAGGGAGAAGGGGACCCGGCCAGCACGCCCCCAGGCACACTCTGCAGGGTGCAGTGCAAGGGAGAAGGGGACCCGGCCAGCACGCCCCCAGGCACACTCTGCACGGTGCAGTGCAAGGGAGAAGGGGACCCGGCCAGCACGCCCCCAGGCACACTCTGCAGGGTGCAGTGCAAGGGAGAAGGGGACCCGGCCAGCACGCCCCCAGGCACACTCTGCAGGGTGCAGCGCAAGGGAGAAGGGGACCCGGCCAGCACGCCCCCAGGCACACGCTGCACGGTGCAGTGCAAGGGAGAAGGGGACCCGGCCAGCACGCCCCCAGGCACACTCTGCAGGGTGCAGCGCAAGGGAGAAGGGGACCCGGCCAGCACGCCCCCAGGCACACTCTGCACGGTGCAGTGCAAGGGAGAAGGGGACCCAGCCAGCACGCCCCCAGGCACACGCTGCACGGTGCAGTGCAAGGGAGAAGGGGACCCGGCCAGCACGCCCCCAGGCACACTCTGCACGGTGCAGTGCAAGGGAGAAGGGGACCCGGCCAGCACGCCCCCAGGCACACTCTGCACGGTGCAGCGCAAGGGAGAAGGGGACCCGGCCAGCACGCCCCCAGGCACACTCTGCAGGGTGCAGCGCAAGGGAGAAGGGGACCCGGCCAGCACGCCCCCAGGCACACTCTGCAGGGTGCAGCGCAAGGGAGAAGGGGACCCGGCCAGCACGCCCCCAGGCACACTCTGCAGGGTGCAGTGCAAGGGAGAAGGGGACCCGGCCAGCACGCCCCCAGGCACACTCTGCAGGGTGCAGCGCAAGGGAGAAGGGGACCCGGCCAGCACGCCCCCAGGCACACTCTGCACGGTGCAGCGCAAGGGAGAAGGGGACCCGGCCAGCACGCCCCCAGGCACACTCTGCAGGGTGCAGTGCAAGGGAGAAGGGGACCCGGCCAGCACGCCCCCAGGCACACTCTGCACGGTGCAGTGCAAGGGAGAAGGGGACCTGGCCAGCACGCCCCCAGGCACACTCTGCAGGGTGCAGTGCAAGGGAGAAGGGGACTCGGCCAGCACGCCCCCAGGCACACTCTGCAGGGTGCAGTGCAAGGGAGAAGGGGACCCGGCCAGCACGCCCCCAGGCACACTCTGCAGGGTGCAGTGCAAGGGAGAAGGGGACCCGGCCAGCACGCCCCCAGGCACACTCTGCAGGGTGCAGTGCAAGGGAGAAGGGGACCCGGCCAGCACGCCCCCAGGCACACTCTGCAGGGTGCAGTGCAAGGGAGAAGGGGACCCGGCCAGCACGCCCCCAGGCACACGCTGCAGGGTGCAGCGCAAGGGAGAAGGGGACCCGGCCAGCACGCCCCCAGGCACACTCTGCACGGTGCAGTGCAAGGGAGAAGGGGACCCGGCCAGCACGCCCCCAGGCACACTCTGCAGGGTGCAGCGCAAGGGAGAAGGGGACCCGGCCAGCACGCCCCCAGGCACACTCTGTACGGTGCAGCGCAAGGGAGAAGGGGACCCGGCCAGCACGCCCCCAGGCACACTCTGCAGGGTGCAGCGCAAGGGAGAAGGGGACCCGGCCAGCACGCCCCCAGGCACACTCTGCACGGTGCAGCGCAAGGGAGAAGGGGACCCGGCCAGCACGCCCCCAGGCACACTCTGCAGGGTGCAGTGCAAGGGAGAAGGGGACCCGGCCAGCACGCCCCCAGGCACACTCTGCAGGGTGCAGCGCAAGGGAGAAGGGGACCCGGCCAGCACGCCCCCAGGCACACTCTGCACGGTGCAGTGCAAGGGAGAAGGGGACCCGGCCAGCACGCCCCCAGGCACACTCTGCACGGTGCAGTGCAAGGGAGAAGGGGACCCGGCCAGCACGCCCCCAGGCACACTCTGCAGGGTGCAGCGCAAGGGAGAAGGGGACCCGGCCAGCACGCCCCCAGGCACACGCTGCAGGGTGCAGTGCAAGGGAGAAGGGGACCCGGCCAGCACGCCCCCAGGCACACTCTGCAGGGTGCAGCGCAAGGGAGAAGGGGACCCGGCCAGCACGCCCCCAGGCACACTCTGCACGGTGCAGCGCAAGGGAGAAGGGGACCCGGCCAGCACGCCCCCAGGCACACTCTGCACGGTGCAGTGCAAGGGAGAAGGGGACCCGGCCAGCACGCCCCCAGGCACACTCTGCAGGGTGCAGTGTAAGGGAGAAGGGGACCCGGCCAGCACGCCCCCAGGCACACTCTGCAGGGTGCAGTGCAAGGGAGAAGGGGACCCGGCCAGCACGCCCCCAGGCACACTCTGCAGGGTGCAGCGCAAGGGAGAAGGGGACCCGGCCAGCACGCCCCCAGGCACACTCTGCAGGGTGCAGCGCAAGGGAGAAGGGGACCCGGCCAGCACGCCCCCAGGCACACTCTGCAGGGTGCAGCGCAAGGGAGAAGGGGACCCGGCCAGCACGCCCCCAGGCACACTCTGCAGGGTGCAGTGCAAGGGAGAAGGGGACCCGGCCAGCACGCCCCCCGGCACACTCTGCAGGGTGCAGCGCAAGGGAGAAGGGGACCCGGCCAGCACGCCCCCAGGCACACTCTGCACGGTGCAGTGCAAGGGAGAAGGGGACCCGGCCAGCACGCCCCCAGGCACACTCTGCACGGTGCAGCGCAAGGGAGAAGGGGACCCGGCCAGCACGCCCCCAGGCACACGCTGCACGGTGCAGCACAAGGGAGAAGGGGACCCGGCCAGCACGCCCCCAGGCACACACTGCACGGTGCAGTGCAAGGGAGAAGGGGACCCGGCCAGCACGCCCCCAGGCACACTCTGCAGGGTGCAGTGCAAGGGAGAAGGGGACCCGGCCAGCACGCCCCCAGGCACACTCTGCAGGGTGCAGCGCAAGGGAGAAGGGGACCCGGCCAGCACGCCCCCAGGCACACTCTGCAGGGTGCAGCGCAAGGGAGAAGGGGACCCGGCCAGCACGCCCCCAGGCACACTCTGCACGGTGCAGCGCAAGGGAGAAGGGGACCCGGCCAGCACGCCCCCAGGCACACTCTGCAGGGTGCAGCGCAAGGGAGAAGGGGACCCGGCCAGCACGCCCCCAGGCACACTCTGCAGGGTGCAGCGCAAGGGAGAAGGGGACCCGGCCAGCACGCCCCCAGGCACACTCTGCAGGGTGCAGTGCAAGGGAGAAGGGGACCCGGCCAGCACGCCCCCAGGCACACTCTGCAGGGTGCAGTGCAAGGGAGAAGGGGACCCGGCCAGCACGCCCCCAGGCACACTCTGCAGGGTGCAGCACAAGGGAGAAGGAGACCCGGCCAGCACGCCCCCAGGCACACTCTGCAGGGTGCAGCGCAAGGGAGAAGGGGACCCGGCCAGCACGCCCCCAGGCACACTCTGCAGGGTGCAGTGCAAGGGAGAAGGGGACCCGGCCAGCACGCCCCCAGGCACACTCTGCAGGGTGCAGTGCAAGGGAGAAGGGGACCCGGCCAGCACGCCCCCAGGCACACTCTGCAGGGTGCAGTGCAAGGGAGAAGGGGACCCGGCCAGCACGCCCCCAGGCACACTCTGCAGGGTGCAGTGCAAGGGAGAAGGGGACCTGGCCAGCACGCCCCCAGGCACACTCTGCAGGGTGCAGCGCAAGGGAGAAGGGGACCCGGCCAGCACGCCCCCAGGCACACTCTGCACGGTGCAGTGCAAGGGAGAAGGGGACCCGGCCAGCACGCCCCCAGGCACACTCTGCACGGTGCAGTGCAAGGGAGAAGGGGACCCGGCCAGCACGCCCCCAGGCACACTCTGCACGGTGCAGTGCAAGGGAGAAGGGGACCCGGCCAGCACGCCCCCAGGCACACTCTGCAGGGTGCAGCGCAAGGGAGAAGGGGACCCGGCCAGCACGCCCCCAGGCACACTCTGCAGGGTGCAGCGCAAGGGAGAAGGGGACCCGGCCAGCACGCCCCCAGGCACACTCTGCACGGTGCAGTGCAAGGGAGAAGGGGACCCGGCCAGCACGCCCCCAGGCACACTCTGCAGGGTGCAGCGCAAGGGAGAAGGGGACCCGGCCAGCACGCCCCCAGGCACACTCTGCACGGTGCAGTGCAAGGGAGAAGGGGACCCGGCCAGCACGCCCCCAGGCACACTCTGCAGGGTGCAGCGCAAGGGAGAAGGGGACCCGGCCAGCACGCCCCCAGGCACACTCTGCACGGTGCAGTGCAAGGGAGAAGGGGACCCGGCCAGCACGCCCCCAGGCACACTCTGCACGGTGCAGTGCAAGGGAGAAGGGGACCCGGCCAGCACGCCCCCAGGCACACTCTGCACGGTGCAGTGCAAGGGAGAAGGGGACCCGGCCAGCACGCCCCCAGGCACACTCTGCAGGGTGCAGCGCAAGGGAGAAGGGGACCCGGCCAGCACGCCCCCAGGCACACTCTGCACGGTGCAGTGCAAGGGAGAAGGGGACCCGGCCAGCACGCCCCCAGGCACACTCTGCAGGGTGCAGCGCAAGGGAGAAGGGGACCCGGCCAGCACGCCCCCAGGCACACTCTGCAGGGTGCAGTGCAAGGGAGAAGGGGACCCGGCCAGCACGCCCCCAGGCACACTCTGCAGGGTGCAGTGCAAGGGAGAAGGGGACCCGGCCAGCACGCCCCCAGGCACACTCTGCACGGTGCAGTGCAAGGGAGAAGGGGACCCGGCCAGCACGCCCCCAGGCACACTCTGCACGGTGCAGTGCAAGGGAGAAGGGGACCCGGCCAGCACGCCCCCAGGCACACTCTGCACGGTGCAGTGCAAGGGAGAAGGGGACCCGGCCAGCACGCCCCCAGGCACACTCTGCAGGGTGCAGCGCAAGGGAGAAGGGGACCCGGCCAGCACGCCCCCAGGCACACTCTGCACGGTGCAGTGCAAGGGAGAAGGGGACCCGGCCAGCACGCCCCCAGGCACACTCTGCACGGTGCAGTGCAAGGGAGAAGGGGACCCGGCCAGCACGCCCCCAGGCACACTCTGCACGGTGCAGTGCAAGGGAGAAGGGGACCCGGCCAGCACGCCCCCAGGCACACTCTGCACGGTGCAGTGCAAGGGAGAAGGGGACCCGGCCAGCACGCCCCCAGGCACACTCTGCAGGGTGCAGTGCAAGGGAGAAGGGGACCCGGCCAGCACGCCCCCAGGCACACTCTGCAGGGTGCAGTGCAAGGGAGAAGGGGACCCGGCCAGCACGCCCCCAGGCACACTCTGCAGGGTGCAGCGCAAGGGAGAAGGGGACCCGGCCAGCACGCCCCCAGGCACACTCTGCAGGGTGCAGCGCAAGGGAGAAGGGGACCCGGCCAGCACGCCCCCAGGCACACTCTGCACGGTGCAGTGCAAGGGAGAAGGGGACCCGGCCAGCACGCCCCCAGGCACACTCTGCACGGTGCAGTGCAAGGGAGAAGGGGACCCGGCCAGCACGCCCCCAGGCACACTCTGCAGGGTGCAGCGCAAGGGAGAAGGGGACCCGGCCAGCACGCCCCCAGGCACACTCTGCAGGGTGCAGTGCAAGGGAGAAGGGGACCCGGCCAGCACGCCCCCAGGCACACTCTGCACGGTGCAGTGCAAGGGAGAAGGGGACCCGGCCAGCACGCCCCCAGGCACACTCTGCACGGTGCAGTGCAAGGGAGAAGGGGACCCGGCCAGCACGCCCCCAGGCACACTCTGCACGGTGCAGTGCAAGGGAGAAGGGGACCCGGCCAGCACGCCCCCAGGCACACTCTGCAGGGTGCAGTGCAAGGGAGAAGGGGACCCGGCCAGCACGCCCCCAGGCACACTCTGCAGGGTGCAGTGCAAGGGAGAAGGGGACCCGGCCAGCACGCCCCCAGGCACACTCTGCAGGGTGCAGCGCAAGGGAGAAGGGGACCCGGCCAGCACGCCCCCAGGCACACTCTGCACGGTGCAGCGCAAGGGAGAAGGGGACCCGGCCAGCACGCCCCCAGGCACACTCTGCAGGGTGCAGCGCAAGGGAGAAGGGGACCCGGCCAGCACGCCCCCAGGCACACTCTGCAGGGTGCAGTGCAAGGGAGAAGGGGACCCGGCCAGCACGCCCCCAGGCACACTCTGCACGGTGCAGTGCAAGGGAGAAGGGGACCCGGCCAGCACGCCCCCAGGCACACTCTGCACGGTGCAGCGCAAGGGAGAAGGGGACCCGGCCAGCACGCCCCCAGGCACACTCTGCACGGTGCAGTGCAAGGGAGAAGGGGACCCGGCCAGCACGCCCCCAGGCACACTCTGCAGGGTGCAGCGCAAGGGAGAAGGGGACCCGGCCAGCACGCCCCCAGGCACACGCTGCACGGTGCAGCGCAAGGGAGAAGGGGACCCGGCCAGCACGCCCCCAGGCACACTCTGCACGGTGCAGTGCAAGGGAGAAGGGGACCCGGCCAGCACGCCCCCAGGCACACTCTGCACGGTGCAGTGCAAGGGAGAAGGGGACCCGGCCAGCACGCCCCCAGGCACACTCTGCAGGGTGCAGCGCAAGGGAGAAGGGGACCCGGCCAGCACGCCCCCAGGCACACTCTGCAGGGTGCAGCGCAAGGGAGAAGGGGACCCGGCCAGCACGCCCCCAGGCACACTCTGCACGGTGCAGCGCAAGGGAGAAGGGGACCCGGCCAGCACGCCCCCAGGCACACTCTGCAGGGTGCAGTGCAAGGGAGAAGGGGACCCGGCCAGCACGCCCCCTGGCACACTCTGCAGGGTGCAGTGCAAGGGAGAAGGGGACCCGGCCAGCACGCCCCCAGGCACACTCTGCACGGTGCAGTGCAAGGGAGAAGGGGACCCGGCCAGCACGCCCCCAGGCACACTCTGCACGGTGCAGTGCAAGGGAGAAGGGGACCCGGCCAGCACGCCCCCAGGCACACTCTGCAGGGTGCAGTGCAAGGGAGAAGGGGACCCGGCCAGCACGCCCCCAGGCACACTCTGCAGGGTGCAGTGCAAGGGAGAAGGGGACCCGGCCAGCACGCCCCCAGGCACACTCTGCACGGTGCAGTGCAAGGGAGAAGGGGACCCGGCCAGCACGCCCCCAGGCACACTCTGCACGGTGCAGTGCAAGGGAGAAGGGGACCCGGCCAGCACGCCCCCAGGCACACTCTGCACGGTGCAGTGCAAGGGAGAAGGGGACCCGGCCAGCACGCCCCCAGGCACACTCTGCACGGTGCAGTGCAAGGGAGAAGGGGACCCGGCCAGCACGCCCCCAGGCACACTCTGCAGGGTGCAGTGCAAGGGAGAAGGGGACCCGGCCAGCACGCCCCCAGGCACACTCTGCAGGGTGCAGTGCAAGGGAGAAGGGGACCCGGCCAGCACGCCCCCAGGCACACTCTGCAGGGTGCAGCGCAAGGGAGAAGGGGACCCGGCCAGCACGCCCCCAGGCACACTCTGCACGGTGCAGCGCAAGGGAGAAGGGGACCCGGCCAGCACGCCCCCAGGCACACTCTGCACGGTGCAGTGCAAGGGAGAAGGGGACCCGGCCAGCACGCCCCCAGGCACACTCTGCACGGTGCAGTGCAAGGGAGAAGGGGACCCGGCCAGCACGCCCCCAGGCACACTCTGCAGGGTGCAGCGCAAGGGAGAAGGGGACCCGGCCAGCACGCCCCCAGGCACACTCTGCAGGGTGCAGTGCAAGGGAGAAGGGGACCCGGCCAGCACGCCCCCAGGCACACTCTGCACGGTGCAGTGCAAGGGAGAAGGGGACCCGGCCAGCACGCCCCCAGGCACACTCTGCACGGTGCAGTGCAAGGGAGAAGGGGACCCGGCCAGCACGCCCCCAGGCACACTCTGCACGGTGCAGTGCAAGGGAGAAGGGGACCCGGCCAGCACGCCCCCAGGCACACTCTGCAGGGTGCAGTGCAAGGGAGAAGGGGACCCGGCCAGCACGCCCCCAGGCACACTCTGCAGGGTGCAGTGCAAGGGAGAAGGGGACCCGGCCAGCACGCCCCCAGGCACACTCTGCAGGGTGCAGCGCAAGGGAGAAGGGGACCCGGCCAGCACGCCCCCAGGCACACTCTGCACGGTGCAGCGCAAGGGAGAAGGGGACCCGGCCAGCACGCCCCCAGGCACACTCTGCAGGGTGCAGCGCAAGGGAGAAGGGGACCCGGCCAGCACTACTCTGCATGTGACCAGGGACCCTCTGGCAGCAGCCTTGTCCTGCCCCAGACCCGCCTGGCCCTTGAGGCAAGGCCATGCAGCCTGGCCGGAGCCCCCCTCGCCTGCCCAGCCCAAGTGCTTCTCTGAGAACCAGGCCTGGTGCCCAGCCAGGGCCAAACTGGCCCTTAGCTGCTGGGCAGCTCTTTATATACAGGGCTGCCCCAGCAAGCTGCACCCCGATTGGCTCCTTAAAAGCCTCTCCCTGATTGGCCAGCGCCCTGTGCCCGCTCCCGCCTGCCTTAACCCCTTCCGGCCAGCGTGGGCCAGTCGCCTCACCACAGGGGTCACATGTTCCTGATGGGTAGGAACAAGTCGCCCTGTGGCCCCGAGAGACTAACAAATGGAGAGAGAATCAGGAGCTCTCGGGGGCAAAGCCACTTCCTCAGGGGGCGGGGGCTGAACCCGACCAGAAACTTCACACACCAGCGATTTATTCCATCCCCGCTACAAATCCGCTCCGAGAACTCGGCCAGGAGTGTGTGCGTTTGTTCTCCCTCGCCGCTCACCTCTCCCTTCCCTTCCCCCGGCCGTAACCCGCCAGGTGCCGGGTCGAAAGGGCTGGCGGCTGTGGGATTATGGCCTGGGCGAAGAAGAGCCCTTGGTTGGGTTACATTGATGAATAAACAGCTCTCAAGTGTGATGTCCGGGAGCGGAGCACAAGGAGGGTCACAGGCGTCGGAGTGAGACGTCCTCCAGCTTGACGTATTTGACACCGTTTCGAAATAACTGCCGCCTGTGTAGACGCAGACTAAGCTATTTCAGAGTGGTGTTGCCATGTGGACGTACCCCTAGCGACATCGCTGGGGAGGGAAAACTGCAGATTGGGGTCAGCACCGACCTGCACATAAGCTGTTGTCCACAAGCACAGAAGGCAGGCGGGATAGGCCTAGACGAGGGAGCTGAAGTGTGGCTAATGAGGAGCCTTCCAAATAGGTCTGCCAAGCCAAGGGACTTTTGAAGACACTGGGACTATTGTAGGCCTAGCTGGCAAAGTCACAGAGCAAGTTTATTGTTTGATGGGTTGGATCAGAAATCCCCTTGGCATTGTCCCCCCCCCCCCACTGACACCCCCTTCCTGCCCTCGGGGGCACCCCACCACCCTGTGCTGCTGGGTCAGAAGCTCTGGCCTCCCCCAGCCCAGGCTCAGAGCTGGGGTTACCGCCCCCCTGCCGAGCGACACAGCTCCACTCCAGGAGGCACCCAGCACCCAGGAGACCAACCCCCAAAAGGGGACCAACCCCCAAACACATCTGTCTTAGTCTGTGTAAAAGAGAAAACTCCTCAAATTGGGCCCGCCCCCTTGATCAATGGCAGAGAGAGATGCGCAGTGGGTGCCCCTCCCCAGGTAACAAGTATTTACTCGGTGCTCGGTAGACAAGTGTTTTATGAAGTATAAAGAGTCGGAGTCCAGTGGTTTCAAAACAGACCAATCAAAATGACTAAATTAAAACAAACAAAACCCACCAGCTAATCCCGATCCCCCAAGGAACGCGTTTCATGCAAATTCTCACCCTAACCAGCTGTTCGAAGCATCCCTTTCACAAGCCAGGCAGCCTCCTAGCTCGGCCTGACCCCTCCCCCTTTCAGTCTTGGATGTTTCCGAGGGAGGGGGTGTCTCCTGGCATCTGGCAACTCCCCGATTGTTTGGTTCCCCCCTTACGTCCCTTCTGCCCCAGGCAGGAATTCTTTGGGCTCCCTTCAAACTTTTCTCACCTCAAGGGGAAGGTACCAGCTCCAGCCTGGGTTTCAGCACCAGCGGCCTGGGCTTTCTAGGCCCTACAGGACAATTCAAAGATCGTTGGGTTGAGTCCTCGGGATCCCGAACGGGCCTTGTTCACACACTCAGAATAAAGAGCAGAGTCACACTTTCCTCCCCCACAGGCTGCCAGTGGGGAAGGACAAAGGAGGCAGCTGGCCCAGGGACATGCCAGATGCTCCAGGCGCACGGACAGGAGACACAGTCAGCCTGGAACTGTAAGTGACTGTCACATGATGCATTTTACACACAGCACCTCTGAGTTATTCACCTTCAGAGGCCAATGTTCAGAAAGCCAGGGGAGGTGACAAATGTGGCTTCACCTCGGCAGCCTTCTGTCTGCACAGGCCTCGCTTGTGAGCCACTGACACAGGCGCATGCTCCTTGGGACAGATTTCTTAGATGTCTGCACTGCCCAGGCACTGCCTCAGTTTCCCTCGGGGGAGACACACCAGCAGCCAGCACTTTTTAAATCACTGCAGTGCCTGTTGTTGAGACTCAGTCACAGAGCGGGTAGCGCAAGGGGGGGTACACTGTGCTCTGGTCAGCACTGGAGGGTTCACTGTGCTCTGGTCAGTGCAGAGAGCATGGGGGGGGAGTACACCATGTTCCGGTCAGTGTGGAGGGCTGGGGGTGGAACACCGTGCTCCGGTCAGTGCAGAGAGCATGGGGGGGGAGTACACCATGTTCCGGTCAGTGTGGAGGGCTGGAGAGTACACCATGCTCCGGTCAGCGCGGAGGGCTGGGGGGGTACACCGTGCTCCGGTCAGCGTGGAGGGCTGGGGGGGTACACCGTGCTCCGGTCAGCGTGGAGGGCTGGGGGGGGTACACCGTGCTCAGGTCAGTGCAGAGCATGGGGGGGTACACCGTGCTCCGGTCAGCGTGGAGGGCTGTGGGGGGGTACACCGTGCTCCGGTCAGTGTGGGGGGCTGGGGGGGTACACTGTGCTCCGGTCAGTGCAGAGAGCATGGGGGGGGTACACCATGCTCCGGTCAGCGTGGAGGGCTGTGGGGGGGTACACCGTGCTCCGGTCAGCGTGGAGGGCTGTGGGGGGGTACACCGGGCTCCGGTCAGCATGGAGGGCTGTGGGGGGGTACACCGGGCTCCAGTCAGCGTGGAGGGCTATGGGGGGGTACACCGTGCTCCGGTCAGTGTGGGGGGCTGGGGGGGGTACACCGTGCTCCGGTCAGTGTGGGGGGCTGGGGGGGTACACTGTGCTCCGGTCAGCGTGGAGGGCTGTGGGGGGGTACACCGTGCTCCGTTCAGCGTGGAGGGCTGTGGGGGGGTACACCGTGCTCCAGTCAGCGCGTAGGGCTGTGGGGGGGTACACCGTGCTCTGGTCAGCGTGGAGGGCTGTGGAGGGGTACACCGTGCTCCAGTCAGCGCGTAGGGCTGTGGGGGGGTACACCGTGCTCCGGTCAGCGCGGAGGGCTGTGGGGGGGTACACCGTGCTCCAGTCAGCGCGTAGGGCTGTGGGGGGGTACACCGTGCTCCGGTCAGCGTGGAGGGCTGTGGGGGGGTACACCGTGCTCCAGTCAGCGTGGAGGGCTGTGGGGGGGTACACCGTGCTCCGGTCAGCGTGGAGGGCTGTGGGAGGGGTACACCGGGCTCCGGTCAGCGCGGAGGGCTGTGGGGGGGTACACCGGGCTCCGGTCAGCGCGGAGGGCTGTGGGAGGGGTACACCGTGCTCCGGTCAGCGCGGAGGGCTGTGGGGGGGTACACCGGGCTCCGGTCAGCGCGGAGGGCTGTGGGGGGGTACACTGTGCTCCGGTCAGCGTGGAGGGCTGTGGGGGGGTACACCGGGCTCCGGTCAGCGTGGAGGGCTGTGGGGGGGTACACCATGCTCCAGTCAGCGCGGAGGGCTGTGGGGGGGTACACCGTGCTCCGGTCAGCGCGGAGGGCTGTGGGGGGGTACACCGTGCTCCGGTCAGCGCGAAGGGCTGTGGGGGGGTACACCGTGCTCCGGTCAGCGCGGAGGGCTGTGGGGGGGTACACCGGGCTCCGGTCAGCGCGGAGGGCTGTGGGGGGGTACACCGGGCTCCTGTCAGCGCGGAGGGCTGTGGGGGGGTACACCGGGCTCCGGTCAGCGCGGAGGGCTGTGGGGGGGTACACCGTGCTCCTGTCAGCGCGGAGGGCTGTGGGGGGGTACACCGTGCTCCGGTCAGCGTGGAGGGCTGTGGGGGGGTACACCGGGCTCCAGTCAGCGTGGAGGGCTGTGGGGGGGTACACCATGCTCCAGTCAGCGCGGAGGGCTGTGGGGGGGTACACCGTGCTCCGGTCAGCGTGGAGGGCTGGAGGGGTACACCGTGCTCCGGTCAGCGCGGAGGGCTGTGGGGGGGTACACCGTGCTCCGGTCAGCGCGGAGGGCTGTGGGGGGGTACACTGTGCTCCAGTCAGCGTGGAGGGCTGTGGGGGGGTACACCGTGCTCCAGTCAGCGCGGAGGGCTGTGGGGGGGTACACCGGGCTCCGGTCAGCGTGGAGGGCTGGGGGGGGTACACCGGGCTCCGGTCAGCGCGGAGGGCTGTGGGGGGGTACACCGGGCTCCGGTCAGCGTGGAGGGCTGGGGGGGTACACCATGCTCCAGTCAGCGCGGAGGGCTGTGGGGGGGTACACCGTGCTCCAGTCAGCGCGGAGGGCTGTGGGGGGGTACACCGTGCTCCGGTCAGCGCGGAGGGCTGTGGGGGGGTACACCGTGCTCCGGTCAGCGTGGAGGGCTGGGGGGGGTACACCGGGCTCCAGTCAGCGTGGAGGGCTGTGGGGGGGTACACCATGCTCCGGTCAGCGCGGAGGGCTGTGGGGGGGTACACCGTGCTCCGGTCAGCGCGGAGGGCTGGGGGGGTACACCATGCTCCAGTCAGCGCGGAGGGCTGTGGGGGGGTACACCATGCTCCGGTCAGCGCGGAGGGCTGTGGGGGGGTACACCGTGCTCCGGTCAGCGTGGAGGGCTGGAGGGGTACACCGTGCTCCGGTCAGCGCGGAGGGCTGTGGGGGGGTACACCGTGCTCCGGTCAGCGCGGAGGGCTGTGGGGGGGTACACCGGGCTCCGGTCAGCGTGGAGGGCTGGGGGGGGTACACCGTGCTCCGGTCAGCGCGGAGGGCTGGGGGGGTACACCGTGCTCCGGTCAGCGCGGAGGGCTGTGGGGGGGTACACTGTGCTCCGGTCAGCGTGGAGGGCTGTGGGGGGGTACACCGGGCTCCGGTCAGCGTGGAGGGCTGGGGGGGGTACACCGTGCTCCGGTCAGCGCGGAGGGCTGTGGGGGGGTACACCATGCTCCAGTCAGCGCGGAGGGCTGTGGGGGGGTACACCATGCTCCGGTCAGCGCGGAGGGCTGTGGGGGGGTACACCGTGCTCCAGTCAGCGTGGAGGGCTGTGGGGGGGTACACCGTGCTCCGGTCAGCGCGGAGGGCTGGGGGGGTACACCATGCTCCAGTCAGCGCGGAGGGCTGTGGGGGGGTACACCATGCTCCGGTCAGCGCGGAGGGCTGTGGGGGGGTACACCATGCTCCAGTCAGCGCGGAGGGCTGTGGGGGTACACCGTGCTCCGGTCAGCGTGGAGGGCTGGAGGGGTACACCGTGCTCCGGTCAGCGCGGAGGGCTGTGGGGGGGTACACCGTGCTCCGGTCAGCGCGGAGGGCTGTGGGGGGGTACACCGTGCTCCGGTCAGCGCGGAGGGCTGTGGGGGGGTACACCGTGCTCCGGTCAGCGCGGAGGGCTGTGGGGGGGTACACCATGCTCCGGTCAGCGCGGAGGGCTGTGGGGGGGTACACCGTGCTCCAGTCAGCGCGGAGGGCTGTGGGGGTACACCGTGCTCCGGTCAGCGTGGAGGGCTGGAGGGGTACACCGTGCTCCGGTCAGCGCGGAGGGCTGTGGGGGGGTACACCATGCTCCAGTCAGCGCGGAGGGCTGTGGGGGGGTACACCATGCTCCAGTCAGCGCGGAGGGCTGTGGGGGGGTACACCGGGCTCCGGTCAGCGTGGAGGGCTGGGGGGGGTACACCGGGCTCCGGTCAGCGCGGCGGGCTGGAGGGGTACACCGTGCCATGGTCCAGGCAGCATGGAGTGCCATTTGTCCCCATCCCCGCCCCTCCACCCGCTGCTCCGCCCCTTCCAGGAGCATGGAGCCAGCAGCTCCCACCTTGCCCAGGGGCGGTAGAGACTGTCAGCCCCCAGGTAACAGGCCTGTCCCAGTCGGGCGATGTCTCTCTTTTCCTGTTTAACACAACTGGGCTGTTTCCAGCCTGGACCGGCTCAGAGCTGATGAACTGGAAGTGGACTTCTCCGTCACTAGTTAGCCATTCCTCCAGCAGTTGTGGCCACAACGTAAAAACGGTCCATGAAGAACGGGGCTCCCCATCTCTAAGAGCGAAGGATCCTCCCCCAGCAGCAATCAGTCCTTTGGCCCTCTTGCCACAAGCGGGACAGAAAGTTCTTTGCTTTCAGTCTCACGTGTTGATTGATCTTATCGCAATTCTTGGGGCTCGTCCAGATCCGTGTCTTGGGTTTTAATTTGATCTGGTTTTCATTTTCCAGGATTACGCTGCATCTTACTCTGAGCTTCCCTGATTGACCTTAACACACACATGCAGGCACCAAAAAATAAAATTGCCAGATTCAATCAGGCATGTTTGTTCAAGACCTTTTGGAAATTTTTGGATTCTGTCCAACTTTTCATTTCTTACATGCGTTTGCAGTACTCTGATATTTATAGTTTTATTTCACATAAATGGCTCCTTATGTTTCCCTCTTCCTGTTCCTGAGGGAGTGACCGTCAGGGATGCTGTCTGTCTGTCTGTCTGTCTGCTGGGGATGCTGTTTGTCTGTCGGGGTTCCTGTCTGTCTCTCGGGGATGCTGTCTGTCTGTCTGTCTGTCTGGGATGTTGTGTCTCAGAGTTACTGTCTGTCTCTCAGGGTATGTCTACACTAGAAAGTTAGTTCGAACTAACGGACGTTAGTTCGAACTAACTTTCCTATGCGCTACACTAGCGCTCCGTTAGTTCGAACTTAATTCGAACTAACGGAGCGCTTAGTTCGAACTAGGTAAACCTCATTTTACGAGGACTAACGCCTAGTTCGAACTAGCTAGTTCGAACTAAGGGCTGTGTAGCCCTTTAGTTCGAACTAGTGGGAGGCTAGCCCTCCCCAGGTTTCCCTGGTGGCCACTCTGGCCAACACCAGGGAAACTCTATGCCCCCCTCCCGGCCCCGGACCCCTTAAAGGGGCACGGGCTGGCTACGGTGCCCGTGCCAGGTGCAAGCCTGCCAGCACCCAGCTAGCAGACCCTGCACCTGGCACGGCACAGAGCCACCCACCCGATGCCCCCCAGCCCACCCCCTCTTGCCGGGACCAGGCTGGCGGCTCCCAGGAGCTTGCCCTGGACCGCAAGAGGCGGGCACCTTCCTGGGCTAGTGCGGACATCGTGGACCTCGTCCACGATCTCCGCACTAGGCACAGGAAAGTGGCCGTCTAGGGCAGGAGAGCTGCCAGCCTGGCCACCCAGGACCAGGTGTGCATGAAAATCAAGGGGGTCCACTGAGACCCCCGACACTGAGCCCTGAGCTTACAATGGCCGTACTGGGTCAGACCAAAGGTCCATCTAGCCCAGTAGCCTGTCTGCCAACAGCGGCCAACCCTAGGGACCCTGGAGGGGATGGACCGAAGACAATGACCAAGCCATTTGTCTCGTGCCATCCCTCTCCAGCCTTCCACAAACTTTGGGCAGGGATACCACTCCTACCCTCTGGCTAATAGGACTCCATGGACCCAACCTCCATCACTTTATCTCACTTCCCTTTCAACTCTGTTCTAGTTCTAGCCTTCACAGCCTCCTGCAGCAAGGAGTTCCACAGGTTAACTATTTGCTTTGTCAAGAACAACAACTTTCTCTTACTAGTTTCAAGCCTGCTACCCATTCCTTTCCTTTGGTGTCCTCTAGTCCTTCTTTATGGGAACTCAGGAAGAACTTTTCTGAATGCACCCTCTCCACCCAACCCCTGCTTTTAGAGACCTCTATCCTGTCCCCCCTCCGTCTCCTCTTTTCTAAGCTGAACAGTCCCAGTCTCTGTAGCCTCTCTTCATCTGGGACCTGTTCCCAACCCCTGATCATGTTAGTTGCCCTCCCCTCTCCCAGCCTTTCTCTTCCCCTCTCCCACCTCCTTTTCCCAGTCTCCCCCAGTTTTGTTCAATAAAGACAGAGTCAATGTTGGAAGAAACGTTATCTTTATTTTGTACATCAATAAGAAGGGGGGCTAGGGAAGGGCAAGTGGAAGGAGGTGAGGGAGGAATGGGGTACGAGCCCCCGATGGGGAGGACTGGGCTGGCTCTGCGGGCTTCTGGGGGTGGAAGCTCTCCTGCAGCCCCCCAATTACTCCCTCTCCCCAGATGGCAGCCTGCGGCAAGTGCAGCCGGGCTGATGGCCGAGTGGTGTGATGTGCCCAGTGTGGGCACTCAGGGCACTCCAAGCCAGAACTTCTTTGCAAGCGGGGCACCCCTTAGAACTGTGTGTCCGGGGTGGGGGTCGGGACCCTTTAAGCGCAGCCCTCGGCTAGCCTGAGACAGCATCTCCATGCTCTAAGTCCTCCTTTTATGCCCTGCCGGCACTGCTTCCGGCCATCATTAAGCCCTGTTCAGAGTCCACTCAATGTGGACTTACTAGTTCGAACTAGCAAAACGCTAGTTCGAACTAGTTTTTAGTTCTAGATGCGTTAGTTCGAACTAGCTTAGTTCGAATTAACTAATTCGAACTAAGTTAGTTCGAACTAGCGCTGTAGTGTAGACGTACCCTCAGGGATGTTGTCTGTCTGTCTGTCGGGGTTCCTGTCTGTCTCTCGGGGATGCTGTCTGTCTGGGATGTTGTGTCTCAGAGTTACTGTCTGTCTCTCAGGGATGTTGTCTGTCTGTTCGGGTTGCTGTCTATTGGGGATGCTGTTCGTCTGTCTGTCGGGGTTGCTGTCACTGTCTGTCTTTTTGTTGGGATTGCTGTCTGTCTGTCTTGTCAGGGATACTGTCTGTCTGGGTTGCTGTCACTGTCTGTCTGTCGGGGTTGCTGTCTTCTTTCTTTCAGAAACTCCCTAATGTTTTTTCCATGTTCCATAAATATTTTTGACTGGATTCTACATTTGCCAGACATTGTTGAGTCTTTGACCAACTGCTTAATTTCATGGGAGGATGTTTTCCTCCTTAGTGGTTAAAGGGATCAAGAGGCAGGGATCAAACAGAGACAGAAGAGACTCCACCATGCACATTTGTAGACTGACTATTTCAGGCTCTTTACAGCATTAAATGGTGATGAATGCAGGGGGCCAACAGGATGACCTGGGGATGGGCTCTGCGCTCAGAATCAGGGGCCCGAGCACTATCCCACCTCTGCTACTGACTTGCTGTTTGGCCTAGAGACTGTCACTTCATCTCTCTCAGGGCGGTCGCCATGTAAAAACAACAGGTAGCTCTGTGGCACCTTCGAGACTAACCCACATGCATCGACTCATGAGCTTTCTGAGCAAGACCCGCTCCCTCAGACAGGCTGGAGTGGAGATAACAAACCAAGAGCTCTAGAACCGCAGAAGCACCTGTCCATGCAGGACCCGTGCTAACGAGGCTAATTGTGCTTCAGTCCATGCTTATGGGCATATCAAGAAAAGGAACCCTGTGAGCCCGAGTTCTGCTAGACCCTCGCTGCTCCCCCACCTCTAGGGCCAGCAGGGGGGTAGGGAGGAAGTGTGAAGTTGGGGCCAAGGCTGTGACGCGAGGTGTCCGCTTTTTGCCTGGAACGCCCCTCCAAAGGGTTCTGGCAGCTCCGCTCAGCACCGACAGAGCCCTTCAAAGTGTGGTGGGGGCAGGGCTGGCGGGCTCCCCACCTGCGACCACACAGCTCCTGGAAGTGGCAACACGACCCTTGGCTCCTGCGTACAGGCACTGCCCCCACTGGTCAGGAACAGAGGGGAGACGAGATTAGTGCTCCGAGGGACAAGAGAGGGGCCCGTAAAATCCTCTCTGGGGAGGGGAAAGGCATTAACAAGGACTATTTACTCCCTCCTGCAACAAGAGCTGGGAGCACCCAGAGGAAAGCAATAGGCAGCAGCCGTTAAAACAAATAAAAGGAAATATCGTTTCACACGATGCTCAGTGGAACTCCTCGCCAGAGGGTGTTGTGAAGGCCAGGACTGTAGCAGGGCTCAGAAAAGAGCTAGCTAGATTCCTGGAGGGCAGGTCCATCAGTGGTGTGAGCCAGGTGGGGCGGGGCTGGCGTCCCTGGCCTCTGTTTGTCTGGCAATGGGCGACAGGGGAGGGATCACGTGAGGATTCCCTGTCCTGTTCCCTCCTTCTGGGGCACTGGCCGCTGTGGGCGACAGGACCCTGGGCTGGATGGGCCTTGGTCGGACCCAGCCTGGCCGCTCTCATGTTCTTAACTGTGGCCAATGGAAGCCGGGGAGATGCCTGCGGGCAGGGCGGCGGGCAGGCTGCACAGCTGCCCGCACACCCCTGCACCTAGGAATCAAGGGACATTGCTGCTTCTGGGAGCCATCTGGGGTGCTCCCAGGGCCGGAAACCCTCCCTCCATCAACCCCCTGCCCCAGCCCGGAGCCTCCTCCCACACCCAAACTCCCTCCCGGAGCCTGCTCCCCAACCCCCTGCCCCCTCCCACAGCCAAACTCCCTCCCCGAGCCTGCTCCCCAACCCCCTGCCCCCTCCCACAGCCAAACTCCCTCCCCGAGCCTGCTCCCCAACCCCCTGCCCCCTCCCACGCCCAAACTCCCTCCCCGAGCCTGCTCCCCAACCCCCTGCCCCCTCCCACGCCCAAACTCCCTCCCCGAGCCTGCTCCCCAACCCCCCGCCCCCTCCCACGCCCAAACTCCCTCCCCGAGCCTGCTCCCCAACCCCCTGCCCCCTCCCACGCCCAAACTCCCTCCCCGAGCCTGCTCCCCAACCCCCTGCCCCCTCCCACGCCCAAACTCCCTCCCCGAGCCTGCTCCCCAACCCCCTGCCCCCTCCCACAGCCAAACTCCCTCCCCGAGCCTGCTCCCCAACCCCCTGCCCCCTCCCACGCCCAAACTCCCTCCCCGAGCCTGCTCCCCAACCCCCTGCCCCCTCCCACAGCCAAACTCCCTCCCCGAGCCTGCTCCCCAACCCCCCGCCCCCTCCCACGCCCAAACTCCCTCCCCGAGCCTGCTCCCCAACCCCCCGCCCCCTCCCACGCCCAAACTCCCTCCCCGAGCCTGCTCCCCAACCCCCCGCCCCCTCCCACGCCCAAACTCCCTCCCCGAGCCTGCTCCCCAACCCCCCGCCCCCTCCCACGCCCAAACTCCCTCCCCGAGCCTGCTCCCCAACCCCCCGCCCCCTCCCACGCCCAAACTCCCTCCCGGAGCCTGCTCCCCAACCCCCTGCCCCCTCCCACGCCCAAACTCCCTCCCCGAGCCTGCTCCCCAACCCCCCGCCCCCTCCCACGCCCAAACTCCCTCCCCGAGCCTGCTCCCCAACCCCCCGCCCCCTCCCACGCCCAAACTCCCTCCCCAACCCCCTGCCCCCTCCCACGCCCAAACTCCCTCCCCGAGCCTGCTCCCCAGCCGGGACCCTTCCGGCAGCCCAACCTCGTGGTCCAGCCCTGGGGCTGCCAGCCCAGCCGGGAGCCCCCGAGTCCCGCTGGCTCGGGCGGGTGTAGACGGACCCGGTCGGGGTGCAGAGGGAGGCGCGGGGCGGGGGGCCGGGCCAGGTCCCGCCCCGCAGGGCTGCCTTTAGCCCCGCGGCTCGGCCCGGGAGGGGCGATGGGAAGGGGCGGGCGCTGCGAGCCGCCGGGCCCCGCCCTGCCCAGCCGGGGGGGGGACGGACCTTTGCTTGGCCCCGCCCAGCAGCGCCCCCCGACCCCCTGCAAACGCCGCTTTGCAGCAGCCGCCCCCTCCGGCACCTGCGCCCGCCCGGGAAGTGCCAAGCCACCCAGGGCGCTGCAGGCCGGGCCCAGCCCTGCGAGTCCTTCCCCGGCTGACGGGGGGACCTGCCCGTTCCCCTTTGGAGTGCGCCTGAGCAGGGACCCGCTGGAGGGCTAGGGACCCCCCCGCCCCGCCCCCCCCCCCGAGCCTGAGCGGGGACCCGCTGGAGGGCTAGGGACCCCCCCGCCCCGCCCCCCCGAGCCTGAGCAGGGACCCGCTGGAGGGCTAGGGACCCCCCCGCCCCGCCGAGCCTGAGCGGGGACCCGCTGGAGGGCTAGGGACCCCCCGCCCCCCCGAGCCTGAGCGGGGACCCGCTGGAGGGCTAGGGACCCCCCCGCCCCGCCGAGCCTGAGCGGGGACCCGCTGGAGGGCTAGGGAGCCCCCCGCCCCCCCGAGCCTGAGCGGGGACCCGCTGGAGGGCTAGGGACCCCCCCGCCCCGCCCCCCCCCGAGCCTGAGCAGGGACCCGCTGGAGGGCTAGGGACCCCCCCGCCCCGCCGAGCCTGAGCGGGGACCCGCTGGAGGGCTAGGGACCCCCCGCCCCCCCGAGCCTGAGCGGGGACCCGCTGGAGGGCTAGGGACCCCCCCGCCCCGCCGAGCCTGAGCGGGGACCCGCTGGAGGGCTGGGAGCCCCCCGCCCCCCCGAGCCTGAGCGGGGACCCGCTGGAGGGCTAGGGACCCCCCCGCCCCGCCCCCCCCGAGCCTGAGCAGGGACCCGCTGGAGGGCTAGGGACCCCCCCGCCCCGCCCCCCCCCAAGCCTGAGCAGCGACCCGCTGGAGGGCTAAGGAACCCCCCCCGGGACTGAGCAGGGACCCCCCGCCCCCCCCCCCCGAGCCTGAGCAGCAACCCGCTGGAGGGCTAAGCCCGCCCCCCCGCCCCCCCGAGACTGAGCAGGGACCCGCTGGAGGGCTAAGCCCCCCCCCCCGGGACTGAGCAGGGACCCGCTGGAGGGCTAAGCCCCCCCCCCCCCGGGACTGAGCAGGGACCCGCTGGAGGGCTAAGCCCCCCCCCCCCCCCGGGACTGAGCAGGGACCCGCTGGAGGGCTAAGCCCCCCCCCCCGGGACTGAGCAGGGACCCGCTGGAGGGCTAAGCCCCCCCCCCCCCCCGAGACTGAGCAGGGACCCGCTGGAGGGCTAAGCCCCCCCCCCCCCGGGACTGAGCAGGGACCCGCTGGAGGGCTAAGCCCCCCCCCCCCGGGACTGAGCAGGGACCCGCTGGAGGGCTAAGCCCCCCCCCCCCCGGGACTGAGCAGGGACCCGCTGGAGGGCTAAGCCGCCCCCCCCCAGACTGAGCAGGGACCCGCTGGAGGGCTAAGCCCCCCCCCCCGGGACTGAGCCTGGCCTGATGAAATTGCTGGGTCTTGGTCTGGCTGCTCAATGGGGCCGGGGCCCCGCAAGCAGCTGGCTGCTCCCTTGGCCCCGTGCCGATCGCCAGGAGGGCAGCGAGGGCCGCTGGAGACGCGCAGGGTCTCGTGGAAACAGGCCCGTCTGGCGAGTGCGAGGCCCCCCGGGAGCTGCCCGGAGGAGACGCCGGGCGCCGGGCCCTTCCCTGGAAGAGGAACAGCGCCCTCTCCTGACCGCCCCCCGAAGCGCCTGGCTGGGCTGGGCAGAGAAGCCGAAGAACGCCCAGCCGGGCTGCTTGCTCCGCACCCCGGGCTGCCGGCCTGCTGGGGACGTCCTTCAGCAGGGCAGGGCGCCTGAGCGACGGCTGCCAGTACGGCCAGCCCAGCGCTCACAGCGCTGCGCCTCCTACGGCTCGTCCTAGGGAAGGGGCCGGGCCAGTAACTCTAGGAGCGAGGGGCGAACGCGAGGCTCCAGTGACGCCTGTCTAGAGGGACGGGGCCCTTAGGGGAAGTCCTGGCTGGGACCCCTGCAAGCCCTGGCTCAATGGGGCCACGTGGGCTGCGGGCGACCCTGTTCCACAGGCAGGTGCAGTTCTGCTCCCGTGTGCTCTCACACAGACAGTGTCCACGCCGGCATTTCACTGGCCCTGCCTGTGGCCTAAAGGGATTCGGACCCGATGCCAAGAGACCACTCTGAGCAGCGCCCCGTCTGCGGGCGTGGGCCTGGCAGGGCTGTTTGCTCCTGAATTCTCGCCCAGCACAGCCAGCTCTGGGGCGAGCTCATTCGGACCCTGCCTACCTGCATGTCTGGTGCTTGCTGGACTCCCCCAGTGCCCAGGCCCCCTGTGTCCCATTGCGGGGAGCCCTGGGCAGACCAACACTGCACCTGTCCAGCGCTCATGTCTGCACTCACCGGAGGGGCAGTGCTCCAGCATCCATCTTCCAGGGTCTGCGTTAGCCCTGCCGAACTGAACCCTGAGTAAGGGAGTGGACAGGAGAGTTTCTCCCGTTGGCTCCCGCAGCGAGGCTGCCCCCAGGAATCGAGGTACGGTGCGTCGACTGCAGCTAGGCAGTGCCTGATCTTCTCTGCGTGTAGCCCTGGCCTCAGCTGCAGAGGCCCCCGTCCGGGGCGTGCCCAGGCCCACACGGCAGCTGGGGCAGAAAGGCAGGAGTTAGCACGTAGTGCTGGGAGGCTCCTCGCAGGCAGCTTCTCCCAGGCTGCTGCTGGCGTCCAGTCCATCGCCAGAGGCCAGTCATGCTGCTGAGCCCTGGGCTCCAGCTCCCATAGCGCTCCCTCTCCTCGGCAGCTGGCGAGTGCAGCCCTGCCTGGCTCTCCGGGCTCGGAGGCTCTGGAAACATGGGCACCGCCTCCCCGCTCCTCCTGCCCAGTGCTCCTGGCAGGCAGCAGGCTGGGAATAAGGCTGCACCAGCCAAGCATGCCCTGACCTCCGCCCGCGTTGCTGGCCATCAGGTTGCGTCCTGCGGTGGTCTCGGACCGTGGGCAAAAGCTGCTGCAATGCGGGTGCAAGGAGCCCTGTGAAGTTCCCTCCTGCCCCGGTAAGCGGAGGCTGCGCCCTGAAGGAGCAGGGTTTATTCCCCCTCCCTTGCCCTTCTCGTCCCCGTCGCCTGTCCGCATCCCTCCCTCACGCCTGCTGATTGCAGGCTGATGGGCTCATCTCCTCCAGGCTAGTGACACACACAGACTGGCCCCGAAAACGATTGACCCCGGTCTGGTCTTCCCGTGGGAGCTGGGCCCCGGCTGCACCGTCCGGCGCCCTGGTGCGACCGTCAGCTCCCAGTGCTCCCGGTCTGAGGCAGGGTAACTCCCCAGCATGCCTGGCCTGGTTCTGCGATGTGCCCCCGCCAGGGTGCAAGAGACGGGGCAGTGCCCCACACCAGGCCCGGCCTCTGCGCCATCCGCACTCCCCGGTGGGCCTCGCGCCCAGCCCCAGGGCCTGGGAACCAGGCGTGGCTTGTTGCCTAGCAACACTCTGCCACGCCACACTCTCCCCCGGACTCGTGAACACCTCGTAAGGGCCGGCCGAAGGGCAAAGGGGGCGCTGCGTGAACCAGCCGGCCTCGCGCCCGCCCTGGCACTAGCATGCTGCAGCAGCCCCGCTCAGCCTGTCCCGTGCACGGCCCCGCAGACCTGGGGGGTGTCTGGATATAGCGGACCTGCCCCAGGGACTGGCCCCGGGACCCAAGGCCCATGCTGAGGCTGCGAGGGCCCGGCCACCCGCAGGGACACCTGCAGTGTTCTGCCAGCCCCCAGGCCTCCTACATAAGAGCGTAGGAACGGCCAGGCTGGGTCCGACCAAAGGCCCATCCAGCCCAGTGTCCTGTCTGCCCACAGTGGCCAATGCCAGGTGCCCCAGAGGGAGGGAACCGAACAGGTAATGATCAAGCGATCTCCCTCCTGCCATCCATCTCCACCCTCTGACACACAGAGGCTGGGGACACCGTTCCTTACCCATCCTGGCTAATAGCCATCAATGGACTTAACCTCCATGAATGTATCTAGTTCTCTTAAACCCTTATATTATGGGATCAAGTAAATAACTAGGACTCACGAGAGTTCCTGGCAGGTAACGTGACACCATACGGGAGCTCCCTGCCCCTGCCCAGCCAGCATGCTCACTCCGACAACATGCCTGGAATCTCCTCTCTGCCCGGCTGCACAGCACCCCGTCGCTGCTCCAGCCAAGGGCACAGAGCAGGCAACAGCCAGGCCGGGGCAGCACCGTCCGTTGCACGCTCAGCCCCAGGCGCAAGCTGCCCAGCTCTCGTCCAGCGAGGTTTGATAGCCAGCTGCGAAGGCCACACACACAGGGAGGGCTGGTGTCAGGGGTGTGAGCAACAGCCACGGGGCTGGGGGAGAGAAACCTTCATACTGACTGGAGCCGCCCAATGCAGGATGCGGACTTGGCTGCGTGTCTGGGTACGTGCACTGAGCAGGCATGTGCAGGGTGGGTGCACATTCACAGCATCTGCATTGGGTGGGGGAGGCGTGTTTAGGGTGAACACGTGTGGGCAGGGCCTAGAGCACTCACAGAAGTATCTAGGGCATGCCGGTGGGTGGGTGTGCTAGGGAGCTCAGTGAGGAGGGAGAAACAGTAGCAGGAAAGGTGGAAATGGCAGAGGTGCTTAACGACTCCTTGGTTTCAGTCTTCCCCGAGCAGTCTGACGAAGGAATGCCTCCCAGTGAATGCTAGTGGGAAGGGGGTAGGGTTAGAAGAGAAAATAAAAAAGAACAAGTGAAAAATGACTTAGAAAAGTTAGCTGCCTGCAAGTCCCCAGGGCCTGATGAAATGCACCGTACAGTACGCAAGGAGCTGATAGAGGAGGTATCTGAGCCTCTAGCGATCGTCTTTGAAAAATCATGGAAGTGGGGAGAGATTCCAGAAGACTGGAAAAGGGCAAATCTAGTGAAAAAAGAACAACCCAGGAAACTACAGACCAGTCAGTTTAATTTCTGTGCCAGGGAAGATAATGGAGCAGGTAATTAAGGAATCCATCTGCAAACAGCTGGAAGATAATAAGGTGATCGGGAACAGCCAGCATGGATTTGTAAAGACCGAATCATGTCAGACCAATCCGATAGCTTCCTGTGATAGGCTAACGAGTCGTGTGGCTAAGGGAGAAGCGGTGGATGTGGGACACCTACACTCCAGTAAGGCGTTTGATACACTCTCGCATGATCTTCTTATCAATAAACTAGGCAAATACAACCTAGATGGGGCTACCCAGGTGAGTGCATAATGGCTGGACAAGCGTTCTCAGGCTAGGTCTACACTACAGAGTTTTGCACAAAAAGCCCTTTGCACTGCCAGTCGCGCGTTGCTCCCGTTTCGGGGTGGCTGGCCGGAGAGCAGGGCCCACTAGCTGCCACTTGCAGTTTAATCTCCCAATATTTTGCAAAATGGCTTTTTCATGTTGCCATGTTCTCGGGGCCTGAGGAGGAAAGCGCGTGGCCCAGGCCCAGGCCCAGGCTTCCAGTCCACCTGGGCAGCGTGGAGCTGAGCATGCGCTGGCAGCACTGGCTGTGATGGGGACAGCTCTGAGGAGAGCGGGCAGTAGCAGAGGGGGCTGCTTCGCATTAGTCCTTGCCAACATGGTGCATTTCTTCGGTTCTGCGCCAGTCACGCTCTCCCTGGGTCATCTCCCCGGGGGGGAATCAGCGTCGCGCCAGGGACAGTGCCCATGCACGCCGCCTGGGGCTTTGGCCCCGAGTTGGTTACCTGGAAGCAGACTCATTTCTCAATCCTATTCTGAACCTACAGGGCTGGCGGCTGCTGTATCCGAGGCAGCAGCGCGAGGAGCCAGGCGGGAGCTGGTCCACGAGGGGAGCCAGTTTAAAAACCAGCTCCCCTTATGGACCGGCTGCCTGTTGTCCTGCGCTGCTGCCTCTGAGAAAGAGGCAACCGCGCGGGGTGGCAGCCCCTGTCCAGGGCGGGTCTGAGCTCCCAGACCTGGTGTGAGCCAGAACTGAGCCAGGCCGCCCGCCCACCCGCCCACCCGGCTTCCAATGCACTCGAAATGCAGAGCCGCCGCAGGGGTAGGGCCCAGGGCCCGTCGCAAGCCAGGCCGCCCGCCCACCCGCCCGGCTTCCAATGCACTCGAAATGCAGAGCCGCCGCAGGGGTAGGGCCCAGGGCCCATCGCAAGCCTGCCAGCGAAGCCAGGCAGAGATTACTAACCTCTGGAAACACGGACAAACCAAGCAGTGAGACCTACACAAGAGAGGCAAGCTCTTGTCTAATGACCCCAGCCCACGAATCTGACTGCACCCCTAACCCATCCCCATGCCCCTCACCCCTTACTAACAAAAAGCCACTGAATTCCAGGCCCTTTAAGACAGGTTCCACTGGAACAATTTCCTGTTCCTTTCCCCCAGCTTTCTTAAAGTGCTAAGAGCCATACCCTCAGAACTCACTGCTAAAGCCACCGCACTGCCTCTGCTACCGGGGAGAGGGACATACTAACACAAGGCCAAGGGTTTCCTAATCCCAGGGGAGAGAAAAGTCTGTAAGCGGTCGGGGAGCTCAGGAGGCACAAAGCAAGCAGCCCAGCCCTGTCCCAGACAGACACTTGCTCCTTGACTTTGGCAACATGTCCGCTCCATGCTGCCAGGCCAATCAAGCCAAGGGAATGGATTCCAAGGGCAGGGAATGTCAGCGGGCTGGGGGCAGGGCAAGGCAGGAGTGCGGCTGAGCCGAGCCGGTGGGGGAGGAAAATCAGTGCAGCTCGGGAGTGAGGATGCGCTGCCCCCAGCCAGCTCTCCCTGCGCGAGGGAAGAGCGCACTGCAGGGCATCCCGGATGCTGCTCGCTCTGGTCTGAGCCGCGTGGTGCTGAGCCCCCGCCACAGCTCCGCTCTCCCCCGCCGTCGCCGTCATGCGGCTCATCACTCACTGCCAAGATGCACCATTTCTGCTCAGACTTTCTGGGGAGGGGAGAGCCTCCCCGCCGGCCTCTCCTCCCCCAGCCACGCCCCCAGGGGAGCTCAGCCCTGAGTTCACTCCCAGCGTCTCTTGGAAAGGGGGCACTGTCCGAAAGCTGCTGGGCTGGAGGCAAACTCGCCCGCTGTGATCGCCTGGAATCTTAACATGCGCGTTTCAAGGGAGGGGGCCCTCCTCTCCCAGCTTCTACCCCCCACCCGCCCAGACGGAAACCTGAGCTGCACAAAGTCAAGGAGCGTTAGGTGCTTTTCTCCGCTGGGTGGGAGCCAGTGTCTGCAGGCGCCGCTGCTCCAGCTGATAAGAACGGCCGCACTGGGTCAGACCAAAGGTCCATCTAGCCCAGTATCCTGTCCGCCGACAGTGGCCAGCACCAGGTGCCCCAGAGAGGGTGGACCGAAGACAATGATCAAGCGATTTGTCTCCTGCCATCCCTCTCCAGCCTCTGACAGACAGAGGCCAAGGACACCATTTTATCCCCTGGCTAATAGCCTTTTATGGACCTAACCTCCATGAAATTATCTCGCTTCTCTTTAAAGTTAGATATGATCCGGAATGAAATGGAGGCAGAGCTGAATCCCAAGCTAGTGGGGGCGCTGGGCAGGGGGCTAATCCCCCCACATAATGTCCAAGTAATGGTTTCAATCGGGGACCATCTCAAGAGCAAAAGCTACAGGCACCCTAGTACCTCCACCTCTGGGCTGTCTTTGCCACCTGTTTGGCTGCTTTCCTGCTTTCAACCAGGTGATTCAGGCCTCTTAAGGTTGCAGATGGTTTCAACCAAACTACCAGACACACTTGAGGTGACATCACAAGCTACATCACATCTGAGTTAGTAGAACTGACCGGGCATTTCTATTGTCTCCATTTGTTTCCCGAACAGGAAGCTCAAATACTGGACTGTCCGGTTCAAAACCAGACCCCTGGCAACCCCAGGGCCTATCCTCTCTTCCCTGCCACAGCATCATTCCCCGGGGAAGGTTCTCCAGGCTCGACCCTGCTCTCCCAGCACCACAAAACAGAGGCAGCTCCCCGGAAGCCGATGCAGCCACCTGCCTTGGAGTGGGACGCCAGGCCCCCTCTAGATCCGACAGGAAATGCCCTTTCCAAAGGGCTGGGTTGCACTGCTCCTCTTTTGACTCCTCCTCCCTTTTCTCTCTCCACTTCCAGCAAGAGGGTGGCACAGGGACCCGAGAGTCACAGCTGGGAAGCGGCACCTTTGCCATCCACTCCAGCTGGAACTGAGCATGCTCAGTCTCTTTGAAAATCAGACCTACCCTCAAATTTCTACCACCCTATACTGGAAACCCACCGACCACTACACTCACCTTCATGCCTCCAGCTTCCATCCCAGACATACTTCCCAATCTACTGTACACAGCCAAGACACAACCGGATTTGATCCAATCCCACAGACAGAGACAAACACCTCTAGGATCTATATAGAGCATTCCTAAAACTGAAATACCCACCCGGAGAAGTGAAACAACAGATCGACAGAGCCAGACGAGAACCCAGACAGGAACTCCTCCAAGCCAGGCCAAGAAGAGAAAACAACAGCATTCCACTTGTCATCACCTACCGCCCCAACTCAAACCCTCCAGCGCATTGTCAGCAACTACAGCCTGCCCTGGAGAATGACCCTCGCTCTCACAGGCCTTGGGGCACAGGCCAGTCCTCCCCTACAGACAACCCCCGAACCTCTAACAAATTCTTTCCAGTCACCACGCAACTCACCTCCGTCTCACTCACCCAGGACCCCACCCCTGCAATCAGCCTCAGTGCCAACTCTGCCCACACAGCTACACCAGCGATTTCAACACTGGACCCACCACATCAGAGGTTCATGTAACTGCCCATCCACGAACGTGATCTATGCAATCAAGGGCCAGCAATGCCCCACTGCCATGGATCTGGGCCAAACTGGACAGTACAGGAAAGCATTAATGGACACAAATCTGATATCCGTAAAAGCAAGACACAGAAACCCGGTGGAGAACACTTGAACCTGCCCGGGCACTCATGAATGGATCTCCAAGTCACCGTGTTGGTTCAGGCCAATTCCACAGGCCAAATACACAGGGAAGGATTGGAACTTAACTTCCTTCACAAGTTTAATTCTTATGCAAATGGTATGAACAATGGGTTGGCTCGCATAGTACCTTCCACATCCTATGACTTGACCAACCAACCCAGCAACGGAGGTGCTATCTGTCCTTACCAGCCCCAGTAACTACCTGACCCATCTACTCACTGTCTCTCTTTTTCCACTTTTCTCCTTTCCCCTCCCCTTCCCTTATTGATTCTTGGATCTGGACTTCTAATGCTCCAGCCATCTGAAGAACTGGCCGTGCCCACGAAAGCGCGTGATCCCATTCCCATGTTCTGTTAGTCTGTAAGGTGCTGCTAGTCTATTGGTTGTGGTTTAAGTTTTTCCTCAGCCTGTTGTTATCCACCCTCACTGTTATTTGCATGATGGTGCTGCCCAGAGCCCTACAGCCGGGTAGTAAAGCCCCAGTTCTTTGGGCAGTAAGGGCAGAGACATTCCTGCCTCGAGCACAGGTTTGTTCAGCCAGTTCTAGCCCTTCTGCCTTTCCAAGCGCCTCCTTGCACAGAGCATGAGATGCCCGGGCATGACGTGATGTCACAGCCTGGGACTTTAAAACTGCTCAGAGCAGCGTTGCACCGTGCGGCCTAGCTCTGGGTTCGGACTCCGGGGACTTCTGGGGCCAGAGCACAGACTCCAGCCCCGCAAAGTGGAAGGCAGAAGGTAGGGGAGGGCAGAGAAGGGGGAAAACTAGGGGGAAGGGGCAGGAAAGGAAGGGGCATGTGCGGAGGGAGAGGGGGTGGGAGAGGAAGGGGCATGTGCGGAGGGAGAGGGGGTGGGAGAGGAAGGGGCATGTGCAGAGGGAGAGGGGGTGGGAGAGGAAGGGGCTTGTGCGGAGGGGGAAGAAAGGGGAAGGCACCACGGGACAGCGCGGAGGAAAGACAAATGCCAGGCGGCCAAGTGCAGACAATGAGGAAAAGGGCAGGAGGGGAGGTGTCAGTGGGAGGGGGACAGGGTGATGCTGGGAGAGGAGAGGGGAAGGGCATTGGAGGTTAGGAGGGAGGGGAAGGTGCTGAGAGAAGGCTTGAAAGAAGGGGTGGGCATGAGAAAGGTGGGGCTGGAGCAAGTCATGTGTGAGGGCACAGAGGGGCATGAGGGGAATGGGGGCAGAGGGTGGAGGGGGTGGACATCAGGGAAAAAGGGGCAGGGTCAATAAGGGAAGGGGGAGGCACCAGGAGGGTGCAGGGCTAAGGGAAGGTGCAGATGCCAGGGGATTCTGGGGGTGAAGCAGAAGGGGAGACACCTGCAGAGGAGGGACCAGCACCAGAGGAGAGAGGCGAGGGAGGTGTTAGGAGAGGGGATGAGGAGGGGTAGCTCATATGATCAGAGTGGGGCTACTGGAGAAGTGGGCACAGGGGGGAGAGAAGGGCTGGTGGAGGGGGGTAGGTCACAGGAGGGCTGAGGGCAGTGAGAAGGGCAGGAGTCAGGCCAGCAGAGGAGGGTGAGGAGTTGGGGGGCAGCGGGCACCAGGGGAGCTGATGGAGCAAGGGGAGGATACATGGTAGCAGAGGGGAAAGGTTGAGGTTTATAAAATATTTATTAATAACTTGGGTGCCACAGTGGCACATCCAAACAAGCCACAAACTCAGTACTGGTGCACAACACAAAATTCATTCTGCTCACGGGAGGAAACTCTTAGGCTCTGTCTACACTGGTGGCTTCTTGCGCAAGAACATCTTACGGAAGGGTTCTTGTGCAAGAACACATCCACACTGCCATGCGCAAGCTGTGCTTTTGCACAAGAAAGCTCCGATGGCCATTTTAGCCATCCCAAGAAATCCCTGCCGCATGTCCACACGGCCCTCTTGCACAAGAGCAGGCGGGCAGTGTGGCTGCTCTGTGGGTTCTTGCACAAGAACGGCTGTACTTGCGCAAGAAGCCGCGAGCGTAGACATAGCCGTAGAGGGAACACTTCCCCCAGCCTCTCCGCCCCGAGTCAATGTCACACACTTTGGGTTAATGCAATCACAGGACAGTTGCATGAGGGGGCTTTGGTGGAGACCAAACTAATCCTTGTTGGTAGGAGGATGGTGGAAAAATTCCTTCAAGACTTTCTGGTCATGTGTCCATCTTGCCCCGAGCGTGTTACCTACAGAGGCCTGGTTAATGGGGGTCAGGGTGTGGTTAACGGTCAGGGGGTATGGCTAATGAGGCACCACCAAAAATTATACAAACCTGCCTCCCCTGTTCCTTGCTGTTCTCTGCCAGTGGTTTGTGGCTCTACACATCCCCTCTGAACCAAACGATGGCTCAACTCCACACCACTCCCCGCTGGTCCTCTGGTGGCTTTGCTCTCATTTCTTCTGGGTTTGTCCATGTTTCTTGAAGTTCTTCACCTCTTGGGTGACGTCTCCAGCTAGACTCTGGCTGGAGGACCAGCTGCTGAGAAACATGAGGCGAGCTTTGTTCTTAGGCTCTGTCACTGGGCTTTCCAACTAGGAGGTCTTCTAATTCTGAAAAGAACCCGTCCCACGTGGCTCCCGTTTCTGCAGGCGGATACTAGGGAAAGATTTGCTCTGGGCTGTTGTCTTTCCACTCGAACTCCGTCATCAGTCACTGATGCTTTCCTTTACAACAGGGCTACTCAGCATGCGGCTGTTTGTTTGCGGCACGCAGTGCAGTTTGGGTTTACGTGGGGCTCATATGCAGCCCCCGGCTTGAACATGGTCTCCGGGAACACGCTTCACAACGGCCTTTTGTGGTTGTCCATAAGGGTCTTCTGCTGAGATGCATTTTAGTCATTAAATTCACGGACTGTCATTGCTCCATACAAGTGCTGCCCTGAGGGTGGAAATGGGGTAAATATTGCATTGTATTAATATCAGCAGAACTGACATAAATAGGGCCAGCGTGTTGCGTAGTCTTGCTTTAATCTTTGCATTCTTGCCCATCAGTGTGAAAGAAGCTATTTGCATATATATTTGCATATATTTGCATGTCTATGCAACCACACTTAAGCTGCGGCCCTAAGCGTGTGCTGTGAGTATCATTGTGGCCCCAGGGGCTTCCAGAGTTGAGTAGCCCTGCTTTATAAAATCCCCACCGGGAGCAATTAGCAGTAGTTGTCCCAGAGGAAGGATGGTTGAGCGCAGTGTCGAAGCCCATATTCTTCACAGAGCTATTGTTCTGGTCTGAATGTGGCATAACTAATGTGTTTTATTCAAGATGAGTCTTAGGCGGGCTCATTGGGAAGGGTCTGATTTACTAATGCTGACTATCTGCTTTGGTATTTGAGATTAGGAACACTGGCTATGAGGCTGTGTTTCAAACGTGCTACTTCGGGTGATGCCCTTTGGATAAAACAATGGAAAACCCATCAGCAAAGACAATGGACTGTGAAAAGCTTCATCTTCCTGAGCATGCTCTGAACAGCCTGCGAGGAATGGCAGCTACAACCCTGCAGACATGTGGCCTGGGATTGGCTCTCAGCCTGGGATGCCGGTGTTCTGCCCTGGAAGACAAAGCGTCCTGCCATACACAGAAGCTATGAAAGGCAGGGGAGTGACATCACCAGACTTCCTGGGAAACACCTGGAAACAAACCCTGAGCTGGGGGAAGAAGAGTTGAGCCCAGACGGGAGGGGTGTCTAGCCAGGGAGTGAAAATCCCAAGCTGGAGGACAGTGAAGCCGGCTTTTAGGAATCTCAGTGATGTGCCTGAAACAACATTTAGGACGAGAAATGATTCTGCATAGCCAGTCTCTTGAGGGTGTGCGTTAGCTGCATGTTTGTTTTATTTGGTCGGCAATCCGCTTTGTTCTGTTTGCTAACCTCTTATCATCACTTACCATCTACCCTCTCCGGTTAATAAACTTGGGTTTGTTTATTCTAAAACTCAGTTTCTGCAATTCATAATCGGGGAGGGGGCCAAAGGGCTGTGCTTATCTTTCTCCACACTCAGGGAGGAGACAAATTTCATACCCCTTGGGTCTGCACTCTCTGGGAGGTGGGCACCTAAGGGCCCCTGGGGGCAAGTGCCTTAAGCCAAGTCTTCCCAGAGTCTGTGTCTTGCTGCAGCTGGGCATGGCCCTGCCTGTGCGGGAGCTAGAGGAGATTTGAGAGCCTGGCTCAGCAAAACAGAGGAAAGGGGGCCCAGCCTGGTGGAACAGTAGGGCCAATGGTATCCGATGGCACCCCAAAAGGTTGATTTAAATTTTTTCACAGACCCCCAAACTCCATGATCAGCCCACGACCAGGTGCAGATCAGCTGACTTAGGCGTGCAAGGCTCGGATTCTCAAGCTGAAAATTCACTAGGTGACGTAGTGTGGGTACCTTGCTGGTTGCTGTGCTGGGCAGTGGGTTGTGAGTGACCTCCACTGGCTGCTGGCTGCAGCACGGCCCAGCAGGGCAGGGGATGAGTCATTATGCAAAGAGGGGCTCCGAACCTGTCTGACAAGCTATCTCCCAGGGAGCGGAACAATGGGAAGAAGGGGAGTGGAGCCCTGGCTGGGGGGCAGGGCTGGAAGTGAGTTAGTTAGTTTGGGTCTGGGAAGCAGGGGAGAAGGAGCTAGGGAGGGGGGCTGGGATTGTAGGGCCCAGCCACCCCCCATCTCAAAGGGGGGCACTGAGGCCTCTTAGCCCCAGTTCCTGTAACCAGATGACATCTGTGCTGTGCTGTATCCTGGAGAAGCAATAAACTCCCTCTGTTCTACTGGCTGGTGACGTCTGTTCAGGCCACTACGGGGGTGCAGGAGGCGGGGGACCCCGACGCGCGCAGGGGAACCCATTTCCCTAACGCATGAAGCTGGCTCTGCACAGCACTGTGTGCTCTCCGCTCCCCGGGAGACCAGCGGGCGTCCGTGGCTGGCAGTGCAGCAGGAGAGGGAAACCCTGGGGTGGGCGGCTGAGTGCGCGAGCCCCAGACCGCAGCTGCTCCCTCGTCACCGACCGGTGCCGGGAGCTGAGACCCTCTCTCGCTCGGCCTGTCGCACGCTCCTTGCACGAAGCAGCAGTCACCGGTCTGGGGCAGATGGAAGCTACTAATCAGGGCTGCTCAGCTGTTTACATGCGATTAACTGGTCAAGGGCCCTGCGACAGCCCTGCTGCTTGTGTTAACACGCGAGTGACATTCGTCTGCCCAGCTTCCAAGAGTGGGACCCTCTGCCTGAGTCTCACGAGCCTGAAAGAAACGCTGAGGAGCCTGCAGACGCGCTGGCTCAGGAGAGCGAGCGGGCGGCGAGGAAGGGCAGAGCAGACCCCGCCCCTCCTCACTTCCCGCTCTGGAGCTGACGCAGTTTGCTCCGAACAGACTCATCTGCCTTCAATTCCACGGCTGCCGCTCACGCTGCAGAGCCATCCTGGTTCTGCACAGGCTCCTGGAGCACCAGAGACCCGGTTTCAATCAGAGCCAGGGTAGGTGCGGAGCAGAAACGAGCGGATGGGTCGGAGCAATTCCAGAGGAGGCTGGTTTGTCCATGGGTGGGTGAAACCAGTGGGGCTTCGGTGGGAAGGACCAAGTTTCCTGTTTGCCCACATCCCCTGTAACCAGGGCAAGGGCAGAGCAATCAGACGAGCGACCAATCTCTGCTCCTGGGCAAACGGCCTCCAGACGTGACTCCATCCCAACAGCAGGCAAAGGTGGCGAGCCCCAGGACAGGAGAAGGGAGCCGATAAAACCAGGCTGGCAGCCACAGGGCCACCACCACCTCCCAGCTACAGAGCCACATAACCCCCGCTGGACCCAAGTGTGACCGTTGTATCGACGAGTGGAAGGAACGCTAAGGCGCCGGGAACACCTACAGCAGAGAAGCAGGAACTGGCCAGAGGATCTTCCCGCCAAAGCAGGCTGGCAGAAGTTAGGCTTGGAGAAAGAGGGGAACCAAGGGAAGGAGGAATTTCTTGCTCAGGTGGACTAAGGGCAGTCTGCCAGCCACAGCAACCTCCACATGGCCAGCTGGCCCCATCCTGCCTTCCCCAGGACCTCAGCCTGGCAGGGTGCCTCATAAAACCCCAAACAGGTTGACTCCGATTCTCCTGGCATTCTGGGGCTTTGCCTCCTGCTCAGGGACCCAGGCCTGCCCCAGGGGACGCCTATGCTGGTGTTCTTGGGCCAGAGACCTTGTCTGCCATACTGAAAAAGCGATTTGTCTCGCACACCATGATCGGCAGCCTGGACTGGGTCCCTCCTTCTCCTCCCCCCCCCCCCCGGCCTCTCTCCCCCAGCGTACATACTTTGAGAGGACGGGAGCTGGGGCAGGAGAAAACCCACACGCTGTTGTTGTTGGTTTTGGCCCAGCAACTGCAAGTTGCTTCCAGCAAGAGCAGGATGAATAATTGCCCAATTAACTGAAGGAACTGCCAGATGTGTGTTTGCTTTCATACCAATCCAGCCCCACGTGTCTAGCGTGGCGGAGAACCTGGGGGTGGGGAAGGAAAAGGTCGGGACTTTGCGAGTGAACGCGGCCGCAGGGGCAGGCCTGGCTGCTGGTTAAGTGTCTCTCCCTCCCTTTCTTTCAAGGGGGAAATGGTCTGTTTAACAGCCCTGGGGAGAATGAAATTCATCCCGCCCGCCGGAGCGCCGCCGCATGTGCCAAAAGTCCACCCGGGGAGAGGAAAGTCAATCCCATGGTTTGATTTTTATCAGGTGCACATACAGTGAACGCTCGCCAGGCAGGCATGGGGGCCATGGGACAGTGTCACACTAAGCAGGGGGTTCGGGCAACCCAACATGAAATCTAGCCCTTGGGGTGCACAGAGGCCGCTGCACTCTCGAGGGGGCTCGGAATCGCTCTTCTCCGCCCCCCCCCCGTAGCGCTGCCCATTGCCAGCGGAGCCCCACACACGACAAGGCCCTTGCGGAGACCTCACCGCGTTGGCCGCATCAGCCCTGCCGGCTGAGGACCCGAGGGAGACTCCCAAACCCAGGTGACAAATCTCAGGGACCGTCCCAGAGCAGGGGGGCTGGAGCACCTGGCTAAAGAGGAACAAGTCGCCAGCACACGGCGGCATTCACCCAAGAGTGCTGAAGGAACGAAATGGGAAATTGCAGAACTAAGTGCGCATGTGACCTGCCATTTACAGCAGCTGGAGGACAGCTAATGTGACTCCAGTTCTTTAAACGGCGCCAGAGGCAGCCCTGGAATTGCGAGGCAGTAACCCTGACTGCAGGACCAGGCAAGATGATTGAAGCTACAGTAAAGAAGAGAATTACCGGACACGGGGTTTGTTAGGAAAGAGGCAACGTGCTTTTTGTACAGGGAAATTGTGCCTCGCCAATCCAGGGGCCAACAAGCCGCCGCACAAGGGGGATCCAACGGATCCAGTGGATATAATGCACTTCGATTTCCAGAAAGGCTTTGACAAAAGGGAGCTGTCATGGGACAAGGCAGAAGGCTCAGTGACTGGTCAAAGGGTAGGAACAAAAGGCCACCTATCAGAGTGGAGAGAGGGAACTAGTGGTGTCCTGCCGGGGTCTGTGCTGGAACCAGCCCTATTCAATGTATTCAGGAATGATCTGGAGAAAGGGGTAAACAGGGAGGTGGCAAAATCTGCAGAGGATAAAGACCTGCTCAAGATAGTTGAGTCCCAGACAGACGGGCGAGCTGCAAAAGACTCTTCAGTTCTGTTCATCGTATTGCTCGTGTCACCATCTTCCTGGGGGGCTATGCGTGCCGGCCGTGGCATGGCTAACTGCAGGGCTCCGGCACAAACACATGCTCCCCTGTTAGGTCTCACACCTGCCACTGGGCAGCAGCAACTTGGGGGCCATCGCAGCCACATTCTCATTAACGAAGGCTGAAGATTCTGCCATTGGGGTCTTGCTCAACACCTCACCCCTAGCTCTGTGCTGCAGGATCAAGCCCTACAGCTGAGAACGAAGGAGCTGGTTGGTCCAAGCAGCTTAGAAGAAGAGGAGACCTATCTAAAGCCAATGCCAATGGCCCTGGTCTTTGAATCCCCACCATACCTGAGAATCCCCTGGCTTGTTTCCACAGCACATCCCTTCCAATGCGGAGTCAGTACAACATCCCACCAGCTGAGCGGGTCCCGTCACGTCTCATTCCGCAAGCCCAACACCGGCGCCCCTGCAACAGGCGCCACCCGGCAAAGCGCTTCTCCCGCCTCTTCCTGAGGGCGCTGGATGGCTCCGACAGCAATGCGCAGCTCCTGACCCCTTGCAGCAGCGGGGCAGGCCGGGTGCCCACCATGCAAATACCCTCAAGGAACTAGCAGCTACAAGAGGCCCTCTGTGACAGATGGCAATTTCCTGCACTAGCCTGGATAAAATGTATTGAATTCACTTAAACCTTACGGAATCAAGTTTAATACCTTTGGGGTCCATCGTATTACAAATGCAATTTGTATGTGTTATTGTAGGATTGGTTGTATCTTTGCCAGGAACATGACTAATGGACGTGTTGGGAACTTCAGAGAACTGTTTTGGACAATATGCATGAAGTGGGTTTCCTCAGAGGTACTTGGGAGGCCTTTGGAAGCTATGCCTTGGGGGAAAGAATCCACTGTCTACTCATTCCCTACTCTGGGGAATCCCCCGGGTCAAAGACCACTAATGCATAGTTAGTTCTGACTCTTAGCTGAGACTTTTATGAAGTTTCAGTTTATCACCTGCCAGGGTCCAAGTTGAAGTTCAGGTGACCGTTGATAACCTTATTAGCATTCATGTAGGTTCTTTTATTAGTTTTACTTGTTGATGAATCACTGTTAATTCGTGTGATTAACTCAAAAATTAATTGCCATTAAAGTCAATCCTTATTCACCACTGTTTAACTATGCTGTTAAAAATAGAATATCGGTTGAAAGTTATGAAATATTATGGAGGCTTATCTACATTTCAAGTCACCTCACACAAGTACTGTAGTGCAATCTCTTTATCACGAAAGTGCAACTTACAAATGTAGAATTTGTTGTTGTAGAACTGCCCTCAAAGCCAAACAGTGTAAAACTTTAGAGCCTACAGATCCACTCAGTCCTCCCCCTTGTTCAGGCAACCTCTTAGGGAAACACCTTTGCTTCTGTTTAAGGGCAGTAGTGCTGCCTGCTTCTTATTTACAATGTCGCCTGAAAGTGAGAAGAAGTGTTTCCGTGGCACTTGAGTCGCCAACATTGCAAGGTATCTCCATGCCAGATATCTAAGTAGCCATATGCTCCTTCCTGCCTTGGCCACCATTCCAGAGGACCTACTTCAATGCTGATGACACCAGTTAAAAATAGTAATGCATTAGTAATTTGTGCCTGGATGCCTTGTGGCTCCTGTCCTGTTTCCCTGCATTCTGCCGTCTGTTTCACGTGAAAGCAGGGCTGGATGATGGCCCAGCACACGTTTGCTTTAAGAACAGATTTGACAAAACATAAAGACGGTCCCAGGGAGAAATTTCTAAAAATAGCCACAGCACTGTACCCAAGGTCTGACAGTCTGATGTGCCTTCTGAAATCTTAAAGGGAGGAGACATGGAGCTTTCTTTCAGAGGTCTGAAAGGAGCACCACTCGATGCAAAAACTATAGAAACCGAATCACCGGAAAATTGCTGGTGGCATCTGACACAGATGATGAAAATGAACTCTGCTTTGGACCATTATTGAGCCGAACCTGTCATCAGCCTGGACACGTGTCCTCTGCAGTGGTGACAGAAGCATGAAGGGACATATGAATTCTTAGCACATCTGGCACATAAATATTTTGTGACGCCGGCTACACAGTAGTAGCATGCAAATGCCTGTTCCCACTTTCAGGTGTTACTGTAAACAAGAAGCAGGCAGTACTGTCTCCTGCAAATGTAAATGTACTTCTTTGTGTGAGCTACTGGCTGAACAAGAAGCAGGACTGAGTGGACTTAATGCACTGAAGTTTGACATTGTTTTATTTTTTAATTCAGTTATTTTTCCACATAATTCTACATTTGTAAGATCAACTTTCATGATAAAGAGGCTGCATTACAGCACTTGTAATGGGGGATCTGAAAAATACTATTTCTTTTGTTTTTGCAGTGCAAATATTTGTAATAAAAACAAATATAAAGCGAGCACTGTACATTTTGTATTCTGTGTTGCAATTTGAATCACTATTTTTGAAAATGTAGAAAACATCCAAAATACTTAACTAAGTGGTATTCTATTATTGTTTACCAGTGTGATTAATTGCAGAATTAATGACAATTCATTCTGGAATCGCTTGACAGCCCTCGTTTGACTCTGGTTTCTTTGCCCCCAGGAATAAATAAGCTTGCACGGAAGGAGCGTTGTGGGAGGTGAACTGTGGCAGTTACTCTGGGACAAGTGCTGAAGAGAAAGCAAACAGGCCCACTTGTGCGGTCGCATTTTGCTAGTGAGTTAATGGCACCATGAGGGAGTCGCGCAGCCTGAAAAGCCCCTGGCCAGAAAGGAGAGGCGTGCAGGGGCAAAGGCCAGGGAGCTGGGAGCTGAGCTTGGCTGCCCTGCCCAAGTAGCAAAGGGACACACAGGCCTGCTGCCCTGAGCTGTGCCACCCTCCATGAGCAAATGGCAGATGCTGAGTCGCGGGGAAGCCATTCAGCCAGCAGCCAGCTCTGCCCCGCCAGTGGGACGAGCCGACCGTGGCCGAGGGACTTTCCAGACAAGGGCCCCCCGAGGAGCTGGGGCTGAGGGCCAGCACAGCAAAGGAGCAGGGCGTGGGACCCCTGGGCCCTTGGAAGAGATATGGGAAAGGGCCAAGCACAAGCAGCCCTGCTCCATTCCTGTGAAACGCTCGCACAGCCCTCTGGCCGGGCCCCTCAGCCTCACTCACCGGCGGGCAGCTTCCCGTGCGCGCCCCCGCTCTCTGGCCGGGCCCCTCAGCCTCACTCACCGGCGGGCAGCTTCCCGTGCGCGCCCCCGCTCTCTGGCCAGGCCCCTCAGCCTCACTCACCGGCGGGCAGCTTCCCGTGCACGCCCCCGCTCTCTGGCCAGGCCCCTCAGCCTCACTCACCGGCGGGCAGCTTCCCGTGCACGCCCCCGCTCTCTGGCCAGGCCCCTCAGCCTCACTCACCGGCGGGCAGCTTTCCGTGCACGCCCCCGCTCTCTGGCCAGGCCCCTCAGCCTCATTCACCCAGATCTCTGCCGGCGCGAGGGGGGGCAGCTTTCCGTGCGCACCCCCGCTCTCTGTCCGCAGCCCCTCGGTTTCCCCTGGCACTTGTGCAAACGGTGGCATGAACTGCACGGCCACGGGGACTCGGGCTCATAGCGATTCACGCTGGACACCCCTTGAGACTCAGGGCCCCGCTGCCCCGGCGGGAGCCTGGAGCTGCCGATGCGAAGGGGAAAGAGGTGGCCTGTGCAAAGCCCTGTGGGAGGGGAGGTGCCCAGAGGCATCTGTACCCACCATGCAGAGCACGCTGTAAGAGACTCTGGGGACCCCCCAGCCGAGGGAGCCACCACCCTTCAGTGCAGCCCACGCTCCTGCTGCCTCCCGGCCAGACGAGGTGCTAGGGGAGGCTGCTGATGGCACCATCCAATGGGGCATCAGGACCCTGCTGCAGGAGAGGGGCCGAAGCTCTGGGTCTGCAGGAGTTTCTGAGGGGGGGTAGCAGCTTGCCTCTCCTCAGGCCTCCTCCCTCCCCACCACCCTGCGGGGCTGCACGTGGGCTGTAAATGCTTTCGACATGGCACGTTCCCAAGCCTGCGCCATAAATCACAGTCCCAGGCCAACAATAAGGCAGGTAATAAGGCCACTGTTTTGTCCCGCCAACGGCACAGAGGTGGCAGCGGGGCGGGGGAGGGATGCCTATTAGCACCGAGCGGGGCTCTCCATGCCATGGAGACTGTTTGTTCAGCTGGAAACCAGCATGGTGCTTAGCCCAGGAAAGCACGTTAATGAAAACAGAGTGTGGAGGAGGGGCGGCTCTGGCACAGAGTGGCAATTCACTCGCTAGCCCGGCTGCGGGGGAACCTGAGCCCCACGGAGCCTCCATTCGCCCACTTGCTGTTCACACCTTTAGGAGCAGGAATGGCCCCGTGCCGGGTCAGGGCTAGGGAGGTGCTGGGCCCGGAGCACTGTTTGGAAAGCTGAGTCCCCTGGCCATTCGGCCCCCCTCTGGCGACCTTCCCCGGGGCCTCTAGGCCTTCGCAAGACACATCCAGAGCATCCTAAGGAAAGCAAGAGACTGGTGCAGACTGGCCCTGCAATACCCTGCTATGGGGACTACTGGCTGGGTTGCTACTGGTCCATGGTGAATGCACCTCCAGCCTGTCTGGCAATATACCCCGCTGGTCAGACCTGTGTTGCCACGCAGTCTTGCCAGTTACACCTCGCTCCCGACACGGGGAAAGTACTCACTGATCTGCCCAAGGAGGTTGCCAGCCAAAGGCAGCTTCTCCCTAAATACCGGGGCCCACCGCAGACCTCAAAGGCTGGGTCGATGGCAAGGCAAACGGGGCTTAGAGCCTGCGACACTCTCAAAGAGCAAACATCGAGTCCTACGTATTGATCTGCTGCACAGAATGTGGCCATCGCGTGGTTTCTGGGACAGCACGCCTGCCCCTTAGACTACACCGAGCGACCTCAAAATCTTCCCGCCAGGCAAAGCCTGAACAAACAGACTGCGTTTACAGGAGACCACGAAGGTCAGAAAACTGCCACTCCACCGGGGAGGCAAATTCCAAAGTGTGCCCCCCCGACCCCATGTAAGAACACTTCGATTCTAATCTCAGGGCTGGTGACAAGCCCGGCCAAAAGACCCTGACTGATCAGATGCAACCTAATGTAACGGGGGGCTCGCGAGCTGACAGGACCCACCCCCATGGGCCTCTCCAACATCTGAAACTGCACCTGGAAGCAAGTGGGCAGCTGGTGTAATTGACAAGCGTCACAGAAACTCCTTCTGGCTTGTATTTGAATCTCTCTTCTTCCTTAAATGCGTTCCTTTATAATTCAACTCCAGTGCTGCGTGCGATACAGGAGCAGTGGTTTTAGGTGGAACTGGGAGACTGTGGGACACGGCTCCTTGGGAAAGAGAGGATCTGGGATTTCTGGGGCTATCCCGTGCTCAGGGCTGGATAGCACATGGGGACTCTGGAGAGGGTGCATCTGCTGCCATGGGCTGGTGTAGCACAGAGTGTAAGTGGCTGACAGGCTGGCCATATGTTCTCAGGGCTAACAACCGGCTGGGTCAGGCAGGACTCCCTCAGGCTGAAGGCAGGTGAGGACGAGATGACTCACAGCCCCGAGTACCAAGCTAGAGGCCACTGAGCAGTGATGCTCGGGTGAGTACCAATGCGTGTGCCAGCAGGAGCAGCTGGCCAGTCCTGGGTGAGCACTGAGTCCCCAGGAGGGGCTGACAGCATCACCCCGGGATGCAAGGAGAGGGCAAGAAGTGAACAAAGCAGATGGGGTGGGAAACACGGGCAGTCCGGCCCTCACCTCAGCACACGGCAGCTGCCCTGGAACCGCGGCTCCCAAGCTGGTCCGTGGCCACGTGCTGGCTGTCCCTGGAATGCTGGCTGCTGCATGGCGATGGTCCCTCCTTGTGTCTCGCTGCTCCCCGCGCTCCCCGCGCTCTGGCATGGGACTGCTGGGCTAGCCCAGGCGAGCAGGCGGGCACCCCGCACAAGCGCCGTGCTGCACGAGGACGTCGTGCACACTGCGAAAGCGCGTGTGCCCAGTTACCCGCCCGGCAGCTCCAGTTTTCCACACTGGGGCCAGGCTGCCCAGCTTTTTCTCCCTTCCAGTGAGAGCTCTGCGCCTGCGGCAGGGCCGGAGCCAGAGCCCACAGGCCCTAGAGGCCGTGCGCTCCGGAGACTGACTCCTCCTTCGCTGGCTCTGGGACCGCTGCTCCCCTAGGCACAGAGCCTGCCCTCACACACCAATGTCCATCCCGCCCAGCTGGTGGGCCCCCCGCTCCTGTATCCTCGAGCAGCCCGTCCTCGGCTCCCAGGCCCACGTGCTGCTGCGTTGGCAGCTTTCCCCTCATCCCAGCTCGCTCCAGCCACTTGGCCACGTCTCGTCCAGACTCCGCGTCCGTGGCAGCCACCCCCGGCCCGCATGTGACCTGCCTAGTGCTCCTGCAAGGCACCTGCCTGACGCCGCTGGAGACGTAAGCCCGTCAGGTTGCCATGGAAACGGGCGGAACCACGAACGTGCCCCATTGTTCTCTGGGGCCGACATGCCTCACTCTGGCCTGGGCTTAAAGGGCAGGCTCGTCTCCACGGTCCCCAGCTCCCTTGGCTTCTGTAAAGCTGCTAACTAGGGACCCAACTGTGGTGGCAACTTTCCGTGGTACAGACACTTGTCTAACAGGGACTAGTCTTCGGTCCCCAACTAGGGATCTCAGCCGTCGGTTAACTGAAGTCGAGTGACCGCATGAATTCTTATCGGTTAGTCCCCGGGGGCGAGGCCGGCAGCCAGTGCGCTCCGGCCCCACTCCCGAGCAGCCCCTGCCACTCCACGCTGCCTCCTCTGTACCAGAGGCAGCAGTGTGGGGAGCCAGGCGGGAGCTGGTCCACAAGGGAAGCCAGTTGAAAAACCAGCTCCCCTTGCGGGCCGGCTGCCTGACGCCGTGCCTGCTGCCTCGGATCCAGAGGCAGCAGCGCGGGGTGGCAGGGGGATCCTCGGGAGTGGGTCTGGAGAGCACTGTCCGAGGGGGGCTGAGCCGGGCTGTCTGCCCACCTAGCCCTGAACACACTTTAAATGCACGGTCGCAGCAGAGGTAGGTCGCGGACCCATCGCAAGCCAGGGCTGAGTGGCAGAGGGGAGGCGGGAATGCGTGTAGTCGATAGCATTAACTGACAGGCTTTTGCTTAGCGGTTCATTGATTAATCGACTGCACTATCACGTCCCTATCCCCAACCTCATGTCCATTGCTCACTAACCCACTGTCAGATTCATTCATAACTGGCATCCACTCTGTTGTGGTCTAGACCTGGTGAGTGAGGTTCCACGGCTCCTGGGGCCTATAGCTGCCTCATCCTGAACAGTCACATGTTCTCCACTCCTTTTGAAAGCCTCTTCTCCGCGGCCTTCACTTCACCTGCCAGCTACTTCCCCAGCGCAGCATCTGCAGCCTCTCTGGGCCCTAGAGCACTGCTCTGACCTACCAGCTCACCCTGCGCCCACATCTGCACCGGTTCTCCACTGGCAAGCATCCAGGCCAGATTTGCCTCCTTGAAACTGGCCTCGGCTCCCTGAGGGACTGTGTCCCCACCCCTTGCATGACCACAGCCTCCCACAGCAGCACTGAGCCCCTGCTGCAATGAAACCGTCCTCCGGCAGAGGGCTCTCCAGGGAGGCAGTGTTGCTATTCCTGTTCCTGAGCGGCGTCCAGATACCGCCATGTGCGCACCAAGCCAAGAATTCAGGCAGCTAGCTAAGGTTCTTCTCTAGCCCCCTTGCCAGAGCATCCAAGCGCCGCACAAAACGTCCCTGTGCAGAAGGGCAGGGCCATTGTCTCCACCATATGGATGGGAACAAAGAAGCTAAGTAACCTGTCCAAGGTCACCCAGGAATTCTGTGGCAGAGCAGCGAGCTGGCCGCAGGGCCCACGCTAGTCACTGACCACTGAACCACCCTTCCCCTCAGGTAGTCAGAGCCCATTTCTGTAGCACGCTCAGTGCCATACTCTGCCGCCCTGTGACCAGCGCCCCCCGCAGGCACTGGGAGCTCCATGTCCCCAGGGCTTCCAGGCCAGCTGGGAACTGTCAGGACAGCAGTTGCTGCAGGGCCAGACCATCTCCATTGCTACAGGGCAAAAAAGCACAAGAGAAAGTGACTCTGGCCAAGTGTTACTTAGGGCTCTGACTCCACTAGGCATTGCACCATGGCCCGCCCATTCGCAAAGGCTAGGCTCTCTCCTTGCCACAGCAGGTTCAACCCAGCGTCCCCATGTCCACGGGGCTGAGAGCACTGCCCCTCCTCACCAGCAGTCTCTTGGGTGGGGCTTTGAAACATGCTGCAGACACTGGTGACGTAGCAGAGAAGCCCTCAGCCCAGACGGTCAGGGATTTCACCAGCCTCAGCTCTCTTGTGAGGCTGAGAAAGGACTGGAAGCCCACGCTACAAAGACACCATCAGCTGTAGGCTGCCTAATCAAAAGTGTCCTTTGCAAACCCACCGGCCGGGAAGTGGAGAGGGGAAGTAGACGGTACGGAGAGAACGCTTCAGCAGGTGGAATTTGACAGAGGGGTTTGGAACGTGGCCCCTCGCTACCACGGACTGTACATAACTTCACCCCAACCGCCATCTTTGACCCCTCTTGCTGCACTTTTCCCAGTCCTCTTTCCCTGCTACACCCTTCAGTGTCTCCTCACTCTGCATTTCTTCACTCTCGAATGAATAGTTCATGATAGTCGATTATATTTCTTGTATCACCAGCCTGGGAAAAGCATCAATGCTTTTATCAATGGATTTTTCACTATGGCTTGTGGAAATGGCGCCATCACACACGCTTAACTAGTGAGTCTCAAGCAACCACAGCCGCACGAGCCACATATTATCAGGGTTACTTTGTAATTCCAGCCCTGCCGAGGAGCTCTGGCACTCTCGCCAAAGGAAATGGAGCTCAACACGCCTGACTTAAAACAGAGGGTTACGGCAGCCTCCAAAGCACTGTGAGAGACAGGGTAGCAGAGATGGAGCCATGCAGCAGCATCTGATCTCCAGGCATGGCTAAGCCCAATCATTTCTGGTGATGAGGGTCCTGTAGCATCTTCCTTGTTTCTCTTTACGGTCCACTTGCATTTGGGCAGATATCACAAATACTAGGAACTCCTAAAGCCCCACTCACTCCAGGCTCCTTTCAACTGCAACAGCAAGCCCCTGCTCTGTGTGGTTTGCTTTATGTCCTTTTCCCCTGAGCTGTCTGTCTGTGCAGTTGGATAGCAAACCTTTTAGGGCAGGGATCTGTGAGCTGTTGAGCAGGTACTCACCAATCCAGCACAACATAGTGCACTGAAATAGTGCTGCATAAAAGATTCACTTATTCATTTGTACGTACTAATCTTTCATGTGCTGCTTACTTACCCAGCTGAACACAGAAAGTTTGTTTTCTTACTGCTACATACAAGAAAACAAACTAAACATTATGGCTACATCTACATTGGCAAGATTTTGCGCAAATACTCTTTAACGCAAGAGTTTTTGCGTTAGAGTATTTGCGCAAGAGAGCGTCTACACTGCCATGTGCTTTTGCGCAAAAGCATCCGTGCCAGTGTAGACGCTCTCTTGCACAAGAAAGCTCCGATGGCCATTTTAACCATCGGGCTTTCTTGTGCAAGAAATTCATGTTGCCTGTCTACACTGGCCTCTTGCGCAAAAACACTTGCACAAGAGGGCTTATTCCTGAGCGGGAGCATCATAGTTCTTGTGCAAGAAGCACTGATATCTTACATTAGAACGTCAGTGTTCTTGCACAAGAACTCGCAGATGGTGTAGACAGGCAGCAAGTTTTGGCACAAAAGCAACTGCTTTTGCGCAAAATCTTGCCAATGTAGACACAGCCTAGGAAAGTTCTTCCTGGCTGAAAGGAATTGGTGTTGGTGCTGGCCATTTCAAGCTTTGCCAAAAGGCACTGACTTTGTTACTGAGCTATCCAAATCTTAAAAGTGCACCTACAATGACAAGCGTACTTTGTACTTATATAGTGCTCTTCCTCTAAGCAGATCATAGTGCCTAGCTCAGACCTCAACGCAATTCACAACCTTTAACCTCCAGCTGAGTCCTAATCTACACAGAGCAGAGTGGAATAATTATTTCTGGTATCTTGCTTACAACACTCCTGTTAATATGTCCCAGAATGATGTTTGCTTATTTTGCAACAGTGTCATGCTGCTGACTCATATTTAGCTTGTGGTCCACTATAACCCCAAATCCCTTTCTGCAGGACTCCTCCCTAGACAGTCATTTCCCATTCTGTACGTGTGAAACTGACGTTTCCTCTCCAAGTGAAGCACTTTGCATGTGTCCTTATTAAACGTCACCCTATTTACGTCAGACCATTCGTACAGATCAGTTTGAATTATGATCCTACCCTCCAAAGCACTTTCAACGCCTCCCAGCTTGGTATCATCTGCAAACTGTACGCTTTCTATGCCATTATCTAATCATTGAAGCCAGTTCTGTGGCTTAAAGATCAGTGGCATGGGACTCACCAGCTGCTGAGACAAGAGGCCCATCAAGCTTTTGTCCAGCCCCATGTGTGACATTTCTCACTCTCCAAGGCCCCTGGAACTGGAGGTGGGGGGGGGGGCAGCCAGCACTAGTGTGAGACATGGAGTTAAGGGCCCCAAGTGAGCATGGTAGCTCAGTATGGGGTCTAGGGTTACCAGGTATCCAGTTTTAAACCCTCCTGCCCAGATGAAAAGGGCCCCAGCAGCTAGTCCCTGCCTGTCCTGACTTCTGCCCCACTCTCCTCCTGCCTCTCCCCCAGCCCAGCCCCCTCCTGCCCCAATCCCTTCCTGCCCCTCCCCCAGCCCAGCCCCCCTCCTGCCCCAATCCCTGCCCCTCCCCCAGCCCAGCCCCCCTCCTGCCCTAATCCCTGCCCCTCCCCCAGCCCAGCCCCCCTCTTGCCCCAATCCCTTCCTGCCCCTCCCCCAGCCCAGTGACAGGGAGTGAGGGGAAGAGAAGGGAGCCAAGAGGCTCTGGGAGACGGACCCATAGTCTCCTATAGACAACCACCTAACCTCAAGATGATTCTTACCAACCACCACAGGACATACCACATTAATACCAACCCTGGTACCTTCCCTTGCAACAAACCCCGTTGCCAGCTTTGTCCACATATTCATTCTGCTGATACCATTATTGGACCTAACCAAGTGAGTTATAAGATCAAGAACACATATTTCTGCGCATCCAGAAATATAATCTATGCTATCATGTGCCGAAAGTGTCCGTCTGCTATGTACATTGGACAAATGTCTCAGACACTTCGCCAAAGGATCAATGCCCACAAAACAGATATCAGACAAGATCACAAAGAGAAAACAGTTTCTTGCCATTTTAACCAGAAAGGACACTCTCTCAATGACTTAACCGCCTGCATTCTGCTACAAAGACCTTTTACATCTGCACTTGAAAGGGAATCCTCTGAACTGTCATTCATGTTAAAATTTGACACTCTCCGAGAAGGAATGAACAAACACTCAAACTATCTTACCCATTACCAAGATAGCTTCCCCAATTATCACCTCTAATACCATTAACTCACAAACATCCCACTCTCCCCACCTCTAATATCATCAATTCACAGACACTTACCTTCCTTCCTCCCCCCCCCCCCTGCATCCCCCTCCTGTTCTGCAATGTGATTTGTCCTTTTCATATGTGTTCATTTTTTTAATTGTATCCTGTGGTATATATGGTTGTGACTACTTTCTTCCACTATTTGATCTGAGGAAGTGGGTCTGGCCCACGAAAGCTCATCCTCTAATAAACCATCTTGTTAGTCTTTACAGTGCTACATTGTCCTGCATTTTACTGAGCCAAGGGAAGAGTGAGGGGGCGTGGCTGGAGGGGAGGGGCGGGGCTAAGTGTCCCGTTGTACCCCCTAGAGGTGAGAGGCCCTGTCTGTCAGAGCACTAGGCTCGCTCTGGCTCCGCCCTGTCAAATGGCAGGGGGCGGGGCTCGTGCTGCTACAGCGCATACGCAAAATAATCCTGGCGGCGACTTGCCCCGGGCGCAGACAGCGGCGCATGCGCCTGGCTCCTCGCCTGCGAGGCTGGAAGGCGATCGGCGCCTGCGCCCTGGCGCCGTGTGCGAGCTCCCATGTACGCCTGCGCGGGGAGCGGCTGGTACCCGAGCGGGCTGGTAAGGGAGCGAGCGGGCGCGGCGTGTGATGCGGGGGAGGCAGTGGGGGGGGAGCGGGGGCAGCGGCTGTGGGGCAGCGGGGCTGGGGGGGAGCAGTGGATACCTCCTTGGGGCTGTGGGGGGAGCTGTGGGGCAGTGGGGCTGGGGGGGAGCAGTGGATACCTCCTTGGGGCTGTGGGGCAGCAGGGGGAGCGGCTGTGGGGCAGTGGGGCTGGGGGGGGAGCAGTGGATACCTCCTTGGGGCTGTGGGGGGAGGGGCTGGGGCTGGGGGGGAGCAGTGGATACCTCCTTGGGGCTGTGGGGGGAGTGTGGGGCTGGGGGGGAGCAGTGGATACCTCCTTGGGGCTGTGGGGGGAGCTGTGGGGCAGTGGGGCTGGGGGGGAGCAGTGGATACCTCCTTGGGGCTGTGGGGGCAGGGGGAGCTGTGGGGCTGGGGGGGGGGGAGCAGTGGATACCTCCTTGGGGCTGTGGGGGGAGCGGGGGGAGCGGCTGTGGGGCAGTGGGGCTGGGGGGGAGCAGTGGATACCTCCTTGGGGCTGTGGGGCAGCAGGGGGAGCGGCTGTGGGGCAGTGGGGCTGGGGGGGAGCAGTGGATACCTCCTTGGGGCTGTGGGGCAGTGGGGCTGGGGGGGGGGGGAGCAGTGGATACCTCCTTGGGGCTGTGGGGCAGCGGGGGGAGCGGCTGTGGGGCAGTGGGACTGGGGGGGAGCAGTGGATACCTCCTTGGGGCTGTGGGGCAGCAGGTGGAGCGGCTGTGGGGCATCGGGGCTGGGGGGGGGGGAGCGGCTGTGGGGCAGCGGGGCTGGGGGGGAGCAGTGGATACCTCCTTGGGGCTGTGGGGCAGCAGGGGGAGCGGCTGTGGGGCAGCGGGGCTGGGGGGGAGCAGTGGATACCTCCTTGGGGCTGTGGGGCAGCGGGGGGAGCGGCTGTGGGGCAGTGGGGCTGGGGGGGAGCAGTGGATACCTCCTTGGGGCTGTGGGGCAGCGGGGGGAGCGGCTGTGGGGCAGTGGGGCTGGGGGGGAGCAGTGGATACCTCCTTGGGGCTGTGGGGGAGCGGGGGGAGTGTCTGTGGGGCAGTGGGGCTGGGGGGGAGCAGTGGATACCTCCTTGGGGCTGTGGGGCAGCAGGGGGAGCGGCTGTGGGGCAGTGGGGCTGGGGGGGGAGCAGTGGATACCTCCTTGGGGCTGTGGGGGAGCGGGGGGAGCGGCTGTGGAGCAGTGGGGCTGGGGGGGAGCAGTGGATACCTCCTTGGGGCTGTGGGGCAGCAGGGGGAGCGGCTGTGGGGCAGTGGGGCTGGGGGGGAGCAGTGGATACCTCCTTGGGGCTGTGGGGCAGTGGGGCTGGGGGGGAGCAGTGGATACCTCCTTGGGGCTGTGGGGCAGCGGGGGGAGCGGCTGTGGGGCAGTGGGACTGGGGGGGAGCAGTGGATACCTCCTTGGGGCTGTGGGGCAGCAGGTGGAGCGGCTGTGGGGCAGCGGGGCTGAGGGGGAGCGGCTGTGGGGCAGCGGGGCTGGGGGGGAGCAGTGGATACCTCCTTGGGGCTGTGGGGCAGCATGGAGGGCTGTGATGGGCTGGAGTTGGTGCCTGGGGGATACTGGGGTGTGCCTGGGGGGCTGATTGGGTGGGTGTAGCAGGAAGGGGCTGTGCAGGGAGCGGCGGTTGGGTAGGGATGTCCCTTGGGGAGTAGAGGAAAGCTGTATGGGAGTTTGGATACAGCATGGGGGGGTCCATATCAGTGCACAGGGGTTGGAATGTAGCAGTGGGGTTCAGCGGGACTAGAGGTGTTCTTGGGACGGCCGTGTGTCTGGTGACGTGGTGCACGGGAATCACAGGTAGATGGAGAATGGTAGGTACGCTGAGAGCCGGGATGCACCAGCTACTACGGGGATTGAAGAAAGGCCTTTAGGCTCAGATAGTGGTGGGAGGGCTGGAGATTTTAGTTTGTCAAGGGGTGGGGAGACTGAGTACCAGGGGAAGATTGGGGAGCCTCTCTGGTATTTCTAGAAGATATAGGCTAAGCCAGTGTTGGCTGCTCTTTCTCTATCAATTGGCATGGATGTTGACACCATAAGCAGTCGGAATTGTTAGTAGTTACTGAGTGGTTGTTTTGGAAACACAAGTGACAAGCATGGATTTAAATCTGAAGGACCTATCTCATTTTTTTATTCACATGATGTGAAGTTTAATGTAGCAGACTGTTTGCTGTTGGATTAAAATTTCCATTATCCTGTAGATTAAGGGAACCACTTTGTGTAAACAACAGTGAAGTGTGCTTGTTATTTTCTACATGTTTGTTTAAAATCCAGTAAAAACTTCACAGTGCACACAAAGTAGAAATATAGATAAACCAGGCTCCAAAAATTAACCTGATGGTAGCATTGAAGATTATGGGTTTGATTCCTACATCCTCTGTTACAGGGCATCCCCACCATAAGCCGCCCTGGTATACATCTGTTCTGCACTAAAGTCGTTGATGCTTGTAGGAACTGATGTGTTATAAGTCCTCCCATTCCCTGATCTTAAGTTGCACAAAAAATCCACCAATTTGCGCAAATGGAAGTCAGCTGCAGGAAAAAAATTCCCTGCTTTAAGTTGTTTCGCTGTAATTCCAAGTTTTTTGGCACTTATCTTGGACTTAATGCAAGGACGGCCTGTATAATAAAGTGTCTTCAAAACAGCCATGTGCGTTTATATTTAATAGAGGCTGATTGCAATCATGAGTTACCAATTAAGTCCTGGCAGTGACTTTTTTTTCATTTTGCACAATATCTGGTTTTGTGTAAGGGGAAACAGGGCTACGTGAGAGCATGTAATAGCTAGGTGCAAAATAGCAATGCTCTAGGATGTAAATTTCGATTAAGCAACTAATTGAGTAGTCGATGGAATTTTGGATAACTTCTTGGTACAAGTACTGAGGGAACCGTCCAGGGGCCATGAGCAGCTTGACCTGCTGCTCACATACAGGGAGGAACTAGTAGGGGAAGTAGAGGTGGGTGACAACCTGGAAAGCAGTGATCATGAGATGGTCGATTTCAGGATCCTGACCAAAGGAAGTAAGGAGAGAAGCAAAATACACACCCTGGACTTCAGAAGAGCAGACTTTGACTCCCTCAGAGAACTGATGGGCAGGATTCCCTGAGATGCTTACATGAAGGGGAAAGGAGTCCAGGAGAGCTGGCAGTATTTTAAAGGAGCCTTATTGAAGACATAGGAAGAAACCATCCCAATGCACAGCAAGAAAAGCAAACGTAGTAGGCGACCAGATTGGCTTACTGGAGAAATCCTTGGTGAGCTTAAACACAAAAAGGAAGCTTACAAGAAGTGGAAACTTGGACAGATGACTAGGGAGGGGTATAAATGTCTAGCTCAAGAATGCAGGGGAGTTATCAGGAAGGCGAAAGCACAATTGGAATTGCAGCTAGCAAGGGATGTGAAGGATAACAAGAGGTTTCTACAGGCATGTTAGCAATAAGAGGGTGATCAGAGAGGATGTGGGGCCCTTACTGGATGAGGGAGGTAACCTAGTGACAGCTGATGTGGGTATGACGTAGTGGGGGTACCTTGCTGGTTGCTAGGCTGGGCAGTGGGCTGTGGGTGACCTCCGCTGTCTGTACCACGGCTCAGCAGGGCAGGGGAGGAGTCATTATGCAAGGGGGCTCCGAACCTGTCCGCCCAGTTATCTCCCAGGGAGCGGAACAATGGGAAGAAGGCGGAGTGGAGCCCTGACTAGGAGGCAGGGCTGGAAGAGAGTGGTAGTTTTGGTCTGGGAAGCAGGGGAGAAGGAGCTAGGGAGGGGGGCTGGGATTGTAGGGCCCAGCCACTCCCCATCTCGGGGGGGGGGGGGCACTGAGGCCTCCTAGCCCCAGTTCCTGTAAGCAGATGACATCTGTGCTGTGCTGTATCTCGAAGAAGCGATAAACTCCCTCTATTCTACTGGCTGGTGGAGTCTGTTTGTGCCACTACGGGGGTGCAGGAGATGGGGAAACCCCAACACGCTGTCACAGTGGGAAAAGCTGCTTTCTTTGCCTCTGTCTTCACGGACAAGGTCAGCTCCCAGACAAATGCATTAACTAGACAATGCAGTATGGGAAGAAGGTGGACAGCTCTTGGTGGGGAAGGAACAAGTTAGGAACTATTTAGAAAAGCTAGACATACACAAATCAATGGGTCAGGATTTAATGCTTCCGAGGGTACTGAAGGAGTTGGCAAATGTCCTTGCAGAGCCTTTGGCCATTACCTTTGAAAGCTCGTGGAGATCGGGAGAGATCCCGGATGAATGGAAAAAGGCAAATGTAGTGCCCATCTTTAAAAAAGGGAAGAAGGACAATCCAGGGAACTACAGACCAGTCAACCTTAGCTCAGTCCCCAGAAAAATCATGGAGGGGATCTTCAAGGAATCCATTCTGAGGCACTTGGAAGAGGGGAAGGTGATCAGGAATAGTCAACATGGATTCACAAAAGGCAAGGCATGCCTGACCAATCTGATTAGCTTCTATGATGGCTCTGTGGATTTGGGGAAGTCAGTGGATGTGATATAGTTTGACTTTAGCAAGGCTTTTGATACGATCTCCCACAATATTCGTGCCAGCAAGTTAAGGGAGTGTGGATTGGATAAATGGACTGTAAGATGGATAGAAAGCTGGCTAGACTGTCAGGCCCAGCGGGTAGTGATCAACGGCTCAATGTCAGGTTGGCGGTCGGTTTCTAGCAGAGTACCCCCAAGGATCTGTTCTAAGAACGGTTTTGTTCAACATTTTTATTAATGACCTGGATGAGGGGATGGATTGTACCCTCAGCAAGTTTGCAGATGACAGTAAGATGGGGGAGAGGTAGATACGCTGGAGGGCAGGAATAGGGTCCAGAGTGAAATCTGATGAGGTTCAACAAGGACAAGTGTAGAGTCCTGGGATGGAAGAATCCTAAGCATTGTGGAGTGTGTTCCCAGTGGAGGTCATGTTCAAAGGATCCCACCTGCGGGTTGTGTGTTGAGCCCCACGTAAACCCAAACTGCACCGCGGGCCACAAACAAATGGGCTGTGGGCCGCATGTTGAGTGGCCAAGCTAAGGCTCAGCTTCTGAGCAGTGTGTAGTGGGACTATCAGAAGTGGGGAATAAGCGGTGCTATGTTCAACCTTTACAGCCCCTGGATTTTGGGAACAAAAATGGGTGGGGAGGTAGTACCATTATTCTGGTTCTCTACCACCCGAAGAGGAAATTCCTAAATTACTGGTTTTGCAGCAGCACAACAGAGCTAGACCATAGAAGCCAAAGTCTGAGCTAAAATGTCTTGGCTTTCAAGAGTATGGAATTCAAATCCTGTTGAGGTTGCACTTTTGTTAACTATTCTATTATCTTCCTTCCATGCAGTCATATTCTTACTGCTTTTCAAAAGCAGGTTAGAGCAAAAACTTTTCGTAAGTTCTGAAAAGCCTTGTTAAAACCAGAAAGTTCAGTAATATAAAGATACAACATCTATTCAGAGCTACCTCAGAAAAGAGCACAGTCTTATTAATGTGGCTTCTTGCAGATACAGCGATTGTTATCGCTGAACTATTGTAACTTTTGTATGTGTTACCAAATTAAAACATTTCACTTGCTGCATGTAATGTTTGTATATACCAGACGTAGAATCATAGAATACTAAAACTGGAAGGGAGGTCATCAAGTCCAGTCCCTGCCCTCATGGCAGGACCAAGCGCCATCAATATCATCCCTGACAGATGTTTATCTAACTTGCTCTTAAATATCTCTAATAATGGAGATTCCACAACAGCCTCCCTAGGCAATTTATTCCAGTGTTTAACCACTCTGACAGGAAGTTTTTCCTAATGTCCAACCTAAACCTCCCTTGCTGCAACATATGCCTGTTGCTTCTTGTTCCACCCTCAGAGATTAAGGAGAATAATTTTTCTCCCTCCTCCTTGTAACACCCTTTTAGGTACTTCAAAGCTTATCATATCCCCTCTCTCTTCTTTTCCAAACTAAGCAAGCCAGATTCTTTCAGTCTTCGCTTATAGATCATGTTTTTTAGACCTTTAATCATTCTTGTTGCTTTTCTCTGGACCCTCTCCAATTTCTCCATCTTTCTTGAAATATGGTGCCCAGAACTGAACACAGTATTTCAGTTGAGTCCTAATCAGTGCAGAGTACAGTGGAAGAATTACTTCTCATATGCCTTGCTTACATTACTCCTGTTAATGCATCCCATAATGATGAAACAAAATGCAGGACTATGTAGCACTTTAAAGACTAACAAGATGGATGGTTTATTAGATGATGAGCTTTCATGGGCCAGACCCACTTCCTCAGATCAAATAGTGGAAGAAAATAGTCACAACCATATATACCAAAGGATACAATTTAAAAAAATGAACACATATGAAAAGGACAAATCACAGTTCAGAACAGAGGGGAGATGCGGGGGGGGGGGAGGAAGGTAAATGCCTGTGAGTTAATGATATTAGAGGTGGGGAAGGGTAGATGTCTGTGAGTTAATGGTATTAGAGGTGATAATTGGGGAAGCTATCTTTATAATGGGTAAGGTAGTTGGGGTCTTTGTTCTGCCCCCCCGCAGAGAGTGTCGAATTTTAGCATGAATGCCAGTTCAGAGGATTCCCTTTCAAGTGCAGATTTGAAAGTCTTCTGAAGTAAGATGCATGTGATTAGGTCATTGAGACAGTGTCCTTTCTGGTTGAAATGGCAAGAAACTGTTTTTTCTTTGTGATCCTGTCTAATGTCTGTTTTGTGGGCATTGATTCTTTGGCAAAGTGTCTGAGACGTTTGTCCAATGTACATAGCAGACGGACACTTTTGGCACATGATAGCATAGATTATATTTCTGGATGTGCAGGAATATGTATTCTTGATCTTATAACTCACTTGGTTAGGCCCAATAATGGTGTCAGCAGAGTGAATATGTGGACAAAGCTGGCAACGGGGTTTGTTGCAAGGGAAGGTACCAGGGTTGGTATTAATGTGGTATGTCCTGTGGTTGTTGGTAAGAATCATCTTGAGGTTAGGTGGCTGTCTATAGGAGACTATGGGTCTGTCTCCCAGAGCTTCTTGGAGTTTAGTGTCCTGTTCCAGTATAGGCTGTAATTTATTGATAATGTGTTGGACAGGTTTAAGTTGGGGGCTATCGGTGATGACAAGTGGTGTTCTATTGTTGGTTTTCTTGGGTCTGTCTTGTAGTAGACGGTTTCTAGGTATTCATCTGGCTCTTTCAATTTGCTTTTTTATTTCTCCGGGTGGGTAGTTGAGGTTTATAAATGCTTGGTAGAGATCCTGAAGTTTCTGGTCTCTGTCAGTGGGATTAGAGCAGATGTGGTTGTATCGAAGGGCTTGGCTATAGATGATGGATCGTATGGTGTGTTCTGGATGGGAGCTGGAAGCATGTAGGTAACTGTATGAGTCAGTGGGTTTTCTGTAGAGGGTGGTGTCTAATTTTCCATTGCTGATTTGTACTGTGGTATCCAGGAAATGGATCTCTCATGTGGAATGGTCCAGGCTGAGGTTAATGGTGGGGTGTAGGTTGTTGAAATCTCTGTGGAATGTCTCCAGTGATGATTGTGGGGTTTTGTTGTTTTGTTGTGCAACAGCGTCACACTGTTGACTCATTTAGCTTGTGGTCCACTATGAGGTCTAGATCCCTTTCTGCAGTACTCTCTTAGACAGTCATTTCCCATTCTGTATGTGTGAAACAGATTGTTCCTCCCTAAGTCCTTATTGAACTTCATCCTATTTACCTCAGACTATCAGCCTTGTGATCACCCCCCCCTCCCCCCAAGTGCTTAATGAGTGGGCAGGCCTGACTTAGGAGAGAAGGCTTTAAATGCTGGAGGCAGACGGACCAGGAGAGCGAAGCAGATGGGAGTCTGAGAGGGAGTGAGAGATTCCCCCCACTGAAGGAGCAAGGTGAGAGTACTAGCTTTGGTTTACGGGACGGATGGTTCTTTTTTTCCCGTTTCAGGTGATTTCATTCTTTCAGTTAGGTGTCAGTTGGGATTGTGTGTCTGGGAGTGTGTGAGCCTTTGTTCTCTTGATTACACTTGATCAGCCTGACTGAGCCTTGTGATCACCCTCCCCCTGTGTGTTTGAGGAGATGGTGGCTGTGCTGCCCGCTGAGGGGAAGTGGTGCTTTGGAGAGGAAACATGCTTCTCGCCGGCTGCATGGCTGCCCCCTGCTCTTCCTGAGTCTCCAGGCCTGCGCTCGTGCTGCTGAGCGGGGCTGGTCACAGCCTTTGGGGGTCTAGCTGGGGGATAGAGTTGGGGGCCACTGGAGCAGCCACTGAGCTCGCAGTAGGGAGAGCAGCCTGGGACTGGGGGCTGCTGGAATTGGTGCTGAGCCTGCGGGGAAGGAGGTGTCATATGCAACTTAGGGCACCATGCCACACAATTTAGTGGTGCCCTACGCAGCTGTATATGCCTAAGGATGGCCCTGCCCCCAGATCATCTTCTGCAGTACTGCTGCCTACTCAGTTATTTCCCATTTTATATCTGTGCATGTGGCTTTTCCTTGCTAAGTGTGGTACTTCGTACTTTTGGTAACAGAATATCATTTGTTGAAGTCATTTTTTCCCAGACAAATTCTCCAGTTCATCAAGGTCCTTTGGAGTTCTAATCCCGTTACCCATACATTTTATAAGCATGTTCTCCGTTTCATTATCCATGTCACTAGTAAAAATATTGACTGTTCCCAAACTAGATACATGCTTCCTGATCAACAGCAAATTACTGACTACCGTCTTTTAACCAAGTGCTTGCCCATGCTATGGCAGTTTTATGTAGACCACAGTTTCCTAGTTTGCTAATGAAACTGTCATGTGGTAGCTGGTACTATTACTGCGCTTCCCACTAATTATTGTACAGATGGAAGAAGAAAGCTGATAGGTGTGCGCTGATACAATGTTACTGTTGTGGTCACAATGCTAATGCACACACTGGTGTCTTTAGATATTTTCTGCAGGCACGTACAACTGAATTGCTTCATCACTTCTTTTCCAATGTCTCTGATTTCCCTTAATTGTTTAGTGTTATGATCACTCCTGGGTTTTAGAAGTATATTCCCGCTATCTATTAATGTTCCCCCTCTTTGTAAAAATTCGCTACAAGCTTCGACTGATGTCGTTTCTATGCTGGTCATAATCTAAATTTGTAAATAATAGTTGAACGTGGTGAAGGGTAACAAGAAGGGTTTCTCCAGGTAGGCCTCAGGAAGGTCAGGGAAAGTGTTGGGACCCGTACTGAATGGTGAAGAAAAGCTAGTGATGGATGATGCACAAAAAGCTGAAATACTCAATTTTTTTTGGTCTCGATCTTCACAGATAAGGTCAGCTCCCAGACTGCTGCACTGGGCAACACAGAATGGGTAGGAGGTGAGCAGCCCTCTGTGGTGAAAGAACAGCTTAAGGAGTGTTTAGAAAATCTGGACATGCACAAGTCCATGGGGCTGGATCTAACACATCTGAGGGGGCTGAGAGAGTTGGTTGATGTGATTGCAGAGCCATTGGCCATTATTTGAAAACTCAGGGCAATCGGGGAGGTCCCAGATGCCTGGAAAAGGCAAATGTAGTGCCCATCTTTAAAAAAGGGAAGGAGAATCCAGGGAACTACAGACCAGTCAGCCTCATCTCAGTCCCCGGAAAAATGGAACTGGCCCTCAAGGAATGCAGAGATTCTTTTCCTCTTCTTTGAAACACTTAGAAGAGAGGAAGGTGATCAGGAGCAGTCAGCATAGATTCGCCAAGGGCAAGTCATGCCTGACCAACCTGATTGCCTTCTGTGATGACATAACTGGCTCTGTGGGTGCGAGGAAAGCAGGGGATGTGATATACCACCTTGAAACTATGCGCTAGTATTTTTAGGGAAATGTTTTAAATATGAATATGCATAACTTGAATATGCCTTATGCAAAACAGGGCACGTAACCTATCATTCAATAGCTTGTAATTCTCTGAATGTGTATAGTCAATCTGAGTGCATGTATCTTTCTTGTCTGTGAAGTTAGAAATGTGACGCATAAACCTGAAAAATAGTGATAGAGATGCAGCCGTGTTAGTCTGGTTTAGCTGACACAAAAGACAGGACTATGTAGCACTTTAAAGACTAACAAGATGGTTTATTAGGTGATGAGCTTTCGTGGGCCAGACCCACTTCCTCGGATCAAACAGTGGAAGAAAATCGGCACAGCCATATATACCAAACTGATACAATCAAAAAAATGAACACGTGAAATTGACAAATCAAATATTAGAACAGAGTGAGGGTGAGGGGGGAAGGTTAGTGTCTGTGAGGTGATGACGTATTGCTTATTGCTTCAAAGAGACTTTAACTCCAGACTTCAACGAGACGCTTCAGAATTGTCATTCACCCTTAATTTGACACTTTATGTATGGGTTTAAACAAAGACTCTAATTCTCACCCATTACAAAAATAGCTTCCCCCAACTATCACCCCAATGTCATTACCTCAGAAACTTCCCCTATTATCACCCCTATGTCATTACCTCACAGACACTAACTTCCCCCCCTCACCCGCACTCTGTTCTAAACTGTGATTTGTCAATTTCACATGTGTTCATTTTTTTGATTGTATCACTTTGGTATATAAGGTTGTGACTACTTTCTTCCACTATTTGATCTGGGGAAGTGGGTCTGGCCCACGAAAGCTCATCACCTAATAAACCATCTTGTTAGTCTTTACAGTGCTACATAGTTTAAGCATAAAACTGTCTGTTAATCTAAGTCAGGCCTGGGCAAAATATAGCCTGTGGGCTGGATGTGGCCCGCCGAGGCAGCCGGGAGCCCCAGGCAGGCTCCCCAGCTTACCCATAGCTCCACTGCCATGCAGAAATAAGAAACCCAGCTGCAGAGATCCCTTTCTGTTTTAAAACTGGAGGGGAAAGGGGAAGTTTTAGGAACCGCCCCACCCCCAGCACATTGCCATTGGCCCGTTTCTGGCAGAAACCAGCCAATGGAAGCTGCTTGTTGAACTAACAGGCAGCTAAGAAGAATCATGCCCCCTCCTGGGCTCGAATATTCATGATGCACATGGCCTGGCAATCAGGCAGACCGGCTGGGAACATTTTAAGCTCTGCAGTCAGGCAGGCTAGTTTGGCAGCTGGCAAGTAAGTCTCCTGGCCACGGCCTGCTTCTGGTACCCCAGCCCTTTCCTTTCCTGACTCTCTGCCTCTCCCCCCACTCACATACCCAAACCGTCTGTTCCCCTCTTGCACCCATACCCCCTTCCAGATCTGGTACCCCAATCTCCTGCCCCAGATCACAATCCCCTCCTACCCTAGGTCCCATCCCAAACCGCTGCCCTTCAGACCCCTACCCTAGGTCGCAACTGCCTGCTTCATCCCAACTCCCTCCCAAACCCCACTCTCTCTCCTGCACCCCAGTCCCTTACCCGAAGCTCCCTTCTGCACCCAACCTCCATCCCAAACCCCACATCTCCATTAATATCATGGGAAAGTACGGCCCTCAACCCCTTTCCAAAATCTTGGCATGGCCCCCCATCAAAAATGATTGCCCACCCCTGATCTAGGTCTTCTAGGGAAAGCCACGAGTGGTACTTAAGGAACTTACTGGCTCAAAGCAAAGATCTGTGATTGGTCTTATTTTTCTGGTCAGCCTAAACTGTGGTTGGTCCTGCAAAGACTATTGCCCATGCCACCTGGTGCTGGAATCCATCTTGAGCTTGGTATTTTTCTGGGGTGCGGGTGGGGGAATTAAACAAAGATTTCCTTCCCTGAAAGGTTTATTTAAGGGATGGGAATCAAACAATGATGATCCTCAACTGGCTTCCCAGACTGCTCCCCATCTCAAGAGAACACATGAAAGGACCTGGAAAAAAAAAGCAAAGAACTCAGAGAGTAGAAGCTGTTAGAGCCAGGGCAGAGAAAAGGCTTGAGGCACTTTACCTAAATAAGGGTGGGGAGAGAGCTTAGCTGCAGCGGGGGTTTTAGTTTAGTGACTTACTTTGATCTGTCATCACTTGCAACCACTTAGGTCCTGCTTTTTATATTTAATAAAATCACTTGTTTATTATCAAACTCTGTGTAAATATTGTTACCCGGGGTGAGGCGAGAAATGGCTGAGAGTATCTCTTACATTTGATATTTGAACATGTGAACTCTACGGCCTTTCTCTATGTCAATCTTTTATACAGAGTAAGATGGATTTATTTGGGCTTTTGGTCCCTTTGGGGGCTGGACTCCTGGGTGCTATCATATCCCTGTAACTTAGCCCTCCTAGAGTTTATCCATAAGCAGTGTCTGGGTTACACTTCTGGAAGGCTGTTATCCAAAGTCTGTGCCTTTTCCTGGGGAGCAGGGCAGGGTGATGGGGCTCACCAGAGGGCAGGTAGGCAGGCTCCGTGGTATGACTTATAGGGCAAGATTGAGGGAATTGAGTATTATGCATGTGTAGCCCAAAAAAAAGTGATTCTGGGCTAAATATGCAGAAACCTGTAATGGTGCCCATAATCCTGATTTATAAGGATCTGAGAAGACTACATCTAGAATACTGTATTGCATTAGTTATGTGCATCTCAGCAACAGAAAGACATGGGGTTTTGACTGTAATAAAACTGATAAAGAGGGTGAGATGAGAAAAGATTAAAAATTATGCTCAGCTTGTCTAAAGGGAGACAATTGTCTTAATTACGTTGAGACTCTGTGAATGTCAAGAAGGGATAGAATTATTTTACATGCATCAAGGGGATATGAGTAGGAAAACAGAATGAAATTAAGAAAAGGATTTTTTTGCTGACTCAGAAGAGCTTCCTGAGTGAGATCTATTGCACTATGAAATAATTAAAGGGAAGTGATGGAAGCTCTGTGAACTATTCTCTCAAGATTATCTGCACTTGGAAGATAAGACCTCATGAAAATATCTTACTTCCTTAAATCATGCACTGAATGTGGATTGTCTCCAAATTGCCATGTTTTCAGTTAATTGACTAGGGGAGCATTGGACAGGCCTCTGTAATTTATTAATTCTGCCTTCTGCCACATTTTCCATTCCATTAACAGAATTACCGTTGCCTGCTTCCTTTTATTTGCTTGTCATCTGGGTAACTTTCTTTTCACTATCTTTCTTAAAGCTGAAGTGAAAGAGAATGTTCTCGCTGTCCCAGCAGAAGAGGCGATGCCATACAAAAATAAGATTTTCCACTGAAACTCTGCATCAAAAATGAACAGTTGGGCCAGAAAATAAAGAGACCCGGCTTTCACTAACAAAGGGCCATAAAGATGTCAACTGAAATTGCATAGGGATATTGATGAATGATTAGTAGATACCCACGGCACAACAGAACAAGAGCTTTTCAGCAGAACTTATTGCAAGAGAAATGACACTTAAACTCAGCTAAGCTGGCCATATTCTAATGCGAGTGATGATATTCTTATTTCCTAGATCTCCCCTCACATGTTCAGCTCTAGAAGTTATTCTTCTCTTTTGCTTGAAGAAACTGTCTATAATATTATTACATCTTAATGTACAAATCAAGAGAGCACCTGTTTTCAAATTTCAATGACATTTTTAAAATCAATCATTTAAAAATTGATCTGCGGTGTTTTTATTGTTTAAAAATCATACAATGTTGACCATAATAAGCCTGACTCGCATTAAGAGGAGTTACTTGCATATCTTGTCAATTCCCTATGAACTGATTGGTGTTAAAATAATGATGTTTTCCAAAACTGGCATTTCACCTACATCTTGCATACTTGTAGCATAACAGTGAACCACGATTTTGAAATCAACATTCATCTAAAGTAGCAGAGGTTTCATTGGCTTAGCTGACAATTGCCTCCTTTCCCCAAACATATTGCATCCTGATTTGTACTCCACAGATATTGTTGGACAGCTATCAAATTTAATTGCAGCATATATTTTTATAAACATGTTATACAACGTGCTAAAAGAAAGAAAAGAGACTATTTTCCCGTCCAGATAAAGACCACCAGCCAACCTCCTAATTGTACGATGCAGAGCCATTCCCATACTTTTACTAACTTAATAGTTATTTTTCCTTATCACTTACTGCAGTATTACTAACCTCTGTCTCCTCTGCGTCCCTGGTACGCTCATATTTGAGTAGAGGTTATGTATAAATTGTCACATCTACTCCCTCAAATGTGAGTGACTATTAATTTTCCCCTCCATTAAAAAAACACAACAAAAACCATCCCAACAACTTTCAGTAGTCATAACTTCACATTCTCCAAGAGCACTGAGGCATAACTGAGATGTTGATGGTTTATACACCAAGGGGTCTATGACTGGGAATGCAGCAATTTCCTATTGGTACAAAAATACTGCAGAAGAAATGAAGGTCAGCTAATACACACTTGTACCTTAATTCCCTTAACATATTTGCTCTTTCTTCCAGCTTCTTCTCTACCCCCTATATTTGTAGAAGTTGAGTTTAATAAATGCTATTCCTACTATTTTTATTTTGGAAGAATACAGGAACAATAGAAATCAATGCACCCTAACCTAAAGAGGATTTTCATTAGCAAACATGAGTTACTTAGAAAAGCTAGCTAAAGTTGTAGGTGAGCGTGCAGATATTTGCACCACAGGATAAACTGAACATACCACACTAACACTGGAATCCATTTCTGCACACTAGGATCCAGTTAGTTCAGTGAATTTGAGCGATTTATTGGAATGCTTTCTTTCAAGAGCAGTGCACAGAGTTCAGCGGATTGCCTAAATGAGGTTAAAGGCAATTGGATCTCCCTGTGAATTGCCACACACTGTGTAAGCAGCACCAGCCCTCGCTACTGAAATTGGGCTTCTGAGCCAGCACCCTGCGTGTAGATGTGAATAATGCCCTCGTGCCCCGAGAGCTGGGTGAGTGCGTTCTACTCTGGCTTTCTTCATGCCATGGGGACAAAGTTCTTTAAGATCTGGAGCCCTACCATGAACTAAAACTGCTACTCTGCACGCCTCACTCCCTCAGCTGGCTGCGAGGCCAGGGTGAGAGCTGGTTCATGGAAGGGTAGCAACAGAAATCTGGCATTAGGACCCTGTGCTTGAAGTAAAGTTGCATTAATGGCATCTTAATGTGATCCAACTAGAATGCATTTAATTACTGTGATGTGCACAAAACAGCAGGAGTTAAGTCAATAGTGATCCAGAGAGATAATTGGCACTAGAGACTTTTTAAAGGAAACTGGGTCTAAGAAAGTGTAGGATCACTTCCAAAATCTCTCAGATTTTGAGAGCTAAATGTACTGTCAGACTGCACACAGAGCATGCTGCTAACAACCAAATGCAAAGGGTTCCAATGATCATGATTCTTAAACCCAGAACCTGCGCATACCTTTTGATGTAAGTGATTACATTTACAACTAATGTAAAGTAATTCCCATTGGCTAGGGGAACTGCACATTGGAAAATAGTTACATCTACACTTGGGCTGGTTTTGACTGTATTAGTTAAGCGTGGATTAACAACACACTGTGGTGTAAAAATGGAATTAAAATATTCTAAATCTGCATCTGGAAACTTGCTTCCAGTTGGAAGCTCTTTCATAACAACACAAACCAACCAGAATTTCTTTGCCTTGAAGAGGATGGGGAATGTTCTGCTACAAGAAACCTCTAACATTCTTTTCTTTCTCTTCCAGGAGAAAGTATGAGTCCCCTACAGCCCAGATAAGGTCTTTGCTCTTCTGTCTTTCTGCAAAAACATTCCCTGCAGCCATGGATGAATATACCCGCTTTGTGGATTGGGACAAGATGGATGCCACCATCCAGACCCAGGACCCAAAGGAGCTAATCTGCTCAGATTTCCAGGAGTTCAAACAGCTTGCCCGACAGGGCTATTGGGCCAAGAACCACTCTTTGAGAGCCAAGGTGTACCAGAAGCTAATTGGCAACATCTCATGTCGCACAGTGACACCAGATGCAAACGTGTACCGGGACATCGTTGTGAAGATCGTTGGCAAGCGTAACACAGGCACCCTCCCATGGCCAGAGTTTGTGGATAACAGTCTGGTTCCCAATTACTGTTTGAATGCTGAGGGCATTGGGGCAGTCAGGAAGATTATCTGCTGCATCGCAAATCAGTTCCCTGACATATCGTTCTGCCCAGCGTTGCCTTCTGTGGTGGCTCTGCTCCTGCACTACAGTCGAGATGAGGCAGAGTGCTTTGAGATGGTCTCTCGCATCCTTGCTTGCAATGACCCCTCCAGGCGGCTCATTGATCAGACATTCCTGGCGTTCGAGTCCTCCTGCATGACCTTTGGAGACCTGGTGAACAAGTACTGCCAGGCAGCGCACAAGCTGATGGTGGCCGTATCTGAGGACGTATTGGAAGTGTACTCTGACTGGCAGCGGTGGCTCTTTGGAGAGCTGCCCTTGATGTATGTCACGCGGGTTTTTGATGTGTTCCTGGTAGAAGGCTACAAGGTGCTCTACCGGGTTGCACTAGCCCTTCTCAAAGTCTTCCACAAAGTGAGAGCTGGACAGCCCATGGAGTCGGACAACGTGCAGCAAGACATTCGAGCTTTTGTTAGGGACATTGCCAAGTCGGTGTCTCCTGAGAAACTGCTGGAGAAAGCCTTTGCCATACGGCTTTTTTCCCGGAAGGAGATCCAGCTTCTGCATATGGCCAACGAGAAAGCCCTGCAGCAGAAAGGCATCACCGTCAAACAGAAGAGGTAAGGCCCCCAGGTGCTCTATTTACTCGGCCCTGCCTAGCAAGATCAACTGGCTCTTTCGCTCTAGGGAGGGGCAGCCAACTCTGAGAGGTCAGTTAGGAAGCTCAGGTCTCTGATAGCTCATCGTGTTCCCTTTATCACAGAGGAGTCGTCTTGGGGAGATGGCAACATGTGGGGCTGCAGCAAAGCTGCCGACTTTGCACGAGTGTTGCTGAAATTATAACGACATATAATCTAACTGTTATGCCACTTGGAATGAAGCAGTTTTGACAGTTTGCTCCTCCAGGAACAAACTTCCAACTATTGATGTAATCACATGTTCGCTACAAATATTAAGAGGTGAAGAGCAATTTTTAGTTTTTTTTTTTTTTTTTTTTTTTTTTGCTGAAAGTCATTGAACTATAATGGATCTCTATTTACAAGTGATATTTGAAAAGGAATTTTACAGTCAAAAAAGCCTCTTACAAAAATCTGAGAAGACTTTGTAAGGTGTGCAGGTAGAGTCTGTCTGTTTAGTGATAGCTAGGAACACATCTGATTACAATGAGTGCTTTGGAATAAACCAGTCACAACAGAATGGCTAAATGCTGGGACAAAAGTTGGGTCATGCTTTCTCATCAGACCTGGGAAAAAGGCAAGCGGGGAACTTGCACACTGATCCAATACCTATCTGACCATGCTAGAGTACATGATATGCTACTTCACAATGATGAAGAATGGGTAGGAATTGTGTCCCTAGCCTCCATTCATCAGGGAACGGAAATGGGTGACGGGAGGGATCACTTGATGATTCCCTGTTCTGCTTACTCCCTCTGGGACACCTGGCTTGGGCCACTGCTGGGTGACAGGACACTGGACTAGATGGATCTTTGGTCTGACCCATCTGGCCGTTCTTATGAGACACAGGACAGTAAAGTTCCCTGAGGGAGTTCCTCATGCATGTAGACCAGGTGCAAGAAGGAAGTCCTTGGAGTACAGCTTTCGGGCCTCACTTTCCTTGGCAGGTCTCTCAATGTTTAGTACATTCTCTTAAACCCAACAAGGCAAGCCTTAGGGAAGATTTGTGGTGTATGAATAAAAGTTGATTTAGAAACAGATCCTATAACTCTACAGCCACCATACAAAGCTGTTTGACTGGAGGAAATCTCTCCTAAAGGCTGTTTTTTGAAACCTAACTAACTCTCCTGTCCTTCACACGGAAAACTCGCCATTGAAAAAAACCTGTGAGCATAGTTTCTGGATGGTATAATCCAGAGTGATGATCTTCCACGTTCTTCTTCTAAATTGTGGGACCAGGAGGTACTCGCAACTAGTGTACTTCTCAGAGCCACTGGCGCAGAACAGGGAGATTGACTCAGTACCCCTGAAGGACTTTTATTTGTGATTATGGAAATATATCCTTGGTCAGATCTTGGCCATTGAAGTAACATCCTCCTTGATGGTGCTTTTACGTGCCGCTGTTCATCTCTTCATAAGGTAGACATTCCCGTCCAGCTGCTTCCTACATCCTGCAGACCTTGATGTGTGACTTCTTCATGTTGCTCAGACCTCTAAAGCAGTGGTAGGCAGCCTGCAGCCCATCAGGGCTCTGTGTGCGGCCCATCAGACATTTTGTTTGTTATTGTCCGTGTGCAGGGCTGCCAGCTTCTGCTGGTTTTCATCCACATGTTTGGGGCTTTTTCCCCGACTGGTGCCACAAAAGTGGCACGCACATAAAGAAAACCAGGGCACGTGAAGTGAGGTGGGTGCTGACTGCACACGGCATTGACTGAGAGCCGTGCACTCCCTCTGCATCCAGTCACCGTGCTGCTGCTGTTCAATCGGCACTCCCTGCTAATTCTAGTTATGAATCATGGGAGACCATCTTGGTTCCAACAATCTTGAGAGTCACTCATGCAGCCCACTGCTGCTCTAAGAGTCAGCACCTTCCCTTGGCAGGCGCACTCAGCATCCCTTCAGGGCTTCTGTCCGCGCAAGTGTTGGTTAGAAACTTTGGACGAGGGAGGCTACCGAAGCAACCAGGACCTCCAGGCCACTGCTGCCGATGCACTACACTGGAAGCATAGACTGTGCGACAGTCTGGGTATCTCACGTCCTTCTCCCAATTGGGGAAGGTCAGACAAGGTGAAACAGCCAGTGTGTATGCTCTTCAGAGAGAGAGAGAGAGTGGGAAGGGGAGGAGGAGCCAGGAGCTGCTACTAGGCTTAGAAATGATTTATTGATAACCAACCCAGAGCACCAAAGGTGTGGTTTTAGATTCCTTGCAAGCAAGGTGCAGTGCTTTCATTGCCAGGGGAGAGCACCAAGCAGAGTCACTGGCTAATGAAAAGTGTTTTCGCCTTTTCTGTGCCATTTGCTGGAACGTGACATAATCTCTGATCTTTGGAAGAGAGATTGTGGAGTAGGTTTGACCCAGGGCAGTAGGTTGGCAAAAGCATGTGCAACAGAAGCGCTCTTTCCAGTCCCTTGTCCAAACTGGTTTGATAGCGAGTGAGATTTGGGAACTATTGCCTTGCCATCCTGCTGTGCATGAGGAGAAATGGACTGAGGGCTGAAGGGAGAACAGGAGAACTGATGCTAACTGAGGAATGTTGTTAACCTTTCCTCTTCGTTTCTTTGTGGGTGGTGTTTGAATCCAACCTTATTCTGTGTTTTTCCATAGGCTCCTTCCATGCATTTTTCTGGGGATATAGGAAATCACTGATCTGTTTTCCTGTCTTTTTTTATGTCTTTCTCCTTGTGCACTCTCCTTCTGTCAATTCCATATCCGCTGCATCCCTCCTGTTTGCAGTGTTTCATCTTCTAAAAGGTAGGTTAAAATGTTAAATGTTTGTGCTTTGCTCGTTTCTTCTGTCTTTGCTTGGCTGCATTTTCAAAAGCAGTGTCAGCCTTGCCACGCTGGGGCATTAGCAGCCGTGCTGATTGCAGCAATAAACAACAAGGTAAATAGTTCATTCCTGGATATGTCCTTGAGAGAAGTCTTCAAATGAGGGTTCATGTGACCATCCTGCTGACCTAGCATTATTGGTCTATGCAGGAGGCCTCGATTTCATTCATAAATATAGCTCATCCTCTTGGGATGGAAATTCTAGTATGAGTGATTGGACTCTTCAGGCCTTGTCTACACTGGAAAAACTACACCCTGTTAGAAAACATGTTAACTAGAAGTGTTTGTACAGTGCCTAGCAGAGAGGGACCCTGGGCCATGACCAGGATTCCTAGACACCACTGCAGTACAAGTAATAAAGCTCAACTAATCTGTCAGAACTTACATGGTTATTGTTAACCCTAACAGGGAGAACAATTTAAAACATGACTTGTCCATGGCCTACATTAGGCGCTAGATTGCTTAGCGCACTTTCCTCCGTGTTCAAGTTCTGAAAGAGTTTGGAAAAAATCATGGATTTAAAAACTCACCCTGGTTGTGGGAGGTTTCAGAGCTAGTACAAGATCTTGAGAATTAGAAAAGGTGATTCAGTGGCTATGTATTTATCTTGAATCGTCATGTTCATTATATGCAAAGTGTATCTGCTCTGGTTGTTGCTGATGCGTGAAGTGAAAGCTAGTTTGATCTTCCTGAGCTCTGGCTGTAAAGCATTCTCATTTTAGTGATGGATCTGTCTAAGAACCCAACTTCCCACCAAAACTGTAAAGATTTGAATGTGCTACTCTGGCAGCATGGCAATTAAGAAGTGAGAGTCCTTTCTTCCATACATTTGATGTATTTTAAACACATTAAATAGAAAATTGCAATGCAAATGCAGGTAAACTAATGGTGAAAGATAAAAAGAACACTCATGAATGGCAGAAATCTTTAATGGGTAAATGACTGCAGCTTTGCAGTATTAGGTCCAGCTCTAGTGGCTATGACAATTGCATGGCTAATCCATCGTCAGGAGGCTTTCTCAATACGTTATTGGCTCTTTCTGGATAATGAGAGACGACTTCTAGTGGGGCAGCACTAACGCAGAACTCGTAGTACTAGCTCCTAGATTCTATCCCCAGCAACATGCATAACCAGAGTTCCCCACCAGCGTTCCCTGTAAGCTGAGCTCCCTGGGGTCACCCAGGAGAAATTGAAATGCCGCCCAGCCGATTAGCAAAGTGCCCACAGAGTATGTGGGCAGAACGAGTCTCGACTGGTGATGCACATCCACACGTGCCTCGGTGCACATCACAAAACTTGTTCTGCACGTGGATAGAAGAAAATGGAGGGAATGCTGATGCTGGGGCGCAGGAGTGACGGGGTTTGTGGCTCTGGGGAGATATGCCTTCAGGTGCTGGAGGATGGCTATGGATTCATGTGGGAGCATTGGTTCAAAATGGGGTCTCACCTGCCTTGTGCCAGACAGAGCCAACTGCCTCTTACTCAGCATCTCCCCCCAGTCCTGGGGCGGGCGGAGACGCATCATCGTCCACTAGAGCTGGGGGCTACAGGTTACAGCCAGCGTTCCCTGTGGGCTGTGCGCTCCTGCAGCCCTTCGGGGGGGTTCGTGCCGCCCAGCTGATTAGGGGAGTGCCCATAGCTAGGTCTTGTTTCTGCGGTGGCACACGTTTGCACACACCTCGGAGCACGGAACATTTATCTTGCACATGGAAGGAAAAAATCCCCAGCGGGATGGAAAAGGTTAGAGGGCATTGTCCCCCTCTCCCACCCAGCCTATCTGAGCTGTTCGTTTGAATTTGCCGTCTCTTTGAGAGGCCCCTGCCCCGCTCAGTGCAGGCAATTTCAGGTGTCACTTCTGCAACACTGAAACACAAATGTAATTCTTCTGGCTTCCGTCCCAGCAGTGCTGGTCAGTCGCTGGCTAATGTGGGGATTTCTGCTCCCCGAGGAAGGATATGGAGGACTTCCCCGATTCTCTCCCGCGAGGCCACCCTTTCTAATTGCAGAGATGTGTCAGTGCACGGGGTCTCCGATCTAGATTCGGTTCCTGGCTCAAACACAGATTTCCACTGTGACCTCATACGAGCCCGTCTTTCCTGTATCTCCGTCTCCTGTCTGTAGAACGGGCATAACGCTCCCTCACCTCCCAGGAGTACTGTGCGGGAAGTACTGCAGTGATGGGGTCTGTCTGAGTCCCTAGACGGGGAGAGGAGGCCAGGGCTGCAGTGCAAGTGGTGATCCCCACTGCCTGTCGGAAGGTTAGTGAGCTTCAGATAGCGACTTGTGCCTGAGCTGACACCCGGTCTGCCTCCCCATTAGGAACGCTGACAGCGAGGCAGCCCCGAGGAGCCCCAGTTGCTATCGGAAATGACACAGGATTGGTGATTTTGGGCAGCTCAGCAAGCCGTGGAGTAGGGAATGATGCCCCTACGTGACTGCTCAGGACTCCCAAGTGGCGATGTAGCATTGCTCACGCTGTGGGGCAGAGGTGGGGAGCCAGGTGCGGCCCCTGCCTTGCCTGAGTCCATTCTCCGAGGCTCAGGGACGGATGGACGGACACGCCCGCCACTCCACCATGGGGCTGGAGCACACAAAATCTTTCTTGTGTGCGGCCCCCACCTGATTTGTCTGAGAGTCAGCAGGCCCTGCCCCACCCCTGCTGTAGGGCGCTCGTAGCTACACTAACAGACTCCGTGCATTACTTATGAGGGTGTCTCTGCATTCTGGGACGTGTTGGGGCAGGAAAAGAGCTAAACCAAGAATGGCCGACAAAAATAGCATCAAACCTAGCAAGAGCTCGGGCCCCCTTCCCACATTCAGGCCACCCTCCTGGGGTCATGGCCTGGCTGACTGCGCTCTGATTGCTTAACACCTTGTCTGAGCCCTTCTGTCTCTTCCACCAAACGTACTTGGTTGTCGCATTTATACTTCTGGTGCAGTAACGCTTCTTACAGCTTCTGCTTTTCTGGGTGTGAGTGGATTGATTCCATCTCTAGCCCAGGGCAAGGGAGGGTGGGTAAATGTACGGATCCTGGTATTGCCATGCCTGAGAGCTCAAGTCATGAGCCAGGCCCCACAACTCAAGAGGCTGGATTTTAAAATCAAATTTGGGGTCTTTTACTTTGCCTTTTGGTTCCTGTAATGTGCCCTTGGATCACTTTTCAAACTTTTCTCTGAAACCGCGAGGATGCAAAACGTCTTTCAGCCAAAAGCAGAGATTCTCAACAATGCCATGACTTCAGGAGCCAGGCCTTTCAGATGGCACCAAATATCATGAACCTCGTGATAAAATTGTGCAAGTGGCAATTCTGTGATCTCTGTAATTCTGGTGTGACTAGGATATTTGCAGGAATTCTCTAATTCCACATGTATAAACAGGACTCGAGACAAGCAAATGCCACTGTGTTTGTCTGGACCTGGTATACATTCTCCCCTGTGGGGTGCTGCTATTAGTGGGGCTGCCCTTGAGTGGCAGATCAACCTGAATTTATTTTTAAGGCTGTGATGTTTCTGCTTTTCATTCAACCATGTAGCTCCTCTGCACCAGCCATTGGTAGCATGGCTGAGTTAGAACTGCAAAGTTCTCCCCAGTAAAGCCACTAATCCTCACGGATTCCACTGAACAGCAGCAGTGTGTCAAGCCATACTGTCCTCGCCTGGCCTGGTGCTTGGGACAGCAGGGTACTGTACTGAGGCATGTTCTCGTGTTCAGTCGCCCCTTTGCTCGTTGCTTGTCAGATTTCTGTCTTGCGCTTAACATTGTCTCCCCTGGTCTACAGGCAGAACGTGCACTTGGCAGTGCATGCGGAGAACTTCAAGTCTGAAATTGTCAGCGTGAAAGAGATGAGAGACATTTGGTCCTGGATCCCAGAGCGCTTTGCACTTTGCCAGCCCCTATTGCTCTTTACCACCTTGGAACATGGCTGCAGCCTAAGCAGGTAATCTAATCTTTCCATGTTGTACGGGTAGAAAAGAACAGCCAGCCAGGGCTTTCTGAATACAGAAGACCTCGTGCAAAGCAGGGCTCACCAAAGTGTGCAGCCAGAGACTAGTATAGGAATGACAGATTGCAAATGTCAGGGAAGACTGAATCTCTTGTCCCCAATCTGAGTTAGTTGCTGCAAAGATAGAGACCAAGGCCCTGCCTCCACTTGGTGTGAACACTAGTCCTGAATTCCCACTGTTTGCATGCTAGCCCTAGGAGCTGTCATTCATTCAGAGAAGCACAGAAATGCAGGGCTGGGATAGGGATGTTAAATGTCGATGAATCAGCTACTCGAGTAGTCGATGGAATTTCATGGACTGCTCGAGTAGTCGATGTGGGGTGAGGTGCTCGCTATTCCCGCTGCACCTCTGCTTTTTAAATGTAGTAAGAGCTGCCCACGGCTCCTGCTACATTTCAAAGGCAGAAGAGCAGAGGGGACTGAGCAGCCCCCACTCGCCTCGGTTCTGCCTGTCCCTTTGGAATGTAGCGAGGGTGCCTCTAGGAGCTGCATGTCAAAGGGAGAGGCACAGCAGTCTGGGGCGGGGGTGATACGTCGAGTCACTGCTCCACTACCCAATAAACATGCTTATCGGGTAGTCAACTAGCCACGTACATCCCCAGGCCGGACGGGACCTCGAGACATCTGGTCCAGCCCCTGCACAGCGGCAGGGCCAAGTAAACTGAGACCCGCGCTGACACGTGTTTCTCCAGCCTCTCCGCCAGTGGTGGGGATTCCGCAGCCTCCCTGGGAGGCCTGTTCCAGACTTTCACTAGTCTTGTAGTTAGATGTTGTTCCTAATTTCCTTTGTCTGCCTTGCCTCTTCCTATCCCAGTGTCAGTGGCCGTTGAGAACAGCCGGTCGCTGTGCTTCTCACACCAGCCCTTAACAGATGCAGTCGTCTTTTCTTAAGACTAACCGTGCCCAGGTTTTTAACCTTTCCTCGCGCCGGGTCAGGTTTTCTAAACTTGTATTAGTTTTGTTGCTCTCCTCTGGACTCTCTGCAGTTTGTCCAGACCTTTCCAAAGGCTTGGTGCCCAGAACTGGACCCGGCTCTCCAGCTGAGGTCTCATCCGTGCCAAGTAGAGCAGGACAGTTGGCTCCCGTAGCTTGAACGCTCGAGAGCAGTAATAGCCTTTTCCCAGTTGCATCGCATTGTTGGCTTGTGCTAACCTGGTGATCCACTGTTACCACCAGGTCCTTTTCACCAACACTGGCTCCTAGCTCAGTCGCTCTCAACCAAGAGTCCGGGGCTGTGAGCAGATTCCCGGGGGTCCACCAAGCATGGCCCGTGTTAGGCTTGTTGAGGCCCAGGGCGGAAAACTGCAGTACTACTGCATGGATCTTAAGCCTGGGGCCCTGAGCCCCATCACCTGGAGTTGAAGCCAAAGCCTGAGCAATGTAGCTTTGTAGGGACCCCTCTGGCATGGCACTTGCCCTGCTGGCTGTCCTTTAACACCTGCCCTGACTTTTCTACGCCGAAATCCAGTTATTGGGCAACACGGGGGGGTCTCCCATTGGCTTCCCTTACTCTTCTCACCTGGAGTAGCAGAACAGGGTTGGCAGGAGAATGATCTTCAGGTCTTCGCTAGACTCTCTATCTCAGAGAGTCAATCTGGGCTGCATTGTAGCTGGAGCCTGACATAACTGGGTCGGGTTAAGCGGCCTTACGTCGACCTACCACTGTTGTGTAGATCAGGCCTAACACTCTCTTGAACAGGAAACGGGGGGTTAAATGACCTGCTGAGGTTTTTTCCAGCCCTAATCTTCTGTGATTCTGTGAGCGTTGGAGCAATGCTCACACTGGCTCTCTGTTTCACCTAACACTAAGGAGAGGTTACCCCCTCTACTCTTGGGCAGAAGGCAAAGAATAAGCTGCAGAATAAAAAAGACACTTAAACGTGTGCTGGATGCGACTGGCAGGAAGCGTGTAGCAGGGGGAGAGCTGTCATGGATTTTTAAAAGTCCAGGTACACGGTTTAAAAAACAACTGCAAATAGAAATAGCCTGGCGAAAACGCCTTCCCCGCTGCGTCTGAAATGTCTCCAAATGCTACAGCCACAACATGCCAAAGTCTGGTTCCCAAGACACGTGACTGGCAGCCATAGCCAGGCATCCGATGAAGGGTCATGCCTTGGCGAATGGGAGGGGGGGTGGGTTCCTTGTGCCCCAGCACAGAGTGCTGAGGAGGCAGAAAGCTCTTCATGCCTCATGACACCAAGCGCCAGGGCCTGGTTCTCTGCTGTGCGGTGCCTTGTGTAGCCAAGTCACCCCATTCGGCTCGGTGCAAGGATGTTACGTTTCCTTGACTCACCTAGTCGCTCTGGGAATAAGCCGGGGAGCGTGCTGGCTCTTAATGCATTGAAAAGGCTGGTGCACAGCGGGGTCCGGCACGAGCTGGGAATCCGCTGCCCTGGCTTGTGCCGGTCCCCCTGCTGCACTTGGGGCTTTTAACTGTGTGAAGAGCTGGCGTTTGCTTATCGGCTAGTCACTTAGCTCCCCCCATGCTGCTCAGGTGTCTCTGCAGGTGCAAGGCAATGGGGAACCAGACCCCTCCCTTGGAGACACTTGCAGAGGTGCGGTCAGCCCTGCAGTCAGGGCGTCTCGTGCCAGCAGGCAAGCCTGGGGCTGGAGAGGCTGTGGGGCAGGGGCGCTTGCATGCAACAGCTGATGTACGCAGGGGGCGATCGCTGACGGAGCCGTCTCTTCGCACGCCAGGTTCTATTCTCACAGCGAGGGGCACGAGCCAACGCTGCTGCTGATCAAGACGACAGCCAGAGAGGTAAGGGGCATGGAGATGCCACCCGCCACCCATCCTGCGTGCAGTTTGTTCCATGGAGCAGGGGGAGGCGGAGAAATGCCTTCCTCGTGGGCGCTCCCTGTGCTGACGAGCCAGGGGGACCTGCAGATGAAATACTTTCACCTGGGTCCAGGCCTGGCATCCCCTTTGTGTCCGTAGGTGGTGGCAATAGCTCCAGATTGCAGGAAGCAACTCCCCCAGAGCCCTTCTGTCCCTGCCCTGTTTGCTAGGTGAGCGCTCAGCTGCACATTTGTGGCCCAGAGAAGGCGTTTCCCTCCTGCACAAGGATCACCTGGATGGCAGCAGTGCTGCAGAGTAGGATGCCAGGTACCATGCAATTAGTCGTGAATTCGTAGTGGTTACACGACTGTTGGCTAGTACCCGGGGACGGAGCCGGCAGCCAGGGCGCTCCCAGCCCCACCCTGCGCTATTGCCCCTCTGTCAGAGGCTGCAGGGCAGGATGGCAGGCGGGAGCCAGGCTGGGAGGAGAGCCAGTTTAAAAACCAGCTCCCTGCACAGACCAGCTTGGGGATCTGAGCTCCCCAAGCAGCAGCCCGTTTGTGGGGGGTCCACCACGGCATCCCCTGGCCACAGGGCGCTCAGACCCCCCCATGGACCAGCTTCTGTCTGTGGCGAGCCCAAGCCACTGTGGACGGAGGCTGCTTCGCAACAGCCTCCCCTACCCCACCCCCACGATGCTGCCTCTGAGGAGGGTGGCACTATGGAGCTGGTGCTGGGGGAAGCCAGCTTTTAAGTGGGCTCCCCTCACTGCACTGGAGGGGGCAGGGGAGGCAGCCTGGTCTGCAGAGCTGGCGCGCAAGAGGAGCCTGCTTGAAAGCCATTCCTGCACTTCTCAGTCCAGCCTGCCGCCCTCAGTCTCGCGTCTATCAGAGGCAGCAGTGGGGGGGGGCAGGTGGATCCCGTGCTCGTGGGGAGCCTGTTTAAAGCCAGCTCCTCATGGGCACCAGCTCCCGCTTCCCCCGCGTTGCTGCCTCTGATACAGAGGTAGCGGGGGGGGGAGAGAAATGCATGTAGGCGATGAGCCCAGGTTATCAGTTAATCATGTGGCCGACTGCACGTTGGCGTCCCTACTGCAGGGTTTCCTGCTACACCGAAACCGCTCTCAGAATGCTGCTCCTGTGGCTGTGGTGCAACCAAACACGCTGCACAGGGACACTGTGGGGCGCTCTGAGATGAGGAGCGGGCCGGGCCGCTGGGGACAGAGGGAGGCCTGCTGCTGGCGACTGTACCTGACAGTATTGGGCTTCTCTCTGGCCTTGTGGGGTAGCTCTACCAAAACCCTGCAGCCCATGCTGCTCACGTGTAGCCTGCAGGGGTCGGTTACGTGGGGTTTGCCTGCAGGTAACTAAAAGCAGATTTGGGGTCACTATTTCTAATCCTCAGGCCACAGTGGCTAGGAAAGTGGCTGACGTGGTGGCCGTGAGACCCAGAGGAAGAGGAAGGCCTCCTGGCCAACAGAGTGCTATTAACGCCCATGCTGCTGGCCTCTGATCTGTCGGGTCAGCCCTTAGAAGCTGCAGAGGCAGGGGAGACGAGTCGAAAAGGGCACTGGTTTTTTCCGGGGTTTATAATTGCGTATTAGAAGCTGGAAACATGAAGGCTTGTCTACACTGGCACCCTTTTCCAGAAAAGGGATGCTAATGAGACACTTGGGAATTGCAAATGCCGCGGGGGATTTAAATATCCCCCGCGGCATTTGCATGAACATGGCTGCCGCTTTTTTCCGGCTTGGGGTTTTGCCGGAGAAAAGCGCCAGTCTAGACAGGATCTTGCGGAAAATAAGCCCTTTTCCGGAAGATCCCTTATTCCTAATTTCAAGTAGGATCCTTGATATTTAAATCCCCCGCGGCATTTGCAATTCCCAAGTGTCTCATTAGCATCCCTTTTCCGGAAAAGGGTGCCAGTGTAGACACAGCCAATGTGTTAATTCCCCCACCCATCCTCCTCAGAGCCCAGGAGTTTTTTCTTGCTTCTTATGGAGGCAAATTCCAGCAGTGGGCCACCTTTCCGTTCCCTCCTCTGCAAGCTGCATTGCCCGTTTCTTGTTGCTGCTGGGTGTCAGTAGGGGAGACGACGTGCTGGTGCTGACCGAGATAGAACTGCTTGCCTGACCTAGCACGATGGGTGCTGGCAGTGTGAAACCGTGCTTTCTGCCAGAGTCCAGAGGGGCTGCATGCTGAGCGGCCCTACCAGTTAATCCAGCTGCACCTGGCCCTCGGCTCCACGATTGGCGGTGGGAAGTCTTGCTGGTGTGGAGGAGGTTGCTGAAGGCAGCAGGGACACGTCGCATTCTCTGGGATTATTGCCTGTTCGCTGCTGCACAGCCAGCAGTGCTCTGCGATGAGCATTGATGCTATTGCAACTAAAACAAGGACGTGGCCTTTGAACGTCCGCAAATTTAGCATCTTGCATTTAGGTCTGTCTATGATGCTTCTGCCTGTGGTACTTCCATGTCCCCCTCGCCATCACCATAGTATCTGAGCACCTCCTAACACCCTGATGGACTATTATCTCCATGGTACAGATGGGGAACTGGGGTGCAGAGCGGCTAAGTGACTTGCCCAAGGTCACCCAAGAAGTCTGTGGCAGAGCATGGAATTGACGCTTGTTCGCCAGAGTCCCAGGCTAGCATGCTAAGCACTGTCCCACCCTCATCCTCCGAACCCGTGGGGGGGAAATAATGTTTAAAATGTAGACGTGCCAGTTCCACTGCTGATCCGAATCTAGCTTTCAGGCTAAATGTCTTGTGACTTCTTCCTCCACTGATCTGGAGACTTTCAATATTAAACTACATTAGACCTTAAGTTGTGGGCTCCAAAACCTATTGGTATCCGTGAATGTAAACTACCCAGTGTCGTCTCCGTGGTGACTGGTGAAAAGCCCCCTGACCTTGCCCTTTGCTCTAGGTCTGCGGCGCTTATTTGTCAACCGACTGGAGTGAGCGCAGGCGAAGAGGTACTCAGCTGAGTTTCTTTGGGACTGGAGAGTGCTTTGTATTCAGGGTAAGTGGTGAGGCCAGTGTGGGATGGCACCCCGTGTCCACAGGCTGACGAGCTTCTATCCCAGCCCGGCCCTTCTGGAATCCCCTAGGAAGGGTTGTGGGAGAGGTTTCCTGCCCAGCTTTACAGGGAGGGCCATTCCCCTGGGCACAGAATGAGTCTCACAAGGCCTGGGCATGGAAGATGATCATTCGGAAACCACCACGCATCACCACGCCTTACCCTCGTCCCGCTACAAGGAAGAAGTCTCTCTGGCACATTCCTGCCCTTTATACCAAAGGCTGGTCCGCATGGCTCACCGGTTGTACTGGCAACGCCAGCAGCTCCAGGGCTGCTCCACATTCAGAACTCGCGGGGGACCAGATGCTGACCACTGACTCCTGGCTGCCTTTTCTCCTTCTGCCCAGCTGCAGCCGGAAGTGGAGCGCTATGAGTGGGTGATAATCAAGCACCCCGAACTGGCCGTGACGGCTTCTGAGCAAGGGACTAAGTCTCCGCAGGTTTCCAGTGTCCTGTCCTCCAGCAGCATCCACTCAGATGCCTCAGATCGTCTCTCCCCCTTCCTAGCCACTCGCCACTTCAACTTGCCTTCCAAAACCGCTTCCATGTTCATGGCTGGCAGCAATGAGTGTGTCATCATAGGTAAGTCTGTGCAGGGTCCATGCAGTTCCCCTGCCTGCTCGCCCTGCTCACCCCAGCAGGAAACCAGCCAAGCTGAGTGTAGTATTTATGACATTCCAGCAGTAGCTAGAGCAAGAAAAGTGACTGAAAACACAGTCTGTTCTCAAACCTTGCATCTCGATATTTGTGAGTACTAGATGCTGCAAGCCCAGCCAAGGCACAGCTCCAGCTGCGTTCTGCTGCATATGGTATTACGGATCATTCTGGCCTACAAACTTAGCTGGCAGTGAGGTGGTGTTGAAGCACAAGGTAACTAGTCTGCAGTAGCTTGTTCTGCTGCGCCTGTCAAATGGCACCAGTACAGTCTTCGAAGGTCTGTGCAGTAATTTGTCTCTTGCAGATCTGATCAAAGGCAGTGCACTTAGAGATTCCTTTGATACTGTTCTAGAGGATTGTATCAGTCCCGCTGCTGTTCCTTTTGATTCCCTGATTTCTCTCTCCCCGGTTTGATATTGCTCACTAAGTTGACTAAGGGCTTCTGTCTTGATTTGTTCTATGTAATTGAAGTTCAGATAACTAGTTAGTAACTTCCTGGAGCCAGTCTGACTGGGTGGTTGTTCCTGAACTTGCCAAAATGGTCACTTGCAGTTCTGCTAGCTTCATGACGGTTCACGCATAGAAACAGGTGTCTAAAAGACAGCAGCTGAGCGTGGTGCTGGGTCGCTCTTTATTCCAGCTGTCCCTGGTGGTAAAAGCCGTCAAGCCCCTTCTCTCTGTAGCTGTAAGTGTCACATCCCAAGAAATGCAAAAGTAATATCCTGTGTGTTCTTCCTCTCTCTAGGAGGTGGCGATGGCCAAGCCCTCTACCTTGACGCAGACCTGAACCATGGGAGAACCAGCCACTGCAATACTTTTAATAATCAGCCACTGTGCTCTGAAAGCTTCCAGATCTCCTCCTTGGAGGTGTGGGGCTTCAAGGACACTATGAGTGTCTGAGGCTAGACCCAGCATCAATTAATGAGCCTGTTGGACGTCTCAGAATTCCCAAGAGAAATACCAGTGCAAGACCAAGCTAGCACAAAAATTCCACTTGGCTCCTTCTAGCTTAGTGGCTGTTAAGGAGCACACTAAATGCAGGGCTGGCTTGTTTAGTGTTGCTCCTTATACAGGCTAAGTGGTGCATCTGGTTAATTCCTTTTACCTCTAGCAAACTGGATTCAAATCCTGATTTAGGTAACAAGTGAAAATGTGGGTGTCTCATTTGAGTCCTGAATGGACATGTGTTCGCATCCTGTGACCACCATGCAATCGGTGCAGTGAACAGTCTGTGAGGCCCAGGCTGGAGCTGCTGGGGACGGAGGAATATTGGTAGAACTGTGCGTGGCTTGTACATCCGTTTGCCACGTGCGGGAACAGAATAGTGGTTGCTAAGTTATTAATGCAGGCTATTGGTCAGTGCTCTCTAGACGTGAACTTTGCAGATGGGTCCTCCAATCAGGCAGATCCATGCAAGCATCTTCAGCCCTCTTTCCTGAGCAAATCATCAAAGCCCTTGGCCTCTGAAAGGAATGATGCTTAACAGCTGTTTTTCCCCACATCTGAACCCTTGTGGTGTTCATCTGCTTTCGGAGGCTGCCCCTCTGTAGGAAGCAGCCACTCTGGGAAAACACATCCTCTGGGGGCTGACTTTCTGTTGACATTCTTACCACATATCAATTGTGACTTCCAGTTGTAGTATTGTGACTCGCGGCTCAGGCAGCTAAAAGCCGGCAGGATACACGCAGAGCACAAACTCTCCCCTGTGACACGAGGCTTTGCACCACCTGCAGGGACAGAAGATGATTGTATCCATCAGTTCTGGCTTGTCTGGGAATGTACTAGTTCCCCACACAGGCACTAGGGGGTGCTGCTTCTCTATCACCTGAGTCTGCCTCGTGCCTGGAGAGACTAGTGCTCTTTCACTACCATCCAGGCATGATTTGCCACTAATGCCTGGGGGGAGGGGGGGCAAGTCGGGCAGGTGAAACATCCTTTCTCGGTGCCCAAGAGTTCTGGCGCCCTTCTCCGCAGTGAGGAAGCGATTCCCCATTGCCTGACCCCTGCTGCTAGCAGTCCAGCTTTGAGACTTGCCCTGTCCATGCGTGTGAAGGAGATTCCTCTGCACACCTCAGCAGAGGGCGCGTTCTACGGCCAGAAGGCGGGAAGAGAGAGCGGGCTCCCTTGCCAGGTGCAGACACAGCAATCGCCCTACAATGGAGCGCCGTGATGATCACATTTTTGAGAGGTGCATTTCTTTGCTAAAGGGAGATGAAATATGCAGTGCAAATCAGTGACGGGGGCTGGGCAAGATCTGCTCAGAATCCAGGGCTGAGATGAGCTGGTTAGCGCCCCCATCGAAGGGCCTGGCAGGCAGGGCATTGCCTCTCCAGAGTCCCCAGGCGGAGGTGGGCCTGGAAGATGAGCAGCAGCTTGTCGGAGCCCTTCCTGAAGAACCCAGGTCAGGGATGGCCTGTGGCTGCACCTCTTTAAATGACCGAAGTACGCCAGCCTGTGTGTCGTCAGGATCTCCTGCGGGCTGCGCGTCCTGCCAGCGCAGGAACGCCACAGGTGGGCAGGGCAGCACCGTCCTTGCCCCGGGCATCCTTGCAGGGCCTTGCGTGTGCTTGCAAGGGCAGCGTCATGGGGCCAGCCCAGAACCTGGGCTCTGGCCTGGCGGAGTCACTTGTGTCTGGAAAGCAGACGCTGCCAGGGTTAAGCCGAAGCCCATGTTCTGTTCGACTCCAGCGGCTCTGTTCCGGCGTGTTTTGCTGCTTGCTTGGAAAAGGCCTCTCTGGGCCTGTGAGCTGCAGAGGCCGTTGACTGACAGCCCACGGGGCTGCACACGGCAGGTGAGTGAGTGAGTCAGGCTGGCCCCTGCTTACAGGGTTAGTCTCCAGATCTGAATTGACTGAGCTAAGCCCCTTTTATCTTCTAGTCGTGGAACACGCCCACCCCTGCCGCTGCATCATTGCCCGTAGAAAGAGTTCATGTCAGAGCCCCGTAGGTCAGTCAGCAGGCGTTTCCACCCCCGACGGCTCGTCACCACCCTGCTCCGAGGAGCGGCGTGCTCAGGACAGGCAGGGCTTTTGTACCTGGGCTGCGCAGGGAGGCTTCCCCGGGGCCGACGGCTCGTCACCACCCTGCTCCGAGGAGCGGCGTGCTCAGGACAGGCAGGGCTTTTGTACCTGGGCTGCACAGGGAGGCTTCCCCGGGGCCGACGGCTCGTCACCACCCTGCTCCGAGGAGCGGCGTGCTCAGGACAGGCAGGGCTTTTGTACCTGGGCTGCGCAGGGAGGCTTCCCCGGGGCCGACGGCTCGTCACCACCCTGCTCCGAGGAGCGGCGTGCTCAGGACAGGCAGGGCTTTTGTACCTGGGCTGCGCAGGGAGGCTTCCCCGGGGCCTGGCTGGCCCTGTTTGCACATTGCTGACAGTGAGGGGAGGTTTGCTGCTGACCACGGGCCGGGAAGAACAAGCGCAGGTCCAGGGTCTGCAGACAGTCAATGGCCCGGGTGTGGGTGGATCATCTCCCAGTGGCTGGCTCTGTACAGTCTCTACAGGGGATGTGGCACAGGCGGCAGATCAGGCCCCAGGCTTGCACTTGAGGGGCTAGCTGAGCCCCCGCTCCATCGCGGTGCGGATGCACCTACCAAGCCTCCACACGTGGCCTGACTTCACTTCCTGCCTGAAGGAGCGCCCCACATTGGGGCACGGGTTGTGTGGCGAGTAGCTTCTCGGGAGTGGTCTGTGTCTAGGCACAGAGCTTGCGGTGTGAGGGGCAAGGGCACTCGTATGGCTTGGAGCGCACATCTCACACGGGGACTTGGGGGGGCACTCGTATGGCTTGGAACGCACATCTCACATGGGGACTTGGGGGGGCACTCGTATGGCTTGGAACGCACATCTCACATGGGGACTTGGGGGGGCACTCGTATGGCTTGGAACGCACATCTCACACGCGGAACTGGGGGGGCACTCGTATGGCTTGGAACGCACATTGCCTCGCACGGGGACTTGGGGGGGCACTCGTATGGCTTGGAACACACATCGCCTCGCACAGGGATTTGGGGGGGCACTCGTATGGCTTGGAACGCACATCTCACACGGGGAATTGGGGGGGCACTCGTATGGCTTGGAACACACATCGCCTCGCACGGGGACTTGGGGGGCACTCGTATGGCTTGGAACGCACATCTCACGGGGAATTGGGGGGGCACTCGTATGGCTTGGAACGCACATCGCCTCACACGGGGACTTGGGGGGGCACTCGTATGGCTTGGGACGCACATTGCCTCGCACGGGGAATTGGGGGGGCACTCGTATGGCTTGGGACGCACATTGCCTCGCACGGGGACTTGGGGGGGCACTCCTATGGCTCGGGACGCACATCGCCTCGCACGGGGGATTGGGGGGGCACTCCTATGGCTCGGGACGCGCATCGCCTCGCACGGGGAATTGGGGGGGCACTCCTATGGCTCGGGACGCGCATCGCCTCGCACGGGGGATTGGGGGGGCACTCCTATGGCTCGGGACGCGCATCGCCTCGCACGGGGAATTGGGGGGGCACTCCTATGGCTCAGGACGCGCATCGCCTCGCACGGGGAATTGGGGCACTCCTATGGCTCGGGACGCGCATCGCCTCGCACGGGGAATTGGGGGGGCACTCCTATGGCTCAGGACGCGCATCGCCTCGCACGGGGAATTGGGGCACTCCTATGGCTCGGGACGCGCATCGCCTCGCACGGGGAATTGGGGGGGCACTCCTATGGCTCAGGACGCGCATCGCCTCGCACGGGGAATTGGGGCACTCCTATGGCTCGGGACGCGCATCGCCTCGCACGGGGAATTGGGGGGGGCACTCCTATGGCTCGGGACGCACATCGCCTCGCACGGGGGATTGGGGCACTCCTATGGCTCGGGACGCACATCGCCTCGCACGGGGGATTGCAGGGCTGGCTTGTTGGCTCGGGTGACCCAAGTGCATGGAAGGCTCCATGGTGTGCGCCCTGCTGCTGGAAGCAATGGTTGGCGAGTCGGTGCAGCTGTGAGCAGTGACTCCCCCCTTGCCCATTGGGATGTGGGAACCAGCGGCCCCTCTGCCGCCTGCCATCCACCTTCAGTCGGCCCTCGGAGGGGAGTCCTGAAGCAGCAGGCTCAGGTTCCCCGGGGGGGGGGGGTGGTGCTAAAAGGCCCTAGGGGGAGAGTGCTAGATCCCACTAGTCCAGGTGAGTGTCCTGCAGCCGGGTGAGCAGGAAGGAGCGAGCGAGGAATCCGTTGCACAAAGCTCTTTCCTGGTCTCGTAGCGATTCCTTGGGCCCCTTGGTGGCTGTGTAGCGGATCTCTGCGAGCCCCCGGCTGCCCTGAGCTGGGCCCTGCTAGCTACGGGGCTGTCCCGTTCTCTGGTTACACGATGGTGACGAGCCGCCCACGCGGGTTCCCGGCAGTGGCTGAGCAGTGGTGCGTGTGCTGCACGCGGCGCTCTTGGGACGGGGGCATAAGGCCCATTCTTAAGACGCCCAAGAGAGGGAGGCTTCTGGGTCTCTGCATTGCAGCCGAGTTGGAAGAGGGACTTGTACCGTCGGCCCGTCTGCACGCCCACCCGGCGGTGGAGCCCTGCGCTCGGTGGGTAGCGTGGCGCTCAGGTTCTGGTGGAGATGCAGTTGCCTTTATGGCCACCTCTGGCTTCCTGTTCTGCACTGCAGCACTGGAGTGCACAGCGAGTGTCTGGGGCCAGGGAAGGCTTGAGACCAGAACCATCCCCAGCCTCTGAAAATGGGCTGAACTCCCCGTCCCACACCCAGCACTGACGCTGTCTCCCACCCAGTGTCTGTGTCACTGGGACGCGAATTGCTCCTGAGAACTGTGTCCCCTTCCACGCTCTGTCCCTGGCACCAGGGAGGTGACAGACAAGGAGCCGCCGCCGCTGCTGCCTTCTCCACTGGAGCAAAGAGCCCGAGTGTCACAGAAAGGGCTAAAAGCAAAAATCTCCTTTAGCCTCCACAAATGAATTTTCTTGCATATCAGTCAGCTAACCCCAGCACTGGTGTGTCTGAAAACAGAGCAGTGCTGAGCCTCCTCTTCCTGGCCGTGGAACTGAGTTTGTATTGACGCGGGGACCTCATAGCAACACTCATGTCTCAAATGGACAGGGACCAAAACCTCGCCTGCAGCTGGGGGGGGGGGGGGGGGACTTCAGCAGCTACAATCCACATCTGGAATTCGCCAGGCGCACAGATGCAGAGGGGCTCAGATACCGTCTCCTCAGTGTGATGAAGCTCTGTCTTCTGAGATGAATTCTTACCAGTCTGTAGGTATTAGGAATGCAAATGGTTTTCTGAGTGACATTTTTCTCCAGTGATAGAAATGTAGCCGTGTTAGTCTGGTGTAGCTGAAGCAAAATGCAGGACAATGTAGCACTTTAAAGACTAACAAGATGGTTTATTAGATGATGAGCTTTCGTGGGCCAGACCCACTGATCTGAGGAAGTGGGTCTGGCCCACGAAAGCTCATCTTCAAATAAACCATCTTGTTAGTCTTTACAGTGCTACACAGTCCTGGATTTTATTTTTCTCCAGGTGATTGTGGTGCTGTCTAATTGTGATGTTTCTAGGCCATGTAACGACATCTTCCATTCATGTCAGTGTTGAGTGTTTGTCACTGCACAGAAATCGGATGGAATTGTTAAAATAAAATGTAAATATGAGCTGTTGGCTTTAGCCTGTCAGCAGAGCTGTCTGGGATAGGTTTCTTCTTCTGAAGCCAGATTTTCTAGTAGCACGTGGTTTATGTCATGAGAAATAACCGCCTTCAAAAGCTGCAAGGAAAAATGGGTCTCTCCTGTTTGTGGGTGGGAATAGTGGTACAGACATTAAGTGACTCAGCCAAGTCACACAAGGAGTCTGTTGCAGAGCAAGGAATGGAGCCCAGATCTCGCAGTCCCAGTCCAGGGTAAGAATCCCAGGACCACCCTTCCTGCCCCCTTTTCAGGTGCTTTATCCTGGGCCCCACTGACCAGTCACGTTTCCTGGGTGAGTCAGTGCTGAGCCACGTGGCGCGTTGTGACCTCTCCACCTGGGCAGCCCCATTGTCCAGCCTGTCCTCAGTGCCGCCCGGAGCCTGGCTAGTCCTAGTGGCTTGGCACAGGTGCAGCTGCCTCCCCCCCCCCCCCCCCCGGCAAACAGGCGTGTGGCGATATGGCTTGCAGAACCCCCCCCACACACACACACACGGGGCAGACAGGCATGTGGCGATATGGCTTGCAGAACCCCCCCCCACACACACACACACACGGGGCAGACAGGCATGTGGCGATATGGCTTGCAGAACCCCCCCCCACACCCACACACACACACACACGGGGCAGACAGGCATGTGGCGATATGGCTTGCAGAACCCACACACACACACACACGGCAGACAGGCATGTGGCGATATGGCTTGCAGAACCCACACACACACACACACACACGGGGCAGACAGGCATGTGGCGATATGGCTTGCAGAACCCCCCCACACACACACACACGGCAGACAGGCATGTGGCGATATGGCTTGCAGAACCCCCCCCACACACACACACACACGGCAGACAGGCATGTGGCGATATGGCTTGCAGAACCCCACACACACACACACACACACGGCAGACAGGCATGTGGCGATATGGCTTGCAGAACCCCCCCCACACACACACACACACGGGGCAGACAGGCATGTGGCGATATGGCTTGCAGAACCCCCCCCCACACACACACACACGGCAGACAGGCATGTGGCGATATGGCTTGCAGAACCCCCCCACACACACGGCAGACAGGCATGTGGCGATATGGCTTGCAGAACCCCCCCCCCACACACACACACACGGCAGACAGGCATGTGGCGATATGGCTTGCAGAACCCCCCCCACACACACACACACACGGGGCAGACAGGCATGTGGCGATATGGCTTGCAGAACCCCCCCCACACACACACACACGGCAGACAGGCATGTGGCGATATGGCTTGCAGAACCCCCCCCACACACACACACACACGGCAGACAGGCATGTGGCGATATGGCTTGCAGAACCCCCCCCCCACACACACACACACGGCAGACAGGCATGTGGCGATATGGCTTGCAGAACCCCCCCCACACACACACACACACGGGGCAGACAGGCATGTGGCGATATGGCTTGCAGAACCCCCCCCACACACACACACACGGCAGACAGGCATGTGGCGATATGGCTTGCAGAACCCCCCCCCACACACACACACACGGCAGACAGGCATGTGGCGATATGGCTTGCAGAACCCCCCCACACACACGGCAGACAGGCATGTGGCGATATGGCTTGCAGAACCCCCCCCCCACACACCCACACACACACACACGGCAGACAGGCATGTGGCGATATGGCTTGCAGAACCCCCCCCCCACACACCACACACACACACACGGCAGACAGGCATGTGGCGATATGGCTTGCAGAACCCCCCCCCCCCACACACACACACACGGCAGACAGGCATGTGGCGATATGGCTTGCAGAACCCCCCCCCCCCACACACACACACACGGCAGACAGGCATGTGGCGATATGGCTTGCAGAACCCCCCCCCCACACACACACACACACGGCAGACAGGCATGTGGCGATATGGCTTGCAGAACCCCACACACACACACACACACACGGCAGACAGGCATGTGGCGATATGGCTTGCAGAACCCCACACACACACACACACACACACACGGCAGACAGGCATGTGGCGATATGGCTTGCAGAACCCCTCCCCCCCCCCCCCCACACACACACGGCAGACAGGCATGTGGCGATATGGCTTGCAGAACCCCACACACACACACACACACACGGCAGACAGGCACGTGGCGATATGGCTTGCAGAACCCCCCCCCCCCACACACACACACACACACACACACACACACACACACACGTGCTGTCCGAGAGCTCACTTGAAACAGGAAGGGGGAGTCCCGGGGGTGGCAGAAAAACTTCCCTTGCTCAGCTCTTTGTGTGCGAATGGGGGGGGGGGGGTTTGCAGGTCAGTGGCTGAGGCCAGAGAGCCCAGGCATGGGCTTGGGAGCAGCTGTGGGTGCTGCCAAGCTTTGTGCAGGGGCTGCGGGGGTTAACGCTGCACCCTGGGAGGGGGCTTGGGAAGTCGGCGGCTCGTGGTTCTGTGGCAGACGGACCCGTGTGCCTGTGCCCGCAGGGCTCGTGGAAGGAGACCCGTGCCGTGGCTGAGGCATGCAGCACGTGGGCGCAATGGAGGAGGAGCCCTCTGTGCCAGGCCGGAGGTGCAGCGGCAGGGCAGCTTTGGGGATGGCACAGGCAGGTCCCTCCCTCCCCACGGCCCCGCTGCCTGGGAGCTGTGCACCACGCCTACAGCCGGGCCGCTGTAATGTCGGCCACAAGCCAATGGGCTACAGGAGCCTCTGCCAGAGGGCAGCCGAAACGCAGGGGATTGCAAACCGTGCAGCGGGCTGCACCTCCCAGCAGCGCCCCAGGCCCAGCCTGGCTGGTGGCTGCAGCGGGAGCAACCACCGCTCTGAGCACCGCTCCCATCACTGCTCGCAGGCAAGGCTCCAAGGCCGCCTGGCCACTAGCCCATCGTGGCTCCCAGTGCGGGGGCTCCAGCTTGGACAAGGCACCGGGGCATCTGAAGTTGGCCGCAGCCCGTCTGCAGGACAGGGCCAGCGCCTGATCTGTGTAGGGGGAACGTAACTGACATTTCTTACCGGGACGCCTGGTCCGCATCCTCAGGGCTGCCACGGGGCTGGTGCAGGAGCCTGGGCGCTCTGGCTGGGGGGGGCTGCATGAAACACCCCCTGCCGCTCCCTTCACCTTTGCCCAGGGGCCAAGTGCTGCAAGGTCGGCTCCCGCCAGTGCAGCGAGGGGCCAGCAGGACTGGCCGGAGCACCCCCTGCACGGCCCCTTTCTTGCCAGAGGGCGCAGAGGGGCAGCCAGGGCTCCGCCCCGCGGGCCTGGGCCTGCCACTCAGGCGTGGGGCACTGGGTGCAGTTCGTGCCATTGCTGCTCCCTTCTTGGTTTTGCTGCCTCATTTTCTCTGACTCATCCTGGAGTGTAAGAGCCCCACCCCGCCCTGCCAGCAGACGGGGAAAGCCAGAGAGCAGCCCCGGGGGCTGGCTGGGGACCCCAGTGCACAGGCCTCCTGCCCCCCAGGCTGTCGCTTTGGCCAGCCTGGCAGGAGGAGCTGGCTGGCAGCAGCGTGTCCTTGTCAGCACTGCTCGGGGCGCTTGTGTTTCTCCTGCAGGCTAGCCTGTCCCCGGCAGCGCTGTCTTGCTTCCTGCATGGCTCAGGAGCAAAGTCCTGGCCTTGCCCTGTCTGGTGGTGAGCCCTTCCCCCGGCGCTGCCAAAGCGCGGCTTGTTCCGGGCTGCGTCTGCGTCTCCTCTGCTGGCCACCTGCCCTGGGCTCTAGATCCAAGGGGCTGGCGTTTGAGCCCCGCAGTGCGGCGCGGCCCTGGAGACCCCAGCGCAGAGCCCGTCTCGGGCAGCACCTACCCGGGGCTCCCGTCCCTCGGCGCGATCCCTGACGTCTCTGCCCCCGGGAGGTCCCCCACCCTCAGCTCTGCCGGAGCCTGGCAGCGGGCTTGGGACTTCCCCAGAGACGGCCTCTGTCCCCGTGAGTCGTGGCCGGGGCGGTGACTCCCAGCAGGGAGCGTGTTCCTCGCTGCCTCCCCCAGAGGGGAGAGAGGGAAGCAGCCCCTCCCCATGCCAAGGCCGGGCAGGGGAGACTCGGCACTGCGTGTGCTCCAGGCAGCGGGGCTGCCCACAGTTCGAGCGCCAGCTTTGGCCACCTGCTGCTTCGGAGAGATCTCCAGGCCTGTGCGGCTGCCCTGCCCGAGGGATCTAGCAACGGTGAGGCTAAGGGCGCCCTCCAGCCGTGCCCGGTAGCCCTTGCGTGCGTGTGACCTGCCCCCGAGCCAGCTGGCCTGCCCAGTCCTCCTGGGCACTGCCTGTGTCATTGTGGCCGGTAGCACAACGGGTGCTGCTCAGCTCCCCTCGCAGCGCCTCCTGCTGGCACTGACGCGCGCTCCCTGCAACTTCTGCTCGTGCGCTGTGCAGGCGGCAGCTCCCCGACTGTTACACGTGCCGGCAGTGCTGGCCCTCGGAGAGGCAGGGCAGTCGTGCGAGTCCCGCCCCGGCCAGGCTGCAGGCTCCCAGCACGAGCCTGTCTCATCCCGGCCTGCGCTCGAGTTCTAGCGGAGCCCGTTCGCAGCTGCCGTTACACAGACTCGCGTGCACGTTCACACGCCCCTCTTGAAAGAGCACGTGCACACTTGGGGCACGAGCATCAGTAGTGAGAGCAGTGCCCTGGGGGCAGCTCGCTCACCGGGTCCTGTGGGAAGGTGAAGTTGCCGCGCCGCTCGGGCCTAGGCTCAGCAGCCCGGGAGCCGTTACGTCCTGTCCCAGCATTTCGTGCGGTTCCACCGGCAGCGGCCTGCGCTGGGTCTGTGCCATCTCCGTGTGGCAGGCTCCGGCGCTGTGTGGCGCTAGCGCAGCGGGCTGGTCGTGCCGTTCATCACCCTGGTGCTCACTGAGTGGGGGCCCAGAGAGCGGCAGCCTTGGAGCAGCTACAGGCAGTGACCGTTGTGGGGTGGGGTTGCGCCATCAGCAGCCCCCCAATGACGAGCGCGGTGGCTAGAAGCGAGTGGCAATTGCAGCGCGGAAGCTGGCGACTCCAAAGTCCCACCAGGCAGTGAGTGTCTCCTGCGAGGTCATGAATCAGACCCTGCCGTGTGACTCCAGATGTGCCAGGAACAGTGACTGGTCTGGCAGAAAGGGGTTTCCCCAGCTGTGGAGGGGCTAAGGGCACAATTATTTCCAGGTTAGCAGGAGCCACGTTGCAATGGGGTACGCCAGCAGGAAGGGGGTTCTGAATCGCTGCGCGCGTTGCAGCCATCAGAGCAGGCTGGGCCGCGAAGGGACGGGATGCACGTATCTCCGGCACCGCCGCTCGGTGCAGAAAGCTACAAGCGGCGGCTTTCTGCAGACCAGGAGATGAATGCGGGGATGTCGCAATGCCCACGGGGTCCTGGGAGACCCTGGGACCCCTAGTGCCACAGCGCATGGCACTTGGGCAGCAGGACGGAGCAGTTCAGAACAGGCCGAGTGGGGGCGGGTGGAAATGTGCGTGGCAGATTACAGGCATGCGAGCGACGCCTTTCCAGCGGGTTAGACCTCCCTGAAAAGAACAGCTCCACAGCGCCGGCTCATGGGTGGCGAGTTCTATGGCTCATGGTGCCCATGCTCCAGCAATATTTGGAGCTGGGTCTCTCCCCTGGCCCTGCCTGGAGTGGGCCCTCCCCACATGTCCCCCCCGGCTCCAGACTGTCCCTGCCTTGCGCAGCTTTCAGTCGGCTCCCCCTTGCCGGCGCACACTGCTGGCTGCTGCTGCCAGCGTTTATAGGTGACCGGGAGATGCCCGGGCGTGACGTGACGTCATGACCCGGGACTTTAAAACTGCTCGGCGCAGTGTGGTGTCGCACAGCCTAGCTCTGGGTTCAGAGTCCAGGGACTTCGGGGGTCGGGGTGCAGACTGTGGCCCCGCAAAGTGGAAGGCAGAAGCTAGGGGAGGGGGAAAACTAGGAGGAAGGGGTGGGAGAGGAAAGGGCTTGTGGGGGGGGGAGAGGAAGGGGCTTGTGTGGAGGGGGAGGAGGCTTGTGCGGAGGGGGAAGAAAGGGGAAGGCACCAAGGGACAGCGCGGAGGAGAGACAAATGGCAGGCGGCCAAGTGCAGACAATGAGGAAAAGGGCAGGAGGGGAGGTGTCAGCGGGAGGGCGACAGGGTGATGCTGGGAGAGGAGAGGGGAAGGGCATTGGAGGCTGGGGGGGAGAGGGAGGTGCTGGGAGAAGGCTTGAAAGAAGGGGTGGGCATGAGGAAGGCAGGGATGGAGCAAGTCATGTGTGAGGGCACAGAGGGGCATGACGGGAACGGGGGCAGAGGATGGTGAGGGGGTGGGCACCAGGGGAAAAGGGGCAGGAGCAGTGAGAGAAGGGGGAGGCACCAGGAGGGTGCAGGGCTAAGGGAAGGTGCAGGTGCCAGGGGATTCCGGGTGGTGAAGCAGAAGGGCAGACACCTGCAGGGGAGGGACCAGCACCAGAGGAGAGAGGCAGGGCAGGTGTGTAGAGGGAGGTGTTAGGAGAGGGGAGGGGGAGGGGTAGCTCACATGATCAGAGTGGGGCTACTGGAGAAGTGGGCACAGGGGGGAGAGAAGGGCTGGTGGAGGGGGGCAGGTCGCAGGAGGGCTGAGGGCTGTGAGAAGGGCAGGAGTCAGGCCAGCAGAGGAGGGTGAGGAGTTGGGGGGCAGCAGGCACCAGGGAAGCTGATGGAGCAAGGGAAGGAGACAGAGCAGCAGAGGGAAAAGGTCGAGGTTTATAAGATATTTATTAATAACTTGGGTGCCACAGTGGCACGTCCAAACAAGCCGCATGAACTCGGTACAGGTGCATAATACAAAATCCTTTCTGTTCATGGGAGGAAACTCTTAGGCTCTGTCTACACTGGCGGCTTCTTGTGCAAGAACACATCCACACTGCCTGTGCGAGCTGTGCTTTTGCACAAGAGCATCCATGGCAGTGTGGACGCTCTCTTGCCCGAGAAAGCTCCAATGGCCCTTTTAGCCATAGGGGTTTCTTGTGCAAGAAATCCCTGCCAAGCATCCACACTGCCCTCTTGTGCAAGAGAGCTCACACCTGTTAGAAAAGAGCGTAGCTCTTGTGCAAGACACCCTCTCGTACCATGCCGTACTGTAAATGTCCTTGCACAAGAGCAGGCGGGCAGTGTGGCTGCTCTGTGGGTTCTTGAGCAAGAACGGCTGTACTTGTGCAAGAAGCCGCGAGCGTAGACATAGCCGTAGAGGGAACACTTCCCCCAGCCTCTCCGCCCCGAGTCAATGTCACACACGTTGGGTTAATGCAGGACAGGTGCATGAGGGGGGTTTGGTGGGGGCCAGACTAATCCCTATGGGTAGGAGGATGGAGGGAAAAGTCCTTCGAGAGGGGTCACATGACATCTTTTATTTCTGGTCACGTGTCCATCTTGCCCCGAGCGTGTCACCTCCAGAGGCCTGGTTAACGGGGGTCAGAGGTGTGGCTAATGGGGAACCACCAAAAGTTATACAAACCTGCCTCCCCTGAGCCTGCTGGGTCTTGTACGTGGCACAACACTCGTCAAGGTGAGGGTGAAAAGTTGGCTCAAGCCTCGTGGAACGAGGTGTACAGCTAGTTTGGATTAGGAAGCCTAATCCGAACTAGCTAGTCCGTGCCGCATGTAGCCACGCAGCACGGGGTCCGACCTAGCCGGCATTTAAAAATGGCGCCAGCTGGCTTTATGCAAATGAAGCCCGGGAAATTCAAATCCCGGGCTTCATTTGCAACTCTGTATGACTACATTACCCCCCCCAGTTCGAACTAGCGGGGTAGTGTAGACATACCCTGACACGCAGTGACGTGTAACACTGTGCTACGCACTGCAGTGCTTAATGAAATCGCGCTTTGCAGCTGCGCTCTGAGACGCAGTGACGTGTAGCACTGTGCTTGGCACTGCAGTGCTTAACGAAATCGCGCTTTGCAGCTGCACTCTGACACGCAGTGACGTGTAGCACTGTGCTTGGCACTGCAGTGCTTAATGAAATCGCGCTTTGCAGCTGCGCTCTGAGACGCAGTGACGTGTAGCACTGTGCTTGGCACTGCAGTGCTTAACGAAATCGCATTTTGCAGCTGCACTCTGAGACGCAGTGACGTGTAGCACTGTGCTTGGGACTGCAGTGCTTAACGAAATCGCATTTTGCAGCTGCGCTCTGAGACGCAGTGACGTGTAGCACTGTGCTTGGCACTGCAGTGCTTAACGAAATCGCATTTTGCAGCTGCACTCTGAGACGCAGTGTCGTGTAGCACTGTGCTTGGCACTGCAGTGCTTAACGAAATCGCGCTTTGCAGCTGCGCTCTGAGACGCAGTGACGTGTAGCACTGTGCTTGGCACTGCAGTGCTTAACGAAATCGCGCTTTGCAGCTGCGCTCTGAGACGCAGTGACATGTAGCACTGTGCTTGGCACTGCAGTGCTTAATGAAATCGCGCTTTGCAGCTGCGCTCTGACACGCAATGACGTGTAGCACTGTGCTTGGCACTGCAGTGCTTAACGAAATCGCGCTTTACAGCTGCACTCTGAGACGCAGTAACGTGTAGCACTGTGCTTGGCACTGCAGTGCTTAACGAAATCGCATTTTGCAGCTGCACTCTGAGATGCAGTGTCGTGTAGCACTGTGCTTGGCACTGCAGTGCTTAACGAAATCGCGCTTTGCAGCTGCGCTCTGACACGCAGTGACGTGTAGCACTGTGCTAGGCACTGTAGTGCTTAACGAAATCGCGCTTTGCAGCTGCACTCTGAGACGCAGTGACGTGTGGCACTGTGCTTGGCACTGCAGTGCTTAACGAAATCGCGCTTTACAGCTGCACTCTGAGACGCAGTGACGCGTAGCACTGTGCTTGGCACTGCAGTGCTTAACGAAATCGTGCTTTGCAGCTGCGCTCTGACACGCAGTGACGCGTAGCACTGTGCTTGGCACTGCAGTGCTTAACGAAATCGCGCTTTACAGCTGCACTCTGAGACGCAGTGACGTGTAGCACTGTGCTAGGCACTGTAGTGCTTAACGAAATCGCGCTTTACAGCTGCACTCTGAGACGCAGTGACGCGTAGCACTGTGCTTGGGACTGCAGTGCTTAACGAAATCACGTTTTGCAGCTGCATTCTGAGATGCAGTGACGTGTAACACTGTGCTAGGCACTGTAGTGCTTAACGAAATCGCGCTTTGCAGCTGCACTCTGAGACGCAGTGACGTGTAGCACTGTTCTTGGCACTGCAGTGCTTAACGAAATCGCGCTTTGCAGCTGCACTCTGAGACGCAGTGACATGTAGCACTGTGCTTGGCACTGCAGTGCTTAACGAAATCGCGCTTTGCAGCTGCACTCTGAGACGCAGTGACATGTAGCACTGTGCTTGGCACTGCAGTGCTTAACGAAATCGCGCTTTGCAGCTGCACTCTGACACGCAGTGACGTGTAGCACTGTGCTTGGCACTGCAGTGCTTAACGAAATCGCGCTTTGCAGCTGCACTCTGACACGCAGTGACGTGTAGCACTGTGCTTGGCACTGCAGTGCTTAACGAAATCGCGCTTTGCAGCTGCACTCTGACACGCAGTGACGTGTAGCACTGTGCTTGGCACTGCAGTGCTTAACGAAATCGCATTTTGCTAGGGAGCACTTGTGATTTTCATGGCCTAGGATTCCAGTAAGTAATCCATTGAATTGCTTGTGCATATCTTGCTGCCACCTGCTACCACAGTTGGTAGGAAGCTAGTGAGGATTACTTATTGAAAACCTGCTTCTATTGAAGCCATAAACAGCACCACCCCCACACGCCCAAACCTGGTGAGAAAGCAAGAGGTGCTGGAGAGCACAAGGAGTTTGGGGGGGCGCGGAGAAGAGTTCTGAGCGCGCGAAGGGTCGGGCGGGCACGTCTGCTCCCTGTGGAGTGTTCAGAGGCACTGCAGCATCTGCGTTTGCTCCTCAGTGACGTGCTCAGCCTCTTGGTAAGGTCCCTAACGAAAGCCCCGTGTTTTTTCTGACCCGCGTTTGTTTCCCGCTGCTCCGTGTGCTCCCTTCTTTTGTATCTGATGTTGCAGCAGCTGCCAGAACGGGGCCCCCTCCCACATTGCTCCGGCTCAGATGTTTTCTCATTGGCAGACCCTCTGCCCCCAGTGGTGCCTCTGAAGACCACGTCTGCAGCAGCGTGGGGCAGGCCGCAGGCGCATGCTTGGTAAGTGCTCGCACAGCGCTGGGATGACCCAGTGAAACACCCCTCCAGTAACGTGCCAATTGCCTTCTCACTGAGCCGTGGGAGCCCAAGCATGGCGAGCGTGTGCCAGGGCAGGGCCTTCTGCCTGGGGAGAAAAGCAACGTGCCAGGGTCGCCAAGCAGCTGTACATTTCCCCCTCTGGCCGCAGGTGGAGCCCAGTGCGAGGGCCCTGCCGAGAGGAGGCAAGTCTCTGTCCCTCTGTGCTTGCCTGCTGGTGCTCGGTGCACCTGGGAAGGCGGGTGGCGGCGAAGAGGAACTGGCCTCCAGCTAGACGGGCGCCTCGCGTTGACGCGCCCTCCCCGGCACGGGCCACGCGGAGTTAGAGCCACTGGGGCCTCCCCCACCGCAAAGGCTCTCCAGGGAGGGGGACCTGCCTGCAGGATGCCCCCAGCAGGAGCCAGGCTGACGGCACTGAGCCCTGGCATTGCAGGAGGGACTAGGCCCATCCGGGGACACTGAATTGGCCCCTGGTTAACGGGGCCCATCGGTCGGGGGGAGCCAGATGCGCAGGTGTCCTAAGCAAGACTGGTTTGCAGGGGCTCTCCGGGGCAGTGTCTGTCCTGGCCTCCGGGGTCCTGGTGCTGCTTTGGAGGGGCGCAACGCAGCTCTGCCAGCCTGCTCACTGGCCGCTAGCCAGGGCCGCCTCCCTCAGTGTCTTTCCAGAGCCTTGGGTACAGCTGCTGGGGCGGGAGGGAGGGGCGAGGTCCTGGCAGACAACGATCAGACCAGGCGAGTCCACGAAAGGGTGTGACCTGTCCTCCCCGGTCCAGCCAGAACCCACTGGCGGGCGCTGGCGCTGGCGCTCTGCTTTCCCGGTACACACAGCGCAGCGCAGCCAATGCCAGCCAGAGGTCGGCTTCTAGAGGCGTGGGCGGGGGCCTGCTAGCTGCTGAACCGGCCCTGCCAGAGTGGGCGACTGACAGCGCTTCACAATAACGCCCCCCCACGCCAGCACGAGGGGGGCTGTGATCTCACAGCTGTGGAACAGGCATGGCCAAAGCGGACGTGATCCCAGGCCTGACCCCTGGGCTGTACAAGCCCCGTGTCACTGTCCCAGAGCGGCAGGCTAGCCCCCTCCCCCCTGGCCGTTGCTGGGTTTCACTGTCACTCCCCCTTTCTTCCGGCGGGCGCAGCCCTGCCTCCCTGCTACCTGCCTGTCTCGCTACTGGATGGGGAGGGGAGCAGCCGGGTCACTGCTGCGCCCATGGGGGGTCGCCCCGAAAGTCGGTACAAAGGGGCCCTGGGAGGGGTCAAGCAAAAGCCCTTCTCCCGAGTCTGTGCGCGCTGGTCATGTGATCGTGTCGTGTCTGTGTGTGGAGTTAGACACATGGAGGCTGCAAACGTCTCTGTGTGGCTGAGCAGTGGGCCGGGAACGCCCAGCCAACGGATATGCTAATGAGCGAGGCTCCGGGGACAATGGATCTCTAAACACCAAAGCCACACCCGGCCACGGACCATGTGACCCTCTCCAGCTGGGAAGAGACCAGGATGGATCCAAAACGCCATGTGGAAGACTCCATTTCTTGTCTTCAGTTTTGCTCCGAATCCCAGATGCAGCCTCGCAGGGAACAACGAGCCGGAAAGAACCGTGGACCCGTCCTGGCATAGGATGTAACCAGAGACTTTTAAACCAGCGGCTGTAACATCTCTGCTAGAGCCGGCATCGAGGACTGGGAGATTCGGTGCATGTAACGTAGGATCCTTTAGCAACCTCACTCTCAGGCTTTTCTTCCTTTAGTAATAAACCTTTAGTTGTTAGATGCTGAAGGATTGGCCCAGCGTGATCTGTGGGTAAGGTCCAGAGGGGAAATTGACCAGGGATCTGTGGCTGGTTTCTTGGGACCAGAAAAGCCCGTTCTGGGGAGGTGAGATGGGTTCTATAACCCCTCACCTGTGTGCAGGCCCGGGGCTCACTGGGACACAGGGTATCTGAGGGGTTTTGCTAGTGAGGCTTCTGGCTGGCCGGCAGGCAGCGGGAGCGCTCTGGGACTGGTCTGTGGCCTGTTTGGAAGGTCTCCAGTCTGGGGCTGTACAGAGCCCCGAGTTTGAGCAATTCGCCCTGAGTGACGCCCTCAGCGGTGCCCAGACCCGGCCTGGTCTGTCACACTGCCCCATGCCCACCTACAGCAACGGGCCTGCTGCTTGCAATGGTCGCTACTCTTCATTTCCTACCGCATCTGGCGCCTTTCCCATTCTCTGCCGGGACGTCTGCACAGCTGCGTTAGCTCGGAATCACTGAGGTGGTCCCAAAAGAAGCTGGTGCGTGTCTACACTACACTCAGGCCAGCCTGAACGCCAGTTACACCATTAACCCCCGTCGGCCAGCACCAGCATAATCGGGGGGGGGGGAACTTGTCCCTGGCCTGCAGGAAATCCCTCCACAGCCTGAGAGCTCAGAGGCTGCGTCTGGACCACACCTCCCTCCACAGAGAAATGCAGATTAGGCACGTTGAAATTGCTAATGAAGCAGGGATTTAAATATCCCCCGCTTCATTAGCATAAACATGGCTGCCGCTTTTTTTCAAAATGGAGTTTTGGGGGGGGGTTTGAAAAAAACGGCAGTCTAGACACGGATCTTTTGAAAATACAGGCAGGCCCCGAGTTACGCGGATCCGACTTACGTCAGATCCGCACTTACGAATGGGGCTTTCTCGCCCCGGAGGTCGCAGGCAGCGGGACCGCCCAGAGCGCAGCGATCCCGCCACCTCGACCTCCGGGGCGAGAAAAGCTGCTCCGGGTGCCCCTAGTCTGCTGGGGACCGTCTCCAGCAGACCAGGGACACCCGGAGCAAAGCCGCAGCGGCGGCGGGGTCCCGCGCCTCTGAGGCTTTGCCAGAGCAAAGCCTCAGAGGCGCGGCACCCCGCCGCCGCTGCAGCTTTGCTCCCCATGTCCCTGGTTTGCTGGGGGGGGGGCACAGCTAGTGCCCCCCCAGCAGACCAGGCTTTTGTTGTGGACCCTGGGGTAGAGCAGCTGGGGTGCTGCCGGGATGGTCCTGCAGGGACCTACCTGGCAGCCCAGCTGTTCTGTCCCGGGCTCGAGATTCAGCCGCTGTTGAAACTGATCAGTGGCTGATTCCAGGAAGCTGGGGGCAGAGCAATTCTGCCTCCAGTTTCCTGTTGTCAGCCCCTGGTCAGTTTCAGCAGCAGCGGCTGAATCTGGACGCCAGTTCCGACTTACATACAAATTCAACTTAAGAACAAACCTACAGTCCCTATCTTGTACGTAACCTGGGGACTGCCTGTAAACCCTCTTTCGAAAGATCCTCAAAAAAAAGTTCCTCAAAAAATGGGGATTATGAGATCTTTCGAAAAAGGATGTGTTTTTCGACAGATCCACGTCTCGACTGCCGTTTTTTTGAAAACTCCATTTTGAAAAAAACCGGCGGCCATGGTTATGCTAATGAAGCGTGGGATAATTAAATCATTAGCAATTTCGACTCATCTGTCGAGAGAGGTGCGGTCTAGACTCAGCCAGAGTCTCTCGGGAGAGGCGGTGCCGGGGGCCAGTCGCGCAGCCGTGGCAGGGCCAGGCCTTAGTAAGCGATGACGAGCTGCTTGCTCCCCCAGGCTCGCTCTGTGCTGGGAGCAGGGCCGCCCCGCAAGCCAGGGTGGGGCTCTGGTGCACCCCGCTCGTCCAGCAGGGGCGTCCCGCGCGGGGCTGTGTGGCCCCCGGGGCACTGCGCCGGGCCGTGCACACTCAGACCGCGTGGAACGGGGACAAGCGAAGCCCAGCTGACCTGAGGCCGCCGCGTTGATCCGCGCTGGTGGGTTTTCAGCCACCCGCGATCTCCCAGCGATCTCCGGCAGCCCCGAGGCCGCACGCGGGGCTGTGCACGCGCTGGGAGGAGAACGCTCCCCGTCCGGGCAGGGGGGTTCAGCTCAACAACGAGCGTGCGAGGCACGTAGCGATCGTGAGATGGAGGCGCCGCGACGGCATTTCATTGCCCCATGTCACCGAGGTGCCGCGCTGCAGCTACAAGTGGCCAGACGCTCAGCCCGGCCTTTCTGAAATCCTGCCAGTGCACGTCACGACGGACTCGGTCACATCTCCTCTTGCCTGCAGCCCACTCACCACTCAGCACCTTCCTCCTGCTTGTGTTACGGGCCGGGTGAGAAGGGGAACACGCTGTCACTCGCCCTGCACACCTCTACCCCCCACTACCAGCCTGTGCAATTCCTGATCCTGGCAAACCCAGGCCAGATTAAGGGGGGCGCTAGCCAGGCAGCTGCCCAGGGTGCCAACCTATTGGGGGTGGCTGATGGCAGCTGTAAGGCGCACAGCATGCAGGGGGCGGGGCTGTGCATGCACCGTGCGCCTGGGGGCGGAGCTGCGCATGCATCACGCACCCGCTGCCTGGGGCGCAGGAATGGCTCGAGCCGGCCCTGGGCAAACCCCTTGGCTCTGGCTGGCGTTGCCACGGGGCTGGGAGCTGCTCCTGAGCAAAGCCCTGAGCTCAGGATGCTCCTGACCAGCCGACATCAGGGAGGCTGGAGTTCTCCTGCATGTGCAGGGGCCTTAGATCAGGGTGCAGCCCGGCAGCGGGTGCGTGTCCTTCTCTGGGCTCAGAGCCCTGGGTCATGGCCGGGCTGATGCCGCCTCTCGGGGGGTGAACTGGACCCCACAGGGAGGGTGCAGGGTGCAGCCCCCCCCGCCCATCAGCTCGAGGGCAATGGTGGTGGAGGAGCAGAGGCCCCACTTCCATCCTGCCAAGGGCTGCGGCCCCAGGAGGCGGGTTTTGTGGTGCAGCCCACAATGAGGTTGCCGTGTCAGGCCCCGTTTCCGTGGTATCCGAACGCCTCACAATCGTTAGTGTGTGTCCTCACACAGGCACAGGAGGGCCACGCTGCCGATCGTACACATACAGGGAAACTGAGGCACGGGGCGGCTAAGTGATCTGCCTGAGGATGCACAGGCAGTCTTTGGCAGAACAGGAACCGAGCCCCAGTCCTGCGCTAGTGCCTTAACCACTAGACCATCCTGCCTCAGTGTTGTCAGCTGCTGTCTGAAAGGACGCCAGATCCAGCGGTTTCCGAAGCCCGGCTCCTGGGCTGCAAGGTCACAGTCTGGAGCAGACAGCAGCCGTGCCAAGGCCTTGCTCTGTGCACGAGGCTAGTGCAGGACGTGCTGTGTGCGTGCGTCAGCACAGGGCCGGGCTTGCACGAATGGCTCAAACGGCCGGGGCCGGGGCCCAGAGAGAGAAGGAACCGAATGCTGGTGGCCGGGACAGTAGCGCGCTGGTCACTTGCTGCCTGGATCAGAGGCGAGCTTCCTCCAGGCCCCCCGCCTGCACAAGCGCGGCCGCGAAGGGGGCGTTTCTGGCCTTTCCGCTGGGGCCTAGGGAGGGGAGCCTGCGGCGCACACGTTCCTCCTGCTGCTGTGGGCGGGGTTGCCCTGCGCCCCAGGACCCCGTCCCCAAAAGGGGTCGGATAAAAGCCTCCCTCCCCCCCGTCTCACTTGGCTAGTGAGACTGGGAGCTCGTCGGGGCAGGTGCCGTCTCCTCCTGCTGGTTTGTACAGCGCCTAGCGCAAGGGGCTTGGCCTCGGCAGAGGCGGGAGGGGCTGCTGGATGCAAAGAGTGAAGAATCACGTACGAAAATGAAACCCAACAGGCTGCCAAGCCAAGAGCCATTCCCCTCCCCGAGCGGGCTCGGCGCCAGCCCCCCGCCGTGATCACAGAGGCGCCGTTTCCCGCTGTCGCCTGGCTCAGGAAGGCCCTTGGAGCGAGAGCTCGGAGAGGGGAGATCTGGGAACGGCCGCAACGGCCACTTTCCACAAGCCAGGCCGGGGGGCGGCAAGAGGAAACCCTCCCGGCAGCTCGTCCCCTGCTGCCGTTTTCACTTGCTCGGTGAAGTAGAAAACAAAAACCTCTTGCAAATGTTCCCACCCCGCTGCCCGGAATTAGCTCCCGAGGAGGGGGCCTGCCCCTGCCAGCACCAGGAGCTGACGCGGCCCCCGGGACTAGGTCCTTGCTGGGGGTCCAAGCAGACAGGCCGGCTTTCCAGACCCGGTCAGATGTGGCCTGAGGGTTTTGCTAGATCAGCTAATCCCCTCGGCTCCCCGTGGCTGCAATGCTGCGTGTGGGCTGCAAGGCCAGAGCCAGGGGGTTAGGAGACCCCAAACCTGATCCGGATCTGGCTCCGTTCCATCCCCCCGAGTGATAGACAAGGCCAGAGCCAGGGGGTTAGGAGACCCCAAACCTGATCCGGATCTGGCTCCGTTCCATCCCCCCCGAGCGATAGACAAGGCCAGAGCCAGGGGGTTAGGAGACCCCAAACCTGATCCGGATCTGGCTCCGTTCCATCCCCCCCGAGCGATAGACAAGGCCAGAGCCAGGGGGTTAGGAGACCCCAAACCTGATCCGGATCTGGCTCCGTTCCATCCCCCCAAGCGATAGACAAGGCCAGAGCCAGGGGGTTAGGAGACCCCAAACCTGATCCGGATCTGGCTCCGTTCCATCCCCCCGAGCGATAGACAAGGCCAGAGCCAGGGAGTTAGGAGACCCCAAACCTGATCCGGATCTGGCTCCGTTCCATCCCCCCGAGCGATAGACAAGGCCAGAGCCAGGGGGTTAGGATACCCCAAACCTGATCCGGATCTGGCTCCGTTCCATCCCCCCAAGCGATAGACAAGGCCAGAGCCAGGGGGTTAGGAGACCCCAAACCTGATCCGGATCTGGCTCCGTTCCATCCCCCCGAGCGACAGACAAGGCCAGAGCCAGGGGGTTAGGAGACCCCAAACCTGATCCGGATCTGGCTCCTTTCCATCCCCCCGAGCGATAGACAAGGCCAGAGCCAGGGGGTTAGGAGACCCCAAACCTGATCCGGATCTGGCTCCGTTCCATCCCCCCGAGCGATAGACAAGGCCAGAGCCAGGGGGTTAGGAGACCCCAAACCTGATCCGGATCTGGCTCCGTTCCATCCCCCCAAGCGATAGACAAGGCCAGAGCCAGGGGGTTAGGAGACCCCAAACCTGATCCGGATCTGGCTCCGTTCCATCCCCCCGAGCGATAGACAAGGCCAGAGCCAGGGGGTTAGGAGACCCCAAACCTGATCCGGATCTGGCTCCGTTCCATCCCCCCGAGCGATAGACAAGGCCAGAGCCAGGGAGTTAGGAGACCCCAAACCTGATCCGGATCTGGCTCCGTTCCATCCCCCCAAGCGATAGACAAGGCCAGAGCCAGGGGGTTAGGAGACCCCAAACCTGATCCGGATCTGGCTCCTTTCCATCCCCCCGAGCGATAGACAAGGCCAGAGCCAGGGGGTTAGGAGACCCCAAACCTGATCCGGATCTGGCTCCGTTCCATCCCCCCGAGCGATAGACAAGGCCAGAGCCAGGGAGTTAGGAGACCCCAAACCTGATCCGGATCTGGCTCCGTTCCATCCCCCCGAGCGATAGACAAGGCCAGAGCCAGGGAGTTAGGAGACCCCAAACCTGATCCGGATCTGGCTCCGTTCCATCCCCCCGAGCGATAGACAAGGCCAGAGCCAGGGAGTTAGGAGACCCCAAACCTGATCCGGATCTGGCTCCGTTCCATCCCCCCGAGCGATAGACAAGGCCAGTGGCCCAGCCCCACTGCAGGGGGCCTTGTAGGGCAGGGTCTCGAGCGCTGGTTCTTCCACGGTTCGGAATGGCGCCCGTGAAAGGGCAGGTGCCTTTTTCTCTCAATAACTCCCCCCCAACCCTTTTCTTTTGCTCAGGAAAAGCTCCTTGGTGACCCCATAGAAGCATGGGGTATGTCTACACTACAAAGTTAGTCCGAATTAACGTTGTAGTGTAGACGTACCCATGGTCTGGTGTCCCTCGGTCTTACCCAGCTGAAGAACCGCGGGTCTAGAGCCGCAGCGGCTGGCGCTGCCCCGGGAAGCCGGATCCCTTTTCCCTCCGCAGGCTGAAGCGCCGGGTGCGCGAGCTGCGGGCCTGGGGCCGGCGAGGGGCTCAGGAGAGCGGGAGGCTCAGCACGTGCAGCGCTCGCTGGCGACGGTCCTGCCGCGGCGCCGGGGACAGACAGTCCCAGCCCGGCCGGGAGGGCGGGGCACGAGGAGCCACTGGCTGAGTTCTCGGTGCGGTTTGCTGTTTGGCGGCTGGGCCCGTTCACCCCCCACTGCCAGCCCCTTTCCACGAGGCGCGTGGCCTGCAGGCGTTCTCCCCCGCGCCCCGCCCCGCAGCTCGCGCTGGCTTGCGGCCCCCGGCGCGGGCACAGCCCCCGTGGCAGCCGGGAGCGCTGCCCGAGCAGGAGAGAACAGCCCCGGGCCCACGAAGCGGCTTAGCAAGCCAAGCAGGCGCGAGGTTCTCCCCAGAGCCCCGGGCGTGCGGCTGGGCGGCCTCGTGCCGGAGGCCGCACGTGAAATGCAGGCGAGCAGCAAGGCAAGCGCTTCTCAGGCCAAGTAGCAGCCTCTGCAGCCCCAAGACCCCACGCGTGGCTCCCCAGGCCCTGGCTCTGCGCCAGCACGCCTCGGGGAACGGGGGTTCTCAAAGGGGGGCTGCGAGGCCGTCCCAGAGGGAGCCCCGAGGGGTGTCTCCGAAGCTCTGGGGAACGGGGTTCTCAAAGGGGGCTGCGAGGCCGTCCCAGAGGGAGCCCCGAGCGGTGTCTCCGAAGCTCTGGGGAACGGAGGTTCTCAAAGGGGGGCTGCGAGGCCGTCCCAGAGGGAGCCCCGAGAGGTGTCTCCGAAGCTCTGGGGAACGGGGGTTCTCAAAGGGGGCTGCGAGGCCGTCCCAGAGGGAGCCCCGAGGGGTGTCTCCGAAGCTCTGGGGAACGGGGGTTCTCAAAGGGGGGCTGCGAGGCCGTCCCAGAGGGAGCCCCGAGGGGTGTCTCCGAAGCTCTGGGGAACGGGGGTTCTCAAAGGGGGCTGCGAGGCCGTCCCAGAGGGAGCCCCGAGGGGTGTCTCCGAAGCTCTGGGGAACGGGGGTTCTCAAAGGGGGGCTGCGAGGCCGTCCCAGAGGGAGCCCCGAGGGGTGTCTCCGAAGCTCTGGGGAACGGGGGTTCTCAAAGGGGGCTGCGAGGCCGTCCCAGAGGGAGCCCCGAGGGGTGTCTCCGAAGCTCTGGGGAACGGGGGTTCTCAAAGGGGGGCTGCGAGGCCGTCCCAGAGGGAGCCCCGAGGGGTGTCTCCGAAGCTCTGGGGAACGGGGGTTCTCAAAGGGGGGCTGCGAGGCCGTCCCAGAGGGAGCCCCGAGGGGTGTCTCCGAAGCTCTGGGGAACGGGGGTTCTCAAAGGGGGGCTGCGAGGCCGTCCCAGAGGGAGCCCCGAGGGGTGTCTCCGAAGCTCTGGGGAACGGGGGTTCTCAAAGGGGGCTGCGAGGCCGTCCCAGAGGGAGCCCCGAGGGGTGTCTCCGAAGCTCTGGGGAACGGGGGTTCTCAAAGGGGGCTGCGAGGCCGTCCCAGAGGGAGCCCCGAGGGGTGTCTCCGAAGCTCTGGGGAACGGGGGTTTTCAAAGGGGGGCTGCGAGGCCGTCCCAGAGGGAGCCCCGAGGGGTGTCTCCGAAGCTCTGGGGAACGGGGGTTCTCAAAGGGGGCTGCGAGGCCGTCCCAGAGGGAGCCCCGAGGGGTGTCTCCGAAGCTCTGGGGAACGGGGGTTCTCAAAGGGGGGCTGCGAGGCCGTCCCAGAGGGAGCCCCGAGGGGTGTCTCCGAAGCTCTGGGGAACGGGGGTTCTCAAAGGGGGGCTGCGAGGCCGTCCCAGAGGGAGCCCCGAGGGGTGTCTCCGAAGCTCTGGGGAACGGGGGTTCTCAAAGGGGGGCTGCGAGGCCGTCCCAGAGGGAGCCCCGAGGGGTGTCTCCGAAGCTCTGGGGAACGGAGGTTCTCAAAGGGGGGCTGCGAGGCCGTCCCAGAGGGAGCCCCGAGGGGTGTCTCCGAAGCTCTGGGGAACGGGGGTTCTCAAAGGGGGCTGCGAGGCCGTCCCAGAGGGAGCCCCGAGGGGTGTCTCCGAAGCTCTGGGGAATGGGGGTTCTCAAAGGGGGGCTGCGAGGCCGTTCCAGAGGGAGCCCCGAGGGGTGTCTCCGAAGCTCTGGGGAATGGAGGTTCTCAAAGGGGGGCTGCGAGGCCGTCCCAGAGGGAGCCCCGAGGGGTGTCTCCGAAGCTCTGGGGAACGGGGGTTCTCAAAGGGGGGCTGCGAGGCCGTCCCAGAAGAGCCCCGAGGGGTGTCTCCGCTCCAAACCCGCTTGGACTCCAGCGTTTCGAATGGCGTTCACCGTATAGAATGGGGGCTGCGCTGCGGCGCGCGGGGTGCACGGAGCCGCCGGGGCAGAGGCAGCGAGGCCGTCCGCTCCGCGCGACGGGAGGAGGGTGGTTCGCGGTTGGTTCGCTAATGAGCGGAGCCCGGGGCTAGGGCCGGGAGCTGGGGCGCAGGCGATCTCACGGCTGGTAACTCCTGTCCTCGTTCCCCCGTGGGTGAAACAGGAACAGTGACACGGCTCCTTTGCGAGCGCTGCAGCCGGCGGCCTCGTGACACGGGCGGGAAGGCGGGGAGCTGGGGGTTAGCTGGGAACAGGGCAGGCTGCCTGAGGGGCGCGGCACCAGCTTTCGCCTGCACACAGGTTGATTACAGGAGGAGCCCCAAGAGCTAAGAGCCGCTGGCCCTGTTGGCGTTGCAGGACGACAGCCGGAGGGCACAAGCCAGCCTCCGTGCGCAAGGCTCTGCAGGGTCCGTGTCACTTCCAGGCGGCCACTCATCCCTTCCCATGGTGCTTCTGGGCCCAGCCTGGCCCCGCTCCCGCCAGCGTGACCTCGCACGGAGGATGCTTCCGAATTGCGGCCCCAGCCTATCGTCCGGTTTTGTCTCCGTTCCCGGCGCGAGGACGGCTCAGCCTGCGGGGCGCAGCCTTGGGAATCGGCCTGTTCCAGGCACGGCCCCTTGCTTCTGACGCACTCACACGTGGCTGCAAATGCTGCGGGGGATGATTAAAAAATCCCATCTGCCTTCCCCGGGACTTGCAGCATGAAGATATTTCACTTCCTGCCACGGCCTGCACAACCCAGTCACATAAAACCCCCGTCTGGACTCACATGACTTCCCAGTGTTGTATTAAGGCAGCGTGGCCTAACAGTTAGAGCTCAGCGCCCTGAGACGCACTCCCTCTGCGCTCGCAGTGAGCCCCCCCGCCAGCAGAGCCTCCCCCCCACCGGCCAGAGCCCAGCTCAGCACAGACCCTGCGGGGCCCCGCGTGGTGCAGCGGGGCAGCCGGGCCGAGGGGCTGGCGCACCCCTCGGAGACACATGGCCCCTAATGGGAAAGCTGCCTTGCGAGTGTCCCCCGTGACGCGAGTCCTGTGCGGGCCAGGGCGCTCCTGGGCGCCTTGCTGGGGACAGTGCTGGCTGGGGGGGGGGGCCGGGATCCAGGGCTGCCAACTGCGCCCCCCCCAGCCGGGACCCCGCTGGTGTGAACGGCCTTTGCTCTGGGACATAGAGGGGCCTCCAGTTTGTTCTCCTTGGCCTCACGCCCGGGCTAGTTCCCTGTCCCAAAAGGAGGCACAGCTGGAGGGGAGAGGGGGTACATTTGGGGGTGCTGTGGGGCGGTGCTGGAGGGGAGGGAGGGGGTACATTTGGGGGTGCTGCGGGGCGGTGCTGGAGGGGAGGGAGGGGGTACATTTGGGGGTGCTGCGGGGCGGTGCTGGAGGGGAGGGGGGGTACATTTGGGGGTGCTGCGGGGCGGTGCTGGAGGGGAGGGAGGGGGTACATTTGGGGGTGCTGCGGGGCGGTGCTGGAGGGGAGGGAGGGGGTACATTTGGGGGTGCTGCGGGGCGGTGCTGGAGGGGAGGGAGGGGGTACATTTGGGGGTGCTGCGGGGCGGTGCTGGAGGGGAGGGAGGGGGTACATTTGGGGGTGCTGCGGGGCGGTGCTGGAGGGGAGGGAGGGGGTACATTTGGGGGTGCTGTGGGGCGGTGCTGGAGGGGAGGGAGGGGGTACATTTGGGGGTGCTGCGGGGCGGTGGGAGAGGAGGGGGGGTACATTTGGGGGTGCTGCGGGGCGGTGCTGGAGGGGAGGGGGGACACTTAGGAGCCAGGCCAGGTGGGCAGTGGTGCAGGTGGGACACTTAGGAGCCAGGGCAGGTGCTGGAGGGGAGGGGGGGTACATTTGGGGGTGCTGCGGGGCGGTGCTGGAGGGGAGGGAGGGGGTACATTTGGGGGTGCTGTGGGGCGGTGCTGGAGGGGAGGGAGGGGGTACATCTGGGGGAGGCCAGCGGGGCGGTGCTGGAGGGGAGGGAGGGGGTACATTTGGGGGTGCTGCGGGGCGGTGCTGGAGGGGAGGGAGGGGGTACATTTGGGGGTGCTGTGGGGCGGTGCTGGAGGGGAGGGAGGGTGGGACACTTAGGAGCCAGGCCAGGTGGGCAGTGCTGCAGGTGGGACACTTAGGAGCCAGGCCAGGTGGGCAGTGCTGCAGGTGGGACACTTAGGAGCCAGGCCAGGTGGGCAGTGCTGCAGGTGGGACACTTAGGAGCCAGGCCGGGTGGGCAGTGCTGCAGGTGGGACACTTAGGAGCCAGGCCAGGTGGGCAGTGCTGCAGGTGGGACACTTAGGAGCCAGGCCAGGTGGGCAGTGCTGCAGGTGGGACACGTAGGAGCCAGGCCAGGTGGGCAGTGCTGCAGGTGGGACACGTAGGAGCCAGGCCAGGTGGGCAGTGCTGCAGGTGGGACACGTAGGAGCCAGGCCGGGTGGGCAGTGCTGCAGGTGGGACACTTAGGAGCCAGGCCAGGTGGGCAGTGCTGCAGGTGGGACACTTAGGAGCCAGGCCAGGTGGGCAGTGCTGCAGGTGGGACACTTAGGAGCCAGGCCAGGTGGGCAGTGCTGCAGGTGGGACACTTAGGAGCCAGGCCGGGTGGGCAGTGCTGCAGGTGGGACACTTAGGAGCCAGGCCAGGTGGGCAGTGCTGCAGGTGGGACACGTAGGAGCCAGGCCAGGTGGGCAGTGCTGCAGGTGGGACACGTAGGAGCCAGGCCAGGTGGGCAGTGCTGCAGGTGGGACACTTAGGAGCCAGGCCGGGTGGGCAGTGCTGCAGGTGGGACACTTAGGAGCCAGGCCGGGTGGGCAGTGCTGCAGGTGGGACACTTAGGAGCCAGGCCGGGTGGGCAGTGCTGCAGGTGGGACACTTAGGAGCCAGGCCAGGTGGGCAGTGCTGCAGGTGGGACACTTAGGAGCCAGGCCAGGTGGGCAGCGCTGCAGGTGGGACACTTAGGAGCCAGGCCGGTTGGGCAGTGCTGCAGGTGGGACACTTAGGAGCCAGGCCAGGTGGGCAGTGCTGCAGGTGGGACACTTAGGAGCCAGGCCGGGTGGGCAGCGCTGCAGGTGGGACACTTAGGAGCCAGGCCAGGTGGGCAGTGCTGCAGGTGGGACACTTAGGAGCCAGGCCGGGTGGGCAGCGCTGCAGGTGGGACACTTAGGAGCCAGGCCAGGTGGGCAGTGCTGCAGGTGGGACACTTAGGAGCCAGGCCAGGTGGGCAGTGCTGCAGGTGGGACACTTAGGAGCCAGGCCGGGTGGGCAGTGCTGCAGGTGGGACACTTAGGAGCCAGGCCGGGTGGGCAGTGCTGCAGGTGGGACACTTAGGAGCCAGGCCAGGTGGGCAGTGCTGCAGGTGGGACACGTAGGAGCCAGGCCGGGTGGGCAGTGCTGCAGGTGGGACACTTAGGAGCCAGGCCGGGTGGGCAGTGCTGCAGGTGGGACACTTAGGAGCCAGGCCAGGTGGGCAGTGCTGCAGGTGGGACACGTAAGAGCCAGGCCGGGTGGGCAGTGCTGCAGGTGGGACACTTAGGAGCCAGGCTGGGTGGGCAGTGCTGCAGGTGGGACACTTAGGAGCCAGGCCAGGTGGGCAGTGCTGCAGGTGGGACACGTAGGAGCCAGGCCAGGTGGGCAGTGCTGCAGGTGGGACACTTAGGAGCCAGGCCGGGTGGGCAGTGCTGCAGGTGGGACACTTAGGAGCCAGGCCGGGTGGGCAGTGCTGCAGGTGGGACACTTAGGAGCCAGGCCAGGTGGGCAGTGCTGCAGGTGGGACACTTAGGATCTAGGCCGGGTGGGCAGTGCTGCAGGTGGGACACTTAGGAGCCAGGCCGGGTGGGCAGTGCTGCAGGTGGGACACTTAGGATCTAGGCCGGGTGGGCAGTGCTGCAGGTGGGACACTTAGGAGCCAGGCCGGGTGGGCAGTGCTGCAGGTGGGACACTTAGGATCTAGGCCAGGTGGGCAGTGCTGCAGGTGGGACACTTAGGATCTAGGCCAGGTGGGCAGTGCTGCAGGTGGGACACTTAGGAGCCAGGCCAGGTGGGCAGTGCTGCAGGTGGGACACTTAGGAGCCAGGCCAGGTGGGCAGTGCTGCAGGTGGGACACTTAGGAGCCAGGCCGGGTGGGCAGTGCTGCAGGTGGGACACTTAGGAGCCAGGCCAGGTGGGCAGTGCTGCAGGTGGGACACTTAGGAGCCAGGCCGGGTGGGCAGTGCTGCAGGTGGGACACTTAGGAGCCAGGCCAGGTGGGCAGTGCTGCAGGTGGGACACTTAGGAGCCAGGCCAGGTGGGCAGTGCTGCAGGTGGGACACTTAGGAGCCAGGCCAGGTGGGCAGTGCTGCAGGTGGGACACTTAGGAGCCAGGCCAGGTGGGCAGTGCTGCAGGTGGGACACTTAGGAGCCAGGCTGCAGGGTGTGCATCTGCAGGGTGTGAACTGCCCCACCTTCCCTGGGAAGTTCCCAGAGGCGGAGGTGTGGACAGCACACCGGTAGATGGCCGTGGCTCGCTTATAATACCGTTATTTAAGGGTTGGGCGGGCAATGTGGTGGGATACGCAGCGTCGATAAATGAAAGGAACGATGCTAAAGAGCTACAAGGTGAGTGGGATTTGAGTAATTTTAAAACTTCATTCCCACATTTGTATTCAGCCACACAAATAGCATTGCAGGCTCTGCTGCACGCTCCCATTGTTAAAGGGCGGGTAGATGTCTCTGCGCCCGCGTGTCACTGCCCCTGCATGGGTCCTACCCCGTCTGTGCTGGGAGAAGTGAAGTAAAACCCAGCAGACTCCGTGGTGGCTGGACCCTGACTGGAGGCCGCTGAGAGACAGCGGGAAGCGACACAGCCGCAGCAGCAGGAAGCTGAAGAGCAGCGTGAGAGCAGAAGTAGAAGGAGCCCAAGATGGCCGCACCGCAGTTCCACAGCAGTGGACAGTCCAGGTTGCAAACTGTGGTGGCAGCAGCCAGAGGAGCGGGAATTCCCCAGCTAAAGGCAGCCGAGGGCGCCTCCGCAGCCTTGCGGGGCCAACGGCCTCGATAGCTGTGTGTATCCCCGGAGCTCCCTGTCCATAGGATGGCTGGGGGGCGCCCCAAGCCTGCACTTTGGAGAGCCTCGCGGGGGCCCTCGACCATCCTCTGGCCGGGTCCCAGGCGAGCTGGAGGGTCGGCTGTGAGGAGAGGCTGATGCAGGACAGCAGCAGGGGTCCACCCCCTCCCGCACTCACCGCGGAGGTGGGATCCGGAGTGGCAGTTGCCCACCCCGCCGCCCTCTTCCAGCCTGCTGCGTCCCACTTCTCCACAGCCCCCGGCCCTGGGTGCTCCACTTCCCGCTGCCAGGGAGAAGCGAGGCGCAGTGGGTTGGGAAAGAGCAGGGCGGGGCAGAGTGGAGGGGGGTCCGATCCCTGCTGCCGCCCTGTGCCAGCTAGTGTTGCCCAGTGGAGGGGCCAGAGTAGGGGAGGGAAAGGGGCGCAGGCGTGGGGCTTGAGGGAAGAGGTGGAGTGGGGACAGGATGACGTGGAGGTGGGGCCTGTGGCAAGGGAGGTTGCCATGGGCCCCACACCTGGGGCACTTAGGGGATGTTGCCCCAGGTCCTGTGCTCCTCCTGCTTCTCCCTAAACATGACGAGGAGTCCTGCAGCACCTTATGCCCAAATAAACACGTTAGTCTTTCAGGTGCCCTAGTCGTTTTCCAGTTACAGACCAATATGGCTGCCCCTCTGATTCTTATCCCTACTTCATGGATAGGGAAACAGAGGCTAAGGGGTGTCTATACAAGGACCTTACAGTGGCCCAGTTGTACCACTGCAGCTGCATCCCTGCAATGTGTGTCTGCAAGAAAAAGGCACCAAAAATAAAGAGGAGGCTGGAACAGCTTTCACCAGGAGAGGTGAACACAACTGGGCTGTCCAGCTTGGACAAGAGACACCGGGTGGGGGTGGGGGGGAAGAGCTATAAAATCCTCACTGGTGTGGAGAAAGTAGATCAGAAGGTGCTATTTGCTCCTCCTCACAGCACAAGAAGGAGAGGCCATGGCAGGTTAAAACCAGCCAAAGGGAGCCTGTCTTCACCCAAGGCACAGACATCCTGCAGTGTGGCCCTCTGGCTAGAGCCCTGCAAATCTGCGGATATCGGCTTTGTTGCCCTGGATGTCCCTGCGAAAATCTCTGGCTCATTTGTGCAGATAGAGATGTGGATGCAGACAGGAATTTTGTTTAAAACAAACAAAGGAATATTGTTCTTCAGATGCAGCAGGTGGGCCTGTGGAACTCCTTGCAGCAGGATGCTGTGGAGGGCCAGCCTATGAGAGCTGCAGGTCCATGGGTGGCTGCTAGCCGGGATGGGCAGGCATGGACCCCGCTGGCAGGGTGCCTCAGGGGATGCGGGGGGAAGAGGGGGCCCCGGCTGCGCACGCTGCGTCTACGCGGCCAGGCCCCCGCATCGCCCCGCACGCCGGCAGCCCCGAGGGGGCGGGGACTGCTGTTCGATACACGCCCCTTATGCAAATGAAGCTGAATCACGCTCAGCTGTGGCCGCCGCGGCCCAGCCTCAGCCTGGAGGAAGCGAACGAGGGGGTGGACTAAACCATCTGCGCAACCTTGAGGGGGGAGGGAGATACGCAAATCCCCCATCAGGCCGCTTGGAGAGCGAGGGATGGGCCCCCGTTTGGTTTGTAAGGGGGGACAGCGCACTGGGCTAAGGAATAGCGTCCGCATGACCACGAGTGGGGCGCGAACCCCCTCGACTGTGAGTGGTCTCATCCCCGAGGGGCGGGGGAAGGAGGGGACGCCGGCGGGGCGGGTCACGTGACCGGTCGACGGCAGCCATTTTGTCCTGCGGTGGTCGGGTATTTAGAGCGCAGCGTCCGCAGGCAGCGCCCGTCCGTGGAGCCGCGAGCGCCTCGCCTGCCCCCCCAGCGCGCACCGCACCGGCCCGGCCCCGCCATGTCCGAGGGCAGCGCCCCCGAGTACGCCTCCTTCTTCGCCGTCATGGGCGCCTCGGCCGCCATGGTCTTCAGCGGTGAGCGGGGGCCCGGGGGGCTGGCAGTGGGGGGGCCCGGGGGGCTGGCAGTGGGGGGGCCCGGGGGGCGGCGGGGGGGGGCTCTGGGGGGCGGGGGGCTCTAAGGGGCTGGCAGCCGCGCGGCCGGGGGGGGTCTGAAGGGGCGGGCGGGGCTCCCCGCGGAGCAGCTGCCTGGCCCCTCGCTGGGTGCCCCCCCCCGCCCCGAAGCTCTTCGGTTCGCTCCGCCGCCATCCGGGCAAGCGGGGCTCGCGAGCCTCGGGGGGGGGGGGGGACGCGGAGGGTCTGGCTGACGTCACTGGAGAGCTCCGCTGGCGGAGCGTCCCGGCCGGCCACGTGACTGCTGGGCGGGCGGCCGAGCCCGGGAGCCCCCTGCCCGGCTTCCCCGCGGGGCGCTGGGGGCTGAGTACGAGGCTCTCCACTAACTGCGCTTCAGCCGCCCGTGAGCCCGCAGCCCTCGCGGTGCCAGTTAGCCTGTTAGTACCTGCTGCCATTAATGGGGGTGTCAATGTGAGCCTGGCGTGAGCCTGGACTTAGTCCTAGTGAACTAGACTTGTGAATCCTAGCGATACTGACAGCTTTGCTTGCTCTTTTCTAGGGGTGTGAAGGACTAGTTGACTATGCCAGTTGACATGCTAGTGGACTGTTTGCTTCCCCCTCCCCCCATCAGAAAGTGGCAGTAAGATGGGGGAAGAGGCTGCCTGTGGTGGTTCAAAGTGGCAGTGCATCAGCTGGAGACTCCTCCAACACTGGGCTCCATGCAGTGCTGCTGCTTTGAAATGCTTCAGGGAGCAGGTGTCAGGGGCAGTGCTGGATGGAGTCCACACTGTGCTTTCACTTTTGAAGTGTAGCAACAGCCCTAGAATTGCCCTATTGACTAATCAAATAATTGATGCAAAATGCATTGACTGTTCGATTAGTCGATATTTAACATCCTTACTCTTCCTTTCATGGACCAAAGCGAAGTGGAACCCTCCCTTCCATTTTATGTATGGGAGCATTTTAAGGAAGCCACTCATCACCACCTGATACTAAACTCAAGCAGTGAATCATTCATGGGTTTGTTAGCCACCTAGTCCTACAAAGGAGTCCATTGGTGTCATACTGACTTGACTTTGAAAACTCAGGCATCTGTAAACATGGCAAAGGCCACTGATAAATAGTATATAAAACATTGCATTACTGCTTTCCACCTATAACTAGCCTTTTTCACTCCTGTGTTTGACACTTGTGATTATGTACATCCTTGCTCAGTGTAAAATGTATGCACTATTTCTTCACTAGGCAGCTGAATTAATCTCTTACAGAATTACACAATCAGGAAAAAACAAGCCTCTCTGTTGCCAGTTGTAGATGGGAGATAAAATTAAGCTGTTTAGGATTAAATTTTTACTGTTAAATGTCAGGAAACCTAAATTTCAATGTATGCAAACAGACAAAATCCCTTGATTGAAACTTAGCATTTTGCACTCTGCCTATTTGCAAACTCACCACTACCATTTGAGGATACTGACTGTATTTTGATAGTTCATTCATGCTTAAAGCTGTAACTCTTGAATTTCATATGCTGCCATTTAATTATCTAACCCAATATTCAACTCAACTTACATCAATAAAACACTAAGATATCTGTTGCAGATCTTTTGTAAAGTACATTATACAGTGATCAACTCAACCTTACTTGGTTAGCCACACTCCAGGATAATCTGGCTGCCAGACACCGTGGCTACATCTAGACTGGCATGATTTTCTGCAAATGCTTTTAACAAGTTTTTGGTTAAGCATTTTTGGAACAGAGCGTCTAGATTGGCACGGACACTTTTCTGCAAAAGCCAAAATAGGGGTCTTGGTGGGTTGAGAGGAAACACTCTTCTAAGACTTGAGTTTCCTTACCTTCTCTGCTTCACTTAAGACAACAAATTTACCACAGTGTCCAAAAGCTGTATTAGCGTTCAGTTGTAAGTGCTTGAGAGAACAGTCTTAATAGGTTTAGAGTTAGACCCCTCCAGAATGGAGGTTGTTGTAACTGTCTCCTGACAGAATGACTCCACTGCCCTGGTGATGTCTGTGGTAGGGCTTTTACTGCCTCTTGAGCTTGCCCAGAGCTCTTCTGGCTGTTGGAGAGCTTGACAGTTTACCAGCAAAAGTTGGTTCAGTAAAGAGATGACTTCACCCACCTTGTGTCTGATCACTTCACTTTTCAGCTCTACTAAAACATGCCTCATCACCCTTCAGGTAACATGATACCTGCTGTTGGTAGCCTGACTGCTAGCTGCCACACCTTTACAAAACCACCTTCCTGCTATGACTGGGTCTCAGCCTGCTCCTAACTGTATGAGCACAAAGAATGGTAATGAGGGAGGACTAGCCACTGTCTTGATGTGAACTGATCCTGTCAACACATTAAAGGGATGATTTACTGTGAAGTCTAATGATGCTGTTGCATCTGACCAAGCTTTTATGTGACTGTCTTAAAGGCAGCCATTTCATACTCCTGTTAGGAGTTGACCAGTTTCTTAAAGGAGGGACTACCCTAAACTAACCTGGAAAGCTAACCATTTATGGGCTGGGCATAGATCACTCAATAATACAGCATTGCCTTTCTAGCTCCAGGCTTTCTTCTGAATGGCTGGCTATTAGCTGAGCCTTGCTGACATTCCTGTCAAGATAAAATGAGGCAATATCTTTGTCTCACATGATCTGTTACTGCACATGCATGGCTAGAGCATTAATATCTACAATGTCCAGTAGCACTTCTAACTGGGAGATAGCACAACAGTATGTTCCAGTGCTTCTTGCCTGAGCACTAATTGTTTCAAGATGACTGATTTTAGAAGTGAGACATTTGCAGGTCTGTGGGGGCGGGGGGGGGGGGGGGGAGGAGAGGCAGGACCTTTAATGCTCTAAAACAGGGTTTCCCAACCTATGGGTCACCATTATATTTCAGAAGGGTCGCCAAGTGTCTCCCCAGGTGGGTCACCAAGTCTTTCTGAATTATCAAAATGGGTCCCCTTTTGGGAAAAGTTGGGAACTACTCTTCTAGAATGTCTGGGTTCAGTCAGTGCAGCAAACTTGACATGTTTTACTAACCTTTTCAAGTCAGTCTACCTTGAAAGTCTTATGCACTGTTTATTGTGAGACTTGTATTTCAGAGACTTCTGTCTTTAGTAAACATGTTCAAGGCTTGTTCTGTCCTGGCAGGCTTGATGTGGAAACAGTATTGCATATAGTCCTTTGTGTTTGGTTTGAACACTGGCTCCTGATTATAGTAAATAGCTAGCAGGACTTTAGTGGCAACTAGCAGCATCTGGCAGACGGTGACCTTCATGTATCTGGAAATCTTCAGACTTACTCACTCTGATCAAGTGAGTAAACCACAATCATTGCTTGCGGTTTAAATAGCTTTTTTCTATTTCCATTGTAAAACATGGGGTGGCTAAATGTCAGATGCTGTTGAGTGGTCAAATTATATAATCCTTTCCATGTTATGACTCCTACAGCACATCCTCTCTCAAAGAGGCATGGTATTTAGGCCAAGTGGCCTGCCTTTGCATGTACACCAGTGGAGACTTCATGCTTGGAGTGTTGCTGTCAGACTCCTAAATCACACTAACACGAAGTCAAACTGCATATAGATTATAGCCTTAAACTCTGAATTTGTCCTAGAGGGCTATGCTGCAAGCATAAATTATTTCTTCCATCAGTCTTCCAACCTCAAATAGCAGAGGATTAGTCGTGTGCAAATTAGTTCCTTTTATTACTGCTGCAGAACTTTTATCAAACACAGGCCTGCTTACAGGTAAATCTTCCCTGCTAGGTTCTTTCACTACAGTCCTAGTATCTGTAGACTGCCTTGGAATTACTCCATCACATTGACTAACTCTCCATGGCTGTGCCTGGCTGAGTTGCCTGGCTTGCATTAGAACAGATCTTGGTGGCAACATGAACATGGAACCCTGGACTGGCAGGGCTGCAGCGGCCCTTAGAGATTCTGTCCAGTCACCTGGACTGGGGTAGGACAGTCCCTGGCAGTCTGCCTAACTGCTTTGTTAAAATAGCAAGAGCTGGGGATTTAGTCACTATTCTTACTAGGAAAAGCTTTGTCTGCAGCAAGGACAACTTAGGTAAAAATTAGGGTAAAGTTGATTTACTACTTACTCTACCTTTGGTGCACATGGAGAAGAATCAATCACTAACCTCTGGTAAGTTTCAGAGGTAGCCATGTTAGTCTGTTTCAGCTCTAACAAGGAGTCCAGTGGCATCTTAGACTGACAGATTCTCCTCTGGCAATGTGGTGGTCTGTAAGATGCCACAGGACTCCTTGCTGTTTATCTTTTTGAGCCTTAACATTCCCCCTCATTTTAGTTTTCTTAAGACTAAACATGTCTAACTTTTCCTCACAGGCTAGATTTTATAAATCTTATTTTTTGAGGTCTTCTCTGGGATATCTCCAGTTGGGCACTTCAAGGAAGATGTGGACACTCAGAACTGGACACCGTATTCCAGCTGACGCCTTTCTGGTGAAGAGTGGAACAGGGCAGTTTCTGAGTGGTGCATCCATACAGTGAAAATGCATCCGAGAATGACACAGCCTCTGATGCATTCTAGGGATGTGATAGTGTGCATGTGTATGCAGTTAACCGATGAGCCTGGGCTCACTAGTTAAACTTCATGGTTACATGCACCCCTTTCCTCCTCCCCCCATGCTGCTGCCTCTATTGTGAACTTAGTTTCTATATTTAAGAGTATAGGCTGCGTTTCAGAGTTATGGGCATCTTGTTGGGCCATGGGAGGACAGTGCCCCATACAGACTCTGTGGGCAGTCTGAAACTAGATGTTGGCTTCTGCCAGCAGACCAGAAAGGGGCGAGTTGAGTTAGTGGCAGAACAAAGTGGAACTCAGTTCCTGTAAACTTGTGCTTGGTCCCTTGAACGGTATCCAGCATTGTATACTGTAGGAGTGTGGCAAGGTCTCTAACAGGAGGGCATGTTGGCCTAACACGCTGAAACACTTGTGAACATGCACAGAGCTCTGAGGCTAGCTGTCTCAGCCTGAAACAAACGTTCAGAGAACCAGCCTCTGACCTGTTGCTGCTTTTAAAGCTTTGAACATAGGAAACAGATGGGCATGTTCCTACTCCATAGCAGAACTTCAGGAAAGGGAGGCAAGGTTAAACCAGTGAGGGGTGGCTAGACTTCTCCGACAGTGCCCTGACTAGCTGGAGACAAGGATTCCAGCATCAAAGGTGAAGCTTTGTTTTACTAATCCCATTGGCTGGCTGCCAGACTAACGTTGCTGTCCCTATTAGTTGGTTGCTTAAAACAAGGTCAGTCTGACCTCTGTCTGCAGTTCCCTTTTGGAAAAGTCACCCAGAGGTGCTGTCCCCATCTTTATTCACCTTCAGCCTCTGTAGCAGCAGCTTATGGTGCTGCAGCTTCCAGGCTCTGAGCCTCAGCTGGGTCATAGAATCATAGAATCATAGGACTGGAAGGGACCTCGAGAGGTCATCGAGTCCAGCCCCCTGCCCTCAAGGCAGGATCAAGCTCCGTCTACACCATCCCTGACAGATGTCTATCTAACCTGTTCTTAAATATCTCCAGAGAGGGAGATTCCACCACCTCCCTTGGCAATTTATTCCAATATTTGACCACCCTGACAGTTAGGAATTTTTTCCTAATGTCCAATCTAAACCTCCCCTGCTGCACTTTAAGCCCATTACTCCTTGTCCTGTCCTCAGAAACCAAGAGGAACAAATTTTCTCCTTCCTCCTTGTGACACCCTTTTAGATATTTGAAAGCCGCTATCATGTCCCCCCTTAATCTTCTTTTTTCCAAACTAAACAAGCCCAGTTCATGAAGCCTGGCTTCATAGGTCATGTTCTCTAAACCTTTAATCATTCTTGTCGCTCTTCTCTGTACCCACAATCTATTGCTGGACAACGTGAACCACAATCTATTGCTGGACAACGTGAACCAGTGGAGCCTCCTCTTTCCATCTCATGTTTTCTGCTCCTGTCTCTAGTCCTTATTAGTCATCAGTGGAAAACAAAGGATCAGTTTCACTTCACGTTGAAGAGTGATTCACATCAACCCATCTCTGGTATCTGAGCAACTTCTTTGCCTGTACAGTAGGGATGTAAGCAGCTAGAAACTATCCAGTAAGCATATGCTTATCGGATAGTCAACTAGTGACTTAATTATTCACTCTTCTCCCTCCCCCGGCACTGCCTCTCCAGCGGGGAGGGGGAGCAGGAGCTGGTGCTAGGGGGATCTGGCTTAAACAGGTTCTCCCAGCACTGTCTCTGGGGGTGGGGTGAAAGGAGCACAGCAGGGAACTGGTGGTGTCCACCTCTGAAATGTGGCAATAGCGGGGCTCTTGTACACTTCAAAAGCATGTGGGGAGCATGGGGCTAGTGGGGGACTTAAGCAGTCCTCTGCTGGCCCCATGCTACCTGCAATGCTCTGCCTTTGAATGTAGCAAGAGCTGGTGGGGCTTTTGCTACCTGTCAAAGGCGGAGGTGCCCTGATCAACTCAAATAGTCAGTCGAATTTGTATCAACTATTTGATTAGCTGATCTAAGTGTAACATCCCTGCTGTACAGCTGAACTTGATTAGTCTGTGGAGGTAATGAGTGGGTGTAACTTGGAGAATTATGGGCAGGAATCTCCAGTGAAACAGAGCAGGCAAACCTGCAGAAAGCAAAGTCCAGTCAAAGGAAGGTGATTCTGTACTGATGGGCATTGGAATTAGAAGTGAGTTTACAGAACAAATGTGTAACTTACTGGAGGAAAACTGAGGTTGAAGGAATAGGTTTCCTCTAGTTCAGACAAGCTACTGTGGTGGTAAACTTCATAGTGTACATCAAGCCTAGATGAAAGGTCTTGTATCTTGCTGAGGGGAAACAGGGAGCCTGTTCAGCAATTACACAACTCTAAAAATCCCAAATTTTAACATCCTAAACACTGCAATCCAAGCTTACCTTGAGTGAGTTACATATGTAGCTTTCATTCCAGAGCCTTGGTGACAATCCATTGTAGAACATAAGCCTGGCCCTGCCCTCTGAGCGGGATCATGCTTATGGGGCAATCTTAATTAACACATGGCTCATGTCAATTCAGGATTTCTTTAGACGGTAGAGAAATGAGGAACTTGAGACTTGACTGGTGGGCAAAAGTGAACTGCTTAGGGTTGTAGTTGAGTAATATAGTAGAGTCTGACCCCATGAGTTACTAGCATATTCACAACCTGCTTCCATGTTCTGCCCAATAGAGTAGTCAGCAAGCTGAGATGAACTGCAGCTGTGAATTAAGCTATTACTGACTGGAGGGGAGGGCCATCTGAGGTCCCTGAGTTCTGTAGCCTGTTTAAATCAAGTTTAATGGGGTAACCTTTTACATAAGGTCACTTAATGTAAAAACTTAATGGGTGCCAGCCAGTGGGAGCTGCATAGCCAATGCTGGAGACCGCACACAGCCTCCTGATCTCTCCTGCACCCATGGGCCACAGACATGCAGCTTCTGGCCCATGCTGTGGAGACTGCCCATGGGCAAGGTGACATTAAGCAGCAGGCTTAGTCACACAAGACCATACTGAAAGTGCATACGAACAAGTCACACAATGGCTTTCTAGTCTGGTCCTTTGCCAGCTCCCCAGCTGAATACCTCCTCCACCCTATTAGCCACACTGAAATCTATTAGCCACACTGAAATCCCTTAGTCACTTGCAGTAATATAACTTGTACCAGAAACTAAGCTAGGACTTTAGCAACAAGTATGGATTCCAATTGAAGATTTCCTTTGGTTTTGCTTCTAACCTTGTTCTGCTTTGGAACGCCAACTCTGCCAGCCCCTCAAGTCGGCAGGAGCTGCAACCTGGACTAAGCAGTTGACAAAGCTGTGAAACTAGCTTCCAGGAGAAGCATTGCCAAACTGTTCAAGTATGGAAATATTCTCAGATTTCAGATTTACAGAAACAGGAAGGCATGTTTGGCTGTCCACTGAATTCTTCCTCTACAGTACTACTTTCCTGCAGCACTCTCAGGCTGTCCAAGCCAGACAGACTTACCATGGTCTTGTTCTAAAAGTTACCTTCTGCACAGTTACATGTAGGCTGCTGTACAGCACTCACCAGCTCCTGGGGAGCCAGCTGTCCCCATAATACTTCCTTTGTATCCGAGACAGGGAGGCCAGGTGGGAGCAGACTGCCACCCTGCATGTAGCTGCTGAATTTTTCAGCAGTTAAATGGTTACTTAAGCACATTCTCACCTAGCTAACTGTGCATATTCAAAAGATTTTTCTTGTATATAGTTCTTGCTTTCCTTTGTTTGTGAACCTATTACATAGCAATAGGAGAGACTCTGTTAGTTTAGGAAGGGTTCCTCCAGTCTCATGCAAAGACTGGAGGAGTTAGGGGTAGAAAGTAGAGATGTTGACAGGTAGCTGGTCAGACAGTTATCCAGTAAGCATCACCTGTAAGGGAGATGCATTAACCAGTACCTGGGAGCACCCCCACCTGCAGACCAGCCATAGGCAGAGGGCTGCTCTAGGCCTGCTGGGCTCCTGATGCAGGGCTGCCCCAGGCAGGGGCCACAGCAGCCCTTTCCTGGGGCCTGGGAGCAGCAGTGCTGGAGCAGCTGCCTGTGGTGAGGGCCTCCAGCCCAACCCCAGCAAGTGGCAGGGCCAGTCCAGTCCCCCACCCACTCCCCCTTAATCAGTTGTGTGTAGTGGCAGCTCTGCATTAACCCATTGCGTGGGGCTCTGCACCCTAGTAGAGGAACTGAACTGGCAGGTTTAAAGGAACTAACCCACGTCTTGCCAGTCAGGCAGGGAACAGCAGCTTACAGTAAGCACTTCCACTTCCACGTCCAGGACTGGGGTCACTGCTGAAGGAGATGGTTATCTGGCTAGCTTTAAATACAGACCTCCTGGCTCTGCTCATACCAAGCAGTGAGACCCACCTAGTGCAGGCAGAAGTTATTCAGTCTTGGATGAGTAGGAGGGGTCTGTATGGCATCGCACCTCTACAATGTCTTTGCTGCAGTCGACTGGTAAAGGGCTAGGGTCCCAGATTCCTTTCCTTGGGCAGATAAATGCCCTGCTAGTCAGCCTGAAAGGCCTGTCCTCCACAGAGTAATGCAGGGGGCTCAAGCTGCCTACATCTAGCAAAGTGCACTACTGCAACTAAACATGTATAAACTAGGTGTTTAATATGGGGTAATAGACTATTCAGTTAACCTCATGGATTCTTCTGGTGTCTCGGGGGGCAGTGCGCTCTGGCCCCCCTCCCGAGGAGCCCCTGCCACTCTATGCATGTGCCAAGTGGGAGCTGGTCCACAAGGGCAACCAGTTTAAATACCACCTCCCCTTATGGACCAGCTGCCTGTCACACCGTGCTGTTTGAGGCACAGCTCAGGGTGGCAGCAGGGCCTGACTGGAGGGGAGGGCCATCGGAGGTCCCTGAGCCAGGCTGGCTGCCGGGTTCCTAATACACCTGAAATGCAAAGCTGCAGTGGGGGTAGGTTCCAGAGCCAGGACTGAGCCAGGCTGCAGGCCAGCCTGCTAAAAAATGTACTGGGGTGGGGAGAAATGCATGTAGTCTGTAGCATTGACTGTTAAACTTTTGCTTGTTTAATCGACTGCTATTGCATCCCTAGTATAAACCACATGCAGGTCATACTACACCACACAAGCATCTGATGGGTATGGCTTGCACACTAGCAGCATGTTGCTAGAATTATTCTGGATTAGCTCTCCTACTTATGGATGTTGCATTTAGTGATTAATCTAACTGAATAGTTGATGGAATGTGCATTCCATTAGTCGATGAGGGCGCAGCCACCTTTAAAAGTAGCAAGAGCTGGCAGGACTTGTACATTTCGAAAGCAGGGAGCACGAGGTCAGCAGGGAACTGGAGTACCCCCATTTCTGTGCTCCTTGCAGTGCTGCTGCTTTTGAAACGTAGCAAGAGCTCCTGCCACGTCTGAGGCAGAAGCGCCACCAGTTTCTGCTGCATGTCCTCCCTGTGGAGATGGGGGAGCCAGCTCCTGCTCCCCCTGCCTGATAGACAGCAAGTGTGGGAAGTGACTAGCCAGAACACATGCTTATCAGCTAGTCCCTTATGTCCCTAAGCTGAAGAGCAGCAATTGTTCGAATTCCCTGAAGGGGGTATGGGAATGTCTGTCTGTCTAATCTCACATGGTGGGTAGAAGATGAGCAGGGACCCGGCACCCTTTCATCAACACATCTGGCTCAGTGAGATAAGCAGCAGGCTTAAAACAAAGGCATTCAGCCAATGCACAGGCAGCATGTGACACTTACTGCCAGGAGGTCTGAAAGCCAAAGGTGTAACAGACTTTATCTGCAGTTGATGCACCTCTCCATGAGCAGTTAGCCAGGATGGTCAGTGACACAGCCCATGCTCTATCGAAGGACAGGCCTACACAATGGGGGTCAGGTGTTAGCAGCATTGCTCCAATTGACACACCTTAGAGCTACTCCCTGCAGGGTTCACACCATGCTGTCCTGACAGAATAAACTCTCCCATCAACTCTTCCTATGGTACTCTTGATTTCAGCAGCTCAATAGAGGGAGCAGCAGCCAATTTAGTGGGTCTTCACAAGACCTCCTAAATGGACTCCTGGTAGACAAGTTGCTGCAGGATCAATCCACCCTATAGTGGAGACCTGCCCTAAATGCCCCAGAAACTGAATGGATGGATCATTGACTACCTAGTTCTGGTCATTCCCTCTGAAGCACCCAGCACTGGCCACTGACCAGATATTGGGGGGCTAAAGGGGCCATTGTTCTGTCCAAATATGGAGAGCGTAAGAGTGGTGCTATCAGGGATGGCACAACTTTCTGTTTAGTTTTCCAAAACCAGAGCCCAGGCTTGAATACACTAAATACTCAAAGCTTACTACTCTACTGGGTAGAATGTTCCTCTTCCCAGCAAGGGACTGATTAGCTCCAAATCCCCTATAATTGATAGCTACACTGGCAAGAAACGGACTAGTTCCTGTTCACAACTAATGCTGCTTTCCAAAACTACAGCCCCAAACAGCATTTGGGACACTGATCTAGTTGCAGGCTGAAAGTACCAAAATACTTGATCCCTGTCAGTGTTCCCCTTCTCCATGTTCCTAGAAAATAGTTAAATGTCAGTATTCAGTGGGGGCAGTGGCCTAAAATTGTAACCCAGCATAGTTCTAGAAATGTTCATTTTTAAGGCTCTCTGCCTTCTAAGGCAACTAGAAATCTTAGTGATGTAGCAGTGATTTGACATCTGAAGCAAAAAACTCAGGTAGGGCAAGGTCAGAATTTACATGTCTGGGAGCTAAGTTCTGTTACTCCTCTTTGTATCTTGTGCAAGAAGTGCTGCAGCTTCCTGACAGACCCAATCACTGCCTTAGAGGCCAGCTGGGACCATTATTACAAATCTGAGACTATGGCATGTCTCAAATTCCAAGAGTCTACTTCTAGGCAAGTATTTCAATCTTGGACTTGCTGCATGGCAAGACTCGAGGTTCCTGTTACACTTGCCTTAGAGAAGTTGCCTCTAGAGCTGTTCTAAGTATATCAGCTACTGTTTAGCAACCATTAATGCAGCAATGGGGAATTTGGAAGGAAAAAGCTGAACAGACTCATTGTCCAGTTTTCTTAACCAGACTTCAGCTTGGTAGCCAACCCTTACAGAATATAGCATCTTCCTGAGTTTGAACGCCTAAGTTTGTGCCTTCTCCCAGCAATGTAGACGTTGCAAGTAAACCCCTAGTAGAGAAATCACTGTAAAAGGTATGAACCAAATTACTGTAGACTGCATTGACTCTGAAAAGATTAGTTTTGTAACAGACCGTGTGTACCTCAGCTTAGCAAGAGAAATTCAGCCTGGGGCTTCAGTTGATCTTTCTGTGACTTGTAAGGAATATTACAAGGAATCAAATAGCTTGTTCCTAATTACAAATGTGGAGGATGTTCTTGTAAACCCATTGGCTTGAAGTATTGAACCACTTTAAAGTATAGCTGTTACCTAACTGCGTTTCTGCATTGAAGCCTGAAATTTCACTGAAGTACCAGCTAGAAGCACAAGTGTTTCATTTGAAATCCTCTATTCAGAAGCTCTGTGGTAGAAATCTGTCCTGGGAATCTCCTACATTACTGTCCTTTAACAGAAGGAGCCATTGAAGGTGCCTAGAATGGGAGGCCTCACCCAGGCTCTGAATACCAGGATGTCCCACGTCTGCGCCTTATCCCTGGAGGCCAGGGGTGGGGAACCGTTCTTGGGTCGCACAGAATCAGTCAAGCTGCACAAGTGAGAAGCAAAAACTCCTCGCTGATGTGGCCTCTGAGAAGCAGAAAGACATTCCCCTCGCACACCAGGGCCCAGGCTAGTAGATTTGTGTGGGCTCCCCAATGCTGGGGGTGGCCCTGAGCCTCGGGCCAGATCCAGGAAAGCCATGGGGCCGCATCCAGCCCTGGCCCTATGTTTCCCATGCTTGCTATAGGCTCCTATTGAATAACTGCTGGTGCTTAGCAGTGTAAACTTCTGTTCCCGGCAAGGGAGAGCTGTAAGTAACCTCATCAGTCAGGGAGCTGAAGTCAGTAAAACGTTCCTGCACCGCAGCTGGGTTCTGAGAATAGCATGGGATTCTACACGCCTCTAGACGGCCTGCTGTGCGAAGGCAGACTTACTCTAGAAGTTTCTCAGTTGAGGATTTTTGTGGCTTCCTCCATGCAGTGCTGTTTCAGTTGCATCAGCCTGTGTAATGGTTGCGGTGCAGTTTCACTTCTCAGAGCAGGGTCCCTACTTGTAGTACACTTCCCCTTAGTGGTGACCTGGATCTCCCTATTGTGTGATCTTGGAAATGGAAGTGGTGTGCACATTTCAGTGCAGCTAGATGGAGTGGGTTGGACATGTCACTTGAGGACTGCTCCTCTCTACAGGGGCTCCAATATAGAAGTCCAAAGCCCTACAGAGGAAGGATGTCCCCAAGTTCTCAAGCTGTAAACGACACAGGACTCCTAGTATGCCTCTTGCGTTGATCTGAGGTGCTTCCCTTGGTGCACTTAAGTAGTTACACTAGACATATAGCACCTGTTATCTGCTTCCTAACACAGTTCACCCCGTTTCAGTGAGCATACAGTCTCTGCTGCTCATCAGCTCAACACAATTCCGCTGGCTGGCCACAGGCTTGCTGTAGCTGCTGGGAAGCTTAATTCCATTTAATTGCTAGGAAATGGCAATGTCCAGATGACACAGCGCATGCTAAGCTAACTGCAGTGTGGGGTGGGTAGGTGGAGCAGGCTCCATCCCAGAGCAGTGCGTTCTTGCTTCCTCATTTGGAGATATTTGAAGCTGATGGTGAAGTTCTGTGCAACTTACTAGGATACTGTCCATGAGACTCCTGCTCTGTGCATATGGTGTGAGGGATCCCACTAAAACCCTTCCTCTCCTCCAGCCCTGGGCGCTGCTTACGGAACAGCCAAGAGCGGCACAGGTATCGCAGCCATGTCTGTCATGAGGCCGGAGCTGATCATGAAGTCCATCATCCCTGTTGTCATGGCGGGGATCATAGCCATCTATGGCTTGGTAGTGGCAGTCCTCATCGCCAACTCCCTTGCACCGGGCATCACACTATTCAAGTAAGTGGCTACACCCGTCCATAGCAATGATGGGAGTGTTGACCTGAAATTCTTGACCCATGTCAAATGGCTGGTAGGACTTAAACCCTACTGCAGAGAAGATACTTCTAAGGAGTGCTTGGCTACTGTGGTGATGAGGGCAGGGCGTATAGAGCATTTTATAGCTCTAGAATGGGCCTGGCTGTTGCAGCATTACGAGCTAAGGTTCAAATCCCCTTTTCACTGCCCTACTAGGAACTCGCTATGCTGGAGTTTCACTACATGGTCATACCACCTTGCCATTGGTTGGAAATAGTACTATAACCAGCATCTAAAGCTGTCCCGTAATGTCATTAGCTACTGAATGTAAATGGTCCCTGATTAAGCAGATGACTTAATCCATACCCCTTTCAAGGTGTGAACTTAATCAGGCTGGTCATACTCAAAACTTGAGCTTTGGTATTAGATGTTTATGAATAATTCATCTTGCTGCTTATTTCAGAGTACTTCAGTGTGTAGGTAAATTAACCCTGTAGCTACACTAACCTCAACAGTTGTCTCTCTGCACCAGGGCACTCAAATCCAGTCTTTCAGGCTTCCTGAGAGGCTGGAACTAGCCTAAGAATTGGTAGCCTGCAACAGTAACAGACTGGCTTAGGATGGCAATAACACCTGTTTCCCTCCTAGCAAGGGACACTATAAAATGTCTTGATCCTAAGTGGGTAGCAAAGCAGAAGTTTCTTCAGTCCTTAGAAATGAAGGAAGGGCCTCTAGGCGAGGGCAGCTCTGCTTCAGTAGCAGATTGGGAAACCATCTCTAAGCTAAACGGAGTACTCTATGCCTGGATTCCTAAAGAGGCGCTAGCGCACTAAGCCTGCATTTACATCGAGCTATTTCGGAATAGCTGGTGGTGGCTTGCAATAACAATGCACATCTACACAGCAGCATTATTTCAAAACACTGTCAAGCTGCAGGACAACTTACCCTGACTCCTGGAACCCTCACTTCATGAGGAGTGCGGGAGAGTGCTCTTCCTGCTATGTAGCCAGTGCCAAAAGCCAAAGTAAGCCACTTTGACTCTTGCCCTGCTGTGTAGACATGCCCTCGCTGTCCAGAGTGGTCGTGTTCAACCTCTTGGTGCTAGGAATAAGACTGCATCCTAATGCAGGAGTTACTGCGCTGTGCTGTCAGCAGCAGAAGTGAGACACGGAGCTGGCACGCCATGTAGTCTGGCAAGTGACTTTGGAGCAAATGGCCTTCCTGCATTGCGCAGCTACCACCACATCCATTGCTATAAGACTGAATGCCTGAGTAATGAACTGCCCAGAAAACATGCGCAGCTGTAGACAGGCTTGAATTTTGAATGGACCCTTTGAGTCTTGCATAGCTTCATATGTTGCCAGTATTTGGAACACTGCTGGAGCTGTCACATGCTGCCAGGGCTTGTGCCCTGTCGGTGTGCGTTTAGACAACGAATTAATGAGTGTGGTTGGCAGTCTTACTACTCCTAGGGTCACCTCCCGCCACTGGCAGGTGTCGAGTTGGGAAGGTCCATCTCCACCTTGGCAGGGAAGGAGCTGCTCTTCCAAAGGGCTAATGGGGGAGCTGCCAAGTCTCTGCAGAATCAGCCGTTTGACCAGTCCTTGAACTTGGGACTTGTCATTCACCACTAAACCTGTCTCCTCCTTGATCTACAGGAGCTTCCTTCAGCTGGGCGCTGGCTTGAGTGTGGGGCTCAGTGGCCTGGCAGCTGGCTTTGCCATTGGCATTGTGGGCGATGCAGGTGTACGGGGCACAGCACAGCAGCCCAGATTATTCGTGGGAATGATCCTGATCTTGATCTTCGCTGAAGTCTTGGGTCTCTATGGCCTCATTGTTGCCCTCATCCTTTCCACAAAGTAAACACCACAGAGTATGATGTAAAGAATTCAACCGACCACATTTAAAACAAACAAGCTCCAGAATGAAAATGGTCTCCACAATGTGTACAGTTGTCTTAATTTGGTAGTGGGTTTCCTGTAAATGCGCAATGTGTTAGTGACTTGTCTGTCCTGTGTACTTCAATATTGAACTGGATGGGCTGCCCAAGCCCAGGGCGGGCTTGGTGGGGCCTACATGCATCTTCCCAGCCACTTGCCATTAGAGTAAGACTTCATGTATCAATAGGAACTAGACCATGTAACTTCTCTTCACTGGATGTTTATTTATAAAAGACTTGACATGTTCATACATTATGGAGCAAGAATTTTCAATTTCCCATGCTATATATATTCATAGGTAGGTAGACTATTACATTGTGGGGTTAATTGTAAGTGCAGAGAATTCCTTGGCTGTAACTTGATTCTAAAGATTGCTGTAGTGTCCTGGTATTGGAGTGAGAATTGTTTGTGTTACTAATACAGCAAATGTCAAACACTCATGTGTTTCCAGTATGTATGCTGCAGCATCAGTCATGCACCCAGTGCTGGGTTCGGCAGTTATACAAGGTTCCAAATAAAACTTCCTCCACTACCGTAGCAGAGTGTGGCTTATTTTACATCTGAAACAGGCCTGCACTGTGCCTCCTAGATGTCCCTGAGGATCATGGGAGGAGGCAGGGTTCCCCCACAACTGAGCCTAGAGCAATGGAGCACTAGCTCATAGAGCAGTGGAGCTAATGCTGCATCTGGTTGTAAGCTTCATGTCCTACCAAGGAGAGCTCTTGACCTAATGGCTGCCAGAGCAATACTCTGCTAGCACTGGGCAAGATGCTGCCTGCCCTCGGTCCTTCCAGCCTGCTGCATGTAAGTCAGTTATGGTGCTGCTGTTGGCTCAGCTGTGGCTGCATTAGTACTTGGTGAACAGCCTTTGGAAAGGGTGTGGGGCTGACAATACACAACTGACCACCCCTCTACTTTCCCAGTATGCGGACTACAGCAGAAAAGCTACATGGAAGCAACCAGAGCCTAGAAATGCACCAGAATTCACTGCTTGAGGGCTCAAAATGGAACACTTAGTAGCAGGAGGCCAACTCCCTTGAACAAACTCCTTAGCTCCCTGCTAGGGATGTTAAAGGAGTAGTTGAGTAACCTCCAGTTAGTATTGGCTACTTAACTAGTCCCTGGGGCGGGGCTGGCAGCCAGTGTAATCCAGTTCCACTCCCAAGGAGTTCCCTGCCACTAACACTGGGTGTCCGGCAGAAGGTGGTCCACGAGGGGAGAAGGTTTAAAAAACAGCTTCCCTGGTGGACCGGCTGTTTCAGCAGCACATGGCCTTTGATACAGGGTGGCAGCAGCCCCTGTCTTGAGAGGGTGGAGTGGGATCTGAGCTCCTGGACCCAGTATAAGCTGGAACTGAGCTGGCTGGCCTGCCTGGCTCCTAATACACTTTAAATGCAGATCCACAGCTGGAGGAGGTCCTGGACCTGTTGCAAGCCAGGACTGAGACAACAAGCTAGCCAGCAGCCTAAAAAAATGTGCTGGGGGGAGGGGAAGGAATATACATGTAGTCGATAGCATTAACCTAAGCTTTTGCTTACTGGTCGATTGACTACACTATTCCATCCCTACTCCCTGCCATGCAGAAATCACCAAGGAGCTTATTGAGCAGCTAGTGCTGCTCTGCTCCGGAGGCCATAATGGTACAGCACATGCTGAGGGCTACAATTGAAGTGTGGCTGCATATATGCAAATAACTTCTGCACTTTTAATGAGCAATGACAGTCCAGGAATTTAACTACTAGGCACATCAACAGAAGACCATTATATTGGCTCCCATGTGTGGGTTGTAGAGCCCTGTGTAAACCCAAACTGCACCCAGGAGCCAGTGTTGAGTAGCCCTGTGCTACAGTGCACATGTTCCTGGGGAGGGCTTGAACCTATGCTAAACCTTCCTTAGTGGGACTTCCCCTGAGGACAGGCTTTCTGCTGCAGCAGGTGCAGAATGTACCCAGTGATGCACTGGAGCTCATGAGCAGCAGGTGATGCTGGAGGCAGCCTGACTGGCTTTACCATGGTCCCCAGTGGGCAGTGCCAGGCATGTTAAGGCATCTTGCTGTGAGATGAAACAATCTTTTAAACACAAATCTGCTGGGCTGGGATAAATGCAGCTGGGAATGCCAGGGCTTTGGCTCTTGGGTGAGGGTGCTTGGCTGTGGCGCCTGGACTACTGAGGTCTGAGTATCTCTGCTAGCTTGAGGCAAATGTGCCAGCAGCCTTGAGCACCCACTTGTGGCTCAGGGTGGTCCTGCAGATACCCCACCACAGCAGTCTAGTCACTTAGTGGTCCTATGGTGTTTGAAACTACTGTCTCATTTTGCTTTAAAGTCCCCTTGAATCCTGTTTGGTACAAGCCAGGAGTAGGCCCAGCAGAAGCTTGCAATCAGCCCCAAGTTGCAGATTGTAGGCTGCAGCCTTTCCAAGAAGTAGCATATTTTCCCATGTAGCATATTTTCTAGAAGTGAGTGATGAGCCAGTCACCTGAGCCTCTCCATTTGTTAAAACATCTTCAGTGTGTTAGCCAGGGTGCCTTTTAAAATACATGTCTGCAGTGGTGGTTCTGAAGTAAACTGGCAGGAATGCTGGTGAAGCTAGTCTTTTCTGTCCTGCTGGGCTAGAACGCTTCTCTGGTACTTCTCATACCAAACTTTCAGAAACTTTATCTGGAAAACACCCCACTCAATTCGGAGGCATTTCTCTGGGTGTAACCTGGTAACTTTTGAAACTTTATCTGATCAATCCAGAATGGTCAGGGGATGTTCTAGGCATCCCTGGGCAGAACTCGATTGACATTAGAACAATGGTTTTCCCTGGCTGTGCCTGCAGAGAGCTAGCAATGCGCTCAGCCTGGAGAAGCATCAAAGCCTGCAATGCCCTAATCATCCCATCAAAAAACCTTTTCCAAGAGATTCCTCCACGTGGCTCAGGCAAAATCCCTTCCCAACAGCCCCCCTACATAGCCCCAGCGCTCTGGAAATGCAACTTTACCACACCTGTTTGCTGCTCCACACATCCATGGCCTGATCACCCCAGGAGCTGAGCAGTCATACATGAATCTGGAGAGAAGAGCTGACTGCTGCCATTCTGGGTGAATTCAGGCCTACTGACTTGTCCTGTGACTTCTAGCCAGCCATCATACTGATGGAACCAAACTGCCTACCTCGCTGGGGATGAGTGCAAAGGGCTTTGAGATGAGGGCAGGGGACCAGGCCAGATCCTGGGAACATGACTGCATTTGTAAGGCAAAGGTAGCGTGTCCCTATTCTAGTTTACTGAGCTCAGAAAAAGGAATAAAGATGCTTTACAAGGCTATTGTTATAGTGGTTGTTCCTAACAATCCCAGTCAGGAAGAAGGGCCCCATAGTGCGAGGTGCTACAATGAAAAGACAGCGCCTGCCCCAAAGGGTTTACAATCTAGGTGTAAGGTAGCAGAGGCTAACATGGGGAGAGAACGAGGTAACACTGAGATGTAAGAGAGCGTCTACACTGGCATATGTCTTTGTGCAAGAGATGTGCTTTTGTGCAAAAGCATCCGTGCCAGCATAGATGCTGTCTTGCGCAAGAAAGCTCCGATGGCCATTTTAACCACTGGGCTTTCTTGCGCAAGAAATTAACATTGCCTGTCTACACTGGCCAACTGCGCAAGAGGCTTATCCCTGAGCGGGAGCGTCAGAGTATTTGTGCAAGAAGCACTGATCTCATACAATAGAACATCAGTGTTCTTGCGCAAGTACCTCCGCCAGTGTAGACAGGTGGCAAGATTTTGCGCAGAGCACGGCTGCTTTTGCGCAAAATCTTGCCAAAGTAGACACAGCCCAAGAGTACTTGGGAACCTCTTCCAAGAGCTCTGCATCACACTGCTTGGAGACTTACCAGCACTAAATGCTGCCAACCCCCTTAGAGTCTGGCTGTGCAACATCGCTCAGTCTTGTCCAGTGAATGCTGATTGTGACCGGCAGAGAGCGAATCCACTGAGACACTCAGCAAGTGCAAGGGCTGCCAAGAAAAAGAACTTTGTGTTTTCAAGTCCTGTCCCCAATTCAGACTGCATCAAAACCAGGGAGGCAAGCCTAGAAGGAACGGAGCTGGGACGTGGCCGTGCTAGTTCATGGCATCCTTTAGGGATAGTTCCCCAGATCTGTCAGCTACTAATGGGTTGCAACAGGCAGCAGAAGTCACGTCCATTCCAGCTGGGCAGTCGCCTTTCCCAGATGGGCAGCGAAAGCTGATTAGTTATGCAGGGCCAAACACACACAACGTGCCCAGTGCTGTTCAGGACACCAATATCAAGACAAGCCACTCCCCTGCAGCGCATGACCTAGGGGCCTGGGAAGACCTTCCGGTTTGGCTGCCCCTAAGATATTCAGGGCTCGGGGGCATGTCTACACTGGAGACCAGCACCCGCTGCACTTGGCCCCGGCAGCAAGAAAAATTGCAGCGTTGCTCTTTGGGTTCAGGCTGGAGCTTGACACCTAGAGTCCCAGAGCCCAAACTCCAGCCCAGGCCCATACCCCACACTGCGACCCACCCCCACACCTGGCCCCCAGCGACCCGCCCCCACACCTGGCCCCCAGCGACCCACCCCCACACCTGGCCCCCTGCGACCCGCCCCCAGCGACCCACGCCCACACCTGGCCCCCAGCAACCCGCCCCCAGCGACCCACCCCCACACCTGGCCCCCAGCGACCCGCCCCCACACCTGGCCCTCAGCGACCCGCCCCCAGCGACCCACCCCCACACCTGGCCCCCTGCGACCCGCCCCCAGCGACCCACCACCACACCTAGCCCCCTGCGACCCTCCCCCAGCGACCCACCCCCACACCTGGCCCCCTGCGACCCACCCCCAGCGACCCACCCTCACACCTGGCCCCCAGCGACCCACCCCCACACCTGGCCCCCAGCGACCCGCCCCCAGCAACCCACCCTCACACCTGGCCCCCTGCGACCCGCCCCCAGTGACCCACCCCCACACCTGGCCCCCAGCGACCCGCCCCCAGCACCCACCCTCACACCTGGCCCCCAGCGACCCCCCCCTCCCCCAGCGACCCACCCTCACACCTGGCCCCCTGCAACCCTCCCCCAGCGACCCACCCTCACACCTGGCCCCCAGCGACCCTCCCCCAGCGACCCACCCTCACACCTGGCCCCCAGCGACCCGCCCCCAGCGACCCACCCCCACACCTGGCCCCCTGCGACCCACCCTCACACCTGGCCCCCTGCAACCCGCCCCCAGCGACCCACCCTCACACCTGGCCCCCTGCACCCTCCCCCAGCGACCCACCCCCACACCTGGCCCCCAGCGACCCGCCCCCACACCTGGCCCCCAGCGACCCGCCCCCAGCGACCCACCCTCACACCTGGCCCCCAGCGACCCACCCTCACACCTGGCCCCCAGCAACCCGCCCCCAGCGACCCACCCTCACACCTGGCCCCCAGCGACCCACCCTCACACCTGGCCCCCAGCGACCCGCCCCCAGCGACCCACCCCCACACCTGGCCCCAGCGACCCTCCCCCTCTCCCATGTTCCGCCCCCTTCGCTCCCTCGGGGTTTGCGCGAGCGACCTCCCCAAAATGGCGGCGGCGGCTGACTGGCTCCTTTGCTCGCCCCTCCCATCATGGCAGCCCCTGGCGGCCGATCACGTGCTCCGGCCGGGCGCCCCGCCCCAGGCCCCTCCCACCAGCTGCGCGAGCTCACGTGACCCGGCGTCTGGGCAGGGGCGGCGTCGCCAGGTAAGGAGCCGAGCGGCCGGGCCCGGGTCCCTGCCCCCCCCGCCCCGCCCCCCTGGGACCTGTCCCCCCGGGTCCCTGCTCGCCCCCCCCCGGGTCCCTGTCCCCCCCCCCGCCCCGCCCCCCTGGGACCTGTCCCCCCGGGTCCCTGCTCGCCCCCCCCCGGGTCCCTGCCCCCCCCGCCCCGCCCCCCTGGGACCTGTCCCCCCGGGTCCCTGCTCGCCCCCCCCCGGGTCCCTGCCCCCCCCGCCCCGCCCCCCTGGGTCCTGTCCCCCCGGGTCCCTGCTCGCCCCCCCCCGGGTCCCTGTCCCCCCCCCTCGCCCCGCCCCCCTGGGACCTGTCCCCCCGGGTCCCTGCTCGCCCCCCCCCCCGGGTCCCTGCCCCCCCCTTGCCCCGCCCCCCGGGACCTGTCCCCCCGGGTCCCTGCCCCCCCCCCCCTTGCCCCCCGCCCAAGCCGCCAGCGAGGCCGAGCCCCCGCCCCTCGGCGAGTCGGGGCGCCCCCGGCCGGTTTCTGCGGCCTCCTGGCGGGTCTGGGCTCGGCGCGGGGGGCCCGTGGCCCGAGGGCTGGTCGCGGGGACTTGGCCGGCGGCCCGGGAGCTCCCTGTGGCTGTGCCGGCGGCGGGTGCTGCAGCTCGTCTGGGGCTGCCCGCAGGGCTCGGAACCGGCCTGTGGAACTTGCAACCTGCTGTGTCCCGACTGGCCGGTGTTTCCCAAACGCAGCTGCTCCTGGCCAAGCTTGCCAGCTGCCTGCACCGCCCCTGGGATTCCCACCGGAGCCCTGGCTTCCTGCTGTCCGAGTCCGCGCTGCTCCCGGTCGGGCAACAGCCTCTTGTGCAAATCATTTGCGCTGGAGGGCCAGTGCAGCCAGCACAGGACTGTCTTGTGCAAAAAGCCCCGATGGTGAAAATGGCGATGGGGCTTTTTTGCGGAAAAGCGCGTCTAGATTGGCACGGACGCGCTTCCACAAAACGTGCTTTTCACAAACACGTCCCTGCCAATCTAGACGCTCTTATCTGCAAATGCTTCTAATGGAAAACTTTTCCGTTAAAAGCATTTGCGGAAAACCTGCCAGTGTAGACGTAGCCCCCCTGTGTTGGCGGCTTAAGGAGTGTCGTCGCTCCCCTCCGCCCCGGCTGGGCCAGAGGCGCTGCTCTGCGGCCGTGACGGGCCTGTGGCCTTGCACACGCTGGACACGGGTTAGTGGGGAAATGCTCGAAATAAATCCGCAGTCCTGGAGCAGCCCCGTCCCCTCAGGCGCTTTGTGCCGTGTCCCCGAGATCGAGATCAGGTTACTTCCATCCTCCAGCCATGCAGAATCCTGCACGGCAGCCCCCCTGTTCCAGCTGGGTGACACGGAGCCTGGAGCCTCGTTCTTGGCACACGCACAATGCGCCTCTGGTGGTGCATGCCCATGGTTCAGCCCTGGGTTTGGCCCACGGGCTGGGTCATGAGCTTCCCTGGACAGGGCCAGGTATTGACCCGCACGCTGATCCCTGCCCCCCAGAGCCTTGTGGACTCCAGAAGAGCTCCGTGCAGATGTAAGGGTCTGGGCAGCAGCTTGCACAGTCGGGGTCCAGGCAGTACAGTGAAACAGAGGAGCGCAAAGAAGTGATGCTCACTAAATTAAGAGGTCTGGTCTTGCTTCCCCCTCCCTTTTTTCTGCCATCTGCCCTTCTGCCCCACAGTTATTTTTTGGAGTCACAGTGGCACCCGCAGGTCCCATAGCAGTAAGTATTGGGGACAACTTGTTCTTCCTGGCCTCTGGGGACAGGACGAGAAGCAATGAGCAGAAACTGCAGCCAGGGAGGTTTAGGTTGGACATTAGGAGAAAGTTCCTGCCTGTCAGGGGGTTAAATGCTGGGATACGTTGCCAGGGAGGCGGTGGAATCCCCGTCTCTGGGGATATGTAGGAGCTGGTTAGATGAATGTCTAGCAGGGATGGTCTAGACCGGTCAGTGCTTCCCAAACTTTTCGGCAGCTCCCCCTCTTTTTGATCTTTGAGAAATCCTCACGCCCCCCTAACCTGCAGCAAAACTTGGGGGAGGGGAATTAACCAGGGGGGCTGGGTTACCTTGCACCCCCTCCCTGGAATTTCTTCACGCCCCCCCGGTTTGGGAACCCATGGTCCAGACAGTGCTGGGTCCTGCCATGAGAGCAGGGGACTGGACTCGATGCCTCTCGAGGTCCCTTCCAGTCCTAGGATTCTATGACTGTGTGACCCCTGCCCGGTCGTTGGCACCTGTCGAACGTATTCGCACTCGTCTTCTCTCTGTGCAAAGCAGCACCTGCTTCCCCTCCGCCCGCCCGGCCCAGCTCGGTGCCCTAACCCCCTTCCCCTCCACCCTCCTGGCTCAGCTCGGTGCCCTAACCCCCTTCCCCTCCGCCCGCCCGGCCCAGCTCGGCGCCCTAACCCCCTTCTCCTCCGCCCGCCCGGCCCAGCTCGGCGCCCTAACCCCCTTCCCCTCCGGCCGCCCGGCCCAGCTCGGCGCCCTAACCCCCTTCCCCTCTGGCCGCCCGGCCCAGCTCGGCGCCCTAACCCCCTTCCCCTCCGCCCGCCCGGCCCAGCTCGGTGCCCTAACCCCCTTCCCCTCCGCCCGCCCGGCCCAGCTCGGTGCCCTAACCCCCTTCCCCTCCGCCCGCCCGGCCCAGCTCGGTGCCCTAACCCCCTTCCCCTCCGCCCGCCCGGCCCAGCTCGGTGCCCTAACCCCCTTCCCCTCCGCCCGCCCGGCCCAGCTCGGTGCCCTAACCCCCTTCCCCTCCGCCCGCCCGGCCCAGCTCGGTGCCCTAACCCCCTTCTCCTCCGCCCGCCCGGCCCAGCTCGGTGCCCTAACCCCCTTCCCCTCCGGCCGCCCGGCCCAGCTCGGCGCCCTAACCCCCTTCCCCTCCGGCCGCCCGGCCCAGCTCGGCGCCCTAACCCCCTTCCCCTCCGGCCGCCCGGCCCAGCTCGGCGCCCTAACCCCCTTCCCCTCCGGCCGCCCGGCCCAGCTCGGCGCCCTAACCCCCTTCCCCTCCGGCCGCCCGGCCCAGCTCGGCGCCCTAACCCCCTTCCCCTCCGGCCGCCCGGCTCAGCTCGGTGCCCTAACCCCCTTCCCCTCCGGCCGCCCGGCCCAGCTCGGCGCCCTAACCCCCTTCCCCTCCGGCCGCCCGGCCCAACTCGGTGCCCTAACCCCCTTCCCCTCCGCCCGCCCGGCCCAGCTCGGTGCCCTAACCCCCTTCCCCTCCGCCCGCCCGGCCCAGCTTGGCGCCCTAACCCCCTTCCCCTCCGCCCGCCCGGCCCAGCTTGGCGCCCTAACCCTCTTTCTCTCCTTCCTTGTTTTTCTGCCTAGGCCTCGGGGAGGTTGCAGGACACGTCCCATCATCTGCATCACTCCCCTTCACTCAGCCCAGCGATGCCGTCCAACAAGTCTGTCTCGGACGCGCCAATCTTGCAGTTCACTAACTGCCGGATTCTGCGGAGCCACCAGTTGCAAAGGTGAGCCGACGGGCCTGGCTGCATGCGCCTGGTGGGGCTGTGATGCCGCCGCAGGTGAGGCCTGGGCACTGGGAGCCCTTTGGGAGAACGGGGTCCAGCAGCGCGTGCCTGGCGTGGCACACAGAGCTCTGTGCAGGGCCGCTGGCTGGGGCACCACCTGGCTTGGAGAGCTGCAGTTGTTCCCACAGCGGGTCCAAGGGGCACTGACCAGAACGGGGCAGACCCTTACCAGGCCCGCCTGATCCATGCGCCCCTCTACCCGCATCCGTGTGAGGGCAGGGAGGGGCCCGGCCTGGAGCTCGGCCAAGGAGGCTGTGGCCTTGGTTCGTGTTTGGGTGCCATGCGGCTCCCTGGGGCGGGGGTACCTGCTGTTCATTCGGTTCTTGCCCCTGCTGGGTCAGGCTCCAGGCCCTGCGCTGGGGGGCCTGAGGGCTGCTACCTGAGCTCACCGCGGGGCAGGGGGGCTGAATGGCACAGAGATGTGAAACCCCATTTCGTTAGCTGGCTGGTTAACGGTGGAGTGAGGCTGGGGGCTGCTCTGGCCGGGCTGGGGGCAGCCCTCGCTGGTTAACCTCACCCCCCTGGTCAGCCCTCGCTGGTTAACCTCACCCCCCCGGGTCAGCCCTCGCTGGTTAACCTCACCCCCCGGGTCAGCCCTCGCTGGTTAACCTCACCCCCCCCGGGTCAGCCCTCGCTGGTTAACCTCACCCCCCGGGTCAGCCCTCGCTGGTTAACCTCACCCCCCGGGTCAGCCCTCGCTGGTTAACCTCACCCCCCCGGGTCAGCCCTCGCTGGTTAACCTCACCCCCCGGGTCAGCCCTCGCTGGTTAACCTCACCCCCCCGGGTCAGCCCTCGCTGGTTAACCTCACCCCCCGGGTCAGCCCTCGCTGGTTAACCTCACCCCCCCGGGTCAGCCCTCGCTGGTTAACCTCACCCCCCGGGTCAGCCCTCGCTGGTTAACCTCACCCCCCGGGTCAGCCCTCGCTGGTTAACCTCACCCCCCGGGTCAGCCCTCGCTGGTTAACCTCACCCCCCGGGTCAGCCCTCGCTGGTTAACCTCACCCCCCGGGTCAGCCCTCGCTGGTTAACCTCACCCCCCCGGGTCAGCCCTCGCTGGTTAACCTCACCCCCCCGGGTCAGCCCTCGCTGGTTAACCTCACCCCCCCGGGTCAGCCCTCGCTGGTTAACCTCACCCCCCCGGGTCAGCCCTCGCTGGTTAACCTCACCCCCCCGGGTCAGCCCTCGCTGGTTACCCTCACCCCCCCGGGTCAGCCCTCGCTGGTTACCCTCACCCCCCCGGGTCAGCCCTCGCTGGTTACCCTCACCCCCCCGGGTCAGCCCTCGCTGGTTACCCTCACCCCCCCGGGTCAGCCCTCGCTGGTTACCCTCACCCCCCCGGGTCAGCCCTCGCTGGTTACCCTCACCCCCCCGGGTCAGCCCTCGCTGGTTACCCTCACCCCCCCGGGTCAGCCCTCGCTGGTTACCCTCACCCCCCCGGGTCAGCCCTCGCTGGTTAACCTCACCCCCCGGGTCAGCCCTCGCTGGTTACCCTCACCCCCCCCGGGTCAGCCCTCGCTGGTTACCCTCACCCCCCGGGTCAGCCCTCGCTGGTTACCCTCACCCCCCCCGGGTCAGCCCTCGCTGGTTACCCTCACCCCCCCCGGGTCAGCCCTCGCTGGTTACCCTCACCCCCCCCGGGTCAGCCCTCGCTGGTTACCCTCACCCCCCCGGGTCAGCCCTCGCTGGTTACCCTCACCCCCCCGGGTCAGCCCTCGCTGGTTACCCTCACCCCCCCGGGTCAGCCCTCGCTGGTTACCCTCACCCCCCGGGTCAGCCCTCTGGCGTGCGGCTCTTCCCGCAGGGAGGACCTGTGGGTGCGAGAGGGGAAGATCCTCGACCCGGAGAAGCTGTTCTTCGATGAGAAGGGGTCTGCTGACGTCCAGCTGGATTGCAAGGGCAGCATCGTGGCCCCCGGGTTCATTGACGTGCAGATCAATGGTGAGCCGCTCCGGGCCATGGCGCAAGGCAGCCGAGAGTCCAGCGCCGGCCCGCTGCCCGTTGGACTCGGCGCCCTGCTCTGAGCGCGGACCTTGGGGGATGAGCCGAGTCTGCCGATAAGAGTCGCGCAGCCTGGGCCTGGCGCAGCCCTCGGGCCTCGTCCGGCGACCCAGCTTTGTGGGCACAAGGCAGCGTTTGCCAGCAAAGCGCTGGGGATGGAGGGGGCCGCGCCGCGCCCTGTGGGGGAGGGGGGCCGCGTCGCGCCCTGTGGGGGAGGGGGGCCGCGCCGCGCCCTGTGGGGGAGGGGAGCCGCGTCGCGCCCTGTGGGGGAGGGGGGACGCGTCGCGCCCTGCGGGGGAGTGGCAGGCAGTCGGGCGGCTGGGGGGGGGCAGGGGGGGAGGGGGGCCGGGCGCGGGGGAGGGGGCGGGGTGGCCCGGGGGGAGGGGGCAGTGGGGGGCGGGGGGGCGGGCGGGGGAGTGGCAGGCAGTCGGGGGGGCGGGCGGGGGAGTGGCAGGCAGTCGGGGGGGGCGGCGCTCTTGTCCCCGAGCTCTAGCAGGGCCGTGGGGCAGCACAGGCGGACGGTCACCCCGGGGAGAGGCCGGTAGCGCTGGCAGGCGGAGGGCGGAAGGCAGGGTGGGCCGGTGCCTGGGCAGGGGCAGTGCGGGGGGGAGGGGTCTGCCCTTGGGGGCTAGTCCCCAGGGCGACAGGTGCACCCCCCGTTCCCAGGGGTTCGCTGCGCAGCCCTGCCCCCTGCCCCACTCCTGGGCTTGGCGCCTCCCACGGCTGATCTCCAGCCGCTCCTCCCATCGGCCCTGGCGCGCCCCTGCCCCCCGAGCGCCCGGCTCCCCTTGTCTCCTTGGCGGCGCAGGGGGCTTCGGGGTGGATTTCTCCCTGGCCACGGAGGACGTCGAGTCGGGGATCTCGCTGGTGAGCCGGAAGATTCTCTCCCACGGCGTGACCTCCTTCTGCCCGACCCTGGTGACCTCCCCGCCGGCCGTGTACCGCCAGGTGAGAGGCTGCCCCCGTGCGCCGGGGCTAGGCAGAGGGGAGGCTTGTCCCTGGGGCGGCTGCCGGCCGTGTCCCCGGGCCAGGCATGTGGCAGGGGGGCTGGGCTTGTGGGCCCGAGAGGGCGTCCCCCTCGCAGGGCCGAACCCTTTCTGTGTCGGGCTGCAGGCCAGGCGCCGCAGGAACCCCCCGGCCCAGGCAGCTCTTGTGTCCCGGCAGGGGGCTGCCTCTTGCGCTGCGGCCGGGGGGGTGTCCACGAGGCTCTGACAAGCCCCGTCCGTCTAGGTCCTTCCTCAGATCAGCGTGCGGAACGGAGGGCCCGGCGGAGCTGGCATCCTGGGTAAGGCCCCTCTGCCGTGGGCGGGGGGCAGGGCCCTGGCTCCCAGATCTCCAGACGCTGGCGGCCCAGTCCCTCCCTCAGCCTGTCGCGCTCCCCTTCCTGGGCGTGGGTGCGGCGGGTCGTCCTGCTGGGCTGGGGCCGGGGGCTGGGGCCGGGGGGGGTGTGTCGTCCTGCTGGGCTGGGGCCGGGGGGGGGCGGGTCGCCCTGCTGGGCTGGGCCGGGGGCTCGGGCTGGGGCCGGGGGGGGCGGGTTGCCCTGCTGGGCTGGGCCGGGGGCCACGATGGCGTCTCTCGCGCGGCGGAGGGGAGCAGCAGCGTCCGGGGGTGGCAGGGAGCCCTCGGCCGGAGCCGTGGGGCGAGGCTCCGCTGGGGGGGGCTGCACCGCAGGGACCTCGCTCTGCTCCTCGGGCCGAGCCGCTGGCATTTGGGCCAAGCTTGTGAGGAGAGGGGGAGTCGGGCAGAGGAGGGGTCGGGGGAAGAGCCATTCCAGGGGCCCGCAGCTGGTGAGGTCGGGGAGCCAGGCCGGGCACGTTCCAGGGACTCCCCCCCCTCCCTCCCCCCCCCCTCTCCACTCCCGGGGCGGGCGGGGGCCGGGCACGTTCCAGGGACTCCCCCCCCCCCTCCCCTCCCCCCTCTGCCCTCCCAGGGCGGGCGGGGGCCGGGCACGTTCCAGGGACTCCCCCTCTGCCCTCCCAGGGCGGGCGGGGGCCGGGCACGTTCCAGGGACTCCCCCCCCCCTCCCCAGGGGCGGGCGGGGGCCGGGCACGTTCCAGGGACTCCCCCCTCTGCCCTCCCGGGGGCGGGGGCGGGGGCGGGGGCCGGGCACGTTCCAGGGACTCCCCCCTCTCCCCTCCCGGGGCGGGCCCGGGGGGCGGGCGGGGGCCGGGCATGTTCCAGGGACTCCCCCCCCCCTCCCGGGGCGGGCGGGGGCCGGGCACGTTCCAGGGACTCCCCCCCTCCCCCCGGGGGCCGGGGGCCGGGCAGGACGTCCCGGGGCGGGCGGGGGCCGGGCACGTTCCAGGGACTCCCCCCTCTCCCCTCCCGGGGCGGGCGGGGGCCGGGCACGTTCCAGGGACTCCCCCCTCTCTCCTCCCGGGGCGGGCGGGGGCCGGGCACGTTCCAGGGACTCCCCCCAACCCTCCCGGGGCGGGCGGGGGCCGGGCACGTTCCAGGGACTCCCCCCTCTGCCCTCCCGGGGCGGGCGGGGGCCGGGCACGTTCCAGGGACTCCCCCCTCCCCTCCCGGGGCGGGCGGGGGCCGGGCACGTTCCAGGGACTCCCCCTCCCCTCCCGGGGCGGGCGGGGGCCGGGCATGTTCCAGGGACTCCCCCTCCCCCTCCCGGGGCGGGCGGGGGCCGGGCACGTTCCAGGGACTCCCCCCCTCTCCCCTCCCGGGGCGGGCGGGGGCCGGGCACGTTCCAGGGACTCCCCCCTCTCCCCTCCCGGGGCGGGCGGGGGCCGGGCACGTTCCAGGGACTCCCCCCTCTGCCCTCCTGGGGCGGGCGGGGGCCGGGCACGTTCCAGGGACTCCCCCCTCTGCCCTCCTGGGGCGGGCGGGGGCCGGGCACGTTCCAGGGACTCCCCCCTCTCTCCTCCCGGGGCGGGCGGGGGCCGGGCACGTTCCAGGGACTCCCCCCTCTCTCCTCCCGGGGCGGGCGGGGGCCGGGCACGTTCCAGGGACTCCCCCCTCTGCCCTCCTGGGGCGGGCGGGGGCCGGGCACGTTCCAGGGACTCCCCCCCTCCCCTCCCCCTCCCCCCTCTCCCCCGGGGCGGGCGGGGGCCGGGCACGTTCCAGGGACTCCCCCCTCTCTCCTCCTGGGGCGGGCGGGGGCCGGGCACGCTCCAGGGACTCCCCCCTCTCCACTCCCGGGGCGGGCGGGGGCCGGGCACGTTCCAGGGACTCCCCCCTCTCTCCTCCTGGGGCGGGCGGGGGCCGGGCACGTTCCAGAGACTCCCCCTCTCCGCTCCCGGGGCGGGCGGGGGGGGCAGGGACGGGCCGGGGCGGGGGGGGGGGAGGGGCTGGCTCTGGGCCCCCCTGGGGTGCGGAGGAGAAGCAGCCGTGGGTGTTTTCCCTGCTGGCGGGCAGGGGTCCACCTGGAGGGGCCGTTCATAAGCAAGGAGAAGAAGGGGGCGCACCCAGAGCAGCACCTGAGCACCTTCGAGGCGGGGGCCTTCCAGGACGTGCTGGCCACCTACGGGCCCCTGGACTGCGTGCGGATCGTCACCCTGGCCCCCGAGATGGGGCGGAGCAGCGAGGTGATCCGGGAGCTCGCCCGACGGGGCGTCTGCGTCTCGCTGGGTGAGGCTGCGCGGCCGCGTGGGCAGGGCCGGCTGTCCGCTCCCTCGCTGGCTCGGGCCTGACCCCTGCCTGGCGCGGCGCAGGAGAGTCGCTTCCCGTGGAGCCAGGCCCTGCCCTCGCCTTCCCCCCACACCCCCCCACTAACCAGCTGATCGGGGCAGGCAGGAGGGGGAGGTGCTGCTCTGTGGGGCCTGCCAGCAGGTGGGAGGTGCTGGGTTCGGAGGGGATGTGGTGGGGGGCTGTAGGTGGGGGGGAAGCACTGGATACGGGGGGAGGCGGCGGGGGGAGGCGCTGGGTTCTGGGGGGAGGCGGCGCGGGGCTGTCGGTGGGGGAGGCGCTGGGTTCTGGGGGGAGGCGGTGGGGGGCTGTCGGTGGGGGGAGGCGCTGGGTTCTGGGGGAGGCGGCAGGGGGTTGTCGGTGGGGGGAGGCGCTGGGTTCTGGGGGGAGGCGGCGGGGGGCTGTCGGTGGGGGGAGGCGCTGGGTTCTGGGGGGAGGCGGTGGGGGGCTGTCGGTGGGGGGAGGCGCTGGGTTCTGGGGGGAGGCGGTGGGGGGCTGTCGGTGGGGGGAGGCGCTGGGTTCTGGGGGGAGGCGGGGTGGGGGGCTGTCGGTGGGGGGAGGCGCTGGGTTCGGGGAGAGGCGGCGGGGGGCTGTCGGTGGGGGGAGGCGCTGGGTTCTGGGGGGAGGCGGCGGGGGGCTGTCGGTGGGGGGAGGCGCTGGGTTCTGGGGGGAGGCGGCGGGGGGCTGTCGGTGGGGGGAGGCGCTGGGTTCTGGGGGGAGGCGGCGGGGGGCTGTCGGTGGGGGGAGGCGCTGGGTTCTGGGGGGAGGCGGCGGGGGGCTGTCGGTGGGGGGAGGCGCTGGGTTCTGGGGGGAGGCGGTGGGGGGCTGTCGGTGGGGGGAGGCGCTGGGTTCTGGGGGGAGGCGGTGGGGGGCTGTCGGTGGGGGGAGGCGCTGGGTTCGGGGGGAGGCGGCGGGGGGCTGTCGGTGGGGGGAGGCGCTGGGTTCTGGGGGGAGGCGGCGGGGGGCTGTCGGTGGGGGGAGGCGCTGGGTTCGGGGGGAGGCGGCGGGGGGCTGTCGGTGGGGGGAGGCGCTGGGTTCTGGGGGGAGGCGGCGGGGGGCTGTCGGTGGGGGGAGGCGCTGGGTTCGGGGGGAGGCGGCGGGGGGCTGTCGGTGGGGGGAGGCGCTGGGTTCTGGGGGGAGGCGGCGGGGGGCTGTCGGTGGGGGGAGGCGCTGGGTTCTGGGGGGAGGCGGCGGGGGGCTGTCGGTGGGGGGAGGCGCTGGGTTCTGGGGGGAGGCGGCGGGGGGCTGTCGGTGGGGGGAGGCGCTGGGTTCTGGGGGGAGGCGGCGGGGGGGGGGGCTGTCGGTGGGGGGAGGCGCTGGGTTCTGGGGGGAGGCGGCGGGGGGCTGTCGGTGGGGGGAGGCGCTGGGTTCTGGGGGGAGGCGGCGGGGGGCTGTCGGTGGGGGGAGGCGCTGGGTTCTGGGGGGAGGCGGCGGGGGGCTGTCGGTGGGGGGAGGCGCTGGGTTCTGGGGGGAGGCGGCGGGGGGCTGTGGGGGGAGGCGCTGGGTGGGGGGAGGGCGGGGGGCTGGGTGGGGGGGGCGCGGCGGGGGGCGGCGGGGGGCTGAGGCGGAGCGTGCGGCAGAAGCGTTGGTGCAGCAAATCCCCCTACAAGGGCCCATGGTGCTCGCGGCCCTCAGGCATGGTGCTGCCTCAGTGGGGGCTCCGGCCCCCATCTCCACTGGTGAGAGACAGCTTGTTCTGTGGCTGGACCAGCAGCGCCCGGGGGGGGGGGGACCAGCAGCGCCTGGGGGGTGTGTATCAGCAGCGCCCGGCAGGAGGGATGTGGATCAGCAGCGCCCGGGGGGGGGGACCAGCAGCGCCTGGGGGGTGTGTATCAGCAGCGCCCGGCAGGAGGGATGTGGATCAGCAGCGCCCGGGGGGGGGGGACCAGCAGCGCCTGGGGGGTGTGTATCAGCAGCGCCCGGCAGGAGGGATGTGGATCAGCAGCGCCCGGGGGGGGGGACCAGCAGCGCCTGGGGGGGGGGGACCAGCAGCGCCTGGGGGGTGTGTATCAGCAGCGCCCGGCAGGAGGGGTGTGGATCAGCAGCGCCCGGGGGGGGGGGGTGAACCAGCAGTGCCCGGAGGTAGGGGGGTGTGAGGATCAGCAGCGCCTGGCGGGGGGGGGTGTGGGGACCAGCAGCGCCCGGCAGGGGGGGTGAACCAGCAGCGCCCGGGGTGGGGGGGGTGAACCAGCAGCGCCCGGCGGGGGGGGGTGTATCAGCAGCGCCCGGCGGGGGGGGGGGTGTATCAGCAGCGCCTGGCGGTGGGGGGGTGAACCAGCAGCGCCTGGCGGGGGGGGGTGTATCAGCAGCGCCCGGGGGAGCCCTTGGGGCCTGGCGAGGGGCTTTGTAAGTGAACGCTCGTCCCTCCCACCACAGAAACTGCTCCCGCAAAAGCGCCCTCCTCCCCCTCTCGTGGCTGAGGCCTGACACGGCGAGCCCTGGGCACACTGGGAGGCTGCAGCAGGATCCAGGCGCGCCCATGCTCCCAGGCTGGCCCGGGGCAGGAGGGGCATTGCCAGCAGACTTGCAGTGGGCTGGCACACCGGCCCGAGGGCGGGGGGCAATGGGAGGAGTCAGCGGGGCCCCGGGGCGCGTGGGGAGGGCGGGGGGCAATGGGAGGAGTTGGTGGGGCGCGTGGGGAGGGCGGGGGCAATGGGAGGAGTCGGCGGGGCGCGTGGGGAGGGCGGGGGCAATGGGAGGAGTTGGGGCGCGTGGGGAGGGCGGGGGCAATGGGAGGAGTCGGCAGGGCACGTGGGGAGGGCGGGGGCAATGGGAGGAGTTGGCGGGGCGCGTGGGGAGGGCGGGGGGCAATGGGAGGAGTCGGCGGGGCCCTGGGGCGCGTGGGGAGGGCGGGGGGCAACGGGAGGAGTCAGCGGGGCCCTGGGGCGCGTGGGGAGGGCGGGGGGCAACGGGAGGAGTCAGCGGGGCGGGGGGCAACGGGAGGAGTCAGCGGGGCCCCGGGGCGGGGGGCAATGGGAGGAGTCAGCGGGGCGCGTGGGGAGGGCGGGGGGCAATGGGAGGAGTCAGCAGGGCCCCAGGGCGCGTGGGGAGGGCGGGGGGCAATGGGAGGAGTCGGCGGGGCCCCGGGGCGGGGGGCAATGGGAGGAGTCAGCAGGGCCCCGGGGCGCGTGGGGAGGGCGGGGGGCAATGGGAGGAGTCGGCGGGGCCCCGGGGCGGGGGGCAATGGGAGGAGTCGGCGGGGCTCCGGGGCGCGTGGAGAGGGCGGGGGGCAATGGGAGGAGTCAGCGGGGCAGGGGGCAATGGGAGGAGTCAGCGGGGCGCGTGGAGAGGGCGGGGGGCAACGGGAGGAGTCAGCGGGGCGGGGGGCAACGGGAGGAGTCAGCGGGGCCCCGGGGCGGGGGGCAATGGGAGGAGTCGGCGGGGCCCCAGGGCGCGTGGGGAGGGCGGGGGGCAATGGGAGGAGTCAGCAGGGCCCCAGGGCGCGTGGGGAGGGCGGGGGGCAATGGGAGGAGTCGGCGGGGCCCCGGGGCGGGGGGCAATGGGAGGAGTCAGCAGGGCCCCGGGGCGCGTGGGGAGGGCGGGGGGCAATGGGAGGAGTCGGCGGGGCCCCGGGGCGGGGGGCAATGGGAGGAGTCGGCGGGGCTCCGGGGCGCGTGGAGAGGGCGGGGGGCAATGGGAGGAGTCAGCGGGGCAGGGGGCAATGGGAGGAGTCAGCGGGGCGCGTGGAGAGGGCGGGGGGCAACGGGAGGAGTCAGCGGGGCGGGGGGCAACGGGAGGAGTCAGCGGGGCCCCGGGGCGGGGGGCAATGGGAGGAGTCGGCGGGGCCCCAGGGCGCGTGGGGAGGGCGGGGGGCAATGGGAGGAGTCAGCAGGGCCCCAGGGCGCGTGGGGAGGGCGGGGGGCAATGGGAGGAGTCGGCGGGGCCCCGGGGCGGGGGGCAATGTGAGGAGTCGGCGGGCCCCGGGGCGCGTGGGGAGGGCGGGGGGCAACGGGAGGAGTCAGCGGGGCAGGGGGCAATGGGAGGAGTCAGCGGGGCGCGTGGAGAGGGCGGGGGGCAACGGGAGGAGTCAGCGGGGCGGGGGGCAACGGGAGGAGTCAGCGGGGCCCCGGGGCGCGTGGGGAGGGTGGGGGGCAATGGGAGGAGTCAGCGGGGCAGGGGGCAACGGGAGGAGTCAGCGGGGCGGGGGGCAATGGGAGGAGTCGGCGGGGCCCCGGGGCGCGTGGGGAGGGCGGGGGGCAATGGGAGGAGTCAGCAGGGCAGAGGGCAATGGGAGGAGTCAGCGGGGCGCGTGGAGAGGGCGGGGGGCAACGGGAGGAGTCAGCGGGGCGGGGGGCAACGGGAGGAGTCAGCGGGGCTCTCTTTACAGGCCATTCGGTGGCCAATCTGTCCCAGGCGGAGGAGGCCGTGCGGCACGGGGCCACCTTCATCACCCACCTGTTCAACGCCATGTTACCTGTGAGTACCCGCCCCGGCTCCGGCCAGTCCGCGCTCCCCGGGACTCGGCGTCTGCGCGCGTCCGCCTGGGTTGGCGGCGCTGAGCGCAAAACCCCTCTTGCCCCAGTGCCGGCCGGCTGGCGAGGGCTGGCCCAGGCCCCGTGCTCTGCGCGAGGCCCCGGGTGGGCCTGGGTTCCGTGGCCCCAGGCCAGGCTCCCGAGCAGGCAGCAGAGTGGCCCAGCAGCATGAGAAGTCGGGACAGGGTGCAAGATGAGAGAGCGCCCCTCCCCGGGACCCCGGCCGCCCTGGGTGCTGGCAGGCTGCGGGTTTCTCTGCGACGCGCGCCCGTTCCGCCCCCTTGCGCAGTTCCACCACCGCGACCCTGGCATCGTGGGGCTGCTGACAAGCGACCAGATTCCTGCCAGGCGGAGGGTGTTCTACGGCATGATCTCCGACGGGATCCACACCAACCCTGCGGCCCTGCGCATCGCGCATCGCGCACACCCCAAAGGTGAGTCCTGGGCCCGGCTGCCCGATGCTGTGCGCCCGGGTCTGCCGGCCGACCGCCTCCGCCAGGGGTGCGCCATGGGACGGCTCCCCTTCAGGGCGGGGCTGGCCTGGGCCCCGGAGAGAGGGAGCCGTCACTGGTTGGGCCCGGTGCCGGTTCCTACGCAGTGATGCCGAAATCCCTGCTGCGGTCGGTGGGGGGTGCTCCCGGGGCTCCCCAGGAATGGTCCCTGCCAGCACCCCGGCGGGGGCAGGGCAGAGATGCCCTGAGATTGTCCCACGGTCTTACCCTGGGATGTGGCCTTCCAGCCGGGGGGAGGCCGAGAGCGGCTCTGCCCTGCCCGCGCTGCACCTGTTTGTGGCTAAGCAGGGACGTCAGGGCCCCTGTACCTGCATGGTCCCTGGGACTCCCATGTACTCGCCAGCCCAGACCTTGGGTGACCTGCCCGCCTGGCCTGCCTAGGCCACCGCCCGGGTGTGCCCGAGCTGGCCAGCCCTGCCGCTGCTCTCGGGAGGGTCCTGGCTCCTGCCGTTGGCCCCCAGGGCGCAAGGCTGGGTCCTGCCCCAAAGGCCAGGCCAGGATCTGCCAAGCGGGGCCGCAGGCTGGCGCCAACGTGGCCCCTCTGGTCTCCCGTAGGCCTGGTGCTGGTGACGGACGCCATTGCGGGAATGGGCCTGGCCCCGGGCAGGCACACCCTGGGCCAGCAGGTGGTGGAGGTGGACGGGCTGAACACGTACATTGCAGGTAAGCGCTGCACACGCCGCTCGGCCCCCTGGGACACGCTGCGGAGGGCAGAGCCCGGCCCCCCGGCTGTGTCTGCCCCGCACCGGGCTGAGGCCTGACCAGGGGAAAGGCCAGTGGCGTGAGCAGCACCCTCTGCCAGTGCCAGAGGTCCCGCGCTGCGAGCCCAGCCCCTCTGCGAGCCCCAGCTCTCCCGGCCGGGTGCCCCTGGACGCGAGGTCCCCAGAGCAGAGGGCGGAGGCCGGCATGGGGGTGCCGCAGTTAGAACAGGTCAGAAAACTGACGTGGGTGGACACCTGCAGACTCGGGCAACCCAGCGCGCGGGCGACGGTGACAAGACCCCTGCAGGCCACGGAGCCCCGCCACGGAGCCCCGCCACGGCCCCAGGCTCGTCCCACGCGTGGGGCAGGGCTGTAGCCGCACCTCGCTGCCAGACAGCCTTGCCCAGTTTCCTCTCTCCCTGGCCAGGGACCAAGACGCTGAGCGGCAGCGTAGCGACCATGGACTCCTGTGTCCGGCACTTCCAGGAAGCCACGGGTGAGCCTGCACCTCTGTGGGGTGGAGGAGGGAGATCTCTGCAGCAGGGCTGGGAGTGCAGCGCCCCAGGCAGCAGGGAGAGGTCAGGCTTTACCCTCGCCAGCTCCTCCGCAGCCACAGGCGCAAGGGGACCAGGGCTGAATTACCCTGTCGTCCGCCCCCAGCCGCGCTGGCCCTTCCCCCAAGCACCGGCCCGGGGGGCCTGAAGAGCCACGTGGCCGGGGCTCCCAGGCTGGGCCGGGACCTGTCGTACTAACGTGAGGGGTCAGAAGAGAGACGTGGGAACGGGGGACGCAGAGAGGCCCGGGGTGGTCAGTGTCCTGGCAAGCAAGCGCAAACATTCCAACGCCGAGGCTTGTTGGGCAAGTACAAGAGAGAACAAGAACCAGACACGAGCTTTCAATCGGAATCGGAAACGGAAACGGAATCGGAGTGCCAGGTGGTGGCAGGCCCTGCGCTGGCACCTGCCTGGGCGAGACTCGGCTGCGGTAACAAGCTGTTCTCCCCTCAGGCTGCAGCGTGGAGACAGCCCTGGAGGCAGCGTCCCTGCACCCTGCCCAGCTTCTGGGAATGGAGCGCCGCAAGGGGACCCTGAGCTACAACAGCGACGCAGGTAGCTCCCCGCCCCGCTCCCCGCGGCGCAGGAACATGCTGCCCTCCTGCGTGGCCTGGCGCCTGGGTGGGGCAGTGGCTCCCTTGGCCCCCTTGTCTGGCTCTCGGGACCCCTCCCGTGCCGGTCGCAGCAGCCGGGCGATGGCAGCCTTGGGAGGCAGCTCTGCCCCTGACTGCAGGCCCCGGCGTCTCCTCCAGGAGCAGGCGCTGTCACCGCTACGGCCCTGATTCCCGCGGCTTCGCGTCTGTCTCTGCAGATTTTCTGCTGCTGGACGACAGCCTGCACGTGCGCGCCACGTTCATCGCGGGCGAGAGGGTCTGGAGCCACGACGGCTTCGCCATGTGAGGGGGGAGATGCCGGAGCCTGGCCGTGCCCCTCCCCCGCGACCAGCTGCCGCACTGTCCTCTCCTCCCGAAGACCTTGGCCTTTCTTCCCCCGTCCCTTGGAAGTGCCCATGAGCTGCGTGACCCTGGCAGCCCTGCCTGCAGGGAGAGCCGAGGGCCGTGGCGACTGGGGCAGCCTGCTGGAGCCACCTGAGTCTCCGTCCTCTCGGGAGCACTGGGTGAGCCCTGCTGGAGAGGAAGAGGACGCGGCTCCGGGCTGTTCTGTCAGCGAGACGCCCAGCACGTAACTCGGACGTCGCTTCCCAGAGGAGGCCTCTGGCTGCCCCCACAGCGCCTCTTCATGCCCCAGTGTCCACTGCCCCTTGCCTAGAACAGCCCAGTGACAGGCCGGCTGGGGGCCTGCGGAGGGCCCATCTCTCCCCACCAATGGGAGCCTGGGACTGAGTCCATGTTGCACCCCTGCTGTCCCGCACCCCAAAGCAGGGTGCTCTCAGGTGCTAGGCCAACCCAGAGCCTCCTGGGACGAGACCCTGCCCCCTCTTCTCCTGCCTGGCAGAGCCGTGAAAAGCAGGAGCTCCTGGCTCCTCGGCTGCCTTGCTGCTTGGTGCACGGACGCCACGCTGCAGCAGAAAGCCACGGTGCTCTTGAGCCATGTAGGCATGCAAAGCGGGTCCCTCAGGCCTGGCCTCGCCCCGGGGCTCACCGCAGCTTGCGGGGAGGGTGGTTTCCTTGCCCCGGTGAGGAGGTGCCATGTGTTTGCTGTGGGGGACGTAACTGGGACGCCATTCCCCGGCCGCAGGGTTCTCTCCGTTTCTATGCTCGCTGGAAGCTCTGCATGGCATTATGCCCCTATTAGATGGCTGTTCCTTCTCCTACTGCGTCTCTTCGCTGGCGGGATCGGCTCGCTGGAGGAGGCTGAGCTTGATTCTGAACCTACTGCAAGAAAATGGATCTGAGCCGCCCCCTCGTAGCCAGATCCGACCATCCCTGAGCCGTTGCTGGGCCTTAGCAAACGTGGAGTTTGGAAACTGGCAGGTTTCAGTGAGGTTCTTTTAGAAGTTCACTGGAAACATCAGAAAGGGGCTCCTTGGAGTTGGGAGCCCCACCTCAGAGACCTCTGCCTGAGGTCTGCAGGCCCCTGCCCCCGGAGATGTCTCACAGGCACCACTGGGGTTCCAGCCTCACCAGCGGCGCTTCGCAGCCAGGGAACCTCTGTAGGAAAATGGAGGCAATTCCAGGACCAAAAAAGGTTGAATAGACCTTGATTTTGGGACTATTTTGCTTAATTTTCTCAACATTTCTTCATCAGCGCGCACTGAAGGCCGCAGCGAGTCGGACACGCAGACAGGCGTGTCTCTGCGATCCCACAGGATTAATAAAACTGTCTGTACACATGGTTGAAATGCTCCCGCGCACCCTCTCCTGTGCGTACACAGCACACTGTGGGCTGAAAGGGCGTGGTAGCAGGCTGGGAACAAGCTGGTCAGCTACAATACAGGGGTCACTGACAGGTGCCCTTCCCCCCCCCTGTGGGGTACAGCCTGGAATCGGGTCCTGCTGGGCCCATCTGGATCCCACTGCCTGTAACAAGCTTCAGAGCCCTCCAGGCTTGGCCTCATATGCAGGCAGGGGCTGCACCCTGCTGTGTGCATGAATATTTTGGCCAGTCGCTGCATGAATCAACAATAGAGGCTCCAGCCAAAATCCCCTCAACCCAGGACCCTGGACTGATACTGTCCTTCCCTAGTGGAGAAGCCTGACCAGTAAAGATTAGTAGATTCGCTAGCCTGCCCCTCCCACAGGGCGGAGGAATATGCACAACCCTTGACAAGAGTTGAGATTGTTCCTGAAACGCTTCTCACACGACACTTGTTGAGGTGAAATAGAAACTAACTAACTACAGAAAGGTCAGACTTTAAGAACTGAAGTGATAGCAGCCCGATCAAAGATTACCTAAACAAAACAATCTAACCCTTATAGCTAAAGATGATTTGGATTGGTGGCTCACGCGGTTCGATAGCACAGGCAGGACTCCTCTCCCTGTCTGGGACCAGCACTCTCCCCGTCAGTCTGTTCTAAGATGTTTCTGGGTGTTCTCCTAAGAGGAGAAGCAGGCATCTTGGTAGGGTCAGTTCCCTCTTTTAGAGTCTCTTCCACAAAGTGGGAACCTCTGTGTTCCAAGCCAAGTGCCTTGCTCAGTTGGTGTGAAAACAGCTATCGAAATGGAGTCCAGTGTAATGCGAGCTTGTGACATGCCCTTGTGCGTTTTCCTGAGTCCTCTATCTCAGCCCAGTACCCGTATTCTAGCTAGAATGTCCTCAGGAAAGTCCATCAAGTGTGGCTAGTCTTGTCCTTGGTCCACAGTGAGTTGTGTATTTTCTTGGGCCATTCAGCTTGACTAGTTCCTTCCCAACTAGGTGTAAAGCTTTGTGGGTGTTACACTGAGCAGTTGATATGCAGATGCGTTGATATGCAATGGAAGGAGAGGGATGCAGAGAGGAGGAGCATGCAGTGGGAGGAGGGGGATGCAGGGGGGGAGCATGCAATGCAGAGTGGGATGCAGTGAAAGGAGAGGGATGCAGAGAGGGGGAGCATGCAATGCAGAGAGGGGGATGCAGAGAGGGGGAGCATGCAATGCAGAGAGGGGGATGCAGTGGAAGGAGGGGGATGCAATGCAGAGAGGGGGATGCAGTGGAAGGAGGGGGATGCAATGCAGAGAGGGGGATGCAGTGGAAGGAGGGGGATGCAATGCAGAGAGGGGGATGCAGTGGAAGGAGGGGGATGCAGAGAGGAGGAGCATGCAGTGGGAGGAGGGGGATGCAGGGGGGGAGCATGCAATGCAGAGGGGGATGCAGTGAAAGGAGAGGGATGCAGAGAGGGGGAGCATGCAATGCAGAGAGGGGGATGCAGTGGAAGGAGGGGGATGCAGTGCAAGGAGGGGGCGGGGGGTTGTGCAATATGAAAGCCGGCACCCCACCTAGCGCAGCTCCTTTTGCTCCGCTTACGGGCCCCACGGGAGGCGGCTCCTGCCCCGGCGGCTGCTCCCGAGTTGGGCGGGGGAAGCGCTGCCGGAGGCTGCTCCGCCCGGACGCGGCGCGCGGCGGAACCAGGGGGCGGGGCAGCAGCGCGGCGGGGAAGGAATTCGGGGCCGGACCGACCCCACGTGACCGAGAGGTGAGGCGCGCGGTCGTTGCGGGAGGGCGGGGCTGTCCCGGTTGGAGCCCAGCAGCGCGCGCAGCACGTGGGGGGCGACCGGGTGCAGAGCCCCCCCCCCGATCCCTCTGCAGCCCCGCCCCCAGATCCCAGCCCCCCCAGCCCTCTGCAGCCCCGCCCCCAGATCCCAGCCCCCCATCCCTCTACAGCCCCGCCCCCAGATCCCAGCCCCCCCAGCCCTCTGCAGCCCCGCCCCCCAGATCCCAGCCCCCCCAGCCCTCTGCAGCCCCGCCCCCAGATCCCAGCCCCCCCAGCCCTCTGCAGCCCCGCCCCCAGATCCCAGCCCCCCATCCCTCTACAGCCCCGCCCCCAGATCCCAGCCCCCCCAGCCCTCTGCAGCCCCGCCCCCAGATCCCAGCCCCCCCAGCCCTCTGCAGCCCCGCCCCCAGATCCCAGCCCCCCCATCCCTCTGCAGCCCCCCCCCGATCCCTCTGCAGCCCCGCCCCCAGATCCCAGCCCCCCCATCCCTCTGCAGCCCCGCCCCCAGCCCCCCCCAGATCCCAGCCCCCCCCATCCCTCTGCAGCCCCGCCCCCAGATCCCAGCCCCCCCATCCCTCTGCAGCCCCCCCCGATCCCTCTGCAGCCCCGCCCCCAGATCCCAGCCCCCCCATCCCTCTGCAGCCCCGCCCCCAGATCCCAGCCCCCCCATCCCTCTGCAGCCCCGCCCCCAGATCCCAGCCCCCCATCCCTCTGCAGCCCCCCCCGATCCCTCTGCAGCCCCGCCCCCAGATCCCAGCCCCCCCCATCCCTCTGCAGCCCCGCCCCCAGATCCCAGCCCCCCCATCCCTCTGCAGCCCCCCGATCCCTCTGCAGCCCCGCCCCCAGATCCCAGCCCCCCCCATCCCTCTGCAGCCCCGCCCCCAGATCCCAGCCCCCCATCCCTCTGCAGCCCCGCCCCCAGATCCCAGCCCCCCCAACCCTCTGCAGCCCCGCCCCCAGATCCCAGCCCCCCCATCCCTCTGCAGCCCCGCCCCCAGATCCCAGCCCCCCCATCCCTCTGCAGCCCCCCCCCGATCCCTCTGCAGCCCCGCCCCCAGATCCCAGCCCCCCCATCCCTCTGCAGCCCCGCCCCCAGATCCCAGCCCCCCCATCCCTCTGCAGCCCCGCCCCCAGATCCCAGCCCCCCCAACCCTCTGCAGCCCCGCCCCCAGATCCCAGCCCCAGCCCCCCCATCCCTCTGCAGCCCCCCGATCCCTCTGCAGCCCCGCCCCCAGATCCCAGCCCCCCCATCCCTCTGCAGCCCCCCCCGATCCCTCTGCAGCCCCGCCCCCAGATCCCAGCCCCCCCAGCCCTCTGCAGCCCCGCCCCCAGATCCCAGCCCCCCATCCCTCTGCAGCCCCGCCCCCAGATCCCAGCCCCCCCATCCCTCTGCAGCCCCCCCCCAGATCCCAGCCCCCCCATCCCTCTGCAGCCCCCCCCGATCCCTCTGCAGCCCCGCCCCCAGATCCCAGCCCCCCCATCCCTCTGCAGCCCCGCCCCCAGATCCCAGCCCCCCCAACCCTCTGCAGCCCCGCCCCCAGATCCCAGCCCCAGCCCCCCCATCCCTCTGCAGCCCCCCGATCCCTCTGCAGCCCCGCCCCCAGATCCCAGCCCCCCCATCCCTCTGCAGCCCCCCCCGATCCCTCTGCAGCCCCGCCCCCAGATCCCAGCCCCCCCATCCCTCTGCAGCCCCCCCCGATCCCTCTGCAGCCCCGCCCCCAGATCCCAGCCCCCCCAGCCCTCTGCAGCCCTGCCCCCAGATCCCAGCCCCCCCATCCCTCTGCAGCTCTGCCCCCCAGATCCCAGCCCCCCCAGCCCTCTGCAGCCCCGCCCCCAGATCCCAGCCCCCCATCCCTCTGCAGCCCCGCCCCCAGATCCCAGCCCCCCCAGCCCTCTGCAGCCCCGCCCCCAGATCCCAGCCCCCCATCCCTCTACAGCCCCGCCCCCAGATCCCAGCCCCCCCATCCCTCTGCAGCCCCGCCCCCAGATCCCAGCCCCAGCCCCCCATCCCTCTACAGTCCTGCCCCCAGATCCCAGCCCCAGCCCCCCCAGCCCTCTACAGCCCCGCCCCCAGATCCCAGCCCCCCCATCCCTCTGCAGCCCTGCCCCCAGATCCCAGCCCCAGCGCGGAGAGGAGCCAGGTCCCGCTTTCAGCCTCAGTGGCCGTTGCCCGAGGGGTCGGGGTGGGACGTGTCGGTAACGGGAGGGTCGAGTAACCTCGGGAAACCCTTCCGGGTCGTGGCCAGTATCTAGGCGCAGCAGGGAGCGGGGCCGGGCTGCTAAAAACATACACTGTCCCGGGGGAAGGAATGTGCATCGTCTATGGCATTAACCTGTAAGCTTTTGCTAATCGGTTAATCGGCTGCACTGTTACATCCCTAGTGAGCATCCCCCCAGTGACTCCTGTTGGTGGCTGAAGGAGCTGGCGTCTTGGCGATGGAGCACCAGTGGAAAGCTCAGCCCTTTGCTCCTGCGTGGCCTCTAGAGCAGTGTTTCTCAACCAGTGGTGCGAGTACCCTAGGGGTACTTGAGAGACGGCTGGGGGGGGCACGTCAACACAACTGAAATCTGGAGAAAACGGAACGTTTAAGTGTTTAGTATTTTTGTACTTTTTACACCCAAAAATGGCATCGCCTGCCCAGCTATGATGAAGTTGTTTAAACAAATGTGTGGCAACGGTAGAACAAAGGGTGCGTGTCTGAAACCTGTAGGTACTGGGGGTACTTACAATTTTGTTTAAAAGGGGTTCTATATACTAAGGTTGGGAAACACTGCTCCACAGGACATGTATGTAGCCCCTTCTTGTCTCCCGCCCTTCGAAATCACCCACAGGAAGGAGCTTTCCAAAAGAGCTCTGAGGCAGAGCGGCCATGCTCCTTTCACCCCCGAGATGTTACTTGGAAGCGTTCCCGTGGGCGCTGCCAGTGTCGGCTTTGATGCGCGCTCACTCATTGTCTCATGCTTCTAGGTCGTAGGAGCCAGGTAGGATTCCAGAGCTGAGCCTCAGCCAGGCAGCTGTCCTAATGGAAGAGGTAATCGCTCGGTGCACTCTCCTCTGCTTTCCGCATGCAAGTTGATTGATACAACTAAGGCTGCCACTGCCCTGATCTTTCAAGGTGTCTTCCTGCTGCCCTGTGCAGAGGTTGCCATGCATTGTCTTGCCTCCTTAAAGCTCCCCCCGTTCACCACATGAGCAGGCCTGCTGTGTGTCCATCGCTTGATGTGTTGTCAGGGCTTTTTTAAAAGCTCTCTTGTGTTTGTGGTGATAAATGCAATGGAACAGATTCTTCAAAGGTCAGTACTTGGCTGCCAATAGGACATTCAGGTATCATAGACTCCTAGGGCAGGACGAGACCTCCGGAAGTCATCGAGTCCAGCCCCTGCCCACTTACAGGTAAAAAGGTGGTGATTGCAAAATGAAACTAATTCAAAATCTTTCAGAAAATTAAAGAGGGACCAAGATCATTTCCAATTCTTCTTAAAACTAGCACCTTTAAACCTACACAAATTATTTTCATTTCAGCTTTTCCCTATGGTATAATCTTGAGGAATTTATTAATTGGGCATGGGCCTGCTTTGAGCGCGGGGTTGGACTAGGTGAGTTCCCGAGGTCTCTTCCAAGCCTAAGCCTCTGTGATCGTGTGAAAGCTTGGAAATCACGTAGCGTCAGCCCTAAGATTTATCACTCTGGTAGGAATGAAGGAAGAATCCGGGCCAGAGTTTTAAACCTAACTAGTGATTTTGTGAGCCCAACTTGAGACACCTTAAAGAGGTCTGATTTTCAGACAGTGATGGGTTCCCACCCTCTTGAATTCAGGGCCCCTAGAGGTACCTCAGGTTGAGCCCCCAAAATGATCAGTCAGTTTTGAAAACCTTGCCCCTCTTTTGGGATTTGGGAGTGCTCTGCTTGTTCAGTGTAGCTCATTTATGTATGTTCAGGTGTATCTGTTTGGTTTTGTTTGCCATACCCAGCCTTTCTATTGTATCAGAAACAGATGAGGTAATGCAACCAAGAGAGGTTGGGTGGGGATGGGGTACAAGTTATTACAAAGGAGATAATCTCCTAACTGAGAGATCTGTTAGGCTGGAGACTGTTTTGCAAAGATGATTGGTGGGAACCCCATTACGTAGGACCTTTAAATTAAATAGGGCATCAAACTGGGAAAGTCCTCACCGCATGGAAATGCACTGCATGACAGTCAGCTGACACATCTTTTCTGTCACTAACTTCTGTGATCTAGCGGCCTCATCAATAGGCGTCAAACAACTTAACCACAAACCACCACCACCACCCCACCATTGAGCCTGGATTAATACAGGCCCATAGTCCTTTTATCCTCCATTGCTCTGCAACTGACGTGCAGCGTTCCGGATATTGAAGGCCAGATGGAACCATTGTGACCCTCTTATCGTAGCTCAGGCCAGAGCGTTTTAGAACAACCATTTATGGGGTCCACTGGAAGGGTGTGAGGTTGGTGCACCTGCACCCCTCACTTCAGGAATAACTAGGTGTGCCCTTCCCGATATTCCAGGCTCCCCAAGGGACATTCCGCGATGAGCTGGAGTGGTGTATTTTGCAGCTGGAAACAGGCCTCCTGCGTCTCGGTCCAACCCCAGAACAAGGTACGTTGCCCCGCTCACGTTTTCTGCCTAAAGTCTAAGCTCTGTGCTGGTTTAGTTCACCCAGAAGCCATTCTAATAGCTCTGTCTATTGAATCGTAATTGAGATTCCTTCTAAATTTGAAATGTAGCGAAACCTTTGGGCCTTATTTAACGTCTGTTCCACTTTAGACTCTATCTGCCTCACCTCGCTTACTCCTGTGAGCTGGGCTTTCCTTCCTCGTGCATTGTTTCTTCTCTCCTCATTGGCCTTTTAGCCCCTCTGCCTCATTCCTCCCTTCCCCTTAGCCGTGCCCCTCCGCGTATGTTTCGACCCTCTCCTTCAGGCTTTCTGCAAGGCCTTGCAGCTCCAACAGCGGTTTCACCCCTCAGGGGGCTTCAATCACTCTTACTCTGCCGCTGATGCTTCAGCTGAGATGCAGTCCTGCACTGTCCAGTGGCTGCCGCTGCGCAGATCAACAGGGATGCCCCTCAAATAGGTGTCGCTTTATTTTTTAAGCATGTTCCTCGTTGCCCGTGTGACAAGGGTGAGGGAGACCCATCCAATGCAGAGCCCAGTGCTCCCACCTCTCTTCAGTTGTGCTTGTCCTGAATAGCTGGGCAGTGTGGCTCAATAGCCAGAGACAGTAGCTTTGCCTCCGTTGTCAGGGCTGTGAGGCCTAGTGGCCAGAGTCCATAGATGCACTCCTCGTAGCGGGCAGTAAGGTCTAGTGGCAGAGTGGTCTCAGTTGGGAAGGGAGCCCCCATGCACGGGAAAGGGAGTGGCAGCCCAGGTGGTGAGGTTCTGTCCAAATCACGCTGACTCAAAATTCCAGTTCACTAACCACGCCTCTGCCGCAGTGCCCCAGCCCTGCTTTGTGCTGTCGTTCCCATTGCTGCACCCTGGGCGTTCCGCAGCCACCACAAGCTCTGCAGGGCCTCCCTGGCTCTCGGCACCTGCCTGGCTCGCAGCGTCTCCAGCTTCAGCTGACCCTTGGCTGGAGCCAGCGGCATGGAGCCCTCCTCCCTGATGGCCAGCCCCAGCTGAGCTGAGCGAAGCCTTTTCTAGGTACACGTCTGAAGCATGCCCAGTAGGGCGTGGCTTCCTCAGCCCCAAAGGAGGGTTAACCCTTCCCCAGCCTGCCACACCTGGGAAAAGAGGAAATCACGTCAAAGAGAAACTTTGCTGCCCATTAGAATCCTGGCTTCAGGAGTATTCAGGGACACTTCGGGAGTGGAACTGTGCCCATCCCGATTCCCAGCTATTCAGGACAAGCACCGTGCCCAATATCATGCCCCCGGCAGAGACCACTTTGTGAGGCATCTGGCTGAGTGTGTCATGGTGCACATGAGGATCCAAAATTCCTTCCTGGACCCTGCAGCCACTGGCTTATGCAGAAGCATGAGCTGTGCCTTTTCTGTAGGAGAGCATTGCTCCGTGTGTTGTTGGTCACACAAGTACCCTGAAGATAGAGCCACCTGCCAAGGACAGGTGGGATAGAGATGTGTGCAGTAACAACGAGCACATAGGAATTCGCTTCCTCCCCCGGAAGCATCGCATGGTGTTGCATCCATTTGTACAGAGCCTGAAGCCACTGAGAAGGGGCTAATTCTGTAGGTGGTGTCCCAGGGCCGCGACCGGCAGCCGTTCCAGTCTTCGTGCAGCCAGAGAGTAGCAACTGGGCACTTGGAGACCTTGCTCTGCTCTAAGTAGCGTGTGGGACCCGCTGTGATGTGTTTGTTCTCTTTGTGTCGGTCGGCTTGTGGAACGCAGCAGAGGAGACGCAGCGCGTCCTCAGGATCCTGCGCTCCCGCAAGGCTCCCTTTGTGAAGAAGCGGCAGGTGATGAGCCACGTGTTCGGGGATTACCGACTGAAGATGGCCGAGGAGCGGAAGAGGGTGGAGAAGGCAGGTGAGGCTGGTTCCTCTGATGTGGTGTCCAGGTGTTAGCAAATGGTCTTTCTTGAAGCTTCTCATCCAGTCATTCCCATGAGGAGTAACCCTTCTCCCCCCGCCCTGTTCTTTACAGGGCCAGTCAGAAGCCGTTCGGGTGCAGGGGCCTGGAAGCACGTGTTAGCCCAGGGCTGAAGTAAAGACTGAAACTTTGTGGCGTCGCTGTGGGGTGGGGCCCAGTGTTAAGGAGAAGTGCGTAATGTGGGAAGTGCTATTAGTGGCAGCGGGAATAAGGCCTACCGTGGCCCTGAGCAGGGCGGATGGGATCCGTGGGGGAGTGTGTCCCCCATTCTCTCTGTGTGTGCGGCAGTCCCATGTGGCAGTGGAGACCGAGCTAGCTCTGCTGAACCCGCAGTCCCTTGCTGGTGCCAGTGAAATAGCAGAACCAAAGCTCACGATCGCATTCTGCATACACACGGGCTGGGTGTTTCTTACAGAAGTGAATGGTTCTAAATGTGGCACCAGCATGGGAAGAAATCAGAGAATTGATAGAGATGCAAATCTTCCTCTTCTCTCTAGCCATGAAACCTGGGAAAGCGCAGATACAGCAAGGGAATGCGCAGGCTTCAGGGAGCGTGGTGTATCGGAAGCGATCTGGACAGACCTCTGAATCAATAATTAACTGGTTTGCGCCATCTGATAACAGCTTCCAGTTCAACTTTGCACTTTCTGAGAGGGATCCACAAGCAACCGACGCAACTTTGGAAGAGGGCCAGGGGGTAGGTGGCTCCGAACAGAGGCCCACCCGTGCACGTTCCTCAAAACTGGAAGGTTGGAGTGGAGGGTTGAACTTATCCACCCCTGGACAAGAGCCCAAGTTTGCTTTCAATTTTGTCATCCCGGATAAAGACGGCCCCATGATGCCATGTGTTGTTCCAGTCCAAAGAGTGGAGAGTCTAGCAGAAGACATGAGATCAGGTGACATATCATCTGCAGGACCAATGAAGCATTCAACTTTGTTAGACCCTGCTAAGCCTGAGGCCATGGGCAGTGTGGGTGGAGGATCAGGGAAAGAGATCCCCATTTCCGAGACCCAAAAACCAGAGCTTGCCCCTGTCGATGAGGTGGGAGCAGGGAAGGCAGCAGCAGCTGGAGCACCCAAGAAGAAGAAGAAGAAGAAGAAGAAGCCGTCCAATAGTAAGAAGGAGATGGCAGAAGCTGAGGTCAACAGGAAGGTGAAGGTGGGAGCCAGTGGTTGTGAAGACACGGACAAGACCTCGCAGGTACGAAAATGGATTCCTGGCTAATAAACAAACCTAACTCACTGTGCAGGCTGCAGGCTGCCCTTGGAATGTATGCGGGGGGGTCTAACTCTGGAGGGGGGCACGGGTGGGACCGGATCTGAACCCTGTTCTGTTTTATGCAGCTTAGCCCATTAGGGTTTCATTGTGGCCGGAAACCTAACCAGTGGGGGTGGACTCGGTGGCTCAAGTTGATGTTGCTTTGCCCTTCCCTAGAGCCATGCCTGGGCGCCTGGGAGCACTTTGCAGACACAGAACGAGGCCTTGCAGCACCCCACTGCACCAACGGTGGGATTGAGGTGCAGAGAGGGTCACTGACCTGGCTAAGACCAAGACTAGAGCCAGGAACAGAGTCCTGGAGACCTCCTGTGTCCCAGTGCCTGTCCCTAGGTTGTTCATGGCACAGAAAGAGGTTGAAGGTACCAACCGCTGTGAGTCCTGTGTTAAGGGATCGTTCAAGTCCGCCTGGCCATCAGCTAATGCTGCGCTGAAGTCTCTAGTCTCCGTTACGTTTTTCTTTAAAATGTCAGTGAATTGAGGTGTCCTGAGTGGTCCCACGCTGGCAGCTCTGGAACGTGAAGGCTGCAACACAAGAAGTTGCCGTGTGAGTTTCCTCCCTCACTCAGCGTCTGTGCCCCAGAGTGTGAGGGAGGAGGCGTCATTGTCTGTGGCCGTTCAGTTGTCGGGCTCTCGGCTGAGAGGCAGCTGCAGGGTTTGTGTGAGGTGGGCAGCTGTCCACTAGGAACTGGACTGAGACCCACAAACTCACCTCCGAAGATGAATCTCAGCAACTACTGCCCCAGACCAGCCTGAGGCAAAAAGCCCCACCGTCCTTTCCCTGTCGCAGAGGCGTCGGGCCCCCAGGTGGGCACGGCTTTCATTTTTGGCCTGTTTATTTCCCTCCTCTCCCGTGTTCTGTTTTATGCAGCAGTCAGATGAACAGCTGTGGAGAGAAGTGGACTGGTGTGTGGAACAGCTGGAGCTTGGCCTGAGGACACACAAATCTACTCCAAAGCAGGGTGAGTGAGTGAGTAAACCAGGGGGGGGAGGGAGGGGAAGGGAGGCAGGAGCAGGGGTGCAGGGAAAGAGCAAAGCAAGACGTTTACTTTGTGTGTGTGCGTGTGTGCGTGTGTGCGTGTGTGTGTGTGTGTGCGTGCATGTGTGTGTGTGCGTGTGCGTGTGTGTGCGCGCGCTTGTCTCCCTTTTGCAATGCTTCAGCTGAAGAAGCTTACCGTGCCATCAAGACCCTGCGCAGTGACAAGGCCGTGCTGGCGAAGAAGCGCCAGGTCATGCGAGCCATGTTCGGAGACTACAGGAAGAAGATGGAGGAGGAGAGGCAGAAGCAGCTGAAGCTCATGCAGGCAGGTAAGAGGCAGGCTGACGCAAGGGCCAGGCCTGACAAAAGGGAGCAGGAGTATTGATCCCTCCGTGGCCTGGCTGCCCTAGAGAATGGGATTCTGGTGCCTGAGAAGCCTTCATGGTTTTCTTTCTGTCTTTCTCTTCCCCTCTGGAAGCTGCCAAGTCTGCTGAGGTCACGGAGGTGCGGGAGAACGCCCGCAGAAGGAGCAGCCACATCTTCAGGAGGCGTTCAGAGGCTTCCCGGAAAAGCCCAAGCGCTGCTGGATCCCCTTCTCACCCTCCCAGCCGTGCAGAGCCCTCCCAGGCCTCTGGCACAAGCTCGTTCGTATTCCCCACTTGCCAAGAGGAATTCCGCTTTAACTTCTTTTAGGAAAGCCCCTGAGCGTCTCTTGTCTTTGCTTGGTTCCCAACGCCTGTATGTCTGAAGGGGTGAAAGGGAGTGAGCGGGGAAAAGGGTCGTGCGGTGGGAAGCGTGCACAGGTTCACAGTGGAAAGCTTGCCTTACATCAAGTGTACGGAACAGCTCAGTCTGTGGCTGGCCTCAGCCCCCTGAAGGAAGTGCCTTTGCCAGTGATCGGGCTGGAAAGAGGTGGACTTGCGTTTCTTTTATCTTCATGGCCATTTCATGGGATAATCTTTTGGTGAAAGGGAGATTTTGTCCCCGCCTTTGTTTCTAATACCGCAAATCAGTTCTGGTGGGAAGGAGGAGACAGGTACAGTAAGAAGCATGTTAACAAGAGGATCCAGGTTTCTGGGCGTGAATGAAGGAGGCAGCAGGAAGAAGCACTGGTGCATTACACAATGGAATGGTTGTTTTCTGTGTTCGGCATGAATGGATCATGTGGCTCGAGGGTTCACAGATGCTGGTCAGTGTTGGTGTCACATCCCCTGCAGCGTGCAAAGATTCAGCATTGCTCCGAGTGGGGGACCCACAGACCATGGGCCGCTTGGAGTGTAGCCTGAGAAAAGAACCCTTCAGATGAACCTAAGCCAGCCCAGTGCTCATGGGGCAGCACCTGGCACCACCAGAGAAGACAGGAGTTGAGTTTGGTTCGTTGCTCTCCGGGCCAGATGGGGAGTGGGAGCTCTGTGCAGGAAGCACAGTCACTCTTGGAAAAAGAAGCTTTCCTTTTGAGCAGCCAGTGCCTGGCCGTGCCTGGCTCTCTCTCCCCAGAAGCGAGTCTGCTCCGTGGCGGGGCTTGGGTGGGTGTGAGAGAACATGGAAGAGCCCAGCAGAGACCGACTGAAATAAAAATCTTCGGGCGATCACAGTTCATCGAGCTGTTAATGATAAAATACCATTTCCTGAGCATTCTGGATGTTTTCGACGTGCACCTACCAGACATGGATGCCAAGTACAGCGCAGTAGCTTGCGCTATAATAAATGAAAGCCGTGGTATTTGTGATCCCCCCGCCCCAGCATGTGTCCAAGCTAATGACAAATTCTCCTCCATGGCGATCCCGCTGTTGGTTTTCATCATAGGAGTCAGATGCCACCAGCAGAGAGGTCCCTAGGGGGGCTCAGGACCCGGGCCAGCCTCCTCTCCCTGCTGCAGGCCCCACTCACCCCGGCCACACCCTGCTCTGCACCCACCAGAAGCCACCCAAGGAAGTTGCTGGTACCCGGGGGCGGGCCTCTGCCGCTGTGTTGAGTCGGCGCCCGGCGGCAGTGCCGGCGTGCTCTTCCAGCTGAGGGAGCAGGGCTGGAAACAAAGCAGTTGAGTTGGGTTTGCCGGTCGTTGAGCTGAGGAGAGTTGTGTGGCAAAGGCAGCTGAGGCCTGAGCTCAGCCCGCCCCTCCAGGCTTGGCACTTTCCTCTGTAATGAGATCCCAGCAAGGGGTCTGGCACGCAGTCCCATTCCAGTCAGGTCCCCGAGAGCTTTCCCTGCTCCCTGATTGGTCCAGTGCTGACAGCTCCTTTTCTCAGTGCCATTTTGGGCGTGAGACCCAATGCTAAGAGCTGATTGGCCAGGCAGTCCCTCTGCTTCTTCCCGGATTGGTTGAAGGAGGGAACTGCGGTGCATGAAGTGATCAGGTAGGCCAGCAGAGCATCTCCCTGCTTAGACATTGAAGAACACTCAGCAGAGGATCTTGGGCTCCCTGCAAAGCTGGGTGCAGCTGGGATTATCTGGAGTTCCAGCTACCACCTCCGTCATCCCAGGGCCAGCGGAGAGAGAAGCCACCTGAAGTCACACCCCCGCCCCCTGGATCTTTATCTAAAGTAACAGTTTGCGTAGCATTCACTACGCTTATTTCATCTTTTTTTTTAAATAGCAGTCAAGAGAGGAGAAGAACCTGCACTTACCAACCACTGAGGGATAAAATATTTTGTATCTTCAATGAAAAATGAACCCTGAATTATTTTTAATCAAACAAAAAAAGCCTTGATGTTTAATTAAAACAAGAGCAAAGGAAATAATACTTGATTGAGACATAATCAAAGAAAAGACTTAATATTCAGACACTAAGGAAGAATTGGACTTGGGCTACTTGATTTCACATAGAAACTCTGGCTGCAAAGTTCCTGCCCTAGGATTCTTTGAGAGACTCTTCCCCTGAAGGTATTCCCACCTGTAAGAGGCTTCTGCTAAACATTTGAAACCAATAAAAAAATGGATGTTTCAGGACTCTAAAGAGCTGTTTCAAGACATGAGCTTGTAACTTTCCACTGAAACTGTTTTATTCAAGGGGTAGAAGAAATTTTATTTTTCTCTCTTGAAGAAAGTATCTGTTTTATTGTCTGTTTACTGCTTATGCTATTTTCTTTCTTGGTATTTTCCATCTGAAGGAAGCTTTTTAAGCTAAGTTACTTTACATTTCTGTTTGTTTTTGAATTTTTTTTCTAGGTAAATTAGCAGGGTGCTTTAATTATTGGATCATCTTCTTAATAGAACTTTCCCTTGGACAGTGAAAACAGTGAGTCTTTTGCATTGAACCCTTGTGGTGGTAGGCATCTCACTCTTTCTCCCTAAGGTCTAGCTAAGGCACCTGTCTTCTAGTATCTAAGTGCCGAGATGGAAGAAGTGTGGGTTGTCTACTTGTGCCTCTTCTTGCTTATCTTGGTGCTTATTTTAATGAGACGTGACCCCGATTTGGAGGCAGCAAAGAAAGTTACAGAAACACCAAGCACCCCGGCACCAGCTACCTATTATTCCAGTGGCCCCGGCAAACATCTGGAATACACGGAAGAAGAGATGGAGAAATCCCTGGAGAAGCTAACCAGCATCTTGTATGACAGAGATGCTAGAAAAAGGGAAACCCACCATGAGCCGAAAACAGCAAAGGCAGAAGCCCATCACCATCACAAAGCACCTGACGCAGCTTGTGAAATGGGCCAGGGGCCGGGACATTCCACGCATCCATCTAGCCAGCACAGGGGTCAGGTAATGGAGTGAGGCCACCCAAGAATGTCCGTGTCAGCACTCGGTTTATATATTTCCAATAGGACTCAATAGGAGTGGTGGGTTGGAGGGGACATGCACAAACACTCCCTTATGCTATTTTCAACAAGCTCCAACAGCTGTCCCTGTGCTCCATGCAGTGAGTATTGCCCAGAGATGTTTCCCATGTGTCTGTGTATGACGCTGGTAAATCCACTTTAGTCTGGAATGTGCTAAGCAATAGAAGTAACTAGGATTTTTTTTATTATTATTATTTTAAGAAACAATGGAGCAGATCCTCACCTGGTACAAGTCTGCAAAACTCCTTAGACTTCAATGTGTTCGTGTCCATTTAAACCAGCAGAGGATCTGGCCCAGCATATATAGATGCTCTGCTGACACCCATGCTTGCCTGGTGCAGGTATCATGTCCATTATATCCTGGCCCTTCTGTGCAGTGATCATACCTATTGCTTTGGAGTGGCTCCTAACTTGTAAAAATATGAAAGATGCTGTTGTATAAAATGCACCTTGCCGTAGGCGAGTAATTATTGGAAGGCATTGGGAACAAATCCTTTACCTTTATACATTATAAATCATTGTTCTCATCACACGAAGTCAGGTTTTTGTGCTTGGGCTGAGAGAGTTTTGTGGCAGTTTTGCAAAGCTCTTACTCTCTGCTCGCAGCTGTTGAGGGAGGGACATACGTCTTCCATTGCCAATACCCTGCTTGTGAGATAACAGAGTCTTTCCTTGGGGGGGAGGGAGAGGGGATATTTCTAATAGCTGAGTCCCTGGTGCCCGAGGAGTAGACAGGCACTTGATCTCTGTATCCCATTTCTTGTCAAAGCAGCAAGAGATGCTCCCGGCTTCCCTTGCTGTGAGTCACCACTGCGGCTGCCTTTTCAGTTAGCTAGGCTCTGAGCAGCTGACTAAGAAATCCTATTTTAAATCCCAGTTGTCAGCAGCAGACAGATTGGCTATTTATGGATTAAAATAGTCTGACTGAAGAGAGGCAGTGGTTGAGGATATCCGAAATGTGAGATTATTTCATGCAGCGTGTATCGAGAGACCTAATCATTCAGATAACAGCAAATTCCCTGGCATATTATATTGGTTTGAAGTCGATGCTATTGGTTTTACCTCGTCTGTAGATTGAAAATGGCAAAGATCTATATTTGAAGTACTCTGGCCTGTCCAGTGGAATGATGGATTGGATTTGTTTATAGACGTGTTTGTAGCAATTGAGAGTGTAAAGAAATACTGTCATCCTGGTTTTGTAGTTTAGAAACACTGTGTATCTGGCTTCCTTTCATTTGTCCCAAAACTAGTATTTTTCTTTACCATCTTAATGCCATAAATCAGCACTTTTTGGGGCTGTCTTGGGGCGCTTGACACAACTGTTTAGTGTGCCTCTGAACATCACCTCCATGTTTTTGTTTTGGGACGTGCATGGTCCATTAAAATAGCAGAAACTTCCCTATCTCCCCCCCACCTCCAGGAGCCCCCGGGGCCAGTGGCCGATGGAGCGTTTAACCGTGTAACAGTGCAATTGAAACAGTTACATGGTTAGTGGGCTTTTTAATTTTTACATCCCTAGTTACAACCTGAATAAGCATTTGTCAATAGCTTAAACTGCCATACCTGGCAAAACTACTGTTGACTTCACAAGGAATGAGCACAGGGCCAAAACCAGCAGGCTGTTGCTTTTTTGGTTAGCCAGAAGCCTTCAGTGTAATTCCAGTGTTAATGTCGGGAACAGCCACCTCCGCAGACACAAGAAGCCTCAGCTTGATGGGGATGCATCTCTTCCTGGCAAGATTTCCATGTTTCCAATGTGGCTGATTCTAGCAGTGCCAGTGGGAAAGCTTGGGCCCTCCGGTGGCAGTATTCAGCTGCTCTCTCTGCTGATGTCCCTTCTCCCCTGTCAGACTGTCTTGCATGCCAAGAAAGCTGGGAACTTTCAAGAACAGCTGTTGTTGACTTCTGGTATCTGATAATGGATGATCTTTAAGTCTGGGCCATTGCCACAGTCGTAACATTGAGGACTTGTAAAAGCGTATGACTCTGCTATTGCCATAGCCAGTGAAGCTGCTCTAAGTAAGGGGAACATTTCATTACTAAAGCCTGAGTGTTGTAAGAACTGTGAAGTGGCTGATCATCCCATTTGTAAAATAGTCACTGTGGATGCACCAAAGCCACTTGTATAGAATCATAGAACTAGAAGGGGCTTTGAGAGATTAAGTCCAGTCCCCCGCCCTCACGGCAGGACCAAGCACCTTCTGCATAATGCCCGAGAGATGTCTATCTGCTCTGAAATATCTCCAGCGATGGAGATTCCACAACCTCCCCGCAACGTATTCCAGTGCTTCACCACCTTGACCGTTAGGAAGGGTTTTAATGTCAAACCTAAACCTCCCTCCCGTGCTGCAATTTAAGCCCGTTGCTTCTTGTCCTGTCCTCAGAGGTCAAGGAGAACAATTTTTCTCCCTCTTCCTTGCAACATCCTTTTAGATACCTGAAAACGGCGCTGATGTTCCCCTCTCAGTCTGCTCCTTTCCAAACTAAACAAACCCAAATCCTTCTCTCTTCCCTCATAGGTCATGTTTTCTGGCCCTTTAATCATTTTGTTGCTCTTCTCTGGACCTTTTCCAATTTCCCCACATCTTTCCTGAAATGCGGTGCCCAGAACTGGACACAGTACTCCAACTGAGGCCTGATCACAGCAGAGGAGAGCAGAAGAATGACTTCTCGTGTCTGGCTCACAACACTCCTGTTCATGCATCACTGTAGCTTGAGAAGCATTTCTTGAACAGAACCTGTTAGGTACAAATTGGCATTGCTGTAAGCAGTTGTCATAGTGTTCTGGATACGCCCCAAAGGGAATCTTTGCTCCCCACATGCAGGATCCATGGGTTTTCTTGTGGGAGAGGGCAGTCTGACTCATGGCATGGATATCAGCACTGTTGGCCTGACCCACAGCTCCAGGGGGGTCTTTCCAGTAAATTCACCCACCCCAATTTCCTCCCTTCATTTTCATACAGCTTTAATTTGGAGGAAGAATTTTAACTTCATGTCTAACTTGTGGCTGTTGCATTAGCACTGAGGCAGAGTGGCGGTTGCTCTCCTTGGGGGTCTGTATGCCAGCATGCCGATGCTATAAATACAACCAGGGGTGCCTGCTGTGCACTGTAATAGTTCTCTCCTTGCCATTAGCACGAGAGGGGAGCTCCACAGTTTGTGTCTCTTTCCCTCAGCTCTTTGGTTTGCGACACTCTTTCCCAGGGAAGTAAACAGCAGTAACCAAAGTCCAGCCACGCGGGTGCTTGTGTTCCACAGAGGGGATAAGGAGCCTTTGGCCTCTGCGTTCCTGCTCCAGAGGCCGCTAGGTGGAGAGTGACTGGCGGTTCTTGCGTCCAACCCGCCAGTGTTTCTGAGACTGTTTACTGTCTCGGTCCAGTTGGCCACAATCTCTGCAGAGCCCAAGGAGAACGTTAGTAATGAGACTGGTCCCGTCCATGCCAGACCTTTGGGTGAACACCCAGAGGGCGTCAGTGCCACGGGCTGTCGGACTTCACACTTTTAATCAAGCGCCAACACTGGTCACTTATCGAATGCAGGGCACAGGTTTCCAGCAGTGAATAATGCTGCTCGTTTTGGTTTTCTCCTGGTCACGGCTCACTGCTAACTTTATTTTGCTTGTTATGAAATTGGCCGCCTTTAGCTGCATGGATAGCAAATCAAAACAACACGTCTGTCTTCTCATGACTGACGTCAGGTAGCATAGACTTCGTCTACAGAATAAAACTCAACAACCTCCCCATTAGGCAAAATAGAGAGTGAACAAGCCAGCGTGGCCTGCAAAGGACGTACATTCAAAGTCTGATGGTCAAATAGGGGGCAGTATGTTTCAAAGATGGGAACGTAGAAGGGCCAGTTGCTAGATCTACCAGCCAAGAGCCTATTTGAAAATCTGAGTCTCAGTTATCCCCGTTGTGCACCAGAAAAGAAACTACAGAGCTCAAGCTTTCTTTCCAGATTTTGCTCCCAAGAGACATTGCCTTGGTTATGCTAGTCTTTTGTCTCATCATTGGACTCATACTGGAATTAGATCTACCCCAAGAGCTGTAGCTGTCAAAAATAGGCTTGTTTCGTAGGCTGAGCCGATGAGGGACTAAGCAGGTGTATTGAACATGTAGACCTTGCTGTTTCTGCCAGATGGGAAGAGAAGCTCCAGGCTGGAAGAACATATAAGGTGAATTCTAGGTCAAACCAAGATAGCAGGTTGTTTCAGCCAGCGAATGAAAATTAACCCAGTTTTGACAAACTAGGCTTCAAGTTCCCCTCTAATGGTGGGCAGCGGACTGGAATCTCGCCCAGCAATAATGAAGTGTTTATGTCAGCGCTCGCAGTGACAGATTTACAGCTAGTCGTATATCTGGCTCTGGGCTCTAGGCAGCTGAAGTGCCAGTGAAAACTGATGATGGAGTCGAGAGGGCCTTGAAATAGCGCCCTGTCCCAGAGGGAGACGGGCAGGGGCAGGGGAGAGCCATCACCGAGCTAGAGAGGGCTGCTTTAGGCAGTAGACATGTGAGCAGGCTCTTTCCAAGCAGGGGCTGAGCCAGAGCCTGTGCCTTTAGACGGGCATCACCCTTCTTCCTCAGTCAGCATTTGCCTCCACCTGGGCTACGTCTAGCCTGGCATGATTTTCCGGAAAAGTTTTCTGTTAAAAGCATTTTCGGAAAAGAGCATCTAGATTGGCAGGACGCTTTTCCTCAAAAGCACTTTTTCCAGAAAAGCGTCCATGCCAATCTAGACGCGCTTTTGCGCAAAAACGCCCCATCGCCATTTTAGCCATCGGGGCTTTTTTGCACAAAACAGTCCTGTGCTGGCTACACTGGCCCTCCTGCGCAAATGATTTGTGCAAGGGGGCTTTTGCCCGAACGGGAGCAGCACAGTATTTCCGCAAGAACACTGACGATCTTACATGAGATCGGCAGTGTCCTTGCGGAAATTCAAGCGGCCAGTGTAGGCAGCTGGCAAGTTTTTCTGCATAAGCAGCTGATTTTGTGGAAAAACTTGCCAGTCTAGACACAGCCCTGGAGTCCTGGCTTTAACGCCGACCGTGTACCTGGCCCTTTGGCGGGTACTTTGGCTTCTTGTATGTTCCTGTGAAATCTTTGCTCTTGGCAAGACCCGCTGACTCCTCCTTCCCGAGTTTGCTCCTTCTGCGCGTTTCTAAAGTCCCAAACAGGGCTCCACGTTAGTGTCGCGACCCATTAGTGAAGTCACTGGCAGAGCCCCTGAGTGCATCTGCTGCTGCTCTGGAGCCAGCCCTCACTTTCTGCCTCTTCCAGTCTCTGTGCCTGCCGGACGAGCGCCAGGGGCAGGGCGGGGCTGGCCCGCACGCGTTCTGGGAGCACCAGAGAGGAGTCTAAGGCTCCTCCAGGGAAGGCTGATGTCTCTGCGTGGGCACTCTAGTTACAGCCAGGCCCTGCAGGAGTGTCAGGCTACACCAGTCCCATCCAACGTGATATTCCACACAACTGCTACTGAAATGCAGGCGCCCTTGGAAGCCGGGAACCCACAAGGTCACCTGAATGTCATGTCCCGTCTCCGCCAATGACGGGGAGAAGGTCAGTTGTAATTATACCACCTGCTGCATTTTGCCTCTCTCTGTTCGCCATCTCCCAGGGCTCATCCAGGCTGAGCCAGCCTTCTGCGCCCGACGTCGGGACGCTCTAGGTTCTCGCCTAGCGGCTGCTTCCACGGGTGAGTGGGAGGGAGGGAGAGCTCCAGAGACCTACCATGCAGGTGGAGATGGGCAGTGGGGACCGGCAGGAGCAACAGCAACACCTACTCCAGGAGCCCCTTTGAGACATTTAGAAGGGGTGGGAAATTGAACTCCCCCCCCCCCCCACAGTTCAGTCCCAGATTGTCGGTGCGTGTTTTCTGTGCTAGTGCCAAATACAGACTCCAGGGCTGAGGCATCAAACAACCAGCTAGCTCCCAGCAGCACCTGGAAACAAACAGAAGGGGGGGGATTCACACGAGATTCCTGCCACAGCTAGAGTGTGCCATGAATGGCAAGCAGTCCTCCCTCCCCTCTGCTCTTACCGAAAGAGCAACCGACTGAGAGGGCTCCAAAAGCAGGTGGCAGGACTAGAGGCCGTCCCTAGACGATAGGATGAAGTTGGTCCAGAAGGGCAAAGCTATATTGAATTTCCACAGCCTATTACCAGTGGGCTCAATGCCATCCAGACCACCCAGTAAAGATTGTCCTTGCTCCAGTTAAAACCAACCACTTTTATCATAGCTCTGAAAGCACTTTACAATGGGCAGCGGATCCATTGTACCCATTCTACAGATCAGAACACAAGCACGGCCACACTGGGTCAGACCAAAGGTCCATCCCGCCCAGTGTCCTGTCTGCCAGCAGTGGCCAGCGCCAGGGAATAAACAGAACAGGTAAATTATCAAGTGATCCATCCCTTGGCGCCTATTTCCAGCTTCTGACTGAGGCCAGGGACACCATCTCTGCCCAAACAGGCTAATAGCCACCCATGGACCTATCCTCCAGTTATGTGTTTAGTTCTTTTTTAAACCCTGTTATAGTCTTGGCCTTTACAACATACTCTGGCAGGGAGTTCCACAGGTTGACTGTGTGTTGTGTGAAAAAGTACTTCCTTTTGTTTGATTTAAACCTGCTACTTATTAATTTCATTTGGTGACACCTAGTTCTTGTTTAATGGGAACAAGTCATAACTTTTCCTTATTTACTTTCTCTGGCCCTGTCCTGATTTTATAGACCTCTGTCATAGCCCCCATTAGTCAAGTCTTTTCCAAGCTTAAAAGTCCCAGTCTTTAGAGCCCTGTGTGGATACAGAATTTGTATCCACATCTGCATCTCTATCCACAAAAACGAGCCATGGATATTGCCATCAACGCCTGAGGCTGGAACGCAGCTGTCCCTGGGATTTGAGGGCTTTACCAGTCTCAACCTCTCCTCACAGGGCAACCAGGGTCTGTCTACACTACCCCCCTAGTTCGAACCAGGGTGGTTAATGTAGTCAACCGGAGTTGCAAATGAAGCCCGGGATTTGAATTTCCCGGGCTTCATTTGCATGTTGCCGGGCGCCGCCATTTTTAAATGTCCGCTAGTGCGGACTCCGTGCCCCGCGGCTACACGTGGATGAACTAGGTAGTTCGGACTAGGCTTCCTATTCCAAACTACCATTACTCCTCAAGTAACGGTAGTTCAGAATAGGAAGCCTAGTCCGAACTACCTAGTCCATGCCGCGTGTAGCCGCGGGGCACGGAGTCCGCACTAGCGGACATTTAAAAATGGCGGCGCCTGGCAACATGCAAATGAAGCCCGGGAAATTCAAATCCCGGGCTTCATTTGCAACTCCGATTGCCTACATTAACCACCCTGGTTCGAACTAGGGGGCTAGTGTAGACAGACCCCCATTTCCTGCCCTAAGCCGCCAGAGGAGGCCTGGCTGTCTAACACCCGCAGACTCGCCTTGCAGCCCGATTAGCCGCGGGTTTTTATCACAGCCTAGCTGCCCCCTGGTGTGCACTGTTAGGGTACGGCTAAACTACACCCCTATTTCGAAAGATGCTGTAAACCTCATGTTTTGAGGAGTGCAGGATCTTTCGAAAAAGGCCTTTCTTTTTGAAAGAACCCCGTCTGGACGGCGGTTTCACTTTTGACATAGCGTTTTTTGAAAATGCCGTGACGCGATTATGCAAATGGAGCGTGGGAAATTCAAATCCCGGCTTCGTTTGCGATTTCGATCTGTCTGATCTACATCCCTCTTTCGAAAGCGGGCTGTAGTCTAGACGTAGCCTACTTGTGGCCAGGAAGTCCTGTGCAGCCAGACCGCCTCTCGCGAACCGAAAATGGGGTCAGCACTCGCCTGGGGGGGTTAACCCTGCGTGGGCCAGAAGGCGGCCGTGCTGATGTGTCTTGTTGTGCGGTTTGTGTGTTTCTGAACAGGACAAGGCAGCTCATCCTGGAGGCCCCGGGAACATCCTGGCTGAAATTGGTGAGTTGGCTGCACAGTGACGTCACGGGCATGGCCACGCTGGCTGGAGTCCTCTCATCTGCGCATGCAGCGGGAGCAGCAGCCCGACCACACCGGCTGCCCAGAGTCCTGCTGCAGCTCAGTGAGCCGAGATTTCCCTGGGGAGACAGTAAATCCGGAGGAAGGAAAGGCCTGAACTTGAGTAGGGCCGTCCTGGCTCCGTCCTGTCGGGGTGGGCGAAGGGTGGGAGCATTCGCTTCCTGCACATTGAAACTAAGGCTGGGCTTCCTCTTCCCTCCCTTAATACCATCCACGCTGCAGCCAGCCTAGCCACGTCGGTCAGCCACGCTCAGCACTCTTAGTGCGTAGTCCACACTGCCCCTTGACTTCCTTTCCGCATGGCTCGTCCTCTCCTGATGCCTTCTGGGGAGCCAGTACGGCAGCTGACTTGGGCAGTGCCTGGGAACACGCTGAAACTGACCGTTACCTGTTGGCATGGCACCCTGACCCCGGGGCACCTGGGAGACCTCGTCCCCTCGGGTCCCCAACGCTTTGATGCCAATCTCGTCACCAGGGCGAGCTGGGCAGCTGCGCAGGTCGCCTGATGGCAGCTGTAAGGGGCGCACGGTGTCCCTTCCAGCTGCCATCAGGAGCCGCGTGCCCGGCTCCCGCAGCACCGGCCCGTCTGCATCCCCGCGGCGCCGGCCAGCAGCGCCCTTCCCCCCACGGCTGCGGGGCCCTGCACGCGCCCTGCCCTGGGAGCAGCACCGCGCGCCTGGGCCCAGGGCACCAAAGGGGCTCGGGCCAGCCCTGCTCGTCACTGAGGGCCCGGTGCCTGGCGCGCAGCAAAGCTCGACTGGCTGGCACAGGCCCCCCGCACAGCCCTGGTCTCTCACCCCTGTTGCCAGATGCGCATGCAGCCACGGCGCATTGCAGGGACTGGCTGGGTTACCTTGCAGGAACCAGCCCTTGGGCAGCAAGCTCCCCCCACGCCGCCCATATTCAGCGTGACTCTGCCTCACTCACCTTTCCCCTCCTGACGCCTCCTGCCCCCTGCCATCTTGTTCTTAGCAAGCACTCCCCCAGCCGGGCTCCCTCCCTTCTTAGCCGATGAGCCATGCACCCAGGCGCCGCAGGAAAAGCTCAAATCTGACCCAGCGTGTGTCCAGTGAACCTGATTCGATCGGCTCCGGCAGTGCGGACTGCACATGGGGAAGGAGGGGAACTCCACCGTCTCTGCTTAGTAGTTTGGTTTGCCCAAGTCCCTTGCCTGGGTCTGTTTCGTGTTGCTCGGCACGGCCCTGGGAACGAGTTCGGGTGCTTCCCTCGCTGTGGGGGGTCAGCACAGGCCAGCAGAGGGGTGCCGTGGGGCGGCGGTGCTGGCCAAAGTGCCCAGGAGAGGGGGCCGAGCCGTAGCTCCCACGCAGCTGAGAGCCCAGTGGGGCTGTGGGCTGTGATTGGGCCTGAACCCGCGGAGAGCCTTCCGTGCTGCCGGAGGGGAGAGGGGTGGCGCAGGGCTCTCCCCAGGGCCGCTGCTCTGTCACTGAATGAACTGATAAAGGAGCCCCAGGACTGGTCCCTGGGCTCGCCGGAGCTCGGCTCAGGCAGCAGGGACGCCAGGCGCGCCAGTGCTAGCCCCCGGAGTGGTTAACCTGGTGGTCTCAGAGCTCATCAGCCATAGAAGTCGGGAGGCATTGCTGGTTCAGAAAGGGATCGGGGTATCACACAGGGACATCTGGATGACCTTGTAAATGGGAGTGATAGCAAGAGGATGGAATGGAATAGTGAGAAGTGTACGGTTCTGCATTTAGGGATTAATAACACGAATTGTAGTTATAAGCTGGGGACACCTCAGTTGGAAGTGACGGAGGAGGAGAAGGACCTCGGAGTCCTGGTCGATCACAGGGTGACTATGAGCCACCATTGTGACATGGCCGTGAAAAAGGCTAATACGGTCTTGGGATGCATTAGGCGAGGTATTTCCAGTAGGGATAAGGAGGTGTTAGTGCCATTATACAAGGCATTGGTGAGACCCCATTTGGAATACTGTGTGCAGTTCTGGTCTCCCATGTTTAAGAAGGATGAATTCAAACTGGAACAGGTACAAAGAAGGGCCACTAGGATGATCCGAGGAATGGAAAACCTGTCTTATGAAAGGAGACTCAAGGAGCTTGGCTTGTTTACCTTAACCAAAAGAAGGCTGAGGGGGGACATGATTGCTCTCTTTAAATAGATTAGAGGGATAAATACCAGGGAGGGAGAGGAATTATTTAAGCTCAATACCAATGTGGACACAAGAACAAATGGATATAAGCTGGCTAGTAGGAAGTTTAGACTTGAGATTAGACGAAGGTTTCTAACCATTAGAGGAGTGAGGTTCTGGAATGGCCTTCCAAGGGAAGTAGTGGGGGCAAAAGATCTATCTGGTTTCAAGATTAAACTAGACGGGTTTATGAAGGGGATGGTTTGATGAGATAACAGGATCTTGGCAATTAATTGACCTTTCATTATCAGTGGGAAATAGGCCAATGGTAGGATGATAGGAGTTACTATAGAGAACTTTTTTCTGGGTGTCTGGCTGGTGAGCCTTGCCCACATGCTCAGGGTTTAGCTGATCGCCATATTTGGGGTCAGGAAGGAGTTTTCCTCTGGGGTAGATTGGCAGAGGCCCTGGAGGTTTTTCGCCTTCCTCTGTAGCATGGGGCACGGGTCACTTGCGGGAGGATTCTCTGCATCTTGGGGTCTTTGAACCATCATTTGAGAACTTTAGTATCTGAGATATAGGTGAGTAGTGGGTGGGTGAGATTCTGTGGCCTGCCTTGTGCAGGGGGTCAGACTAGATGATCATAACGGTCCCTTCTGGCCTTAAAGCCTGAGTCTATGAGCTGGATCTTTCCCTGCCTCCTGCTTCCAGAACAGGCCGTGCAGGAGACCGTGAACACAGACCCGAGTGTGAGAAGACGCCAGCAGCAGCCCGGCCCCAGGAGCCGCTACGAGGCTCAGTGGTAAAGCTCGCTCGGTTTGGTGGGTTGCCCGTGGCTGCCACGCTCAGACGCTGCTTTGTGGGACCAGCGGAAAGGAGACGAAGTGGCCAGGACTGGCTGCGTGGCAGCCCCAGCAGGCGCTAGTCGGGGGCAGGGCAGTGGCAGAGGCTCAGCCTGACGGTTGGGTTGCAGCGCCACACGGCGTGTCACGAGGTCGCTCCGTGGTGAGGGAGGCTCCCTGAGGCAAGTGGGACGGGCGTCTGGCCCACACCTGCCAGGCAGGGGTAGAAAGCCAGGCCGGGACCGAGACCAAGGAACGTGTCACTTCACTCCCCATTCTGCTGCTGACGGCTCTTCCCCCTTTGCCTGGGGGAGGCGAGCTGGGCCGCAGGGAGCATTACTCCGCCTCCGGAGAGGCAGGAGCTGACGCAGGGCCGGTGTGTCCAGGGCTCATGTCGTTTGGCGCGGGTCCACGCCTGAGCCACGTAGGAGACATCGACGTCGGCAGGGGTGTGGACCAACCCTCGGAGATGCCAGAAAAGCTAGAAAAAAACGTAAAAAATAACAACTAGCCTAGTCGCACCTTCCAGACTAACCACACGGGAGGGAAAACCATCGACAGGCTTTGTTGGTCCTTAAGGTGCTACTAGACTCTTGGTTGTTTTTTACCTTTTTCCTGTTACAGACTCACTTGGCTCCCCTCTGAAGCCAGGAAAGCGAGCGCAGCCCAGCAAACGCCCTCTGGATTTACAGCATGTAACCAGCACAGAGGCTCCGTCGACGGAGCCATGTAGATTAGTGGACTCGAAAAAGGGAAATGAAGTGGCGATTTAAATAATCGCCGCTTCGTTTCCATCAAAATGGCTCCGCGCTGTGCTGATCAGCTGTGTGGCGGCACAGCGCTGCAGTCTGGATGCTCCGCGGTCGACAAGGGAAGCCCTTGTCAACTGCCCCAGTAAACCTCATTCCACGAGGCTTCCCTTGTCGGCCAGGGAGTGTCCAGACTACCGCACTGTGCCCCCAAACAGCTGTCGGCACAGCCCGGAGCCATTTTGATGGAAATGAAGTGGCAGTTATTGAAATCACCACTTCATTTCCCTATGTCTAGAAGCTCATCTATGTGGCTCCGGCGCCGGAGCCATGCAGTCTAGACACACCCCGAGTCTGTACCCACAGCAGTGCTGCAGTGTCTGTGCTGTGTTGGAGACACAGCGCCCACGCTGGGGAGCAGCGAGAGAGGCTGATTCTAAAGCCACGTGGGGGGAGGACAGCCGAGGCCAATGGAGAATGACATCTCAAGGGTCAAATCACGGTGGCAGCTTTCCTAGCCCTCAAAGAACTGACCTGAGACTCAACATCCTGACCTCTCTAGTGCGGGATGTGACAGCAGCAACCCAGGTCTCGGCCAGGGGCACAGGCCGGTCTAGCTGGCTCTCCAGCAAATCGGGGGAGTAGAGACCAAGATATTCCTAATGGTTATGGGGAAATTAAAAACCCCTCTGCACTCTGCTCTGTGAGCCGTGAAACCATCCGAGATGCCTGGGGGAGGTTACAGTTCACTCTTACATTCGGGCTGCACCATTAGCATTGAGTGAGCATTAAGAGCATGCAAGAGTTCTCGCAGTGACTGTTGGGTTCGTGCTTTTCTTGTGCATGGAATCGTGCGTGCATCTGATCTCTAGGCTATATATAAAGCCCTGGGCCAGACCTACGTGTGCATCGTTTCCTGACGTCAGTGGGGATCCAGCCATGTGACGTTAGCGTACACGCAGCTCTAACTGTGTGTGCCAGTGTCTGTCCATCATTCCAAAGGTGTGAACTGTGCATCTTGTAACAAAATACATTGAGGCTACATCTACACTGCAGGCTTCTTGCACAAAAAGCTCTTGCACAAGAGTGCATCCACACTGCCATGTGCTTTTGCACAAGAGCGCCCGTGGCAGTGTGGACACTGTCTTGCACAAGAAAGCTCTGATGGCCATTTTAGCCAATGGGCTTTCTTGCACAAGAAGCCCCTGCTGCCTGTCTCCACTGGCCTCTTGTGGAAGAGCTCTTGCGCAAGAGGGCTTATTCCTCGTGGGGAGAGGGCTAACTCTTGCGCAAGAAGCCCTGTTTCCCACGCTGGACTGTACATTTACTTGAGCACGAACGCGCGTGCAGTGTAGACGCTCTGCAAGGTTTTGCGCGGGAACGTCTGTTCTTGTGCAAAGAGCCTGCGGCGTAGACGTAGCCTCAGTGCATGTCATATGTACGTAGAGCGGGTGGCTGCTTGCAGCACGTGCAGTACCAGGACTTGCCTCTGATCTGTGGCACCAGTGTAAATGCAGTCGGCACCCTGAGTCATTACACTGGTGTCAATCACTCCAGGATGGTCAGAACTGAGGCCCATGACTGCAAGGGGCCCTGAGCCTGCGGGTAGGAACTAGGGCAAATCACCAGATAAAATCTCCCCTCGGCTCGGGCGGGAAGCGGCTACCCAAGGTGTGCATGGTGGGGCTCTCCGGGCGTCCAGCACGTCTCTCCTACTCCCCGCTGGTGCCAATTGCCTCCTGCCCTCACTGTGGTTTGTTCCTGCAGGTCTGACATGGCTCCTCAGCCTGAGGCTGACAAGCTCTAGAGGGGCTCCGGGTGAGTGTTTCTCATTAGCCCAGTGGCCTTCGCAGAGCTCCGAGCACTCGGCTCAGCAAAGTGCTTCCTGCCCGTGACTCGCCGTAACGGACGCGGCTGCCACCTCAACCCGCCATGTTCCCGCATGAGCCAGGGCTAGAACCGGCTGCTTCCGGGCCGCTGAAAGCTGCCGTGGCTCCAGTCTCCCTGCTGTGGGCCGGGCCTGGGGGGCCGCCTCCGGGACGTCTGGTGGCCTGCCCTGAGCCCGGCACAGGGCAGAGACAGGAGCCTCCACCAGAGCCTGGGGAAGTGGGTTCCCGCGGGGGGTGACGGGACCGTGGCTGTGGGACCAGGGAAACGCGCTTTGCCTGCAGCTGGGAGAGGGGGTGTCGTGTTCCTTTGGCTCAAGGACTCCCAGGGGTGCTGGAGGGAGCTGGCTAGTAGCAGGGACCTTATTGCTGGCTGGGGGGCTCTCGGGGGAGGGGCCCGGTGGCCAGGCCCCGCTAGGGCGGCTCCCTCGGGACCGATCTCCCTTGCCAGAATCGCCCGAAGGCCCCCGGGACGTGTCAGCGCACAGGGCGCGGCGGGGGAGCAGGGCTGCGGCTACGGGACATTCAGGCCCCTTCCCTCCACGTGCCCCGGCTCCCTGTGGGGAGGGGCAGCGCAGCGAGCGGCTCCCAGCCGGGCCCGTTCCCACAAGTCCGGAAGACTCGGTGACCCAGGGCAAAGCTGGACCGGGGGAGGAGGGGGCAGAGCCGCCGGGGGAGACGCGTGGTGACCCGCGGCGGGCGGTGTCTGGACTCAGCAGGCCCTGGGGCAGCGGCTGACAGCCGGGTTCCTGCCCAGCGCTGTGGTCCCAGGGAGCCTTTCAGCACCTGCCCCTGCGCTCCCGCGAGGGCCAGGCTGCCCCCCTCCGCCGCCAGCGCTTCCAAAGCTCTCTCAGGCTCTGGCAGGGGCAGGGCAGGCGGGTCCCCTTTCCCGTCCCCTTCGGGGCTCCTCCTAGGAGCAGCGGCAGTGGCAGACCCGGGCTTGCGGCTCGGTGCTCAGAGGTGTTGCTCAGCCGCGGCCATAGACCCCCCTTCGCTCTGAGCTACGCCCCAAGCTGGCAGATGGGGGGCCTCCCCCTGAGCGATTCTCCTGGAGGAAGAGCCGCCCCCCAGCCCCAGCCCCAGCCGCCATGACACGAGAGGGAGGCCTGTTGCTGACCCCCCGGTCCGCTCAGCAGTGCTCTGTACCCCTTGGGGCTGTCCTGGGGGGCCGCTCGAGCTGAGCTGAGGCCCAGGCCGGGAAGGCAGAGCGCCTCGCACGCCGGGCCCTGTGGGCTTGGCTGGTGCCAGTGGAGGCTGGGAATTGCCCGCAGGCGACTGGAGAGCAGAGTGGGGCAGGCCAAGCCCAGAGCTGGGGCGATTCCAGCTCTTTCATTCCTGCCCCGCCTCGTGCTAACGTAGCTCGTTCCCGGGGCTGCCCGGAGCACGGCCCCCGGCTGCCAGATGCTCTCCCAAAAATACCGAACACGCAGGCTAAAAATGTTTGAGAACAAAAAAAGAACACGCGTGTCGGGCATGCAAACCAAACCCCGCACCGCCCGGCTTCCGCACACAACCACAGCAGGCCCCACCCGGCTTCCGGCCAGGGCCCGGCCGGAAAAACAAAACGCTGGCCATTACCCACGGCCGGTGTGTTCTGAATTTTATACCGGACAGAGGGCGCAAAACCCACGGGTGATCCACCCCCTCTGGCAAACAGACCAGGGACACTTCACTGCTCGACTGTGCAGGGTATTGGGGTGTCTGGGATGAAGTGGGGGATTGAGGGGGCTCGTAGGGGGAGGTTGAGAGGAGGCACGTGGGGGGGTCGGGGGCTCGCAGGGCAGTTGTGGGGTTTCCGAGGGGAAAGCTGTGTGGGGGGCTCTGAGGGGGGAGCCGTGGGGGGGCTCGCAGGGCAGTTGTGGGGTCTCTGAGGGGGGAGCCTTGGGGGGCTCGCAGAGCAGTTGGAGGGTCTCTGAGGGGCAAGCCGTGAGGGGGCTTGGGGGCAGGGACAGTTGGGGGGGCTCTGAGGGGAGGGGGAGTTGGGGGGGGGGCAGTTGGGGGTCTCCGAGGAGGGAGTTGGGGGGGCTCGCAGGGCAGTTGGGGGGGGGGTGGGGGGGAGAGTTGGGGGGGAGGGGGAGTTGGGGGGGCTCAGGGGGAGGGGGGGGGGTCTCCGAGGGGAGAGTTGGGGGGGCTCGCAGGGCAGTTGTGGGCTCTCTGAGGGGGTAGTTGGGGGGTCTCCGAGGAGGGAGTTGGAGCCGGAGTCCAGCGGGCTGAGCCCCCGGCAGGCGCGCCTTCCTGTTGTGGGTTCCCAAAGTGGGGGGGCGAGGAAATTCCAGGGGGGCGCGAGGTGGCCCAGCTCCCCTTTAAATCTCCCCCTACGTTTTGCTGCTATTTTTGTCAGTTCCTTGTGCTGTTATGGGGGGGTCTCAAAAATCCAAAGTGGCCATGATGCTGGGAAGTTCGGGGACTGCTGCTCTCGTTGCTAACAGGAGCCAGGCGGGGCCCCGAGCGGCGCTGGGAGCCTGTGGTCGCGTGCAGAAGGCCCAAAGTCGCTGCCCGGCGCCCAGCCAGGCATTGCACATTGCACACGGCACGTGTCCGGTGTGGTCTGGATTCTTTTACCGGGCAGAGGGCGCGAATACCGGACTGGCGGGCAGGAAACGGGGCTCCTGGCGGGCAGGGAACGGGGCTCCTGGTGGGCAGGAAACGGGGCTCCTGGTGGGCAGGAAACGGGGCTCCTGGTGGGCAGGAAACGGGGCTCCTGGTGGCAGGCGGGTGACTCCCTGGTCACAAACGCTGCACGCGAGCGGGCGGGTCCCTCCCTCCCTCGGCATGGGCAGCACGAGCCAGGCCACGGCACCGCGCCGCTCACTGGTTGTGCTGTTCCCTCCCGGCAGGGCCTGGCGAAAGGGGCGTCTCCTCCGTGTTCCGCTTTCCAGACTTGCTGCTTCCTGCTGCCGTTCTCCCCGGCATGGCCCTGACCCCCCGTTTCCGCCGGCTCCTGCGGGCCGTGGAGAAGAGGAGACTCCGGAGCGGCGCAGAGGGTGCTGCCCTTCCACACTGTCCTGTCCTTTGGTGGGTTGTGACCGGCGGAGCCCAGCGCCCCGGCAGGCCAAGGCAGAGCCATTTCCTGCCTCTCAAGCGTCCACTCCCAGCCTGCGTCCAGCTGCAGCCTCGGCCGCTCCCAAATTCGCTACTTCCCCTTCCGCCACGAGGCCGGCTTGGCCCGGGCCCCGTGTAGCCGGGCTGCGCGGGGAAAAGAAACCCGTCAGCTCCATCCAGGCTGTTCCTCTGCTCGCCGCAGTGTGTGACCGGCAGGCCTGAGCGCGGGGTCTCCACCCGCCAAGCGCTGCCTGGGCTTGCAGCCGAGCACTGGCCTGGCCTCGGCGCGCGAGGGGGTCGGCCGTGGGCCTGACGTCCCGCCAGGCAGACCACAGGCCCCAGCTGGGGCTCCTTTCACCGTGTGACGGGGAGCAGGGTCCCTGGGGCGCTGCAGCGATGGGACAGGCAGACGCGCCCTCCTGGCCTGCCTCTGGGGCACGATTCCCAGCAGCCCTGGGCTCTCATACAGCTCTGCTGGGCCCCTCGCTGCCGCCCCATAGCCCTGCCCCCGTCCCGCCAGTGCCCCTCCCTCCCGCCCCATAGCCCTGCCCCCGTCCCGCCAGTGCCCCTCGGGCCCGCCCCGTAGCCCTGCCCCCGTCCCGCCAGTGCCCCTCCCTCCCGCCCCATAGCCCTGCCCCTGTCCCGCCAGTGCCCATCGCTCCCACCTCATAGCCCTGCCCCTGTCCCGCCAGTGCCCCTCCCTCCCGCCCCGTACCCCTGCCCCCGTCCCGCCAGTGCCCGTCGCTCCCACCCCATAGCCCTGCCCCCGTCCCGCCAGTGCCCCTCCCTCCCGCCCCATAGCCCTGCCCCCGTCCCGCCAGTGCCCCTCCCTCCCACCCCATAGCCCTGCCCCCGTCCCGCCAGTGCCCCTCCCTCCCGCCCAATAGCCCTGCCCCCGTCCCGCCAGTGCCCCTCCCTCCCACCCCATAGCCCTGCCCCCGTCCCGCCAGTGCCCCTCGGGCCCGCCCCATAGCCCTGCCCCCGTCCCACCAGTGCCCCTCCCTCCCGCCCCGTAGCCCTGCCCCCGTCCCACCAGTGCCCCTCCCTCCCGCCCCGTAGCCCTGCCCCCGTCCCACCAGTGCCCCTCCCTCCCGCCCCGTAGCCCTGCCCCCGTCCCGCCAGTGCCCCTCCCTCCAGCCCCATAGCCCTGCCCCCGTCCCGCCAGTGCCCCTCCCTCCCGTCCCATAGCCCTGCCCCCGTCCCGCCAGTGCCCCTCCCTCCCGCCCCGTACCCCTGCCCCCGTCCCGCCAGTGCCCGTCGCTCCCACCCCATAGCCCTGCCCCCATCCCGCCAGTGCCCCTCCCTCCCGCCCCATAGCCCTGCCCCCGTCCCGCCAGTGCCCCTCCCTCCCGCCCCATAGCCCTGCCCCCGTCCCGCCAGTGCCCCTTGCTCCCGCCCCATAGCCCTGCCCCCGCCCCCATCCCGCCAGTGCCCCTCGCTGCCGCCCCATAGCCCTGCCCCCGTCCCGCCAGTGCCCCTCGGGCCCGCCCCGTAGCCCTGCCTCCGTCCTGCCAGTACCCCTCCCTCCCGCCCCATCGCCCTGCCCCCGTCCCGCCAGTGCCCCTCGCTCCCACCCCCCAGCTCTGCCCCCATCCTGCCAGTGCCCCTCCCTCCCGCCCCATAGCCCTGCCCCTCAGCCCCACTGGTGCCCTTCAGTCCTGCCCCACAGCCCCTGCCCCCCTCCAATCCCACCGGTGCCCCTCACTCCCGCCCTGCAGCCCTGCCCCCCAGCCTTCCGATGAACTCTGGGCACGTGAGTGGGGCCAGGCGTTGCTGGAGGGGGGAGCGAGGGCCGCGCTCCAAAAGCCTGCGCATGGTCGGCCTGGGGGGCTGGGAAGCTGCTGTTGACTGCAGGGAGGGCGAGTCTGTCCCTAGACCTGGGGGGTTGGGCCGGGCTGGCTCCCGCAGCCACCGCACGCGCATGGCCCTGCCCAGCCGGGGGAGGCCCCTGCCGCCGGCACCTGCCACGTGGCTCTGCCAAGCTGAGCGCAGATGCCCGGCCCGAGGTGCTGGGCCAAGCCGGCGCTCAGCGCAGTCCTAGCTGGGCTCTGTCACGGGTGCAGCCAATAAAGCCGGCGCTGTGGCTGCCGCTCGCTTGCCGACTGGCTAACCGAACTGGCGCGCTCTCTGCCCACTTCTTTGCCGTTCTCTGGTGTCGCCCGGGCGATGGAGCGAGTCCCGACGTGCCCTGGGGGTCCAGGAGCGGGGCCGCTGAGCCTCGCCGCGGCGCTCGCTCTCGCCAGCCACACGCTCCCTCCGCGCTGGTGCCGGGATCTGCAGGGCGCTGTCGGTGCACGCGCCAAGGCGCCATCCCCAGGGCTAGACTGGCTTGGAGAGCAGAGGCCAGAGAGCGGCCGCTAGAGCAGCCCTTCTTGACTAAACACCCTAGACCCCAAGGGGAGAGAGGGCCCCAGGGCCATGGGGGCTGCCTCTCCGATGCAGGGCGCAGGAGCTGTTGCTGGCAACGCCCCCAGCCCGTGGGAAGGCCACGGATGCTTCCCAATGAACACCGAGCCAGAGCCAGCAGGCCAGAGCCCCCGTGGCGCTTTGCCTGCAGTGTGCCCTGGTGTGGGGGGCAGGCCGGAACCCCCAGGGAGGCGGCTCGCCGGGCGCTCGAGTGCTGCGTGGGGCTGAGGTCGAGCGAGACGGGGGGCTGCTCCAGAGCAGCGTGTCCCCCGGAGCCCAGCCTGTGTCAGGCCCTAGGAAGTGCCCTGGCAGGGCGGATTTGGCGCCCGTGCTCATGGGGCGGGTGCCTGGCGGCACCGGAGCGACACTGCGGAGTGATCGTCGCCAGCCCCGTGGTGGCAAATCTCAGGGGCTTTCGCCCGTCTCGCCACGTCGCGTTGTCCCGAGGTCCCGTCCCGCGACGCTCCGCCGGCGTGTTGAGAGCAAATGTGGTTGGAGCCTCCCCGCCCTGGCTGCTTTCTGCCCCCGGGGGGGAGGGGAGAGGCTCCTTAGGACACCACCCCACCGCCTCCACCAATGGTGACCAGCCCCGCCTGGCTCGCTGGGCTTTGCTGCGTTCCTCGTGGCGCGCGCCCTTTGAAGCCCTGGCGCGCCAGGCGATCCCGTGCTTCAGCCCGGACAGGGGACTGGGAACAGCTGACGGGCCCCTGCTGCAGGGGCTGCGCTAGGCCGGGGAGGCAGCAAGGCAGCAGACGGGGACCGGTGTGCGGGCCGAGGACGCAGGAGCAAAGGCAGCAGCCCGGTGGCCAGACAGACGAGGGGGCTGCGCCCATTGTGGAACGCCGTCGCCTTCCAGCAGCAGTGCACACCTGAGCACACGCCAGCCAGGGAGCGGCCTGAGCCCGCGCGCGAAGAACCCGAGGGGCAGTCGTGTGCCCTAAAGCAGGGCCTAGGACGCACGTTCCTCTTGTGCCCCCAGCGTTGAGTCCGTGCCACCCGCTCCAGCCCACGTAGGAGCCTTGGCCCCTCAAGACTGGGCTGTGGGTGTCAGCTGGCCACCCGTGGTCCCTGGCGTGGTCCCTGGCGTGGCCCGTGCACGCTGCGCCTCCCTTCGCGCTCCTCTGCACTCTGCAAGGCGGCGGCTGTTGGCTCCACACCGCTGCCTCAGCTGGTAGGGACGGACAAGAGCCAGGGAGCAGCCTGGTTCTCGGTGCTCACTACTCCTGGCTACAAAGGTCACATTCCTTCGTGTATCTGGCTCTGCTGCGTCTGGGACGTCCCTGACTAGCACTGAGGCCTGCACCGTCTGCAGCGTCTGGGGATCCCGGGGGGCGGGGTCTGCAGCGTCTGGGGATCCCGGGGGGCGGGGTCTGCAGCGTCTGGGGATCCCGGGGGGCGGGGTCTGCAGACAGTCGCCCAGGAACATTTAAAACATGGGGGCGCTGAAATCCAGCCCCCTGGCCCCAGGCCACTCCCTGCTCCAGCCAAGAGCAAAATCCCGGCACATGGGGCTGGCAGCTGGGACCCCAGGCGCATGGGGCAGTGGCTGGGAGCCCGGGCTGGGGGTGCTGCAGCCCCTCCTGTACCTTTAGGTCCCGCGCCTACATTCACAGACGATGGCTGAGCTTTCCCAAGGGGGCTGCACCTTGGCTATAAATAGGGATCACGGGGGGTGGCGTCGCCAGGAAGGACACTGCCGGCGACGGTCTGTAAACGGAACCATGGTGGGTGAAAATGCTGAATCAGGTGCCTGAAATACTCTGCAAAGATGCGAGTTTCGCCACCCGGGTTTGGGACACTCGTTCCTTTCTAACGAGGAAACCTGCCGGTTTTGTGGCCACACGTCCCAACTGAAATGCTTGTCACTCTCCTTGAGACAGTGAAGATTTGCCAGCACTCAGCTGACACAAAAGGCTTTGCTGGCCCTACGGTGACTCCCCCCCGCCCCTCACTGATTTTACTAGACAGCGCGTCTTAGGTGAGTCCTAAATGGTTTGCTTTGGTTTCCTTCACGATGTCCAAACCGCTGCCACCCCCGGCTGGCTCGGTGGCCTGCTGAGCCTGCACGGGGAGCGCGGCGGGGAAGTCGCCGTGCTGCTGGAGGTGTTTTGCAAGGGCTGACCGGATGTCACTTGCTGGTGATTACTGTAACTAAGCCCAGAACTTCAGCCTTGTGCAAGGATGACACATGCGCCCGTACCAGAAAGGGAGTTTCCTTCAGCGAGCTGCTTCCCAGATTTCATGCCAGTTGGCGCCCTCGTGACCAGCCAGCAGGTTTGCAGACGTGTTGGCAGGTCTCAGAGGGGGGCTGGGTGAATCTGGTTCAGCAAATCCCACGAGGCGTCCGGTGGCACGGCACAGACCGAGACGTTTGGGAGGGAACCAGGCTCGTGCTTTCGGGAGCGCCAGCCTCCTCGGGCCAGAGAGCGAGGGAGCGAAGGGGACAGCGTGGGGCGTGTGACAGCCCTAAGGAACTGACTGGACCTGGCGGTGCCAAGGTGAGAGCACCTGGACGGGCTGCTCCCAAGAGCCACCGAGCTGGGAACAAAGGGGGAGGCAGCAGAGCCGCTACCCACAGCAGAGAGGGGCAGACCCCGGGGCGACGCCATGGCAGGGCGGGGGGGCGGGGGTGACCTAGGAAGGAGACTCCCCCACAGCCAGGTCTTTGGGTGTCCCAGTGGGAAGAAGCAGAAATTCCACCCTAGTCGGTTTGGCCGAGAGCCCCTGGAAGGCGCCGAAACGCAGCCACAGAGCGGCCGAGGGCTCCTCTCCTGGGCTGCGGCGCCGCAACGCGCTGAAACAGCGCCCCTTCCCCCTCCCCCGTCACTCCTCCGGCGCCATCAGCTGAGGGCTCCCAGCGCCGACCGTGCCCCGCCCCCGCCCGGCGTCTGCACCCAACCAGAGGCTCCCAGTGCCGACCGCGCCCCGCCCCCGCCCGGCGTCTGCACCCAACCAGAGGCTCCCAGCGCCGACCGCGCCCCGCCCCCGCCCGGCGTCTGCACCCAACCAGAGGCTCCCAGCACCGACCGCGCCCCGCCCCCGCCCGGCGTCTGCACCCAACCAGAGGCTCCCAGTGCCGACCGCGCCCCGCCCCCGCCCGGCTCCTGCACCCAACCAGATGCTCCCAGTGCCGACCGCGCCCCGCCCCCGCCCGGCGTCTGCACCCAACCAGAGGCTCCCAGTGCCGACCGCGCCCCGCCCCCGCCCGGCTCCTGCACCCAACCAGAGGCTCCCAGTGCCGACCGCGCCCCGCCCCCGCCCGGCTCCTGCACCCAACCAGAGGCTCCCAGCGCCAACCGCGCCCCGCCCCCGCCCGGCGTCTGCACCCAACCAGAGGCTCCCAGCGCCGACCGCGCCCTGCCCCCGCCTGGCTCCTGCACCCAACCAGAGGCTCCCAGCGCCGACCGCGCCCCGCCCCCGCCCGGCGTCTGCACCCAACCAGAGGCTCCCAGCGCCGATTGTGCCCCGCCCCCGCCCGGCGTCTGCACCCAACCAGAGGCTCCCAGCGCCGACCGCGCCCCGCCCCCGCCCGGCGTCTGCACCCAACCAGAGGCTCCCAGCGCCGATTGTGCCCCGCCCCCGCCCGGCGTCTGCACCCAACCAGAGGCTCCCAGCGCCGACCTCGCCCTGCCCCCGCCCTGCGTCTGCACCCAACCAGAGGCTCCCAGCGCCGACCGCGCCCCGCCCCCGCCCGGCTCCTGCACCCAACCAGAGGCTCCCAGCGCCGATTGTGCCCCGCCCCCGCCCGGCGTCTGCACCCAACCAGAGGCTCCCAGCACCGACCGCGCCCCGCCCCCGCCCGGCCCCTGCACCTAACCAGAGGCTCCCAGCGCCGATTGTGCCCCGCCCCCCAGCCGCTCTCACCGCCTGCGCCTGCTTCTGTCCAGTGCTCAGCCGAAAGAACAGAAAGTAGCACCCATTGCATGTCTGGTATTTTCTGACTTTTTTTACGGACAGAGGGCACAAGAACTACCGGACACCTGGCAGCCCTCGGCAGCGACACCCCCATGGGGGGGCAGCACAGGGGTGGGCTGCTATAACCACCACCAGGGGGAGTTGAACCTGGGACCTCGGGAGCTTGGTATAGGAGAACTACCCCCTGAGCTCAAAGCCAGCTGGCTCCCCGCCCCTGCTGCAGAGGTCTCTTGGTCTCATCTGTTGCTGTGGTCTAGGTGCCACCGCATGGGACAGTGAACCACAGGTGTGTGGGTTGCACTGGCAGAAGCCATTCTGGCTACGCTGCATGGCTGGTGGGGGCAGGGAGGCCAGGGGATGCACGCAGGAAAGGGGGTGGGGGAGCAGTAGGCAGAGCCAGAGGAGAGACCGGGCCCCGACCTTTGCTGGAGCCAGGCCTTGGGCCAGGAATATTCCTGGGGCCCAGGCACCCCAGCCCCAGAGGACTTGCTGGCCTGCTCACGAGCGCTAGAAAAGAAGCCCAAAGAACAAGCCTCCGACTCGTTACAATGACGGTAAACGAGTCTCTCGGGGTCACTGTGCCAAAGGCAGCGTCCTACGCTCACCGCAGCACCAGAGGAAGACCCAGGCACCCAGGGACAAGAGCAAATGGGGAGAGGGCAGAGGAGCTCAGTGCGTTCTTTGGGCTGCTTCTCACCACGCAGGTTGGTGGCAGAGGAGTCAACAACTCCTGTGACCCCCGGCAAGGTGTGCACGGGGCCTCGCTCGCACCCCAGAAAGGAGGGGCCTTGGGCGGGGTGCTGCCGGCTGCCCTCAGCTCCTCCTGGAGCCAGGCACTGGGCACCTCTCCCTCCCCTGCCTTGACGGCGGCCTGGAGCGCACAGCGTGGCAAGGCAATTTAAAGGGTCCAGTGCTCCAGCTGCCGCCACCGCTGCCAGGAGCCCTTTGAGTCACCAGGCCCATGGGTAACTGCCTTCTTGGCCCCTCCCCGATTGGCAGGCCTGGCTGATGGTGAGTGGACACTGACCATAGTGAATGCCCGGGGGAAGGAGGTAGGTTCAGAAACTGAAATAGCAAAAGAGCGAGTTAAAGACGGCTTGAGAAGTTAGGCATCTTCCAGTCCCCAGGGCCTGATGAGATGCATCCCAGAGTACACAAGGAGCTGATCGAGGAGGTAGCTGAGCCTCTAGCTGTCACCTGCGAAAAATCATGGAAGTGGGGAGAGATTTCAGAAGACTGAAAACAGGCAAACATAGCGCCCATCTATAAAAGGGAAATAACAACCCAGGAACCTACAGGCCAGTCAGTTAACTTCTGTGCCAGGAAAGATAATGGAGGAAGTAACTAAGGACTCCATCTGCAAACGGCTAGACGATAATAAGGTGATAATTAACAGCCAGCGTGGCTTTCATAGACTCCCAGAATACAGCCGCTCCCCGAGGTGCGACCGTTCGCACTTACGAGCAAAGCTCCCATGGAGCGGTCCCCGAGTTACGAATGCGACCCGTGCTTAAGAACAGCGCAGTCGCGTGTAACTCAATGGGGTCCGAGTTATGAATGGATCAAGTTCCAGCCAAGTGTTTGGTCGTAACTCGGGGAGATGCTGCACTAGAACTGGAAGGGACCTTGAGATCATCAAGTCCAGTCCCCTGCCCTCATGGCAGGACCCAGCTCGGTTTATATCATCCCTGACAGATGGAACAAATCACGTCAAACAAACCTATTAGCTGTCTCATGGATAAGGAGGAAGCAGTAGATGTAGGATACCTAGACTTTAGTAAAGCATTTGATATAGCCTCACATGACCTTCCAATGAATAATCTAGGGAAATACAACCTAGATGGAGCTACTATAAGGTGGGGGCATAACTGGTTGGAGCACAGTTCCTAGAGAGTAGTTCTCAATGTTCACAGTCATGTTGGAAAGACCTGACACGTGGGACCCTGTGGGGCTCAGTTCTAAGTCTGGTTCAGTTCAATATCTTCAGCGACGATTTAGATGATGGCGCAGAGAGTTTGTTCATAAACTTTGCAGGTGATCCCAACATGAGAAGGGTAGCGACTGCTTTGGGGGATGGGATCTGGACAAACTGGAGAAGTGGTCTGACGTACATGGGATGAAATCCAACCCGGACAAATGCAAAGTGCTCCACTTAATCAGTGTCACACACACAGAATGGGAAATGACTATCAAGGAAGGAGCGCTGCAGAAATGGATCTGGGGGCGGTGACAGGGCAGCTGCCCCACACTGGCCCTTTAAGGGTTCAAACCCAGCTCTGGGAGAAGGCGGAGAGTGTGGAGCCCACTGCTGGGGCAGATTCAGCCAATGAGGGCCCAGCTGGGGCTGTATAAATAAGGGCTTCGGGGGAGGAGCGCGGCCACTCTTGCTCTGGCTGGGGAGCAGGAGGGACCTGGCTGACAGGGGAGCTGGTGGCTTGGCTCGCCCAGGCTGCAGGGACACAGCCAGGGTAGGCAAAGGCAGCAGGCCAACAGCCCTTGCCAGTGATGAGTGGCCACTTCAAGGGGCAGGTTGCCCGAGGTGGGACTAGCTGAATACTGGCAGTGGGTCACTGAGGCAAGGTGGGTGAGGGGGATTGGGGTTCCCTGGGAGAGGAAGGGCCCTGACCTTGGGAAGTACGAGGAGGAAAGGGCACTGTGACCAGGGAGGGACACAGGGCTGAACCAAAAGAAGACCTGGGTCATGGACAGGCAGAGGGTGCTCTGAGGCAGGAGAGCTGATTCCCTGAATGACCAGCAGGAGGCGCTGTGGGAGTGAGTGCTGGCCCCATGACCAGGTCATAGTGGAGCCCAGTTAAACAGGACTCAGCAGTGTGACACTGATGCAAAAAAAAGCAAACGTGATTCTGGGCTGCGTTAACGGGAGTGTTGCAAGCAAGACCCGGCAGGAAGCCGTTTTCAGCTCTACTCTGCACTGCTCAGGCCTCAGCCGGAGTGTTGTGTCCAGCTCTGGGTGCCACCTTTCAGGAAAGATGCGGAGACATTGGAGATGGTCCAGAAAGAGCAACACAAATGATGAAATGTCCAGAAAACATGGCCTAGGAGGGAGACTGACAGAACTGGGCTTGTTTAGTCTGGAAAGGAGACTGAGCTGTCAAGCACCTAAAAGGGTGTTCCAAGGAGGAGGCCAAAGGAGAGGACCAGAAGCGATGGGTTAAACTGCAGCAAGGGAGGCTGAGGCTGGACATTAGGGGAAACTTCCTGTTGGGGTGGCTAAGCCCTGGAATAGTTGCCTGGGGGTGATGGAGGCTGGAGAGATTTCAGAGCCGGTCAGACAGATGCCTGTCAGGGATGGTCTAAATGGGGCGTGGACTTGCCATGGGGGCGGGGCCAGGACTTGTCTCTTCAGGTCCCTTCCAGGTCTATAAGAACACAAGAGGCCACACTGAGTCAGGACAAGGGGCCTTCCGGCCCAGTCTCCTGTCTGCCAGCAGTGGCTGATGCCAGGACTGAATAAGCAATCGAGTGCTTGTGTCACCCATTCCCGGTGCCTGACAGCCAGAGGCAGGATCGCCTTTCCTTCCCGTTCTGCCTGGCCGCCCTTGATGGACCTGTCCCCTAAGAATGTGTCTAGTTCTCTTCTGAGCCCTGGTCTTCTCCACCTCCTCTGGCAGGGAGTTCCACAGGTTGACTGTGCGCTGCCCGGAGAAGAACTTCCTTTCCTTTGCTTTAAACCTGCTGCCCATTCGTTTCACGTGGGGGCCCCTCGTTCTGGTCTTGTGGGGACAAGTCAGTCACTTTTCCTGAGTCGCTTTCTCCAGACCTCGATCCCCGCCCCCTTCTCCCCTGAACAGTCCGGGTCTGCTGATCTCTCGGCAGGGCAGCGGCCCAAGCCCTGGCGCCCTTTCCTGGACTTTTCCCCGTGCCCAGCTCCGAGCACAGCCGGGGGGGGGGGCGCTCGGTCCCTCCGGAACGATCCCCGCGGCGCTGCGTTTGGGGAGCCCCGCACCGGGCCGGCGGGGCTGCGAGCCGGGCAGACGCGGGCGGGCCGGTGCTGGTGCCCGCCGGGGGGAGCCCGGCCGCTTCCTTTCGGCTCCATTGTTGGAAGCGGCGCTTGGGCGAGCTCGGTCCCCGCCGCGCAGGTAGGTGCCGCGGGGCCCCCCGGGGCGGCCGGCGGGAGGGCGAGAGCGGGGCCCCAGCTTGTCCCGGCCGCGTGGGCGGCTGCCCCTTCGGGCGGGTCCCCCAGAGCCCGGCGCCCTGGCTCGCTGGGCTTTGCTCTGCAGCCTGGGCCCCTTTCCCTGCCCGGCCCAGGCTCTCTGCGGGGGGGGGTCTCTCACCGGGCTCCCCCCCAGCCCCTCCCTCAGCTGCCAGTGGCACCCCGTGTGCCCGGCCCCCCCCCAGCGGTGCCAAGGCGGCCGGGGGCCCGGTTGGGCCCCGACAGGCGGGTGCTGGAGCGCTGGACCCAATGGCGACAGTAGAACTGCCCGGCTGCTCGAACTCCCCCGGGGTGCAGCTGGCGATGTCATGGCAAGTGTGTCCCGCAGCCTGGTGGAAACCACCTGGCAGCCCTGGGTGCGGTGCTGCTGGAGCCATGGGGCCGGGCGGGGCTGTGCCGGGTGCCCTGTGGCCCTGGAGCCCTTCACTTGCTCTGCCTTCCTCCTGCAGGGCCCAGTGACCTGTGAGCAGTGACCCTCCTGGGACACAGGGCGGGGGCAGTGGTGCTGCTCCCTCGGGTACAAACGGGGGGAGCTGTCATTCCCAGGGTCCCACGGGCCATGGGAGCTGCGAGCAGTGTCTGGCTCCCAGGCCTGTGCGTGACGTCAGCTGGTTATCCCTGGTGCCACCTGCCCGTGGCTAGACAGGCCTGGTACTCGGGCTGGCAGGGGAGCTGGTGTGTCTTTTAACAGCAGCCTCCTGAAGCCGGGGAATGTCTGACCTGGGTAAGTGCCCCCCTGGCCAGTCCCTCCCCACCTCCCATTTCTAGAGCTGGTTTCAGAACTGGCCATGCTGTTGTCTTTCCCGTGGGGAATCGGTCACCTGTCCCATGAGCCTCATCATCGGGAGACCAGCTGGGACTGGCGGCTCCCTCTGGGTGCAGGAAAAGACCCCGCTGTGCTGGCGGTGGCTGCCGAGGCGAGATGGGGCGCGGTACAAGCGAGGCAGGCAGCTTAGGAGCGGGTCCGCGGGCAGCTTAGGAGCGGGTCCGCGGGGAGCTTAGGAGCGGGTCCGCGGGGAGCTTAGGGGCGGGTCCGCAGGCAGCTTAGGAGCGGGTCCGCGGGGAGCTTAGGAGCGGGTCCGCGGGGAGCTTAGGAGCGGGTCTGCGGGGAGCTTAGGAGCGGGTCTGCGGGGAGCTTAGGAGCGGGTCCGCGGGGAGCTTAGGAGTGGGTCCGCGGGGAGCTTAGGAGCGGGTCCGCGGGGAGCTTAGGAGCGGGTCCGCGGGGAGCTTAGGAGCGGGTCCGCATGGGGTGCTTAGGAGCGGGTCCCGGGCAGCTTAGGAGCGGGTCTGCGGGGAGCTTAGGAGCGGGTCCGCGGGGAGCTTAGGAGCGGGTCCGCATGGGGTGCTTAGGGGCGGGTCCGCAGGCAGCTTAGGAGCGGGTCCGCGGGGAGCTTAGGAGCGGGTCCGCAGGCAGCTTAGGAGCGGGTCCGCGGGGAGCTTAGGAGCGGGTCCGCGGGGAGCTTAGGAGCGGGTCCCGGGCAGCTTAGGAGCGGGTCTGCGGGGAGCTTAGGAGCGGGTCTGCGGGCAGCTTAGGAGCGGGTCCCGGGCAGCTTAGGAGCGGGTCCCGGGCAGCTTAGGAGCGGGTCCGTGGGCAGCTTAGGAGCGGGTCCGTGGGCAGCTTAGGAGCGGGTCCCGGGCAGCTTAGGAGCGGGTCCGCGGGCAGCTTAGGAGCGGGTCCGCGGGGAGCTTAGGAGCGGGTCCGCGGGGAGCTTAGGAGCGGGTCCGCATGGGGTGCTTAGGGGCGGGTCCGCAGGCAGCTTAGGAGCGGGTCCGTGGGGAGCTTAGGAGCGGGTCCGCGGGGAGCTTAGGAGCGGGTCCGCATGGGGAGCTTAGGAGCGGGTCCGCGGGGAGCTTAGGAGCGGGTCCGCGGGGAGCTTAGGAGCGGGTCCGTGGGGAGCTTAGGAGCGGGTCCGCATGGGGCGGCTTAGGAGCGGGTCCGTGGGCAGCTTAGGAGCGGGTCCGCGGGGAGCTTAGGAGCGGGTCCGCATGGGGCGGCTTAGGAGCGGGTCCGTGGGCAGCTTAGGAGCGGGTCCGCGGGGAGCTTAGGAGCGGGTCCGCATGGGGCGGCTTAGGAGCGGGTCCGTGGGCAGCTTAGGAGCGGGTCCGCGGGGAGCTTAGGAGCGGGTCCGCATGGGGCGGCTTAGGAGCGGGTCCGCGGGCAGCTTAGGAGCGGGTCCGCGGGGAGCTTAGGAGCGGGTCCGCGGGGAGCTTAGGAGCGGGTCCGCATGGGGAGCTTAGGAGCGGGTCCGCATGGGGCGGCTTAGGAGCGGGTCCGCGGGCAGCTTAGGAGCGGGTCCGCGGGCAGCTTAGGAGCGGGTCCGCGGGCAGCTTAGGAGCGGGTCCGCGGGCAGCTTAGGAGCGGGTCCGCGGGGAGCTTAGGAGCGGGTCCGCATGGGGCATTTTAGGAGCAGGTCCGCATGGGGCAGCCTGACCGAGGAAAGGAAGTGGCACGTAGCACAGACATTCATTTTCCCTTCCCTCCCACAGTTGCTGCAGTCACAGACAGAGCACTGGGCTCACGGGGGCTGAAGACACAGGACGGTGCAAGGAGGTGAGATGGGGCAGCCTGCGTTTTGGGGAGAATGGTGGCAGGTAGCGGGGGGGGGCCTGAGGCATCTGCCTCTCTAGCTGGTGCCCTCACTCTTCCAGCCCCCTCCTGAGCTGCAGGGAAATGAGCTGGGCCTGCCGGGCCCCGCCCCTCCCTCTTCCTGAGCGCTGGAGACCAAGCGGGGGAGGCAGGCCAGTTTGGGAGTCCCCTGGGCGGGGCCGGGGGTCAGGCTGGGCTCCTAGGCCGGGGCTCAGACAGGCTCCAGGCTGCTCCGGGTGGTGGAAGGAGGTGGAAGGAGAGGAACTGAGCGCAGTCGGGAGACTTCTGGGCCTGTTCACTGCAGAGAGCCAGGGCCAGGGCTCGCCGGGGCACGGCCTGGCCGGCGAAGGACTCTCCCGCCGTGGCTGAGGCACGGTGACAGCGCCCTGGGCGAGTGTGTGCACAGCACCCTCCCTCTGGATGCCCCTCCTCCACAGAGCTGCCATGCAGGGCCCCCTCCCTGGGGACAGCGTCTTTGCCCTCACGGGGCTTCCTGGCCGCAGCTCTCCTGCTGGGCCACTAGAGATCAGTTCCCCTTTCTGCTGCCTCAGCCTCCAGGCCGCTTCCCCCGGGGACCGGCGGTTCAAAGGCGCCTGGGGCGCCAGCCACCACCACTGCTGCTGTGGCAGCCGGCGCGCCGGGCTCTTTAAATCCCCGCTGGAGCACCGCGCTGTGTGCCCCAGGGAGCTCTGAGGGCTGGAGGACTGGCTGCCCAAGCCCCGCCCCTCCTGCCTGAGACTCCGCCTCTTCTGGGAATACAGAGCCAGCTCCCCCCTCCACCTTGCCCAGGGGCCCACAGGGGCTGTCGGCACCACTGCTCAGGGCCTTGTCCTAATGGAGTCCTAGCAACCAGCTCAGGGCTCCTTCTCACTTTCCCTGGCTCCTGCAACGCTGCCCTGTCCCTCCATGCCCGCCCCCGCCCGCCACACTCCTCCAGCTCCAGCGGGGAACCGAACTCCCTCTGGCCCCGCCGCTGGGCCCTGACACCGCCCCTCGAGGCAGCTCGGAGGACCCTCCTCTGCGCGTTTTTGGGGCAGGGTGTGGCAGGGCCTAGTTCTCCAGCAGGGGCCCCAGAGGGCCGGGGGGTAGCCGGTGACAGGCGCTTTGGGGAAGACATTATTACTGGGGCTTGTGAGCAGAGCTGTCCTGACCCACACACAGCTGTGCTCGGCTCCCAGAAACGTGGGGCACCGCTGCGTCTTAATGCCCGCCCTCCCGCTTCCTTGTACCCCAGCTCTGCGGCTCGGTCCCCGGAGAGGAGCTGGCTAACGGCGACACGCCGGCCCGAGCTTCGAGCGGAACACCGAGCGTGTGCAAGAGCCGTTCAAGGGCACTTCACGGGCATGTGCCAGGCCCTGCAATGCGCTGCTGGCCTCTGAATTCACTGGCTTAGTTCCAGGACCTTAGTTTGCCATTTGCTCTGCGCCAGGGCTACTCAGCTCCGGAAGCCCCGGTGGCCACAGTGATACTCACAGCACGTGCTGAGGGCCGCAGCTTGAGCGTGGTTGCAAATCTATGCACATAGCTTCTTCCACGCCGCCGGGCACAGATACAGAGATGGAGGCGAGACTGCACCACACGCAGGCCCTATTGAAGTCATAGAATCATAGAATCATAGGACTGGAAGGGACCTCGAGAGGTCATCGAGTCCAGCCCCCCGCCCTCAAGGCAGGACCAAGCTCCGTCTACACCATCCCTGACAGATGTCTATCTAACCTGTTCTTAAATATCTCCAGAGAGGGAGATTCCACCACCTCCCTGGGCAATTTATTCCAATATTTGACCATCCTGACAGTTAGGAATTTTTTCCTAATGTCCAATCTAAACCTCCCCTGCTGCACTTTAAGCCCATTACTCCTTGTCCTGTCCTCAGAAACCAAGAGGAACAAATTTTCTCCTTCCTCCTTGTGACACCCTTTTAGATATTTGAAAACCGCTATCATGTCCCCCCTTAATCTTCTTTTTTCCAAACTAAATAAGCCCAGTTCATGAAGCCTGGCTTCATAGGTCATGTTCTCTAGACCTTTAATCATTCTTGTCGCTCTTCTCTGTACCCTTTCCAATTTCTCCACATCTTTCTTGAAATGTGGCGCCCAGAACTGGACACAGTACTCCAGCTGAGGCCTAACTAGTGCAGAGTAGAGCGGCAGAATGACTTCACGCGTTTTGCTTACAACACACCTGTTGATACAACCTACAATCATATTAGCTTTTTTTGCAACAGCATCACACTGTTGACTCATATTCAACTTGTGGTCCACTATGACCCCTAGATCCCTTTCCGCCATGCTCCTTCCTAGACAGTCGCTTCCCATCTTGTATGTATGGAACTGATTGTTCCTTGCTAAGTGGAGCACTTTGCATTTCTCTTTATTAAACCTCATCCTGTTTACCTCTGACCCTTTCTCTAACTTGCTAAGGTCATTTTGAATTATGTCCCTATCCTCCAAAGAAGTTGCAACCCCACCCAGTTTGGTGTCATCTGCAAACTTAATAAGCGTACTCTCTATCCCAATATCTACATCATTGATGAAGATATTGAACAGTACGGGTCCCAAAACAGACCCTTGCGGAACTCCACTTGTTATCCCTTTCCAGCAGGATTTAGAACCGTTAACAACAACTCTCTGACTACGGTTATCCAGCCAATTATGCACCCACCTTATCGTGGCCCTATCTAAGTTATATTTGCCTAGTTTATCAATAAGAATATCATGCGAGACAGTATCAAATGCCTTACTAAAGTCTAGGTATATGACATCCACCGCTTCTCCCATCCACAAGGCTCATTATCCTATCAAAGAAAGCTATCAGATTAGTTTGGCATGACTTGTTCTTCACAAACCCATGCTGGCTATTCCCTATCACTTTATTACCTTCCAAGTGTTTGCATATGATTTCCTTAATTACCTGCTCCATTATCTTCCCTGGGACAGACGTTAAACTGACTGGTCTGTAGTTTCCTGGGTTGTTCTTATTCCCCTTCTTATAGATGGGCACAATATTTGCCCTTTTCCAGTCTTCTGGAATCTCCCCTGTCTGCCATGATTTTTCAAAGATCATAGCTAAAGGCTCAGATACCTCCTCTATCAGCTCCTGATCTCAGGAGCTGCCGATCTCAATGCAAGGCAATAGTTACCCCATTTCCACCCACAGGGCAGCACTTTGAATGAGAGAGACAGGCCAAGGATGTCACTACGAAAGGCATCTCAAGAGAAGACCATGACACTGACTTCTTTGCTTTGGCTCCCGCCGGGGGCCGCGTGTGCAGTAGCTTTGCAATATCCCAGTAGTGCCTGCCGGCCGGTATGAAATCACGTCTCTAAAATATTGCGGTTCTGCCCCGCGGCCATGGAGCACGGGCAAGCTGCACAGCTCTGTGCGGGGCCCACACAGCTAAGGCCGGCTGGCTTGGGAGCCGCTTCGCTCCTCAGGCTGAGGGGCGGCCAGAGCTGGAGTGGCGCTGGCTGGAGGGGCGTCCCCGCACTGTCCCTTGCCCGCGTTCCATACTCGCCTTTGCTAGGAGAGCCTCGGGGGGGGGGGGCTGTTTTAGGGGCCAGGGGAGCCGCTTTGTAGCAGGGGCTTTGGATACAAATGGCTGTTTAATGCCCTCAGCTTCCACTGTGGTTTTTTTCAAGCTCCTTCCTTCCTATGTAACCGTGTCTCTTTTCAAAGGGAGAGGTGGGAGGTGTCCCTCCTCCTCCTGACCCCTCCAGCAGCTGGATGTGGCCTTTCCCCTTCACTCTGCGCTCTTGGGCTCCCAGAAGAGCGCCGGGTCTCCTGTGGGTGCCCGGTTCTAGGGGCTTCTCTCGCCCGCCAGTCTGAGCAAGGAGACGGAGCTGCTGACGGGACTCCCATTCGCTCCGGCGTGCACCCTCTTGGGTTGAACTGGAATAGAAACCCCAGAATTTCAGGACGTGGGAGAGCTCATGGCCTCTGCCACTGCAGCCAGGCGGCTGGTGGCCACCGGGGTGCTGCTGTGCATGTTGCTTTGGGAGGCAGCGGCTCGGGACCTCCTCCGGAGCCCCCGGGAGCAGAAGACAGAGCACTCCCTCCTGATAAACGAGCTCAACGCAGACAACCCGGGGGAAGACACCTCTGAGTTTGTGGAGCTCTACCACACCAGCGGCCGAGCGGCCCCCTTGGATGGCTACTGCCTGGTCTTTTACAATGGCAATGGCAACCAAGCCTACAAAGTCCTCAACCTCCAGGGCACAGTCACCGATCATCAAGGCTTCTTTCTTGTTGGGTCTTCCACGGTGAAACCCCGGCCCTCCGTCATCTTGCCGAAGAACACAATCCAGAACGGGCCTGACGCCATTGCCCTGTATCACGGGGAGGGGAGCTGCCGGGAGGGCATGAGGGTCACCAGCGAGGGACTGGTGGATGCCTTGGTCCACACGTCGAGGAGGAGCGACCGAGCAGATGCGCTGCTCAGCGTGCTGACCCCCAGCAGGGATGCTTTCCTGGAGGACCCGTCCTTCAGGACCACAGACGAGTCGATAGAAAGATGCCCTGGGGCAGGTTCTCAGTGGGTCTTCCAAGTGGCCACGCCCACCCCAGGCAAGGAGAACCACTGCATCCCCACTTCCCTGCTGACCGCGCTGATCAGCGAGGTCCACGCGGGCAGCTCGCCTGGGGAGTCGGCGTTCATTGAGCTCCAGGGACCCCCCTCCACTGTCCTGAGGGACCTGGTGCTGGTGCTGATCGAAGGGCGGACCAGAGAGGTGTATTTCTGCATGGACGTCTATGGCAAGACCTCTCCCGACGGCTTATTCCTCATTGGTCCTGCACAAGCCAGAACCCCAGGTAGGATCCCACTCTTCGCGCCTGAGGGCGGGGGCAGGGGGATGGCAGCAGAGTCCCACGGTCCTGTCCTCGCCCTGGGAGGGGGCCCCAAGCGGGGGAGGCCCAGAGCGGGCTCACGAGCGAGGTTGGAGCCCATTCTGGGCACTGTCGAAGGAGGTGCCGTTGGCTTTCTCCAGAGAAGCAGTGCCGGGGTGGGGGGGGGGGGGAGCTAGACTCTGCCCCAGTTCTGGGGACAGTGGGCACCACTGTACCTCAGTTTGCCCATCTGTAGTGCAGGGCTGACTGCCCTCTTCTTGGGAGGTCATCTAATAATGGCAGCGAGTCCCACGTATCCCGCCCCCCTTGAAACCCGGGCCGGAACGCCTGTGAGCCAGCGGTAAAGTTACCAGACTAGGCTTGTGCTGACTTCTCCTGGCTTCCTGCATTTCCTGTGGAGAAATGGGTGGGGAGCCAGTATCTTGTTAAAGGGCCCTCTGAGCAGAGGAGTCTGGCCGGTGGAGACTGACTCAGCAGAGGTCTCGGGCAGCTCCGGGAGTGAGGGCTCACAAACACCTGACCGCGTTAGACTTTTCAGAGCTGCCGTCTGCGGCCCAGGCGGCCCCGCCAGAGCAGCTGCTAGTTGCTGGCTGCTTTTTAAAAAGCCGACCAGTCGCTTAGGTGCATCTGCGCAGCACCCTCAACTCAAAATGCGACGTGCAACGAGCGCGCTGCAAACTGCTCATCGTATTTTGACTCTATGTCAAAATAACGTATTTTGAAATTTGGCGTGTCTACGCAGCGCCAGATTTTGGAGTAACGTGCTATTTCGAGACCTCCCTTATCCCTTGTGGAATGAGGGTTACCGGGATGCCCAAATAGAGCGCCTGTTATTTCGAAATAACGGGCAGCTTGTGTAGACGGAGCGTGGCTATTTCGTGCAGCATAGAGGTGCCCTTAGAGTTAGGCGACATCGGAGGAAAACGAGGACTCTGGCTGTTTGAAATCTGGCAAGAGAAGTAGAGACTATTTGGCACGACTCGTTTTCTAGAGACATGTTGAATGTTGCTGTAAGAAGGGCAGAGTTACAGTGGAAGAAGAGACGTCCCTTCGGATACCTGTGCATCGCAGAGGAGCAGAATGGGACGCAGGTCCTCTGCCTGAATCCTCCTCCCAAGCACTGTGGTTCTGCCTTCGTGGGCTGGTGTGTGTGTTGGGAAGAAGGATGGTTTAGTGGTTAGATTGCTGGCCTGGAACTCAATTCCCTCTCTGCCACAAACTTCCTGTGTGACCCGGACAAGCCTCTTCCAGTTGAGACACTGAGGCACGGAGAAGGGCTTCGTGACGGCCTGTCCTTCCGGGAGGATGTGGTGTGCAGATAAGCACCTCAAAGGCTGTGAGACGCTAGATACCACAAGAGTCAAAGCCATATATTAACTTAGATTTGTGTCTCCGTACAACGGACAGACAGACTCACACGAATGTGGCAACTGAGTAAAGAGGAAACTGAAAGTGCTGCTAAGTGCACAGAGTTGACTGAAAAAGGTCAAGGGACCTCTCTTCTTCCATAGTAACTTTGTCCTACTTACAGCAACAGCAGGTAAAACAGGTTTTTAGGTCACCCACCTCTCTTTAAGACTAGTCATTCCAAATAATTTCTGCTTCTCTTGCTGAATTTCAGACGGCTGGCAGTCTGTTCTCGGTGTCCGCTTTCCTTCAGAAAGATGGTGCTTTAAACTTACACCAGGACCACCTGCACTTTCATGGAGTTTGAGGACTGTGAAAAAGCGAAGGGGATTCCAGCTACCTCTGGCTGTGAACTCCTGCTGACTCAAGCTAAGCAGGGATAGCCCGGTGGGGTGTGAGGCCCTTGGAATACGTTGACTGCTGTTAGATTAGCAAGGGACTCTTGAGTCACTATGAAACCAGTTCCCCGGGACAGCAGTAGGAGATACTGTGGAGAGGGTCTGTTTCAGGTGAGACGTTGGCCACTTTTGGCCCATATGTCTTACGGGGTTCCTAGTTTTTATTTTGTAGGGGTATAAGATTTTCAAAAGAGAACTGATATTGGGTTCCTGCATTCCTGGGCCCCTCCCAGTGAAGCACCATTAAAGGACCTGATGTTGCAGAGAGTGAACACTTAGCAAAATCAGGCCTCTCTAAGGAGACACCAACGTTGAGGTGCCCCAGATCTCTAGCCTCCTTTGAAATGTAGGCTGGGTCTAGGCCCCAGTGCCCCCACTAGGAGAATAGAGCCGTGGCCAGGCCTTATTCCACGGTGCCGCCCAACTTAGTAGGCAAAGCCCAGGAGTAGGGATTGTGTGGCAGCTCTGTCACTGAGCCTCACCGTGGCCCCCCTCAAGAGCTCCAGTCTCCGGTGCTTGTTCCCAGCTGCCAATCAGGGACTGGACTTCCCTGCCTTTTCCCAGCACCGAGGTTTCATTCCTCAGGCTGCGTCTGACCCACACCCCTCTGTCGCCGGAGGGCTGCAAATGAAGCACTTCGAAAGTGCAAATCAAGCGGGGATTTAAATATCCCACGCTTCATTTGCATAGTCGTGTCATGGTGCTGTTTCGAACAAGCGCCATTTTGAAACTGAAACTGCAGTGTAGATGGGGTGAGTATAGGTTCTTTCGAAAAAGTGCTCCTTTGTGGAAAAAACCACGTCTAAACCACGGTTTCAGTTTCGAAATGGTGCTTGTTCAAAACAGCGCCATGATGCAATTATGCAAATGAAGCGTGGAATATTTAAATCCCTGCTTCATTTGCACTTTCAAAGTGCTTCATTTACATCCCTCTGCCAACAGAGGGGTGTTGTTTAAACACAGCCTTAATGTCTTGCACTTGGAGGGCGTGTCTAGACTACAGGGTTTTTTCGAAAAAAGTGGCCTTTTCTCAAAAAAACTGCCCCTGCGTCTAGACTGCTGCTGCGTTCCTTCGAAAGTAAATCGAAAGAATGCGGCAGTTTTTTCGACTGTGGAAAACCCTGTTTTATGAGGAAGAACGCCTTTTTTCGAAAGTGCTCTTTTGAAAAAAGGCGCTATATAATGCACACTGTGCTTTTTCAAAAGAGAGCATCCAGACTGCCTGTGTGCGCTCTTTCGAAAAAGCGGCTTGCTTTTTCGAAAGTACCAGTTGCAGTCTAGACGCTCTTTTTCAAAAGAGGATTTTTTGAAAGTATCTTCCGAAAAAGCCTCTCTCGAAAGAGGCTTGCAGTCTAGACGTGGCCGAAGAGTCGCTGGTTGAAAGTGCTAGAGGAATATTATAACATTCTACCTCCTGCAGTGGGGATTAGCTCGCAAGTGAAATACAGTAATGTCATCACCACCATAAGGAGGAGCAGGGGATGAGGAAATGCATCAAAATGAAGGCTGAACTTTGACCCTTAGCATCACCCTCTGCCTCTACCAGACCCTCACATGTTGATATGCAATCACAGAGTGCAGATGGAATTTCTTAAGCAACTATGTGTGATAAGAACCATATATTCAGCTTTCGGGCTTGCCTGGGTCTGCAGATCTCATTGAGAGTTAGGCCAAGTCTGAATAAAATCACATCAGAACTTCTTTTTCTGTTTTGAGCGTGTTGATTGTCTGAGCAGAGCGCGGGGCAGGTTTGTCTCCTTACGCAAGCAGAGACCAGCTGTGCAGAAACTGCCCCCCACAACCCACCTTTGGGCTCAGCAGCCCAAAAGAAAGCGCTTTGTAGCAGCTGCAAAGGGTGGGGCCAGACTCTGAAATCCACTCGCCCTGCGCTAAGGGCTGTGATCTGCTGCTCTGTGAATTCCCTGCTGAGTTGTTGCCTGTGGGCATCTTTTTTCTTCCTTGTCCCTCTTTCTCCACCCTCCCTGTGGTGCAGCTGACCTGCCATTCCCGCCAAACTCCAGCAGCCCTCTCCTCGGCACTGGCCCCCAAGCCATCGCCCTGTATGCCGGAAACAGCAGCAGCTTCCCCGTGGGGGGAGCAGCATCTGCTACCAACCTGCTGGATGCTTTAGTGTACGTGCGCCAGGGGAGCGCAGACCCAGAGCTCCTGGAGATCCTGACCCCGGGGAGGCCTGCCCTCGAGACTCACAGGTGAGAAGGCAGCTCAGTGGGGAGGAGCTTTGGGGCTGGTTTCGGCTCTTCTAGGGCAAGAGCAGACCCCCGAGAAGGTCTCCGTCACCTGGGAGAGGCCCCTTTTCCGTTCAGCCCCACGGTGGCCTCACCACGCACCGGCCTCTCTCCGGCTGCTTGACTTGCCAGTCTCCCCTTTGATCCCGAGTCTGGACTGGAACTCAGCGGCCCATCTCGACCCTGCTCAGCCACTGGCCCCGTTTTCTGCCCTGCCCTCGTTCTGAAGGAGACGCTGGAGCACTAAACGTGGGCGTCTCGGTCAGTAGCGCCAATGCGGCGACGGAGGGACTGAACTGACGGGCACCCCTGCTTGCGGGAGAGGCATGGGCAGCCGGTGGCGTGGAGGGGGGACCGGCTGGGGAACGGCCTGGCCAGGTGGGTTAGAAGCCTCGTCTGGACCTGGGACTGAGTGCTCCTGGCTGGCTGAAGAGAAGGCCCTGGCGCCCGTGGAGATCGGTCCCTCTGTCCAGGAGGGGGGTCCAGAGGGAACCAGCCAGGGCTCTTGAGTCACAGCTACTTGTCGCTGACCCCCGGGTCGGGCAGGGTGCATCTCGGACCCCCCCCCCCCCGCACGTGCAGCAGAGTCTGCCCCGGCCAGAAGGGAGCCCTGCTCCTCAGAGCAACGCGCCTGGACCCCTGCAGCCCTTCACGCGCTGGGCTCCACCCTCGGGCCCTGGGGCCTGGCTTCATGTGTAGCTGCTTTGGTCCCAGTCTCCCACCCTGGCCACCCGCCAGCTCCTGGGCTGGACTCTGAGACCCGGCGCAAGGAGCTCCCGTCTCAGTCCCTGGAGGCAGGGACCCCCCCCGGCTGGAGGCAGGGGACCCCCCCTGGGCTGGAGGCAGGGACCCCCCCCGGCTGGAGGCAGGGACCCCCCCCCCGGCTGGAGGCAGGGACCCCCCCCCCCGGGCTGGAGGCAGGGACCCCCCCCGGCTGGAGGCAGGGACCCCCCCCCTGGCTGGAGGCAGGGACCCCCCCCCCCGGGCTGGAGGCAGGAACCCCCCCCGGCTGGAGGCAGGGACCCCCCCCCGGGCTGGAGGCAGGGACCCCCCCCCGGGCTGGAGGCAGGGACCCCCCCCCCCGGGCTGGAGGCAGGGACCCCCCCTCCGGGCTGGAGGCAGGGACCCCCCCCCCCCGGGCTGGAGGCAGGAACCCCCCCCCCGGGCTGGAGGCAGGGACCCCCCCAGGCTGGAGGCAGGGACCCCCCCCCCCGGGCTGGAGGCAGGGACCCCCCCCAGGCTGGAGGCAGGGACCCCCCCCCCCGGGCTGGAGGCAGGGACCCCCCCCGGGCTGGAGGCAGGGACCCCCCCCCCCGGGCTGGAGGCAGGGACCCCCCCCAGGCTGGAGGCAGGGACCCCCCCCCGGGCTGGAGGCAGGGGACCCCCCGGGCTGGAGGCAGGGACCCCCCCCCGGGCTGGAGGCAGGGACCCCCCCCCGGGCTGGAGGCAGGGACCCCCCGGGCTGGAGGCAGGGACCCCCCCCCCCGGGCTGGAGGCAGAGACCCCCCCCCCGGGCTGGAGGCAGGGACCCCCCCCCCCGGGCTGGAGGCAGGGACCCCCCCCTCGGGCTGGAGGCAGGGACCCCCCCCCCCCGGGCTGGAGGCAGGGACCCCCCCCCCCCCGGGCTGGAGGCAGAGACCCCCCCCCCGGGCTGGAGGCAGAGACCCCCCCCCCGGGCTGGAGGCAGGGGACCCCCCCGGGCTGGAGGCAGGGACCCCCCCCCCGGGCTGGAGGCAGGGGACCCCCCCGGGCTGGAGGCAGGGACCCCCCCCCCCGGGCTGGAGGCAGGGGACCCCCCCGGGCTGGAGGCAGGGACCCCCCCCCCGGGCTGGAGGCAGGGGACCCCCCCCCCGGGCTGGAGGCAGGGGACCCCCCCGGGCTGGAGGCAGGGACCCCCCCCCCGGGCTGGAGGCAGGGGACCCCCCGGGCTGGAGGCAGGGACCCCCCCCCTCCGGGCTGGAGGCAGGGACCCCCCCCCGGGCTGGAGGCAGAGACCCCCCCCCCGGGCTGGAGGCAGGGACCCCCCCCCCCGGGCTGGAGGCAGGGACCCCCCGGGCTGGAGGCAGGGACCCCCCCCCCCGGGCTGGAGGCAGAGACCCCCCCCCCGGGCTGGAGGCAGGGACCCCCCCCCCCGGGCTGGAGGCAGGGACCCCCCCCCCGGGCTGGAGGCAGGGACCCCCCGGGCTGGAGGCAGGGACCCCCCCCCCCAGGCTGGAGGCAGGGACCCCCCCCCCCGGGCTGGAGGCAGGGACCCCCCCCCCCCGGGCTGGAGGCAGAGACCCCCCCCCCGGGCTGGAGGCAGAGACCCCCCCCCCGGGCTGGAGGCAGGGGACCCCCCCGGGCTGGAGGCAGGGACCCCCCCCCCGGGCTGGAGGCAGGGGACCCCCCCGGGCTGGAGGCAGGGACCCCCCCCCCCGGGCTGGAGGCAGGGGACCCCCCCGGGCTGGAGGCAGGGACCCCCCCCCCGGGCTGGAGGCAGGGGACCCCCCCGGGCTGGAGGCAGGGACCCCCCCCCCGGGCTGGAGGCAGGGGACCCCCCCGGGCTGGAGGCAGGGACCCCCCCCCCGGGCTGGAGGCAGGGGACCCCCCCGGGCTGGAGGCAGGGACCCCCCCCCCGGGCTGGAGGCAGGGGACCCCCCCGGGCTGGAGGCAGGGACCCCCCCCCCGGGCTGGAGGCAGGGGACCCCCCCGGGCTGGAGGCAGGGACCCCCCCCCCGGGCTGGAGGCAGGGATCCCCCCCCCGGGCTGGAGGTGGCTCCGCCCTGGGCAGGGTGCACACTGGCTCAGGCTCCCAGCGCCCGTCCCTGGAGGGGAAGGCTGCACCGGTGACACTACTCGCTGCAGCTTGAGAGGTCCAGTGAGCGGGGGCCATGGGGGGGGCAGCCTCCCCTGGCCCCTAGAGCAGGTGTGGGCGGCAGCAGGGCGGCTCCGTACCAGAGAGCCAAGCGCCAGCAGCCGGGCTGCAGGTCCCATGTTCTTCCTTCTCATTTGTGTCTCTGTCCCTGCAGCCACCAGCCGGGCAACGTGTCCGTGAGCCGGTGCAGCTGCTGCTCTGTGACCCGGGACTCCTCCATCTTCACCCTCGGCAGCCCCACCCCCAGACAGCTCAATGACTGTCCCAGCAGCCGCTTCAGCCAGGCCGTCTCCCTCTGCCTCCGGGTAGCAGGTGGGTCCTAGCTCCCCCAGGGAGAGCCCTACCAGTCTCCTTTCTAGCCTGCCAGAGCCCCCAAGACTTCAGCTCCTCCCCTGCATCCTGGGGGGGCTCATGCTACCAGGGCGCCTGTGACGCCAGCACTGGGCTTAGCACGAGGCATTCAGCCTCGTCCCGCAGCATCGTGATCACCACACGCCCCGCTCCTCTTCTCCCCGTTGTCCCAGCTCGGAGCCCAGGGAGAGCGGGAGGGGCATTGCCCCCCCCAACCGGGGTGTTAAAAGAAGTATGGTGGAGTCCCACGTTTGGCCTCAAAGGTGACACTCGCCCCGTGTGGAGCGCTGGTACTGACATGCCCCGAGCCCCCTGGGCGTCACGGGTGCGTAAGCCCGGTCTGCACAAGGGTGGATTTCATGCCCACACTGCCACGTCCCTGCTGGCAAGGCAGAGCCCCGCTGTGTCCTCCCAGAGGACCAAAGCTGACACCCCCGTAAGGTCTGAGGCAGAGCAGGCGTCCGCTCTTGCAGCGGCTAATAGCTCGTCCTGTGTCTGTGTGTAGCTTGCAAAGCCCTTTACAAAGGTAAACCCCTTGGGCTGGGAGGAGGCAGCATTATCCCCACTTCACAGGTGCAGAAACTGAGGTCCAGCAAGTCTCAGGATTTCAAGGCCAGGAAGGACCGTTAGGATACCAGCCTAGGTGGACACCCTGCCCAGCACCAGCCAGGCACCATCCCCCGGTTCTTTGAAAAGCAGCCCCTCCAGGACAGGCAGGGAGTCCTGCCATGGGGCTCACAGAAGGTTTGGGTGGGGAAGCGCCTAGCTTAAGCTAGTGCCCGGAGGTACTGCCAGGCTGGGGCTAGAAATGAGGTTTCCTGATGCGTGCCCCAGACCGGCAGCCCTTGAGGCACGTGATGGGGGCGATGACCCCAGGCCTGTCTCTCCAGGCAGAGATCTGCAGGAAAGCAGCAGGGTCTGGAAGCCGGGCGATCGCACTGGCTGGGTTCAGCCGTTCACACCGGGTGCGGTTCACCTGGAGATGGCTGCTGCTGGCGTCTGTTCTTCATGACCTCATCCCTCAAAGGGGCTTCTCGCTCCCGCTCCCCTCGGCAAACGGATTCCTGGCTGAGCCTCCGTGTGGCTGTGCTCCATGCAAGGCGGCGCGCTGGCCCTCTGGGGCTCTGACTGAGGGCAGGGCTGCAGCGGGTACACATGCACCGGCAGCTGGTGAGAACCTTGAACGTGTGGCTCTTCATGCCTTCGGCTCTCACCCAATCTCTGTTTCTCAGATTGCCACCGGCAGCTCCCGGGAGCCCGGGAGATACAGACGGCTCTAGCCCAGGCCCTTGACAAGCTGTGTCGCTGTGGCACGTCTGTTGTGTACTTGAAAGGTGAGTGTGGGGTCTTGGACCCTGACTGGCCAGGGGTGGCACCTGGCTTCACTGGTGGGCATGGGGGAATTTGCTGCTGAAGTGATGGCTGGGGCCACGTAGTCCCATAGATAGCTCTGCCAATGCATTTTAGTCCTGACCTACTGCTGCCCCTGCTAGGCCATCCCTGAGCCTTTCCTGTCCCCCAGACCTGTGCGGTGGGGGTTCCTCATGTCACCTGGCTAGACCCGGGGCCTCAGGTAGCTTTGCCAGCAGTTCACTAGTGAGAGAAAGTCCCAGTGCATGGGTCCCCACGCCCGCCACGCAGATGCTGCAGGAGGGAGGTGAACTCGGTCCTGTAAACAGGACGGTAATTGACAGAGGCTAGATTTTCTTTCTCAGGCTTCCTCCTTGACGTGCACTGGGGACCAGGTTATGGCTCTGCCCAAGTTCAGCTGTGTGGCAGCAGCAGTCCCTGTGTAGTGACCCTCCAGGCAGCACGTGGCGCACAGAACCTGACCACAAGTCTGTCAACAGCCTGGACCAGGGGAAGTTTGCTCACCTGCGGGGGGGCCCAGCCACACTGCGGCTGGGCAGCTGGCAGGGGCTGAAGTGCAAGGACAGGCGTGGTGTGAAAGGAAGCAGCTAGTCTGGGTGCCCCATGAGCTGCAGCACAGAGCGCTGCTCCAGGCAGGCGGAAGGTCTGTGAAGCCTGTTTGGTGCTTGCTCCCTTCAGATTCTGTTGCCAAATTCTGCAGCTGGAAGCTAGCCCCGGAGGGGAGCGGGCAGAGGGAGTCGATGCGCCAGAAGGGAGCGGGATGGAGGGAGTTGACGTGCCGGATGGGAGCGGGCGGAGGGAGTCGACCCACTGGAGGGGAGCGGGCGGAGGGAGTCGACGCGCCGGAAGGGAGCGGGGTGGAGGGAGTCGATGCGCCAGAGGGGAGCGGGCAGAGGGCGTCGACGCGCCGGAGGGGAGGGGAGCGGGCGGAGGGAGTCGACGCACTGGAGGGGAGTGGGGCGGAGGGAGTCGATGCGCCGGAGGGGAGGGGAGCGGGCGGAGGGAGTCGACGCACTGGAGGGGAGTGGGGCGGAGGGAGTCGATGCGCCGGAGGGGAGGGGAGCGGGCGGAGGGAGTCGACGCGCCAGAGGGGAGCGGGCGGAGGGCGTCGATGCGCTGGAGGGGAGCGGGCGGAGGGAGTCGACGCGCCAGAGGGGAGCGGACGGAGGGCGTCGATGCGCTGGAGGGGAGCGGGCGGAGGGAATCGATGCACTGGACGGCAGTTGTGGCTCGGCTGATGCAGCTCTCTGCTTTGCTCTTCAGAGCCTGTTGCAACCTGCCAGAGTGCAGAGCTTGTGTTCACCGGACTCCTGACTGCCAAGTCAGCGGCGCAGCTGAGCAGCCTGGGTCAGGCCTTCGCCAGCGTCCTGGAGAGCCCCAGAGCAGCAGGGTTCGGCAGCTGGAATGCCACCATGGAAAAGGCCTGTTCCAAAGATGCTAATGTCACAGCGTCTCCTCCAGGTACCCGCATCTTGCTGAGTGGAGAGACCGGGCTGCTGGAGCGGGCTCTCTCTGGCTCCTCCAGAAGGATTCTCTCCGTGCTATGTCCTCGGCTTAGCTGGCAAGCCCTGGCGCCGCTGGTCGCCGGGGCTGAGGGGGCAGGGAAGTCGGAGGTCTCTTTTGGGTGTGCTGGAGCAGAATGCAGGCGTGTCGCTCAGAGGCCAGGTGTGCCCTGGACTCGTCACGCCCACGTGCTCACGCGTGAGGGCGTCGCTGTGGGGGTCCCTGGTGCCAAACATTTAGCGATGCTCCTCAGGGCCAGGGTGCTTGTTACACCTGCCTGGGGCTCACAGGGCGGCGAGGGGGAATCTCGGCTGCTGCAAGGCAGGGCCTGTGCTCTGTCCCTTGCTTGTCCAGCACCCGGCGCAGGGGAGTCCGACTGGATCGGAGAGGAGGAGTGTGCAGGTGGGGTGAGGCCGAGCTCTTACCCAGCACGTTCACCCAGGCAGCCTGGACTCTCCCTAGCGATGTGAACGTTTAACCCGCAGCTCGTCCCCAATCCCCCTGGCCAGAGACTCCTCTCTGAACATGGCCTGTGTCCTCAAGTGAAGTAGAGACACCACGGACCCATGCCCAGCCCAGGTGCAGCGCCAGCAGGCCCTGGTACCTTACCTCGTCTGGTTGCAGCCAGGGACACCCCAGGCAAGCCGGACTGGTGCTATTTCTCCCCTCTTAAAGGTGCCTCGTCGGAAGGGACCAGTGAGCCACCTTCCCGCCCAGCCCCGCTGCTCATCAGCGAGGTGAATCCGGACAATCCGGGCAGCCGGGAGGACAGGGAGTACGTCGAGCTGCTCTCCACCGGCCGAACACGCTTTGACCTCCAGGGTTATTGGCTGGTCCTTTATAACGGCAAAACCAACCAGGCCTACAGGGTGGAGAACTTGACGGGCTACTGTACGGACGCGCGGGGCTACTTCCTGGTGGGGGGCGCGGAGGTGACCCCACGGCCCATGATTGTTCTGCCTCCGAACACCATCCAGAACGGGGGCGATGCCGTGGCCCTCTACCACAGCACCACGCGAACTTACAGCATGGGCATGGCCGTGACCGAGGCAGGGCTGGTGGACGCAGTGGTCTACAAGTCCCGGGCGTCGGACAGGGCAGACAAGCTGCTCAAAGTGCTGACCCCAGGGCAGAGCATCCTGTATGAAGATAACTCCCACAGCAGCCAGGACGAGTCTCTGAGCCGGTGTAACAGCCAGAGCCCCAGACTCCACAGCAGCTTCCAGGTAAGAGGCATTCGCTCTGCGTGGGCGGGTCTCAGCTGTGTTCCCTGCAGCCCTGCGGCCTCGCACAGCGCCTGGGCCCTCTGAGTTTGGCTCACGCCCACTCCCTCTTCTTACCACCTGATGGCGCCACCCCTGCCCTTTGCCAATCAAAGGGTTAATGTAGAGCAGCCAGGGCAGAGGTTCCCTCTCTGGCCCCGCATGGTGCCATGTCCCTGCGCCGGGAGGATGTTCGCCGCCCTGGGACGCTGTCCAGTGTCCTTACAGAGGGATTTGTGCGCAGCCACCCATCTGCCAGCCCGAGAAGACTCAGGAGGGCAGGAGACAGGAGCTCTGCTGGGTGGGAAAGATAATTATCCCACCCCCGACAGGCGCCCACCCACGATGCAACTGGCATGCGATGGTGGCTGCGAGAGATCTCGGATGGGGGTGCCTGACCACCTCCATGGGCCCCAGGCCAAGAGGTGTGTGGGGAGGGGCACAGCCTCAGACACAAGTGGGGCCAAGGGCAGTCAGCCCACACCATGGCGCGACCCCCAGGCCCTCAGAGCCACCTGCAGCACTTGGCACGCTGCTCTGGTGACAATTCAAAGGGGAGGAGGCCGGGAGCTCTGGGCCCCTTTGAATTGGTCCCCCCCCCATTGGCGGGCCTGGCTGTGGGGAGGCCCTGCTGCTGCCATGCTGGGAGGAGAAGCCACACCTGTGCTGTGGGCCCCATTCCAGTGGGGAGTCAGGCTGCAGCTGTGGGGTGGGGAAATCCAAGCCACCTAACGGGAAGCGGGTCGAAGGGTCCCCTGGCCCTCATGGGCTGGTGTCTCTGTCTCTGCAAGGTGACTGTGACAACGCCATTTGGGGAGAACGCCTGTGCCAACGCCTCCGCCCCGGCCCCGGCCTTGCTACTCAACGAGCTGAGCCTGGCCAATGGCACTGCCCTCTTCGTTGAGCTGAAGGGGAAACCCGGAGCCCCCCTGAGAGGCTACACCCTGGTGTTCTACTCTGGGCAGGATGGCAACGCCTACGCCCGCATCCCGCTGCAGGGCACGATTGGGGCCACGGGGCTGTTTGTGCTGGCACCAGCGGAAGCGCCTGGCCCTGGTAAGGCTGACAACTGCACGCAGGTGCTGAGCCTCGAATCGGGCTCTCTTGGCGGGTGAAGTCCAGAAGGCCGGTTCTGGGGGGACAGCTGGGTGGAGACAAGGGGCTGAAAGGAGGGAAACGGGCTACAAAGCCTTTGGTCTGCGGGCAGGAGCTTTCAGTGAGCTGTTTGGTAGCCGATGCAAAACAGATTGAGGGGTTCAGTTCAGTGCCTTATGGACAGGAGCTACTCTCCCTACCGAGCCGTCTGCCTCAGGGATCCATGGGCCCCGAGACAGAATTCCCCTCTTCCCCCGTAAGGCACCGAGCCGTTTTCCTCAGGGATCCATGGGCCCCGAGACAGAATTCCCCTCTTCCCCCGTAAGGCACCGAGCTGTCTGCCTCAGGGATCCATGGGCCCCAGGGACAGAATTCCCCTCTTCCCCCGTAAGGCACCGAGCTGTCTGCCTCAGGGATCCATGAGCCCCGAGACAGAATTCCCCTCTTCCCCGTAAGGCACCGAGCCGTCTGCCTCAGGGATCCATGGGCCCCGAGACAGAATTCCCCTCTTCCCCCGTAAGGCACCGAGCCGTCTGCCTCAGGGATCCATGGGCCCCAAGACAGAATTCCCCTCTTCCCCCGTATGGCACCGAGCCGTCTGCCTCAGGGATCCATGGGCCCAGGGGACAGAATTCCCCTCTTCCCCCGTAAGGCACCGAGCCGTCTGCCTCAGGGATCCATGGGCCCTGGGGACAGAATTCCCCTCTTCCCCCGTAAGGCACCGAGCCGTCTGCCTCAGGGATCCATGGGCCCCGGGGACAGAATTCCCCTCTTCCCCCGTAAGGCACCGAGCCGTCTGCCTCAGGGATCCATGGGCCCCGGGGACAGAATTCCCCTCTTCCTCCGTAAGGCACCGAGCCGTCTGCCTCAGGGATCCATGGGCCCTGGGGACAGAATTCCCCTCTTCCTCCTTAAGGCACCGAGCCGTCTGCCTCAGGGATCCATGGGCCCTGGGGACAGAATTCCCCTCTTCCCCCGTAAGGCACCGAGCCGTCTGCCTCAGGGATCCATGGGCCCTGGGGACAGAATTCCCCTCTTCCCCCGTAAGGCACCGAGCCGTCTGCCTCAGGGATCCATGGGCCCCGGGACAGAATTCCCCTCTTCCCCCGTAAGGCACCGAGCCGTCTGCCTCAGGGATCCATGGGCCCCGGGGACAGAATTCCCCTCTTCCTCCTTAAGGCACCGAGCCGTCTGCCTCAGGGATCCATGGGCCCTGGGGACAGAATTCCCCTCTTCCTCCTTAAGGCACCGAGCCGTCTGCCTCAGGGATCCATGGGCCCTGGGGACAGAATTCCCTTCTTCCCCCGTAAGGCACCGAGCCGTCTGCCTCAGGGATCCATGGGCCCTGGGGACAGAATTCCCCTCTTCCTCCTTAAGGCACCGAGCCGTCTGCCTCAGGGATCCATGGGCCCTGGGGACAGAATTCCCCTCTTCCCCCGTAAGGCACCGAGCCGTCTGCCTCAGGGATCCATGGGCCCTGGGGACAGAATTCCCCTCTTCCCCCGTAAGGCACCGAGCCGTCTGCCTCAGGGATCCATGGGCCCTGGGGACAGAATTCCCCTCTTCCTCCTTAAGGCACCGAGCCGTTTTCCTCAGGGATCCATGGGCCCTGGGGACAGAATTCCCCTCTTCCCCCGTAAGGCACCGAGCCGTCTGCCTCAGGGATCCATGGGCCCTGGGGACAGAATTCCCCTCTTCCCCCGTAAGGCACCGAGCCGTCTGCCTCAGGGATCCATGGGCCCTGGGGACAGAATTCCCCTCTTCCCCCGTAAGGCACCGAGCCGTCTGCCTCAGGGATCCATGGGCCCTGGGGACAGAATTCCCTTCTTCCCCCGTAAGGCACCGAGCCGTCTGCCTCAGGGATCCATGGGCCCTGGGGACAGAATTCCCTTCTTCCCCCGTAAGGCACCGAGCCGTCTGCCTCAGGGATCCATGGGCCCTGGGGACAGAATTCCCCTCTTCCCCCGTAAGGCACCGAGCCGTCTGCCTCAGGGATCCATGGGCCCTGGGGACAGAATTCCCCTCTTCCTCCTTAAGGCACCGAGCCGTCTGCCTCAGGGATCCATGGGCCCTGGGGACAGAATTCCCCTCTTCCCCCGTAAGGCACCGAGCCGTCTGCCTCAGGGATCCATGGGCCCTGGGGACAGAATTCCCCTCTTCCCCCGTAAGGCACCGAGCCGTCTGCCTCAGGGATCCATGGGCCCCGGGGACAGAATTCCCCTCTTCCCCCGTAAGGCACCGAGCCGTCTGCCTCAGGGATCCATGGGCCCTGGGGACAGAATTCCCCTCTTCCTCCTTAAGGCACCGAGCCGTCTGCCTCAGGGATCCATGGGCCCTGGGGACAGAATTCCCCTCTTCCTCCTTAAGGCACCGAGCCGTCTGCCTCAGGGATCCATGGGCCCTGGGGACAGAATTCCCCTCTTCCCCCGTAAGGCACCGAGCCGTCTGCCTCAGGGATCCATGGGCCCTGGGGACAGTATTCCCCTCTTCCCCCGTAAGGCACCGAGCCGTCTGCCTCAGGGATCCATGGGCCCCGAGACAGAATTCCCCTCTTCCCCCGTAAGGCACCGAGCCGTCTGCCTCAGGGATCCATGGGCCCCGAGACAGAATTCCCCTCTTCCCCCGTAAGGCACCGAGCCGTCTACCTCAGGGATCCATGGGCCCCGGGGACAGAATTCCCCTCTTCCCCCGTAAGGCACCGAGCCGTCTGCCTCAGGGATCCATGGGCCCTGGGGACAGAATTCCCTTCTTCCCCCGTAAGGCACCGAGCCGTCTGCCTCAGGGATCCATGGGCCCTGGGGACAGAATTCCCCTCTTCCCCCGTAAGGCACCGAGCCGTCTGCCTCAGGGATCCATGGGCCCCGGGGACAGAATTCCCCTCTTCCTCCTTAAGGCACCGAGCCGTCTGCCTCAGGGATCCATGGGCCCTGGGGACAGAATTCCCCTCTTCCTCCTTAAGGCACCGAGCCGTCTGCCTCAGGGATCCATGGGCCCTGGGGACAGAATTCCCCTCTTCCCCCGTAAGGCACCGAGCCGTCTGCCTCAGGGATCCATGGGCCCTGGGGACAGAATTCCCCTCTTCCTCCTTAAGGCACCGAGCCGTTTTCCTCAGGGATCCATGGGCCCTGGGGACAGAATTCCCCTCTTCCCCCGTAAGGCACCGAGCCGTCTGCCTCAGGGATCCATGGGCCCTGGGGACAGAATTCCCCTCTTCCCCCGTAAGGCACCGAGCCGTCTGCCTCAGGGATCCATGGGCCCTGGGGACAGAATTCCCTCTTCCCCCGTAAGGCACCGAGCCGTCTGCCTCAGGGATCCATGGGCCCTGGGGACAGAATTCCCCTCTTCCCCCGTAAGGCACCGAGCCGTCTGCCTCAGGGATCCATGGGCCCTGGGGACAGAATTCCCCTCTTCCCCCGTAAGGCACCGAGCCGTCTGCCTCAGGGATCCATGGGCCCTGGGGACAGAATTCCCCTCTTCCCCCGTAAGGCACCGAGCCGTCTGCCTCAGGGATCCATGGCCCCGGGGACAGAATTCCCCTCTTCCCCCGTAAGGCACCGAGCCGTCTGCCTCAGGGATCCATGGCCCCGGGGACAGAATTCCCCTCTTCCCCCGTAAGGCACCGAGCCGTCTGCCTCAGGGATCCATGGGCCCTGGGGACAGAATTCCCTTCTTCCCCCGTAAGGCACCGAGCCGTCTGCCTCAGGGATCCATGGGCCCTGGGGACAGAATTCCCCTCTTCCCCCGTAAGGCACCGAGGCGTCTGCCTCAGGGATCCATGGCCCCGGGGACAGAATTCCCCTCTTCCCCCGTAAGGCACCGAGCCGTCTGCCTCAGGGATCCATGGGCCCTGGGGACAGAATTCCCTTCTTCCCCCGTAAGGCACCGAGCCGTCTGCCTCAGGGATCCATGGGCCCCGGGGACAGAATTCCCTTCTTCCCCCGTAAGGCACCGAGCCGTCTGCCTCAGGGATCCATGGGCCCTGGGGACAGAATTCCCCTCTTCCCCCGTAAGGCACCGAGCCGTCTGCC